>NC_067399.1:23180417-23837917 GCF_016432865.1 Antechinus flavipes
CCTCTTAAGTCTGACATTTTATATTTTAAAGTCTCTCCTAGCTCTGATATTCTGATATTCTAAGGTCCTTCTGAGACCTGGCATTCTCAGGCCCTTTTTTGATCTATATTCTAAGATATCAGTCAACAATGACATTTCATATTCTAAGGTCTTTCTGGGTCTAAGATTCAATATCTGGCTGTTATTTTGTGGACCAAGGACAGTTCCAGAGAGAAGTGAAAAGCATGTATCTCCCATCCTTCCTTGCAGAGATTGGAGGTGGGGAGAACTATGAGTATAACAGGAGCTGGGGGACAAGCATGAATGAGCACACTTTTATCTGCATTGTGAATGCTTTCTCCATCATTTTCTTAAGTCTAGACAACCAATAAAACAATAAATCAAGCCCCGCTTGCATTTGTCTAATTCCAAAGTGTAAGACACCTAGAATTTAACCATCCGCTCTGGAAAGCTGATATGAGTTGGCTCCAACACTTCCTGAATCCCACCAGACAAAGTTGCCCTTGTGGCTTCGTAATGCTGAACAGATCTTTTCTCTCTTCCTTTTATATTTTTTGTTACAGGGCATAGATTGTTGGGTGGAGGGATATATTTGGACATGAAGAGGATATGAAAAAAGATATAGACAAAATAAGATTAAAAAAAAAAAACCTGTTTCCTGTGTTCTAAGGTCTGACTATATTTCCTTTCTTGGGGAACTGTTACTCTGAGGAGATAGTAGAGAGCAATAGTGAGCCCAGGGGAATAAAAGGCTAATGGGGCAAATTTAAGAGGTGGTTCGGGGGGAAAGAGGGCCTTTATGAGAGCCCTCACCTCACACTAGTTAAGTCTCTTCATAAAAAGCTAGAATTGCCTTATGGAGAAGAGCCAAACACTTTCCTCTTCTTGGATGAGCAAATTCTATTGGTCTATGACTGTGGGCTAAAGGGATGATGGGTGGGGCTGTTAGGTCATTGATGAAGTACATGACTGGAGATTAGATGAGAATTCAGTACCTTCTGGAGATCCCACTTTGCATGGGAGGATTGAGCAATTACATATAGTACTTAGGGATGGGAAAAGGGTCCCGAAGTCCACTGGTGGTCACTGGCCACTCACCATTGATGTCCAGAAAGTCTTCAGCCATAACATCTGGCCCTTGGTCAATGGGTTTGCCAGACCCATTGAAGACTCGACCTAAGAAGAAAGAAAGGAAGAAATTTGTAATATACAGAAATGCTTGGAACTCAGTAAAAATTAGGACAGAAATTAACTGTTAATTAGTTATTAATTATCTATTTTCTTATCGCGACACCCTTTAGCTATCCAGAGACTGTTCCAATAGTTTTATCTCCCAATCTCTATCCCATTTTTTTCCTTCTGAGAACAATGTCCCCATCTTTACCATCCAAGGCATGGTACCCAACTCTAAGGGAACCAAGGGAACCAACTCTAATCAAAAGGGAAATTTCAGGGAATGGAAGAGGAAAAGGTGGGACTATGGAAAGGTAGTCAAGAAGTACTTTGGCAACAGATAAGGTTTTGGGATACCTTCATAAGAGGACAGCAGAAAGAACATTGACTCAATTTCAAAAGACTTGGATTCTAAATGTAGCTCTGCTAATTACTGGTGGGGTGATTTTACACCAGTCACTTTCTCTGTGAGCATCTGCTTCTTTATCTATGAAATGGTCCCTCCTTGTTCTAACATTCCATAATGTAAGGTTCTTCCTAGGTCTGACACTCAGTATTCCAAGGGACCTTCCAGCTCTATCCTTCTGTATTCTAAGGTCCTTCTTCAATTTGATGTTCTAGGTTGGATGGGACCTTAGAGGCCACTGAGTCCTTCATTCTATTAATGAAAGTAAGGCCGGCAAAATGAGGTGAATTGTCCAAGGTCACACGGGTCATAAGTGACAGGTGTAAGATTTGAACCCATGTTCTCAGCCTCTTAACTTTCCGTGGAACTATGATGTCTCTGCAGCATCATATGAAGTGACTGACAATTTTATCTACATATGGAGATGTTCTTTCCCAACTCCATTCTTTACCTAGCATGTCTTCTGATACCGGAGTCCGAAGGATGTCACCAGTAAATTCACAAGTTGTCCTCTGGGCATCAATCCCTGAAGTCCCTTCAAATACCTGGGGGGGGGGCAAGAAAATGGTGATGTGAGGGATGGGGATGGGGATGGGGATGATGTCCCAAAAGTCACTGTACAGCTTTAAGTTTTAAGCCCCCCTCAACATTGAACCTCCCCACCTTGACACTAAGTCCCCTTCCCCCTCTTACCTGAACAATAGCCTTGGTCCCAGCCACCTCCAGGACCTGCCCACTTCTCTGAGTGCCATTTGGGAGAGTGAAGTTGACGATCTCAGCATATTGGGCAAACTGGGGAGAATGCAGAGAGTCCAGGAGAAAAATGTGAGAGCAAGGAAGTCAGAGGGGAACACTGAACCACTATCCCTTCCTTCTCAAGATATGGAAAACAATGTTTAGTTTGAGGACTCAGAAGTTAGAGTTCTGTTACTGACTTCCTGAGTGATCTTGAACAGATCATTTACCTCTGGGACTATGATAATCATTAAATTTTCAGTATAAATATTTATATTTCAGAAATTGGCAAATAATTGGAGAATTATTTCCTATTTTATTGACTGTTGAGACTTAAGAAAATGATGGAGAAAATTTTAATAATGCAAATTCAGCTTAAGGATGTGTTTGTTGTTCATATATTTCCTCCCCTAAAAAGCTGGTTGTTAAAAGTTTACCAGAACACTGATGAAACCACTTTAGAAGTCATCCAGTCTCCTTCATTAAAATAATCTTTTGGGGATGGGATGGATTGTGATTGGCTGTGTCATTGGAGAGAACGTCCAAATGGATGAGATTACAGACTTATCTTGAATTCCCAAATATTACCATTATCCTCTTCCATAGACTTTAGACCTCCTTCCCTTATAATCACATCTGCACTTCAGAATTTGGGTCAAGGTTCTTTTTTTTTTTTAATAAAATTTTATTTTTTATCAGAGAAAATTCACTTTCTTTTTCTTCTATTACTCCATCCTAATTAAGAAGGAAAGAAAAAACCCTCTGATTACACATGTATGATTGTAATTCCTTCATTTTACAAAAGAAGAAGTGCCAAGGTCACACAGCAAGGAAGATGGCTGGCTTGGGAGTTGAGGTTATGATTGCTATGACTGTAGACCACTAGTTTCCTCAAGGGAGCCCCATGTTGGAGAGGAGCAGAGGTGAGAAGGGTTTGAATCCCTGCTGAGGTTCCGAGGGGGTGTCCAAGGGATTCAGTCCTGTTGCTGCAGAGAGGATGGTGATGGGGTGTAGGAGGGAGAGTCATTGATTTCCTTAAACCATGTCCCTTGGCCCCAGGCTGGACAGAAGCTGCTGTTTATTCTGGTCACTTTTTGCCCTGTGGTTTGCTCTTGGCCACAAGAGGGTAGGCGAGACCAGAGACAAGAGAACCAGGCAGAGATCCTGAAGTGAGAGGACTTTTCTGGCTCTTGACTCTCTCTCTCTCTTCCTCCTCTTGCCTCTCTCTGCTCCTCTCCCATCCGTCCCTCTCTCTACCCTGTCTCCTTTATTTATCATCACTCTCTCTGCCTGTCCCTGCTTCCCTCCCTGCTTCTGTACCCGACACTTTCTCACCTTCCAAACCAGGATTTCAGATTTAACAGCTGGAAGGAGAACTAAGGATTATTGAGTCCAACCCTTCATTTTTTATTTTTATTTTTTTTAACAAATGAGGGAACTGAGGCAGAAACAAATTAAGTGATTTTTCTAGTGCCACACAATTAATAAATTTCTGAGATGGAGTTTATGTATACATCTTCCCAACTTTGGGTTCCCTACCTAGTCCTGTTGCCTCTATATCCCCATCTCTTTCCTTGCTCTTTTCTATATTTCACCCACCCCTCCCTCCTTCTCTCTCTCTCT
The DNA here is from genome assembly GCF_016432865.1 of Antechinus flavipes. NCBI lineage: Eukaryota > Metazoa > Chordata > Mammalia > Dasyuromorphia > Dasyuridae > Antechinus > Antechinus flavipes. The sequence continues at coordinate 23,184,355 of NC_067399.1, forward strand.
CTCTCTCTCTCTCTCTCTCTCTCTCTCTCTCTCTCTCTCTCTCTCTCTGTCTCTCTCTGTCTCTCCCTTCCCTGCTCTCCTTTTCCTCCCTATCTTTTTTACCTTTCTCTCTTTGTTTCTCTTTCTTCCCCCTCTTTCTCATTTCCCTTCCTTCTTCTATCACTCTCCTTGCTCCTGTCTCTGTCTTGTTCTTCTGATTATTCCAGTCTTCCCTATCTCCTTCTCAGTTTCTATCCCCGTTTCTCTCTCTGCTTCTTTGTCCTGTCTTTCTCTCCATCTCTGCTCATCCCGTCTTCTTTGTTGTCCTTATCCCCACTTCAGCCTCCATCCCTGTCTCTTTCCTTCCTTCTATCTCCCTGCTCTTGTCTCTATAATCCTATCTCTCTTCCTGTTCCTTTCTCGATTCCCTTCTCTTTCCCCATCTCTCTCACTATTCTGTCTCCGTCCCTGTTTCTCCGTCCCTGCCCTTGTCTTTTTCACTGTAAAACTTGGTGCTTCTTCCATCATCTTCACTGACAAATGATGGGAAATCAAGGCTCTAATTACCTCCCGCGTCAGAGCTCGGAGCTTGTGGAGGGGCTGGGGCTGGGAGGACCATTTTTACATGCTTCCTTCCCTAGGACGGTTTCTCCCCAGTAGAAAAGGGATGTTTTATAGCAGAGCCCTTCTCCAGTGCGGGGCTCGCCAGGAGATGGCGCTATGGGGACAGCCATGAAAAGCCCAGAGTACAGAGATGAAGGGGAATGAATGTATTCTGAAGCCTGGATGGGGAAGTCTCCATGGCAGCACATCAGCGTATTTCCCTTCCCCTACACCCAACCCCAATTGATCTAGTGTAATTCCATAGGATCTTAGATCTGGATTGTGTCTTCAAGTCTTGATCCTCTCATTTTACAGAAGAGGAAACTGAGACACAGAGGGAAAAAACATCTTTCCCAAGAGATAGCAAGTTAGGAGCAGAGCCAGACGGAACTCGAACTTGGGTCTTTTACCTCTCAGTTTAGGAGACTTTCTGCTATGCCAGAAAGACTTCATTCTATATTCTATCAATCATGGACAACATGTCACCATCTGTCTCCATGTTTTTTCACTGATTGGCCCCAATGCTTTCTTCATCTCCATCTCATAGAACCCTCCCATTCCCTACTCAGAACCTTACTGGATTTCCCCAGCTATATATGCCTTCTTTCAATTATTTTATATTTATTCTTCATACAAATATATATATTCATACATATATATATATACATATATATAATATAAATACACACACACACATAATGAATGTAGGCTGGCCGAGGATAGGTTCTGCTTAGTTTTGTCTTTGTATTTTTAGTGTCTAGGACAGAGCCCAGGACGTAGGCATTCAACCACTGCTTTTTGATTTATTAGCAGTTAATTGGTACATTCGGAGGAAGCAGCAGCACAAAGACAGTACCTGCCCTCAAGAAGTTTACATTCATTGTATTGGGAGGAAACAATGGAACAGTAAGTAAAAACACATAGGAAGCAATTTAGCAGGGGAGGGCTAAAAGTGGGGCAATGAAGCTGGGTTATCCATGGTGAGAATTGATTATTTCCCATGAGCCTGCTGGTGAGATTATTTGCTTCCTAAGTCAAAGGTTCCTGAAATCGAGTGGCCTTATTCTTTTATATTCCATATCTATAGAGACCATTCTAATCGCCATAATCACCTGAACATATGATGCCGGGCCTTGCCCACCCACTATTTCGCTTAATCCCCCACGAGGGCCCTAGGAGATCGTCAATATTGACTCAGCTTTACAAGGGAGAAAATGGAGATCTCTCGAGGGTAAAGGACCCACTCAGGCTTGCCCATGGAGTCAGTATCAGAGCAGGGAATAGAAATCCTGACTCTCCCCCCATCCCAGCCCCGGGCTCTTCTACTCGGCAGTAAGAGACTTCTTCACTGTGAAAGATTTATTCTTCATGACTTGCTATGTTGGCATCAAATGGGGGATGAGGAGAAGGATTTTGTTATGTTTGTCAGAGACCGGAGAAAAGATGCGTCGCTTTAGAATGTAGCTCTGTGGGTTTGGGGGACAGGGAGGCAGAGTTTAGTGGAAGAAGGAGCAGATGTTGGGGGAGGGGAAAAGAATGGGGAGATGGAGAATTTGGGGTTCAGATTTTCCTTCTCTGGGCACTCCCCCCTTTTCTTACCTTTACATTATCCAGAATAACCAAGGGTCCATTGACACTGCACACAGTCCTGTAGGCTGAGGAAGAAGAGGGAAAATAGATGAATTGGACCAAAAACCATATAAATTAATCAAGCCATGAGCAATTATAAAATGCCCACTGTGTACCAGTAGGCTAGCACAACAGTAGGCTAGTACACCAGGGAGTGTGCTAACAGGTGGGGAAAGAAAGATAAAAATGAAATGTCCATGATCTCGAGGTGTTTTTGTTTTGCTTTTAAAAATCAAAATTATTGTCGATATTTCGGATTCCAGACTCTGCTCTCCCGACTACATCAATAGTATGACCTTCAGAAAGGTCAAGGAGATGATGAGGACTGAAAAAAGGCCATTCCATTTGGCGACGGCTAATCTCTGAGAGAGCCATTTCCAGAGCATCATGGGGTCGAAGGTTGAGTTGCAAAGGACTAAGGTCAAAGTGAGGGAGAGACACCGTTTGGACAATTTGTATGGACAAATTGTTCAAGATTAGCTGCAAAGACTAGTTACATCATGGGACAACAGTTATTCAGGGTAGAATGGTTAATGGGAGGCTTTTTAAGGAATAATGATTTAGGCATATTTATATTCAGATGGCAGGAAGATGCAAAAGAGAGGGGAGATGACAGACAGAGCAAAGTTCTGGGGAGGCTGGGGGAGAAGAGCCTTCTTTCCTCTCCTCTCCTCTCCTCTCCTCTCCTCTCCTGTCCTCTCCTCTCCTCTCCTCTCCTCTCCTCTTCTCCTCTCCCCTCCCCTCCCCTCCCTTCCCCTTTCCTCTCCTCTCCTCTCCTCTCCTCTCCTCTCCTCTTCTCTCCTCTCCTCTCTTCTCTTCTCTTCTCTTCTCTCTTCCCCCTCTCTCCTCTCCTCCTCTCCTCTCCTCTCCTCTCATTTTCTCTCCTCTCCTCTCTTCTCTTCTCTTCTTCCCCCTCTCTCTTCTCCTCTTCTCTTCCCCTTCTCTTCTCTTCTCTTCCCCCTCTCTCCTCTCCTCTCCTCTCCTCTCCTCTCCTCTCCTCTCCTCTCCTCTGCTTTCCTCTCCTCTCCTCTGCTTTCCTCTCCTCTCCTCTCTTCTCTTCTCTTCTTCCCCCTCTCTCCTCTCCTCTTCCCCTTCTCTTCTCTTCTCTTCTCTTCTCTTCCCTCTCCTCTCTCCTCTGCTTTCCTCTCCTCTCCTCTTCTCTTCCCCTTCTCTTCTATTCTTTTCTCTTCTCTTCTCTTTAACGTCTTCTCTTCTCTTCCCCCTCTCCTCTCCTCTCTTTAATGTCTTCTACTCTCCTCTTCTCAATTCTCTTCTTCTTTATTCTCCTCCATTCTTCTCTCCTTTCCTTTCCTTTTCTCTCTCCTCTCTTCCTTTTTTCCCTTTCTCAGTCATCCCCCCTTCCCTTCCTTCTCCTTCCCCTCCCACTTTCCCTTTCTTTTCCCTTTCCCCCCTCCTTCCTCCACTTTCCTCTGGCCCCCTCCTTCCCTCAGTTCTTCCTCCCCTGCCCATCCTCCTCCTGACAGCTCGGGTGCATCCAGGCCATTAGCTGTGACAGGGGCAGCCACCATTGCTGTAAGGGTCATGCCCCCAACCAGGGCCCCTCCTCACCCTGAACACCTGCGGGAGGCTGGGGGAAGGGGGACGAGGCCTCCCATAGCTCTCATTGGCTGGGCCCTTCACAGCTCACCACTTCCAGAATTAGAGAGGGCTTTTTAATCCCCAGGGGGTTGCTTCCTCTCTTGCCCTCCCTTGCCCCCTCCAGCCTCAGCAGCTCCAGTCAATTCCTCCTTCCTCTCTGCACTGTGGGAATGACTCAGGCTCCCAGCCCTGCCCAGCCCTCCTCAGCCTCTGACACTAGTCTTGGACATTTTATTCACAATCGTTTGACGACTGTCCTTGTATACCCAGCACCTGCCGCAGAGCCTGGCGCGCTGCAGTCCCTTAACAAACGCTCGCTGTTAAACCGACTAAAAATGAGATTAAAATGGCAGATGGAAAATCAGCATGGCGTCATGGACGGAGAAGTGTCCTCTAAGCTGGAGAAATCTTGGTTCAAATCTTGCCTTGGACGTATACTGACTTTGTGACCAAGGGCAAATCACTTAACCCGTCTGTGCTGCCAGAGAGCTTCCTAATGCTATATGTTGTCAGCAAGTTGCACATCAGGGTCAGTGAGTGAAAGTTTCCATACTGGGAGTTACTTGTGTCAATCACAGCACAAATCGGGACCTAATAATAAGAGGACACTTAAAATCTCAAAACACTTTGTATCGATGATTTATTTACAGTCTCACAAAAGCCTGGAGTGTAGAGAGTAGAAGTGTTCTTTTAACTATTTTATAGTTGAGGATAGGTGATATCGATAATAGATAGATGACAGACTGATAGAGATGGATAGATAGATGAATGGACGGATGGATGGATGGATGGATGGATGGAAGGATGGACGGATGGATGGATGGACGGATGGATGGATGGATGGATGGAAGGATGGACGGATGGATGGATGGATGGACGGATGGATGGACAGATGGATGGATGGACGGATGGATGGATGGATGGACGGATGGATGGATGGATGGACGGATGGATGGATGGATGGACGGATGGACGGATGGATGGACGGATGGATGGATGGATGGATGGACGGATGGATGGATGGATGATGCATCTATGGATAGACACGACAGATGGATAAATAGATAGATCAGATAGACAAGATAGTTTAGAAAGCTGGATAGCTAGATAGAAAGATAGACAATATAGATAATTGATATTTCCTCATCTGTAAAATTGAACTGAAGAAAGAAATGACAAATTTCTCCACTATCTTTGTCAAGAAAACCCCAAATGGGGTCATGGAGAGTTGGACCCCACGGATACAACCGAACAACCACAATAGATGAGGGCTAGGTAGATGAATTATGGAGTGATAAATAGGTAAATAGATGATATAAGGAACAGATAAATGATAGACTGAAAGAGCTAGGTAAATAGATGGATGGATAGGGTAGCTAGATAAGTAGAATTATACATTGAAGCCCTACTATGTGAAAAGTGCTGGAGTAAGCAAGATACTCTCTTCCTTTAAGGAGAAGATATTCTAATGGTGGAAGATCTTTCTTAAAAAGGAAAGAGGAGCTTGAAAGGAACATGGGAGAACCTGGTGTTGAGGGATTGATGAGATAGGAGGAGGTAATGAGTTCCCTATCGGTGGAAATATTTAAACAAGGACTTGTTGAATACTGGTCAGGTATTTTATACTAGGATTCTTTTTTAGGTTTGGGTCATAACTGGGGAGTCTCTGAGAGCCCTTAGACCACCGAGATTTTACAATTATGTGTGATTAGAAGACAGATCTAGATTCTAGACCCAAGTTAGGCACTGGTCCAGTGCTTTCTGGGGGCTCCAGTTTCCTTGTTTCTCACACTGCCCTGCCTGCAAACAAAAACACTGTGACAGTAAACCAGAATGTCTGCTTTGGTCGATAGTGCATACAAAACTCTAGTTAGCATCAGCTGTATGACCAAGCCTCTGTCTTCTCATCGATTTCTGAGTCTCCTCAGCATCACCCTTGAAAACACACTTAGACTGAATGAACCATAATATTGTGTCCCCAGCCCAAGTCTTAAGCATGGACATAGGCTGACCCTTAACCACAACTACAGCCGCCCATTAATCCTGACAAGAAACAGAGTCACAGAACCATAGACATAAACACACAGAGAAAGAGACAGAGAGAGACAGACAGAGAGAGAGACACAGAGACAGAGAGACAGAGACAGAGAGACAGAGAGATGGAGAGAGAGAGAAACAGAGAGAGAGAGAGAAACAGAGAGAGACAGAAACAGAGACAGAGAGACAGAGAAAGAGAGAGAGACAGAGACAGAGAGACAGAGACAGAGAGATGGAGAGAGAGAGAAACAGAGAGAGAGAGAAACAGAGAGAGACAGAAACAGAGACAGAGAGAGAGACAGAGAAAGAGAGAGAGACAGAGAAAGAGAGAGAGACAGAGACAGAGAGAGAGACAGAGACAGAGACAGAGAGACAGAGAGAGACAGAGAGAGAGACAGACAGAGACAGAGACAGAAACAGAGACAGAGAGAGAGAGAGAGAGACAGAAACAGAGATAGAGACAGAGAGAGAGAGACAGACAGAGAGACAGAGAGAGAGAGACAGACAGACAGAGACAGAGAGAGAGAGAGAGAAATGATAATCCAGAGCCAGAGCCAAAGATACACAGAGAGATGTCAGCATCTACTGAGCAGGGGGAGAGACAAGAAATAGAGTCACAGAACCATAGACATAAACACACAGAGAAGGAGACAGAGACAGAGACACAGGGAGAGCCAGAGAGAGATGTCAGCATCTACTGAGCGGGGGGAGACAGAGCACGGCAGAGAAGTTCATTCAGGGCTGGCCAGAGAAAGGCAAGGGCCAGCCCATCGGAAAATTTCCAATGCCATCATCATTAAGCTGTTGGGGGAGAAGAAAGCCTTGAACTCCAGGGTGGAAAGATGCAGGGTGGGTGGGCTGGGGCAGGGTAGGGAGTGGAGGGAGAGAAAAGCCATGGAGAGGGAGAGAAATTGTCAATTCTTGTCCCAGAAGAAAAGTCTTTCAACTTCACCCCCGCCTGGTCTGCTCCCCCTATTTCACAGCTCCTGTCACATGAAATCCCCATTAAGCCTGACAATCAGCCACTATTACCTCCCATGGGAGGGGGAAAGGAGGAGAAAAGAAAGGATTGGGCAGAGGACAAAGACAAAAAAACAGCCATCGGTGGCCCCCCACCCCCACCCCCCGGGGGAGGGGCTTCCTTCTGTGGGGGATCGTGGCTAGGGAAGCTTAGGGGCTCACTGCAAAGTCTGTCCTTTGCAAAAAAGTCCCTAGCTTTGTATTTCAGCTTCAGGGTCCCAGAATGATGGTCTCCTCCCCCCACCTTGCCCTATCGCCCTCAGAGACCTAAGAAACTCACTGAGGGAAATAAGGAGTGTTCAAGATCACATATAAATAGCAGAAACAGAATTTGAACTCTGGTCTTCTGGGTAAAACCCAGCACTCGTTCCTTTGTCTCATCTTCTTCCAGATCGAAGGGGATCTGGAGAAATCACCCAGGGGTCCCGTTACCCAGAAAGCAACGAGCATTTGTTGGGGGACTCACGGTGGATAGAGAGCCTGCAGTCAGGAAGACCTGAGTTCCACTATGGCCTCAGACACTTAGTCGCTGAGTAATCCTGGGCCAGTCACTTCATTCTATTCGCCTCAGTTTCCTCATCTGTCAAATGAGTTGGATCAGGAAATGGCAGCATCTCCAGTATCTTGGGGACACAAATTTAAGCTAAAAGAGAGACAGTCCCCACCCTCCAGGAGCATGCGCTCTAGCAGAGGAAGACAACACATAAGGGAGCTGAAAAGGGAGTGAGCTGCCAGGTTTGTTATGTCCAAGGCGGGAGATTCGGAACCAGGACTGAATAGAACAACGGCGATCCTGGGCCTTTCCTCCAAAGGAGGCCCTGGGAGGAACTTGCCAGTGGGAGAAGGGGCCAGCACGGTGGAGAGATGTTGCAGGGGTCTGTTCCTAGGCAGCTGAGTGGCACAGTGGGTAGAGCTAAGGACCTGGGGTCTGGATGACCTGGGTTCAGGCTTTGGACACTAGTGGTGTGACCTTGAGCAAGTCACTTGAGTTCTGTTTGCCTCAGTCTCCTCAAATGTCAAATGGGGTAATAATAGTGCCTCTCTCCCAGGGTGGTTGTGAAGATCAAATAAATCATATTTGTAAAGTGCTGAGTATGCACCTGGTACTTGATAAATGCTTGTTTTCTTCCTTCCTTTAGAACAGAACCAAACTCCTGAGTCTGGCATTCGAGGCTTCTCGGTCAGCTTTCCTTTCCCTTCTCACTCTAATAGCAGTAGCTCACTCTGCTGAATTGTTTCTCCTATTTCTGAACTTTCAAACCCTTCAAGGCAAATGTCTGTCCTGGCCGCTCAGCGAGCTTCTGAGAGACAGGGAGGAGCTCTTCCATTTTCCATTCCCTGGTGGGAGGTGACACAGAGTTCTGCCCATTGTCTAGGGTGGAAAGCTGAGGCCGGGAGCAGTGCATTTCAATTCCAGAGCCAGTGGGGAGCCAAGGAAGTAGAATTCAGAGACTTGGTCCCCGTTGGCTGTCAGAACTGTGGTTCCCTAAGAGAGTTTTAGGAGCCTGGACTCTGCTTGCTCATGTTTGTGAAGTAAGGTTTAGAGAGAGGCAGGGTGCTGGCTCAAATGACCTCTGTAGAGTCTGTTTGTAGCAGAACTTCTCAGATCTTTTTAGACGCTCCCTCAAGGAGCCCCTGTGCTCCTCCAGCTCTGCTCCCCCTTTTCTTCTCTTGTGTAACCTGCTCATTGTACTATCTGACAGTTTTTACGGGGCTGTCAGTCCCAGCCAAGCGCCCCCTCCTAACCCCCAACCCCTACCCCCATCCAGCCTCCTGCTGGCTCCCCTGTCAAAGGCCCAGCAGGGGATCCCCCACCAGCCCACTAATTAGGGCCTGGGGACCAGCAGACCAGGCACACCTGCAGCATCATGTGAGGGGACGGCAGAGAAAGGCTGGGGTCGCCCATGCGTGAGGCTGTGGGGTGGACGGGGGCGCAGGAGACCCCGTTACCTCTCGGGCAGATTCTGGATGCTGGGATTGCGGGGGGAAGAAGGGCTGGGGAGGGAGGATAACAGGGAAGGGGGACGAGGAAGGTCGGGGATGATACCACAGAGGTTTGGGATGGGCAGGAGAGGGTTGGGAATTACCCAGTTAGAAAATATCAGGGCTCAAAGGGATCTCAGAGGTCACTGAGTTCAGTCCCCTCGTGTTGTAGGGGAAACTGAGGCACAGAGATGGAGAAGGGAAAATGCCTCGGCCTGGCAGTCAGGATCCGTTCTCTCCCAATGGCCCAGGCCAAGGAGCATGTGTGCAGCCTACAGGCTGACTGGCCCAGATGTTTCCTGAATCAGGAATATTGCTGCTGCTGCCCCACCCTTTCATGGAGACATGTGTGACCATTCTGGATGTCCTTGAGGTGAGGTGACGTTCCCTGAACGCTTGAAGAACCAGGATTCAAGTTCTGTTAAAAACCCCATTCCAGTCTTTGCAGGAAACCAGAAAAACCTGCCTCTCCCTCGCCCTCTCCACACTTTTCCTTATTCCTTCCCTTTGGCACAGAACCCGAGGATTCTGGGAAGGACGTCAGAGGCCAATCTAGTCAATCTTGGCCCAAGAATAAACATGCGATAAGAGAGCAGAGATTCAAAGCAGGATCCCCTGGTTTTAATTTCAGCCCCTTCCGGCTGTACCTGCAGCTAGAGCTAAAAAGAATCTGAGATGTCATCAAGTCCACTTCACTCCTCTTCCCCCCACGATGAATCTGCTCTGTTCGAATGCCTTGAGCTCTCCCAACGAGTGGGTGCTGATTCCCCCAAAGGTGTCCTGGGCCACGGGCTCCCCCCTGCATTTTCAGGTTTATTTCCTATTACCTTTTCTATGCATTCTATCTTCCGATCAAATTGCTCTGCACGCTGTTCCCCGTGCTCAACATTCCCCATCTCCTGCCTCCAGGGCTTTGCCCAGACTGGGCCCCGTCCCAAAAACACTCCCTCTCCTCCCTTCTGGCCATACCCGGCTCCATTCAAAGCTCAGTTCCAGCATGACCTGTTCTACAAAGTTTCTCCTGATTCTTGTGAGTGTCCCATTCTCTGCTCCACCCCCAGATCACTTCCTGTGATTTCCGTTGTATTTTCTCCTTCAGGACGGGCGTTCTTTTCATTTTTGTCTCTGTATCTCCAGCACCTAACACCCAGAGTGCAATAAATGGCCCGCCGATTGAATCAGATAGAAATGGACGGCTCTGAGAACTCTGGGAAGGTCTTTTATTGAACTGAAATCTGACTCTCTTTAACTTCAACCCATTTGTTACTTCTCAGTTCTTGGGATGCAGAAAGGGAGGGCTTTGAGGGGAGAGAGGGGTTCTGTACAATCTGTCCCCTGAATATCTACGCCATGGCTGCTCTCCAGCCTCCTCTCCCCACAGCCGAAACCTTAGATTCTGCCCCTTCGACGTCAGGTTCTAATGGGGCTTTTCCCTTATCTTGCCCAGAAGCAGACCTCTGCAGAAGGCACACTCCTGCTTTCCCATTAGAATATAAGCTCACTGAGGGCAGGGCTCTCTTACTTGATTGTAGTTTTTGTTCCGAGGGCAGAGCCCAGTTAGCACCCAGGAATAAATGCTTCCCTGACTTATCTTTATCATGTCTCTATAGCTATCTACCAGCCATCTATCTATCTACATCTATTTGCCTCCATCTATTTATATCATCTATCACTGGTCCGTCCATCTACTTCCCAGTTGCTTGAAGAGCTTCCCGCCCCCTTACTGCCGGGGAGCAGGCAGGGGGATTGGTTAATGTCAGATGACATTTAAGAATGAGGTTGGATTATTTTATATCCAGCGAATGCTCAAGAAGCTTCCTGATTAGCTGACAATCAGCCTTGTATTTGCCACGTGTTGGAAATGATCTTCACCCAAAGCAGTGGCTAGATCAGGTCCAGATCAGAGAGGGTGTCCCTGAGGGAGACATAGGAGGCACATAGGAGTGGGCTTTGCCGGTCCAACCATGCTTCCATCTTGACTATTTCCTCTTTCTGGAGACGGCTAGAACTCAAGCTCCAAAAGCTCCGGGGATTGTTATGCTCTCTAGACTACGTTCCTATTTCCAACTTAGTGCCCACAGCCATCATGGAGAAGAACAACTCTTGAGAAGAGACCTACTATCCCTTAGCTACCACCATTAATCAGAGACCAAACGCCACCAATAGGCAGGTAAGCCCAAGAGTCCCAGAAATAGCAATCAATGCCTTCAAGAAAACGAATCCTCCTACCAGCCTGGTCTTTGGAGCCATCATATAGGGGAGCAACCAGTATGAGCTTCCAGCCTGGCATTATGCGCTCTCTGACGCCCACGGTTCTGCACACTGGCCACCATCTTTTCTGCAACTGTGGCTACTGAACTCCCAGAAAAGAAAATTCTTAACCCCCGAAGTGCTTTGCATTGTCAAGTGATTCAGGAGCAGAAATGGCTGTGTTTTTGTCGATGGAAATTTCATTGAAGAAGAGGTATAGCTATCTGCATTATGTTGCACTCTAAGGACCATGGGATCTCTCCATCTGATTTAAAGTTGGAGTCTCCTCTGTGTTGTCTCTTCCCATTAGAATGGGAGCTCCATAAGGGCAGAGATGTTTACACTTTCTATTTGTATTCCTACTTACTTAGCAAAGTATTTTACATATAGTAAGTGCTTTTTCATCCATATATTTATTTATGCCTTTAGAGGGAAGAAAATCATTTGGTTCAATTCACTTATTTTTCAGATGAGGAAAATAAAGTCCAAAAAGAGAAGGATTTTGACAATTAATGATCTTAGAAGGAATCGTGGTGGATGAGAGAAGTTCAGTAGGAGAGTTTAGGAAGTTTGGAAGTTTAGATAGACAGATAGATGATAGACAGATACATACATACATGAAAGATACACAGAAAGAACGCTGTTAACTATGAACAATGGATAGTTTATAAAACTAGATATAACATTTGTAAGTTACTATAAAAAATTTACCAAAAACCTGAATCTTTCTGAGAATCAGGTCCTTTGAACTCATCCTGAGGTCCTTTTGTCTAAGAACGTTATCTTTCCCATTAAAGAAAATCTCATTTCTCCATCTGAAAGAATCTTCCCCAGCATATACTGGTCATCTATTTATCATCTATCTATCTGTCTGTCTGTCTGTCTGTCTATCTATCTATCTATCTATTCATCTATGTTTGTATGTATCTATCTTTTTATATTCACACTATTATTTCCCCTCATGGGATGTAAGCACCTGGAGGGAAGCTCATCTTCCCATAGTGCCTGAAATACAGCAGATGTTTAATAAATGCTCGATGGTTGATTGTTTAGTGGTCCTCTCTTCTAGGACTAAGCAGCCGGAGTTTAGCCCCGTTTCACAAGAAAGCACACTGAAGATTTAAAGTCTTACCATTGCCACCCCACGCTCCCATCCTGTCACTGCCTGTTTTTAGGGAAAACATTTCCCTTCCCTTGAGCAGATCTCCTGTGACATAGTTTCTTGACCTCCCGCCATCCCGATTGCTGCCCTCTGAATGTGCCCTTGTGCTGGATGTCTGCATAGCCCATCTCTGATCTCTCTAAAAGCTGATATGTGTGAGATCTGATCCTCTAAGCCCGAGTCCTCCAGGACTGCAGAGACCTCAGGGTTTCAGCCACGGGCGACCCTGTGCCCCCCCACTTCCTCCCAGCTCCAGCCCCTGCCCTTTGTGAAAGGTGTTTCTCCTAATGAGCCCCCTGCCTAATTGGCTTCTCCTCCCACCTCCCTCCTCTGAAGGCTGTGCCCTGTCCTTCACACTAGGCAGAGCCAGGGGTCAGAGGGGAAGAACAGGGGGCCGGAGAGAGGGAAGGAAAGGGATTAGGATAAGGCAGCAAGGGTACGGGAAGGCAAGATGGGAGCAGGGAATCTGGAGGCTGTTCTTATGGAAGGAGCTGACTCAGAGACTGAGGGGTGCCCCATTGGGAGCTCCTTACTCCCCCACTGTACTCTTCCCCTCGCATCCTTCAAAAACACATCAAACAAGCCCGAAGGAGAGGCATTAGCCTTTGTGGCTGAGAACCAGATGGTGAAGACGAGACCAGATTTCCATCTAAAGATCTCGGGGTATTGGGGATGACCTTGCTCAGTTTGGGTCTTACGAGTAAACGAGAAAGGCTGGGGGGGCCTCAGGCTGCACTGAGGGAAAAGCCATGTTTCAGATAAGGGAGCTGTCCGCCATCCACTCGCCTCATCCTGGTCGGGCCATAGCTGAAGCAGGGTTCGATGCTGGGCCCGTTTTATCAGGGGAACGTCCAGAGAAATGCAGCCTCCATGGCAAGATTTAAGGAGGATGCCCTGTGAACATCATCTGAAGAAACTGGGGATGTTTAGACTGGAGAAGGGGAGAGTTAGAAACATAAGAAGTGGGTTCGAGTATCTGAAGGACTGCCAGGTGGGAGATGGATCAGGTTGCTTGGCTTGGTGCTACGGGGCAGACGAGCAAAGAGTGAAGATCCAATAGGAAGCAAGCTTCTTGAGGGCAGGACTTCTGTGTTCAGTTTTGCTTTTGTATCCCGGCTACCTGGCACATAGTAGGCAGTTAATCGATGCTGAGTAAATGAATGAGCAGATGTACTTTCCGAGGAGATGGAGTGTGGATGTGAGAGAAAAACTCCTGATCGTTGGAACTGCGTCAGAGTGGATAAGTCACCTGGAGGAAGTAGATTCTTCCTCTTTGGGCTCTTTAAGGCTACCTGACTACTTGTCAGCTTGTAGAGGGGAGTGTCGAACAGGTCTGGGCTGGGCTGTGTGCTCCGTGGGCTGCCTTCCCTGTCTCTCTCCCTGTCTTTCTGTTTCTCTTTCTCTGTGTGTCTGTGTCTGTTTGTCTTCCTGTCTCTGTCTCTTTCTCTGTGTGTGTATCTCTGTCTCTTCCCCCACAGTTTTGTGATATTGCAATGATGTTAGATGAGTTACAACACGATCTAATGCATAGAATGCTGGACTTGAGACAAAAACCCTTTAGTTTGATTCCCCCTCTGAGATTTCCTAGATTTACCCTGGGAAATTCGTGAAAATTCTCTGAGCCTCAGTTTCCCCATGAAGACTCTGGATAATTATCCGCATACTGCCTATATCCTCGTTTTGTGGTTGAGGACTTGAAAGCATCTTACACGTCTCCTAGTCCAAATGGTTCTTTTAACAAATGAGGAAACCGAGAGGGGTCAGCTTGTACTGGTGGTGAGGGTCGGGGCCTCTGGCTCCACATCAAGGGTTCAATTCCATTATTGGTGCTCAGAGTTAAGTGAGGAACAGGGGTCAGGTTCCCAAAATCAGAACTTAACACCCCCCAGAAGTTACATTCAAAACAAGATATCCTGGGGTTCTGGGTCTCAAACTGGAAATACCTTTCAAGGTACCGGGTCCATCCTCTCCAGGAGGGAACTTCAGTGATTGACTCAGAATCCCACAGGTCATCACAGGTAGAGCTGGGATCTGAATTCAGAATTTGGACTGTGCCAGGCAGCAGTGACAAAAGTGTCAGAAAATACTCACCGCGCCAGTCACAAAACCGCCAAGCTGCCCTTGCACGGCAAATGAGTGGCCTACACCAATGAAACCGCAGGTTCAGACCAGAAAAAAAAAGAAATGGGGACAATAATCATTTTGCTTCCCACCTTATGGGGCGCCATGAGGAAAGCACTCTTGAAACCTCAAGCGCTGCCTAAGTATAAATTCTTAGAGGTCTGTGGGCCATACTTTAATGCCCCTTGGGCATGGCCATGCTCACCGTTATTAGCCACACCGAATGTCACCACTGAGTCAGATCTAGCACAAGGAAGTAGAAAATACTTTGCTTTTCCTGCGGTAGAAAAGCACTGACCTTGCCTCAGTATCAGGACAACCCCTTCCTTGACTGTTGACAGTAAACCGAGTTGGGGGGGGAGGCTGTGGTCAAAGGAAGCCGGTTGGATCTGGTGTAAGAGAAGCTGAAGGTGAACATTGGGGTTAAGGGGGCGAGGAGGTGGATGTAGGGAGGATGTCACCTTTCCTTGTTCTCTTTTGGGAGGGGGAGGATCCAGGGAGTGGCGGGTTCCGGACACTGGATCCAATGACTGCCAGACTTGCTGGTCACTTAGCTCCTCCTGCCACCTTCCTGCCCCTATCCCAGCATGCGTGTCTATGGTTCTAGCTCAGTCCTTATTTCTCTGTTCTCTGTCCTCCCTGTCCCATCTCCAGAATTACTGCAGGGCAGGATCTCATCAGGACATTCAGCCTCCCTCCTTCTGGGTGATCCTCTGGACAGGGACCACTTTCCCCCCATCAGCCCCGGGCATCTTTATCTGCCCCTTTCATGCTCTTATCATTCACTCCTCCTCCCGGATCTCATACTTCCTCTACTCTCAGCAACCACCCATGCTCCCATTGCCTTGGAGGTACAAACTCCCAATACACATGGAAGGCCTCCCTACTGCAAGCAGTCTTGTCTTCCCTGACTTCGTCTCACAAACGCTATTGCTGGTCAGATTGTACTATTCTTGTTACTTGTCCTGTGCTCCCCTGGTCCCTGTGCACTTTTGCTCACATACTTCCTTCGAACACAATGTCCCACCTTCATTTATCCCGGGAGCCTAAGATTCCAGATTAGAGCTGCCAGGAACCTTGGAGGCCATCTAGTCCAACCCCCTGCTTTCAAGAGGACAAAAAGGAGCTCTAAAGAGGGGGAAGGGATTTACTCAGAATCCCAGAGCTTAGTGTGTGGAGCAGCATTTGAACCATGTCTTTCTGATCCCAAAACAAAAACTCTCTTTTCTTTCAAAGTCAACTAGAGCACCACAGTCTCCATTGAGCCTCCTTTGGACTCCTCTCACCAACTCACCCTGCTCTTAACTCAAAATAAGAGGCATGTAAAGGGCATGGGGATTGGAACCTAGGCTTTAAGCCCCAATTCTATTTCTTTCATTAACTGACAGTGGGATCTTCTCTGCACTTTAGATCTACACTCTGTGAAACGAGGAGGTCAGATCAGATGGCCTCTAAGATCTATTCCTCCTGGAATGTGTATCTGAAATCAAACTGGGGTCTTCCTATCTCCCTTCCTTCCTTCTTCCTTCCTTCCTTCCTTCCTTCCTTCCTCTCTTTTCTTTCTCTACCTTCCTCTTTCTATTCCCTTTTCTCTCTTCTTTCTTCCTTCCTTCTTTCTTCCTTCCTTCCCTCCTCCTTCCTTCCTTCCTTCCTTCCTTTCTTTCTCTCCCTTCCTCTCTCTCTTTATTCCCTTTTCTCCCTTCTTCCTTCCTTCCTTCCTTTCTCTCTTTTCTTTCTCTCCCTTCCTCTCTCTATTCCTTTTCTCCCTTCTTTCTTCCTTCCTTCTCTCTTTTCTTTCTCTCCCTTCCTCTCTCTATTCCCTTTTCTCCCTTCTTCCTTCCTTCCTTCCTTCCTCCTTCCTTCCTTCCTTTCTCTCCCTCCCTCTCTCTTTATTCCCTTTTCTCCCTTCTTCCTTTTTTCTTTCTTTCCTTCCTATTTCCTTCCTTCCTTCCTCCCTCTCTGTCTCTCTCTCTCTCTCTACTCCTTTTCACTCCCTTCTTCCTTCCTTCCTTCATTTCTCTCCCTCCCTCTCTCTCTTTCCCCCTTTTTCTCCCTTCTTCCTTTCTCTCTCCCTTTCTCTCCCCCCCCTCACTTTCTGGTTTAATATTATTTTCCTAACCCTAATGCCTCTGTGGGAACATGCCTAACATAGGTGTCTGGTAGCAGTTTTTCTAACCCTAATTCTCATTCCTACCACTTTCTGGAATTAGAGTATTCCCTTGGAGATCTCCTTCCCTGTTCATAAAACGAATCTTGTTTGTACGTGGCTGATAGCTTGCTGTCTCCCCCAGTGGAATGTGAATTTTTGAGGGCAAGATTTTCAGTTTCTTCATCTATAAAATGAGCATAATACTAACATCTACCTCCTGGGTTATTGGGAGACTCAAATGAGATAATTTTAAAATGCTCTGCACATTACAGGCTCTATGTAAATGTTAGCTATTCTTATTGACGTTAATTAATTCTTATTAATGCTAGCTACTACTTTGTCTCCTCAGCATTCATCACAGTGCCTGCTATGTATAATAAATGATTAATAAATGTCTATGGATGGTAAACTCTCCCTAGGAGGTGAGAGGTTATTTTTAAGGTCTTCATGACCTCTAAAATCTTAATTAATTGATTAATCAATACATTAAGTATTTTTATTAATGCTAGCTACTACTTTGTCTCTTCAGCATTCATCACAATGCCTGCTATGTATAATAAGTGATGAATAAATGTCTGTTGTTGGTAAACTCTCCCTACGAGGTGAGAGGTTATTTTTAAGGTTTTTCTTGACCTCTAATCTTAATATGTTAATTAATTCTTACGAATGTTAGCTACTACTTTGTCTCCTCAGCATCCATCACAGTGCCTGCTATGTATAAGTGATTCATAAATGTCTGTTGTTGGTAAACTCTCCTAGGAGGTGAGAGGTTATTTTTAAGGTTTTTCTTGACCTCTAAATCTTAATATGTTAATTAATTCTTACTAATGTTAGCTACTACTTTGTCTCCTCAGCATCCATCACAGTGCCTGCTATGTATAAGTGATTCATAAATGTCTGTTGTTGGTAAACTCTCCTAGGAGGTGAGAGGTTATTTTTAAGGTCTTTTTGAGCTCTATTTCTCTCCTTTCTCAAATTTCTCATGGTCCTTTGGGCCATGGTATATGATCTCTCTCCTTTGCTTCTCCCACATTTTGCCTTTGACCGTAGTTATTTACTTGCAGAGTTTATCCCCTTCTTCCCAGCTCTCCTTCCTAAGGACCCGGAGCGCAGGGACAGTCTCATCCCCAAATGGCCGGTCCTCAGCCCAAGAATTTGAGCGTAGAAACATTGACTAAAAGCTTGCTGAATTAGTGGAGTCTAAGTCCGCCCCCTCATTTCTCAGCTCCTACCTCCCTGGGGCCATCTTACGTGGGTCCCTCTCTGGCCAGCTCTCAGTAGTCGGAGCCGGCTGCGGGGAGTTCTGAAGCCGCAAGGGGTGAGGGGAGGGACTCGTGCTGGCGGTTTAGTCTCCAGGAAGAAGGTGCTCCAAGCCAGCCAAAGGGCAGGTGTGACCTTGGTGAAGGTGAGGGCAAGTGGGGGGGGGTGAGTTTGTGTGAGTGTCTGTGTGTGAGTGTATAAGTTATGTGTGTGAGTGCGTGTGTTAGTGTGTGTAAGTCATGTGTGTGAGTGTGTGTAAGTTGTGTGTGAGTGTGTGTAAGTTATGTGTGTGTTAGTGTATGTGTGTAAGTTGTGTGTGTAAGTTATGTGTGTGAGTGCGTGTGTTAGTGTGAGTGTAAGTTATGTATGTTAGTGTGAGTATGTGTGTAAGTTGTGTGTGAGTATGTGTGTAAGTTATGTGTGTGTTAGTGTATGTGTGTAAGTTGTGTGTGTAAGTTATGTGTGTGAGTGCGTGTGTTAGTGTGAGTGTAAGTTATGTATGTTAGTGTGAGTATGTGTGTAAGTTATGTGTGGGTATGTGTGTAAGTTATGTGTGTGTTAGTGTATGTGTGTAAGTTGTGTGTGTAAGTTATGTGTGTGAGTGCGTGTGTTAGTGTGAGTGTAAGTTATGTATGTTAGTGTGAGTATGTGTGTAAGTTGTGTGTATGTGTGTAAGTTGTGTGTGTAAGTTATGTGTGTGAGTGCGTGTGTTAGTGTGTGTAAGTCATGTGTGTGAGTGTGTGTAAGTTGTGTGTGAGTGTGTGTAAGTTATGTGTGTGTTAGTGTATGTGTGTAAGTTGTGTGTGTAAGTTATGTGTGTGAGTGCGTGTGTTAGTGTGAGTGTAAGTTATGTATGTTAGTGTGAGTATGTGTAAGTTGTGTGTATGTGTGTAAGTTATGTGTGTGAGTGCGTGTGTTAGTGTGTGTAAGTCATGTGTGTGTGTGTGTAAGTTGTGTGTGTAAGTTATGTGTGTGAGTGCGTGTGTTAGTGTGAGTGTAAGTTATGTATGTTAGTGTGAGTATGTGTGTAAGTTGTGTGTATGTGTGTAAGTTATGTGTGTGAGTGCGTGTGTTAGTGTGTGTAAGTCATGTGTGTGTGTGTGTAAGTTGTGTGTGAGTGTGTGTAAGTTATGTGTGTTAATGTATGTGTGTAAGTTGTGTGTGTAAGTTATGTGTGTAAGTGCGTGTGTTAGTGTGAGTGTAAGTTATGTATGTTAGTGTGAGTATGTGTGTAAGTTGTGTGTATGTGTGTAAGTTGTGTGTGTAAGTTATGTGTGTAAGTGCGTGTGTTAGTGTGAGTGTAAGTTATGTATGTTAGTGTGAGTATGTGTGTAAGTTGTGTGTATGTGTGTAAGTTGTGTGTGTAAGTTATGTGTGTGAGTGCGTGTGTTAGTGTGAGTGTAAGTTATGTATGTTAGTGTGAGTATGTGTGTAAGTTGTGTGTATGTGTGTAAGTTATGTGAGTGTTAGTGTGTGAATGTGTAAATCATGTATGTATGTGTGTTATGTGTGTATAAGTTGTGTGTAAGATATGTCTGTGTGTGTGAGTGTGTTATATGTGTGTGTGAGTGACTGTGTGTGTATGTGCAAGACCCGGAGAGGGAGAGGGAAAAGCGCACCTTGAAGGTTGTCTGCTCTCCAGACTTCAGGATCCTAACTGCCCCGAATCTCTGGACCCCAGATAGACACACAGTGCTGCTCCCTTGCCTGTCCCCCTCAGGTACCTTCCCTCACGGGCACAGCCGGTACCCCCAGTGCCCACACGCCTGGTTCGCAGGGCTGTCCCCCAGCTGAAGTGCTTGTCGGGAGTCCCCACTTTCGGGGGGAGCGGGGAGCGGCCGTGGGGGTGGGAAGGGTTGAGAATACGAGCCCAGCAGAGAGGACACAGACCACGCCCTTTATTCTCCGGTCCTTGCCATTCGGTGGGGGAAAGGACAGAGACAGGTCCAGCGTCAGGGCTGGTGACAGCCAGGCGGAAGAGGGAAAGGGAGCGAGCGACAATTCGGGGATGCTTCCCCTCCCCACGCGCACTTCCCAGTGTCCTGTCATCGAGGCCCTTGAGCCCGCCTGCCCCAAGAGCCGCTTCCTTCGCCAGCGAGGCAAACTATCAGGCTCTCAGCTCCGTCCCCAGCCCCTCTCAGGTCCACTAAGTCCTTGCATATTTCAGGCATAGGAACTGGACAGACGCACAGGAGGATCACGGGGGCAGGAGGGGTATCCCTCCCCACGACCCCGCATCCCGTCTGCTCCTTAAAGGACTGGGGCACCCTGGCTCTCCAGCGGCCTCCCCCTCACCTGAAAGGGGCCAGGGAAGTCCCCAGAGCAAGTTCCTCCCTGTCCCCTCTCCCCTCTCTGCGCCCCCCTCCACCAACCCCTTCATGCGCGGAGGAATAACTCACTGATTCGGGGATGGGTGATATAGTTCCGTGTGACGGCCTGGACGTGCTCCCGAGCTGCAGCCGCCGCCCCGAAGGTTTCCATGGCGTCCCCCGGCCTACACGCTACCTTAGTGGCCATCTCCCAGCCAGACTCCCCTCAGCAGTGCAGTTGAATGCAGCCCGGGCAGTTAGCTCTTAAACGAAGAGCCTGAGCTGCAGCTGGACAGGGCTGCCTCCAGCCTGCCTGGTTCAGCCCCTTCCTCCTCCTCTTAACCACACTGGTTGACAGTAAATAGGAAATCTCAGCCTTGCAGAAGGCCCTCATTATTCTCTCTGCCCTATGGGAATAGCCCATGTCCTCCCCTCTATCTAACTCCTACCCTATCTGTCCCCAAGGGCTGCCTTCTGGATAGGATCACAGGATTGTACCTGGGTCCCTGGAAGGCACCTGAAAGGTCATCGTGTCAAATCCCCTGATTTACCAGATAAGGGAACTGAAGCCCCGAGATTTCGCTGATTTTCCTAAAACCACACACCCAGAACAAACCCAGAGAAAGGAAAAAGGGAGTGGTTGGGAGGGGACTGTGAGGAGGCTGTTCCCACCACCTCCTTTAGGAGAGAAGAGTCCTGAGCATGTGGACTGCCAACCACTGCTTAAGAAGCCTTGATCCCTTGGGTCTGAGGGCATCTTCTTGGTTGTGTTAAGGTACCATTTAGAGCTCTGCTAGATTTTTTTTAGATCCCTCAGAAGCCGAGATCTCCTCTACCGGATTGGGGCTTGGGGCTTTAGGTGTAGATACCGGATCCCCTTCTCAGACCCGAAGGGTTCCGTCTTCTCATTTCGTCACCAGAAGTGACGAGAAAAATGGTGATCATAGCGCTGGCGGTCATTTTGACATCTAGAATTGTTGGGTTTGATCCTATATGGGTGGCGAGGATATTGATAATGGCAGGAATGATATTGATAGTGTTCTGGGTAATGATGTTAAGAACCATCATAGAGATACAGGTAGGTACCAGATGAAAGTGACAATGGCAGTGGAAATAATGATAACGGTGGTATAGGGAAGGATAAGGGTGATGATGATATCGAGAGGGATAATGTCGGGGGTATATTCCTCATAATGATATTAGTGATAATATATTTGTAGTGTTCGGGGAGATCTGATGCTGGCTGCGATGGTGATCTCATGTCATAATGTTAGTGTGGGTACTGCCTGTGTTCTCGATGATGGAAATAGTGATGACTATGACTGGGATATCATGAGGAAGGTGACCATAGTGATGGCGGTGAGTGAGGACACAATATCTTTACCCTAGGGATTTCTGGGACTCCCCCTTTAACAGAATATACATACATTCTCTTTGAATAAAGGGACACTCTGAGAGGCAGGGAATATTGACAGTGGTAATCTCTCTCTTCCTTTCCCTGAAGTGGAGACCAATCTCTCGGGATCTCTGATCTACCATGGATTAACTTTAGTGATTTGTTTTTGGTCACATCATCTGTATTTTTCCTATTGGTTCTTGCATCATTCCATGTGAAGCAATCCCCCTCCCCACGTTCCCTGTCCCTCCCCCTTTCCCACACCCCACTTATCACCATCTCAGCTCCCCTGGAAGGCTTTGCCGGGCCTGGCCTCCTGGCTAGAATGGAAGCCTAAAAGGGAGGAATCTTATTTCTGTAGGATCCCAATGTGGGCCTGTTGAAACATAGATTCAGGAAGGAGATTCCCCTTCCCCAAATATGGGATCCATGGCAAAACCGGTCTCGGCCAAAACCTTCGGGCTCACAAATTTTGTCCTC
Source organism: Antechinus flavipes (assembly GCF_016432865.1). Lineage (NCBI taxonomy): Eukaryota > Metazoa > Chordata > Mammalia > Dasyuromorphia > Dasyuridae > Antechinus > Antechinus flavipes. The sequence goes on from NC_067399.1 coordinate 23,206,332, forward strand.
ACTGCCTCCAGCCTCCCCTTTCTGAGTCCATTTCTGCCACTTTATGGCCCGATACTATCACCCACATTAGCTTAGGGACTGAACCTCTCTCCTTTTAAGAGAGAAAGAGCAGAATCCGAGGGGATCATGTGGGGGGATTTCAGGTACAGCGGCACCTAAATGGGGGGGGGGCATTTTTGGGTAGGAAGAACCTTCTCTCATACGTGGTTGCTTACAACTACGTCCTCCATGGGGGAGGCCAGCTTTGGCCTCCATATGCTGAGAAGAGGCCCGAACGGACAAAAGCCATACTCCAGCATAGAAAAAGAGCAACATTCTGGCCCTACTTCCAAACTGAGGCCTTCTGGTTCCCCGTTTGGCTCCCGCTAACAGGGCCCGGAAAGAATGAGAGAAAGCGGAAGGAAAGTCTGGGGACTGGAAGTCTGTTGGGAAGGAAAGGGCAGTTTTTAAAATCTCCATCGACTCTTGTGCCTTTCCATTTATTTGTGTGAGACACCCTTGCACACTCCCTGGAGTGAGCACACACACACACACACACACACACACACACACACACACACACACACACTGCCCAGATATTTGGTTGATGAGTTTTTTCAGCTGGGAGAGAGAGACTGACGGAGAGGGAGGAAGTCTTTCTCTCCTGACTCCCTGGCTGGAGTAAAGGGGTGGAGGAACGCATGGAGGTGTGAGGGGGAAGGAGTGTCAGTGTGGGGGAGGAGGCGGTTAGGTTGTGTTGGTCTTCTTGCTGCCGGGGCCACTGTTTTTCCTCTCCAGTCGGCTGTAGGGTTCAAAGGCCGAAGTGCCCAATTCATACCCGCTGGGCAAGTCCAGGAGTGAGGTTGTGGTGAAACACAGAGGAGGGGGTGGGGGTGGGAGTCGAGGAGAAGTTGAGGCTGAGGCCATTTGGGGCCCGAGGAGACCGAAGGGGGCACCTGCCTTGGGCGGGCTCTCAGTTGGGCTGTTCCCAGTGAGGTTCGAGGAGGAGTTCCGGGAGATCCCCAAGGTGGTGGCCCCATTGCTGGTGGTCAAGCCTGGTGGGGTGGCGGTCAGGGCCAGGAGGCTAGAAGCCCCGGGGACTGAGAGAAGACGTCCCTGCTCCAACAGTCTCAAGATGTTGGATGTGGCAAAGGCCTCAGAAGTGGAAGTTGACGAATGTTTCTCTGAGTCCCGACTCTGGTCCTTCTTCTGCTTTGTGCGGCGATTCTGGAACCAGACCTTGACCTTGATGAAGTAGAAAGCAGAGTAGAGGGGGAGAGAAAAGTTGGAAGTCAGGAACAGCAGGGAATAATGGGGAGACAAAAGAGAGGGAGAAAGAAGGGGAGGAGTGAAACCAGAAATGAGAGGAGTGAAGAGGATCAATGGTTTTGGCCAAGTCAGAGAGAAGATAGGAAAATATAAGATGATAAAAGGGAGAGAACGGTGATGGTGGGAGCAGAAAGAATTGAAAAGAGGAAGAGGAAGCAAGAATGAGGGGTGAGGAAGGGGAGGGAGGGAGAAGAGAGATTCTATTACGCAGACGACCAATGACCTTTTTAAGGTAGAGCATCCAGAGGTCTCCCTAACTCTTGTCCCCTTACTTTCCCTTGCCAATCCATACATCCTACCTATCTTTATTCTTAAAAAAAATTTTTTTTCAATGGAAAATCCCAATACTTAAGGTTAGAGAGATACCAGAACTACTGAGCTGCTTCAAATCTCTTATGTTCATGGGAACAGAGGGTCAAAGAATCATAAAGTCTAGAGCTAGGAGAGACCTTGAAGGTCATCTAATCCTGCCTCCTCATTTAATGAAGGAGAAAAAAAGGGGGGCTGGGAGAAGGATCCCTCTGACATCGTACAGAAAGTCTCATCCTGAACGTCCCTAACCTTAAAAGGTGCCCTGGAAATCACATTGGTTTGGCCATCCGATGATGTGAGCCCAAATTTTGGCTCAGCCTCTTGCTCCCTTGAATGGTCGGGGACAAGTCTTATAACTTCCCTGGGGCTCAGTTTTCTCATTTGGAAAAGAATGGTTCTTTCCAACACTAAGTCTGTGATCCTGAAAATGCACGTCATCATTGCCGCTTCACTATCACCTTCCACCATCATCACCTCCATCATGATTGCTCCAATCAGTATCACTCAAACTTCTTAAGGGGAAAAGTCTTCTTTTTCTCCTTTTCTCCTTTATAGCATGGCCTAACACACAGCTAGGCGCATGAGACCACAGGACCTGATAGCTAGAAGGAAATGTTATAGGATCCTCTATCACAGAGCCAGATGTAGAACCAGAAGCTACCTTGAAAGCCACCTAGTTCAACCCCCTCATTTTACAGAAGAAGAAACTGAGATATAGAAAAGTAAAGTGACAGGTATTAAGGGACAGTCCAGTGTCGGAAGCCAGGTCCTTCGGTTTCAGACCTCTGCCTTTCTAGTCATTTAGTTTAACTCATGCATGAGAAATGACTCCGCTTTACATCATAGCCAAGACATGGTCAACCAAACTTTGCCCCCAGATCTCCAGGGAAGGGGAACATTCTGCTGTCCAAGGTACACCATCCCATGTGTGGGATAGCCATGATTGGTAAGAATTCTTATCAATTCAACCCTAGGTTAGCAACAGTGCCCGGAACATAATTTCATTGTTGTTCAGTTGCTCCAGTTGCGTCCAACTCTTCATGATCCTATTTGGGGTTTCCTTACTGGACTGGTTTGCCATTTCCTTCTCCGGCTCATTTTACAGATGAGGAAACTGAGGCAAATAGGATGAAATGACTTGCCCAGGTTGTTCGAGGCTAGATTTGAACTCAGGAAGATGAGTTTTCCTGACTCTAAGTGAGGAACTCTATGCACGATAGTGCCACCTAGCTGTCCCCGGGCTTTATAACTATATGAAAGTTCACCATATTAGGGGAAATAGAGAGGGCTCTTGGGTATGATCCCCACAAAGAAAAAACAAAGTAGTCCCTCCTTCTGAGGAACTAGGTTGTACTTTGAGAACAAGACATGTCAATAGTAACAGTAATTGTACTTTAAGGTTAGCGTTTACAAACATCATCTCATTGGAGCCTCACAACAGCCCTGGAAGGTGAATGTTCTTATCACCCCAATTTTACAGATGAAGAAGCTAAAGGAGACAGAGGTTGAATGACTCACCCGGTGTCAACACAGTTAGTAAATATCTGGTTTGAGCCCAGATCTTTGTGACATCGAGTGTCATTCTATTCATTGTGTCACCTCGCTGCCTCTAGACAAAATATACACAAAATAATCCACAGTAGTTTCAAAATGGAAAGTATATATTTATAAGCAGGGACAGGGGAAGGATATCTCCAAGGGCTCTAAATTTATTGGAGAAAATACTTTGACCTGTGTCATTTAAAAAAAAGTGCAATTCTTCTATACATATTTCCACAATTATCAGGCTGCACAAGAAAAATCAAACCGAAAAGTGAAAAAATGAGAAAGAAAACAAAATGCAAGCAAAGAATTACAAAATAGGGGAAAATACTATATTGTGATGCACACTCAATCCCCTCAGTCCTCTCTCTGGGTGCAGATGGCTGTCTCCATCACAAGACCATTGGAAGTGGTCTGAATCCTCTCACTGTGTCCTGAAGGAAGCTAGACATGAAGAAGAGCACATGTTCCTGCTGTGGGGCGCAAAGGCCTTCGGGTAGAAAGTATCATGTCTGGTGTGTAGGGAGAGCTAATGTGATTATTCCAAAAAGCTTTTCATAGTCTTTAAAATATGAAAAGCATCTTAAAAGTCAGATAGGTAAGGCTAAAGATTTTGCCTTTCAGCCTAAAGTCAACAGGAAGTCTTTGAAGATTTTCAGACAGAGAAATTCAGACGAGAACAATTTTTGCAAACCTATCAGATTGAAGAATACTGCCAAAAAAGGGAGAGTGCTCATTGTTGGAGATGCTGTGGGAAAACAGGCACTGTTTTGGAGCTTGAAATGGTGGCCCTCTTGTGGACAATCCCAGGCTTATTTATCTATATTTTTCCTAAAAGTCATAAAGACCTAAAGATACATTTAGGCTAAAACTGGAAATGGCCTAGTGATTATGAAAAGCGATTCATTACTTTAGCCAATGGTGTGCATACTTTGACCAATGATACAAGTACAAGGCACATAGTCCCAAAAGATCAAATAACCACCAAAAAAGACCCCCCCCATATTTCTAGCAGTCGTTTTTATTGTATCAAGTGGGAAATAATGGGAAAAAAATGGAATAATTTTCTAGTTCAGTCTTAGAGACCTCCATTTGGGGTTCTCTTGGCAAAGATACTGGAGTAGTTTGCCAGTTCCTTCTCTAGCTCAATTTATAGATGAGAAAACTGAGGCAAACAGGATTACTATGCTATTTATTTTTTAGAAATGACAAAGAAGATAATTTCAGGGAACTCTGGGTAAATTTGTATGAAATGATGCAAAGTAAAGTAGAATCAAGAGAGCAACTAATACAGCATCAAGAGTGTAAAGATAAATGACTTTGACCAGCCATGATTGTAGTGCATAGTGCACCTCCCTCCTCACAGAAGACTAGCAGACAGCAGGTGCTAGAAGAGACATACATTTTGAGACAGATTTGTTTTGCTCAACTCTGCTTGTTTGTTCCCAGGCAAGGCTTCTCCATTTAGGGAAGAGAGAAAAGATGTTGGGGGTGGATGATATGAGTAATGGTATTGATGTAAAAAAAAACAGGGGAAAAAAAGCTTCAATAAAATATTAAAAATTCCCAGCTGTGAGCTGCAGAGAGTTCAGAGTGGAACACAAACACAGAGGGCAAGGTTGATACTTTAGTGTTAAGTTTAACATATATTTAAAAAAAAAACCCTTGTGAATGTAATAGAGATTCAAAGATTCACAAGATTTTTTTGTGGTCTTCTAAGCACATGGAAATGTTCACATTTGTTGATATTTGTTAAGTTCAGAATTTCAAAAAACAATTTTTATTGGGTCAAAAGCCGGGATTCAAATCCTCACAACACTAGAACTTTCATTTCTCTTCATCTCGGCTGCTTCACGTGTAAAATGAGCATGATGTTCCTTAATAATTGTTAGCATCCGTGTAGCACTCTCTGTTTTGCAAAAGCATTTTACAAATATTCTCTTTTTAGAAAATTAGAACAACCTTGAGAGATCGGTACTATTATAATCACCCCCATTTTACAGTTGAAGAAACTGACATTTAGGAAGATTGTGATTTGCTCAGGGTTACTAGTGAACATCTAAGGCTGGATTTGAATTCAGATCTTCCTGACTCTCACTCCAGTTTGCTTATAACTGCCTCCTGGGGATCGTGTGGATTATGTATTCCTTGAAGAGAGTTATTATTCATAAATATTAAGATGATGTGAACTCTGCTGGTAATGATGGTCATGCAAGCAGGGTCATAAATTTGTGGGGAGTACAACAATTTTGCCAAAGGTTTCCAGTTTTGTTGCACGCTTCTACAGAAATTAATTTGCACAGCAACTAAAGGTATCATGGAAAATGGAGAAAATTTCTTTCCTCTCAGCTTTATTTTTTTTTTCCAAGTGGAGTCCCAGGATGATTTAAAGGAGACCCAGAATTTGGACCCAGAGATATGACAGTAATGAAAAGGAATCTGGGATAAGAGTTTAGAATGGAGGACCCTGAGTGGTGATAAATGGAAAGCACCATATAGTTAGAACTTGGGAGGGACTTCAGAGATTATTAGAGTAACTCCCATTTTACACGCAAGGCAACTGAGTTTCACAAAAGTTAAGTGGCTTGCCTAAGGTCACCAAGGTGGCTTCAAACTGACATTTTCTCATTTCAAATCCACTGTTTTTTCCATTGAACTCACAACCTTTCAAGTTCAAAGGATTGTTTCAACTTCCCCCCTCAAAGCCCTCCAGACCCCAAGGGTTTTCCAGCCAGCTAGCTGGCTGCATTCTGCAGGCGGGGTCTACACCCAAAGAGCTTAAATGTTTCCCTACATTAGGGAGCTGGTAGTTCCCTCCCCATAGGAAAAAAGAAGCATAATAGCTAAATAGGGCACACAGAGCTGTCAAGGACCAGTGGATTTTAGCAGAGAGCAGCACTGTACATATCAAGAAGCAACTGGAGATGCCCATGGGAGAGGACAGTGAGGATGCCTCTAGCTCTACAGCCTTGTGGCACAGTTGCTGTAGCCACACAAATTTCCTAAGGGTGTACCCACCCCTGACCACATCTGTCCTCTCCATATGTTCCCTACCCCTCAAATTCCCAGTGGATGTGCCAGCTGAGTGGGGTAGTGGATAAAGCACCTGCTTGCCCTGGAAGCAGGAGGGCCTTACTTGCTATGTGATTCTAAGAAGTCACTTATCTTCAGTCTGCCTCAGTTTCTTTAAATGTAAAATGGGAATCACAGCAGCTTCTGCCTTATAAAGTTGTGAACTTCAAATGAGACAATCTCTGTTAAACTCTTAACATGGTGCTTATGAGACAACAGGTGCTTAATAAATGCCTTTTCCCTTTCTCCCTTTTCATGTTCTCTAACTTTATATGTTCCCTCCTTATTAGAGGTAATGGTAGCCTATGGGGCAGCTAGGTGGTATAGAGTGACAGCCCCAGTTACCCCCAAGTACTGGGCCCTGAGTCAGCAAGATTCATCTCCCTGGATTCATATCTGGCCTCAGATACTTCCTAGCTGGGTGACTCTAGGAAAGTCACTTAACTCTGTTTGCCTCAGTTTTCTCATCTGTAAAATGAGCTGGAGAAAGAAATGGCAAACCACTCCAGTATTTTTGCCAAGAAAACCCCAAATAGAATCATGAAGAATCAGAAATGACTGAAACTACCAAACAACAATAAAAAGATGACCTGTCGTTTTATTGTGACGGTGGAAAGGGATGGGCAGGATGAAAAGAACTTATCCAAACTCACAGAAATGGTTTAGGTCAAAAAAAGAGATATCAGAGGAGGATATTGTTTCTAGAGAGGAGCTAGTCATGGAGCCCGGTGAGGTACATTCATTTGAGGGCTTTTATGGAATATAGTTTTCAAAATATTGGCGGTCTGGCCTCTGCTGGAGTGGGGCAGGGGGTTTAATCAGCGGAGAAAGGAAGCACGCCTTGGGATGCCCCGAGAGAGCCAGGCTTCTGAAGTATTGCCTCAGAAATGTGGGAGGGAAACTCGACAGGTAAACAAATGTCTGAAAGGCGACAGCAACTTTGAGACCTTCCAAAGTGGGTCAGGGAAGGAAGGAGGCTTCCCTGGGATGTGTTCTCAGACTTTTTATCCTGGAGCAAGAGTGTGGTTCCCTTCTCAAGTAAAGGCTTATGGGAGACCAGCAGAGCCTTCACCTGCATCAGTCAGAAGTATACCTTCCCCTGTAGGAGTCACCTTCCACAAACCGGCCTGACTGGAACTGGCTGAGCATCGGACTGGCAGGTTTGGTGGTCATTTGGCCAATTTCCATCCAGCCGATCCTGAGTCTCCATTCAATCCAAAGACTTTGTTCTAACTTCATAAAGCTTCATGTGCTTTCAGTTAAACAGCTCAGTATTTCTGTTCTATCTGCCCTTTATTTTCTGTTTTCACTCAAGGGAGGAGAGGCAGGGCTGAAATCAATTACTTAAAGACACGGGCAACATTTCCCTCCAGCCTGCTCTCCAAGGGATAATATGTGGGAAAGGAACAAGCTATTTTCCTTCTCCCTGGATGAGTTGGAGTCGGGAGGTGCATTTAGGGTTAGGGTTAGAGTTCAAAGCAACCAGTATGTCCTGGACAGCTGATGGAGCTCATTGTTTTGGGCCTCATCGGCAGAGGGAAATAATGGGGGGAAACACAAAGGAGTGAACAAAAAGGGACAAGGACTTCCTGTGAACCCTTCATCCCTTCTGCCCTATATGAGCAAAGACTAGGACTTGAAGGGAGAGAGATGCTGATGAATTCAATTCAACTTATTAATATTGTAATATTATTAATCACTAAGTCAATATTAAGTGCTTACTAAATACCGGGCGCCATGCTAAGAACATATTAATAATAATGTTATGATTGTGATGACAAATCAATAAATGAGTGAAGATTTATACAAGATCTCCTTCCTATGTGCCAGCCAGTGTGTTGTGTGTGGTGGGGGGGATAAGAGAAGCCACCTGGAGAGAGTAGAGTAGAATAATAGTGATGATAGTTATAATTTAAATAATAAAGTTATAATTTTTAATTTATAATTTTTATAATTGAAATAAATTTTAAGGTTTGGAAAATGCTTTATATACATATATGTACATAATATTTTCATTTGATCTTCACAAGAATACTGGAAGTTAGATGCTGTTATCCTCATTTTACAGATGAAGAAACTGAGACCAAGTTAAATGATTTGACCGGGGTCTCACATCTAGCAAATGTCTGAGACAGGATTTGAATTCAGATTTTCCTGACTCCAAGTCCAAGAATGTGTGAAGTTTTTTATAAGAATGATGAGTAGAGCGAGGATCCATGTGGACTGGTGTAATAAAGTTCCCTGCAGGAGGGGGAGGATTTGATTTACCTTGGGTAGCTAGAGAGCAGGAGAATAAGAATGGAGAGGAGGTCATTGGACTTGATGATTCAACCATGGTGAGGGGCAGTTTTGGGGCTGAGTGAAACTCGGCTCTACTGCTGATTCCCCATCTGACATGGGGCAAATCATCCCCCTCTCTCGGCTTCTTTTTCTCTCTTCTAAAAAGCATGATTTCTGAGGATCCCTTGAATTTGGAGAATCAGTGATGTCAGAAGTCAGTTTCAACAACATTGTGCTGACAGAGTTGGGAAAAGAGAAGTTCTGAGAAGAATTCAAGTGCTAAGGTTGCTCACCTTCACTAACTATAACCAAGGTTATGGGTTTGAGCACCTTGGCCCAAAGGGGACCTGCCCTCCCATCTCTAGCATCCTTTAGCACCCATAGATTGGGTCTGGCTTCTTAGCAGCTAAGACTGGGCCAGCCAGACTCATGAGCCCAGGTGCATCTGCTTGGATTATTTTAAGCTCTAGGGGAGCAATCAGGGGAAATAAACTGTCACTTCTCAAGCCTGATCAGTGACAGCCATTCTGAAGGGGGAAAATAGCTTTCCAATCAGTCCAAATCAGCCTTCCTTTTCCTTTCTCTCCCCTCCCTATTTGTGCTCCCCCTTTGCCTTTCTCCTTCCCCTTTCTGATTTCCTATTCTTTCTGTCCCTTTCTATTCTTTTTTCCTTTCTCTCTTCCATTTCTTTTTCTTCCTCTTTCTCCTCCTAATGATTTTATAGTGTTGATTTCTTGCATTTTGTCCTCTACAGAAGGCAATGTGCTAAAAGTGCACTGAATTAAAAATCAAACAGGCGTTTGAATCCACTCCCCTGCCAGAGGACTCTTAGAGCCTTTTAAATCGGAAACACTCTGGTTTTTGGCATTCTGAGTCAACACTCTGAAAACCCAACCCTAACTGTGGCTCTGAGTTCCAATGTCTTCTTCCCAACTGGGGGCTCTTTGAGGATAAAGACTGAAACTTCGTCATTCAAGGAAACCACACCTGGAATATTGTATTCGGTTTTGGGGACCACTAGTTTTTTTGGGAGGGGAGGAAGTAGAAATAACACAGATAAGCTGGAGAACATGCCGAAGAAAGTGACAAGGAAAATGAAGGGATTGGTGACTGCCATAGACCATTGTGTGAGAAGGAATTATGGGAATCACGTGGGAAAGGGATTCAGCTCATTTTGATTGACTCCAAAGGTCAGAACAAGGAGCAATGGGTAGAAGTTATGGAGAGGAAGGTATCGATTCACTGTAACCTTGTGCTGTTATTGGATGGTTTCAAACAAACTTGTTGGGATGTCTGCAGGATTCATATACCTTTAGCCCTCTGGGACTTTCTTATCAGACTAGGAGCTTCCAAAATCATGTACTCAGAACACAGGAGGATGGAGAAGAAGCCCACTTTTTGGGGACTCTCTTACCTGAGTCTCCGAGAGGTTCAGCTGTCGGGCCAGCTCAGTGCGTTCTCTCCCCACCACGTACTGACACCTCTGGAACTCCATCTCCAAACGGTACAGCTGCTCAGCTGTGAAGGATGTCCTCGTCCTCTTTGGTCGATCCAGGTCGAGACCTTTGGGAAGCACAATTTCCCGGATGGTCCCCTTGGCATCTGCAGGAGGCATGAAGGAAGACAGGTTAATTGGGTGACAGGTGTGTCTGGAGACCGTTTGATTTCATGGATAGGAACCAAAAGTAGAAAGTCTAGGACCAGGGTGGAAGGATGCTTGAGATGGGAGTCAAAATGACAAGGAGGAGACTGAAGCTCTCAGGAGGGGAATTCCCAACATGTTCATCATGGGGCAAATATCTGGAAGAAGAACTCTCAGGGAGAGTGCCAGCAGAGGATGAATGGCCACTTTGTGAGAGATATCTCCTGGTACTTGAGTGTACATTTGGAGTCTGTATTAACTTTCTAATATGTAAGATGTTGGATTAAAAGACTTCAAAGATGCCTTCTAGCTCTAAACATGAGGTCTCATGAGGCCAGGATGCTGAAGAATAATCCTGGTTGATCTGGAGGATTGGCCCAATGCAGAGCTAGAAGCAGAGATTGTGACTCCTGGCTCAAGGGGTGGGATTGGCCTGTTTGAGGCTGCTGCAAAGAAAGGCTAAGTACCATTGTTTCCATGACAGAGGAATGCCCTCTCAATTTTATGCCCTTTAAAGCTGACAAAGCTCTCTTCTCTCCACCCTGGTTATTACCCTCTTACTGGATAAACTTTAAATTCCTGCTCAAGTATAAATTTCTACATGATTAGCGGTTCTATCACCATAATATTGCTAGAGGATGAGGTTAGTGATATAGTTGAGAAGCTTCATACTCCATTCTAATTAAAAGGAAAAAAATTATATAAGGATTGCCAAGCAAATATTCATACCACTTTGTCATGGGATCTCTCTCCCTACAATTCCCATACTTTGTGGGGTTGGACCAGAAGGAAGGAGGTAATCAGGACTAAGAGTTGGTACTTTAATTTTGTTAAACAGCACTAGTAGCAGTAACAAGACAAAAACAAGGGAGAAAAACCCCCAGGCTATTCCAGAATGACAATTTCTTTGGCAGGAAATACATGGATTTTAGAGTTTAAAGAGTTGGGTTTGAATCCTATCTGACCCTTAACTACCTAGATGATTTTGTACAAATCTCTTAATGTCTATGAGTCTCAGTTTCCTCATCTGAAAAATAATGAGGTTGAACTAGAAGACCTCTAAGCTCCCTTTTTGGCCCTTCCTTTCTTGGCTGGTAAACTTTGTGTATCTGTATTTCAGCAAGAAATTTACCAACCATAAATACATAAGAGCATTTCAATTTTCTAAGGCACTTGGCTCCAGTCAACACTCTGGGCAATCATGCACCTACCATTAATGTTCCTTCTTTCTTATGATTATGTATGGTCCATTTTACAGATGAAGACACTGAGGTTTAGAGAACTTAAATTACTTACCAAAAGTCCTACATCTTAGAAGGGACAAAGATGGGCTACAAACCCAGGTGTTCTAAGTCCAAGGACAATGCTCTTTCCAACACACATAGCCCAGAGTCTCTCTTCCAAGGATCTTTTGGACAAAATGTTTTTGAGTATAGATAGAACAGATTAAGTAGATTCATAGTAGGTTAACTGACTGCTCTAATTCAACTCAATTCATATCATAAATCTAAAGGTAGAAGACATTTCCAAAGCCTTTTAGTCCAACTCCCTCATTTTACAGATGAAGAAATTTGAGACCCAGGTGTATTAAGTGAACTTGTTCAAGGTCATATAAGCAGTGAGCCTTAAATTTGAATCCAGATCCTCTTTTTGAGTTCATATTTTTCACTATGCCAAAAAGACTCTCAATTCAATGAGATTTAATGGATATTGTGAGCTTTCAACCATACTCAACACTGCTAACCTCTGGGAATTTAGAGATGAAAAATTATACACTTCCTTCCCTCAAGATTACACTCTAAGAGGGAGGAGATGCCTAAAAAATTATGGAATCATTATGGAATCATTTGCCAACCACTAAATGGAGAAGGGGGGTAGTATGGTAAGGAAGGAAGATGGTCTCAAGATACATGCCCCAGACTTTACCCTCAGCCTATTTCTCTTAACGTGTTTATAAATTACTTAGATGATCACATAGAAAGCGTGTCTGTTGAATTTTCATGTTAGAGAAAGCTAGGAAAAATAGCTAATTAGGTGACCAAATTCAAATTTTAAAAGATTCTTTAAAATATCAGAGTTAAAAAACCCTTAGGAAATCATCTAATTGGACAATTCCCTTCTAGGACTAATGATGCATATGACATATCTCTTCACCGAGAGGTAAATGGAGTCAAGATGGAGAATGAACATTTTAAAACATAATTGAATGTTTTGCTTGAAAATGCATATGTGCTAGGATACTGTTTTTCTTTATCCCAATGGATGTGGGGAAGGAAAGACAGAAGGGAGAAAACATTGCTAAGTGAAAAAAAAATTCAACCTTAAATTAAAATGAACTATTATAATATATACATTTAAATAAAACACAGATTTCCTATATAAAATATTTGTAGCATCTTTTATGATAGCAAAGAACTGGATATATAGATGCCCAGTGGTCGGGGAATGATTGAGCAGATTTAGTATATGGATGTAATGAAAACTGTTGTATCACAAGAAATGATGAATAGGAGACATTTAGAGAAATGTGGGACTTCACAAATGCAAGGCATAGCACAAAATAAGTTGAATTAGGGGACAACTTACACAATGACCATAATAACGTAAAGGAAAATCTGTCAGGTACTGTGAGGTATTTAACAGATATTATTTTATTTGATCTTAACAATAACCAGTCAATCAATAAACATTAACTAAGTGCGAATTATGTGCAGGCACTGAGCTAAGCATTGTGAGCAAGGACTGTTATGATCCCTATTTTACAGTTGAGGAAACTGAGGCAAAAGGAGATTAAGTGATTTGTCCAGGATCAATAACTACTAAGAGGCTAAGGCTGCCTTTGAACTGAGATCTTCTTGACTTCAGGCTCAGTACTCTTCACTTTGAAACCTGTAATTGGAAAGTGATAGCTATGTAAAAGGGGGGGGGGCATCAATAGCACCTTGAAAAAATAAATCTAACCCATCGCCCTCACTTTGAAGGGGGAGGAAGTGAGGAAACAATGGCCATTGGGCTAGGTGATCTCCAAGGCTCTCCATATGTGTGGCTGTTTGATTCTAAAACATGAACCTACTGAGTTCTAGGTCTCTTCCTTCAAGACTACAGAGCTTCTTGATGATTCTTTGTAACTCCAAGCTCGGTTGGTCCCCGGGTTCATTATGACATATAGAACTGGAAAGGACCTGAAAGGTCGTCTGGTCTAATTACAGATAAGGAAACTGAGGAATTAGGGGTTGGGTGACTTATCCTATATCACGTAGTGGTAGAATCTGTACTTGAACTCAGATCCTTTAACTTCCAGTTCAAAGGCTTCCAACGGAGATTAGCAATTCCATTTACAGCGTCTGTATCTTGCACGAACTTAATTCTTTGCTTGTGGGTTCCCCTAGTAGATGGTGAGCTCCCTGGGGGCAGGAAGCATCTTTCTGCCCTTTTTTGGCATAACACCGGGCATGGAGTAAGTGCTTAATAAATGTTGGAAAACTGACATTTCCGTGGACATCCCACTTAGTTTGGGGGCAAGATTTGTTGCAAAGACAAGTGGATTTCTTCCTTCCTTCTTTTTTCTTTTTTCTTTTTTCTTCCTTCTTTTTCTTTCTTTTTTCTTCCTTCTTTCCTCCTTCCCTCCCTTCCTTCTTTCTTCCTTCCTCCCTCCCTTCCTCCTTTCTTTTCTTCCTCCTCCCTTCCTCCTTCCCTTCCTTCCTCCCTCTCTCTCTTTATCCTTCCTCCCTCCCTCCCTTTCACTCTCTCTCTTTCTTCTTTCTTTCATCAGGGCTGACTCTGCGTCTTTGCAGCAATGAGATTCTGACAAGCGCAGACTTCCCCTTACTGCGATTAGTTTTGTCTCGTGATTTGCTGGGAGGATTAGCAGCTGGTGTAGACTCAGAACACTGACTCGTGAGGCCGAAAAGTCAGGGCGATTCCTCCCTCCCCCAAAGCGACCTTCCCACATTTTAGGCCTACATTTTAGGGCCCCCCGAATGGCTGCAGTCTGCTCCGTGAGGGGATGGAAGGGAGGGCAAGGAGAAAGGGGGAGCGGGGACGTAAGGTAAAGGGGAATTGAGAGGAGTAAGGAATAAGGGGAGCACCGTGCCGGCAAACGGGAAAGGGGAAGGTGAGGGATTTTCTGCCCCCCAAGGAACTCCTTACTGGGGGAGCAGGGAAGGAGGGAGATCCAATCGTAGAGCCCAGGGCTCTGAGTTCTGGCGGAGAAGCGATTTCAGGGTGAGGGACTTTCGCCCCCAAACGCGGACGACTCCCGGTTGCGTCTGGAGCCGCTGAAATTAGGGAGCTGTTCTAGTTCTTGCGTCCTCTCTCCTCCAGTCGACGCCTCGAAATCTCCTTTCGGAACCATTTTTCCCTAGAAGGGAGAAGGGAGACCCGGACACTTCCGCAGCCCGAGCCCGAGCCGGAGCCCGGGTATCACCTCCTCGCGCCGTTCTGATTGGGCCCCGCGGTCACTTGCTTCCGAGCGAGGAATGGAGTTCGATGAAGACGGCCTGGAGCTCCCCGGGGAGCCCTCACCAACTGTGCGTTAGATGTAGCGCGGAAAGGGGGCCCCACGCCGGCCACGCAGCAACGCCCGCCATTTCTCTGGGCCTCAGTCCGGATCTATGTAGCACCCGTGGGGGAAACGGCCTTCGCGAGGGCCCAATAGCGCCTCGTCTGCAATGTATAGTTCTGCTTGCCTGGAGAAACCGAGTTAAAGTGACTTATCCAGCGGGTCAGAAGCCGCGCCCGAACCCAAGGCTTCCGGAGCCCAGGTCCTCTGTGAAACAGGCTGCCTCGGGTTTTCGCCTTTCGCTACAGTCATAAAAATCAGGAGCATTTCATTGGGAGTCCGTGTCTACACCCATCTCTCAGTCGCTGTTTGTCTCTGTCTCTCTCTTTCTCTCTGTCTCTTTCTTTCCCTTTGTTTCTCTCTCTTCGTTCTCTATCTCCCTCTCCGCCATCCCGAAGAACTCTTTATTGGAGGAGCAGAGAAAGAGGGCGATCCAATCGTAAAGCCCAGGGTTCTGAGCCCTGGTGGAGAAGCGGTTTCAGGGTGAGGGACTTTCTGTCTGTCTCTTCGCCTCTGTCTTTCTACGATACACATATACAGTTAACTTTTTTCTTTTATAAAGGGATATTTATTGAGAAGATAAAAGATTATTGAGAAGCTATAATAAGATATAACACAAACATTCCAAGATGTCTCCCAGAAAACTGGGGGTACACTCTTCCCTTATATTACATGCCTCCTTGGTGAAGTGGCTTTCAAATAAAGCAGTTTTTACAAAACATTTACCCTACCGATTTTACTTCTGATCGGAATAACCATTAACATCTCAAACTCTTGTATGACTTAATATTTTGGCTGCAGAATCAATCCACAAAAAAGAAAAAGGTAACTTTTAAAATATAATTGATTTTTTTTGGTAACTATAAGGGGTTCATAGGATTCCTCTGGATCGGTGACTCATGAGGTCTCTGTACCTCTGATTGGGTATCTCTGTTTCTCTGTTTGTCTCTAGTTGTCCTCTGTCCTCCTGTCTCTCATTAGAGTGCTTAAAATTCCAAATCTGCTTATTTGTTTGCTTTTCTGCTCCAACACTATGTCTTTCATAAGAGCTTTCTATGCTACCCATATTCAAATGTGTCTGTTTTATAGCAGAATGAAGAATTCTGACCTTGGAGCTTAGGGCCCTTCGGACCCTCAACCTCTGTCTGCATTCACTGCCAGATAAAATGACTTTTGCTTGCTTTTTCCTAAGAGGAGAGTTGCCTGTGGATACCTTTGGTTACATCTTCTTTCTTTGATAAATGGAATTTTATTGGATTTTCAACTTTTTTGTAATAAATTAATAGAAGCTAAAATAGTGATGATGCTGATGATAATTAACAATGAGAGGAAATGAAACATAATGGAAAAGAGCAGTTAGGAGGTTGAGTTTCAGCTTCAGCTTCCAATCCTGCCTCTGACATGAACTAACTGAAAGTCTGGGAGGGTCTCTGAGGTTCTCAGTGTCTGCAGGCAACTCTATGAATCCTGAGAATAAGGGTAGTGGCCTGCCTGCATCTGTGGAGGGAGTTTCTGCAATAAGAGATCCCAAATTCACAAGATCATCAAGATCACAAGTTCAGACTCAGCCACTCCCATTGCAAAAAGGTAGGGGGAAATCTGTATTTAAGGCACGTGCCCATATCCTGGAGTATATCTACCATATAATTAATAAGAAGATAATTACACACCACATACATACATATAAACACCTATATTTGACTCTAGAGGTGCTAGGAGAGAATAAGATCTAGGTCCGTAACTCATTGCGCTTCACCATGGATCCTCCTCCATGGTGGAGACATTATGGGAGGACATAGACAACAGTCAAGATGAGACCAAGAACCGGCTGCTTTCTGTCTCAAATCAATGAGATCAAGTATCCATTTGTATAAGAGCTTCAGTTAAATATAAACTCCTCGAGAGGAGGGACGATCTATATATTCCAGAGTCCACACAGTTCTAGTTATAAACAAGGGCTTAATCAATGCTTGTTAATGGATTGCTAATTGACTCATCAATTATTACATTTTTTCAAATCTTCAAGAAGGATCCCAGCTTTTGTCCTCATGGGTCCTCCCTGGCACAGTTTATACAGCACATATACTAGTATATGAGTATACTTTTGCCTTCCAGAGTGGCAATGACCCTGCCCTCATCCCCACCCCTTCCCCAAATCCATCAGCCTGCCCTCAACCTGGGAAGAGCCTCTCCACCCTCAGTTGGATGGCCCTGAGACAACAGATGCACAACCCATGATGCCCTCCGGTGCTAAGCCCTTTCAGCTTTCCAGTCAGAGACTGGGCTCCCCGGTGCAGCCAATCCACAATCCAAGCTCACCTCCATCAAAGCAAAATAAAAGAGAAGAAAGTGGACTGGTGGGAAGGAGAAATTGTGGCTCGGCGGATAGAGGTCGGGCCTCAGAATCAGTAAGTTATTATCGTTCCATTGCATCTCTCTCTTCCAGACTCCTTTTGAGATTTTCTTGGCAAAGATCCTGGACTGGTTTGCCATTTTCTTCTTCAGTTCATTTTAGAGATGAGGAAACTGAGGCAAACAGAATGAAGTGACTTGTCCAGGGTCACACAGCTAGTGAGTATATGAGACCAGATTTCAATTCAGGTCTTCTGGATTCCTGGTCTATGCTCTATCCACTTTGCACTACCCCCAGTAAAAGAGACGGGTTCAAATCTTGGTCCTGACAATGTGGCCTTCATCAGGGCACAGGAAATTTACCTGTCTTTAGCTTCACCACAGATCTAGGGCTGGAAGGGTCTTCTAGTCCAGATGAAGAAACGAGGCCCAGGGCAATGAAACTATTTGGCCCGTGTCACATGGGTTGTGCATTTGGGAAAATAATTTATTTGCTAAGTGTGACAATAAATACATATTTGTACAAGTTACATATGCAAAAGTGTGTATATAGATAGAATATAGAGAATTATTTAGCCTGTGTAACATAGGTATACTTGACTATATTCTACTATGTTCTGGATGTGTTGTTATTTCTGGATTGTAAAAGTATCATACCCAGGAGGCCTGGATCCCCAGCTTTCTGGAGACACAAGAGTATTTGGCAATGGCTGCCCACTGCCTTTGACAGAAGGATTTCTCCTTGCTGCCCCATGCTCCTGAAGCAGGGGAGTCCACCAGAGTCCTTGAAGAAGCAAATTTTGGGGAAGCTCAAAGGGCAACTCTCAGTGATATAGAGACTTTGGCCGTGATGTGCTGTATAAGAAAAGTATCACTGAGGACATTTGTGACTGGAGAGAAAGACAGTAATCCTGGGGGCCCAACAGGATGTGGAATGGGCGGCAAGGGGCAGTGATCCCGGAATATTTAGCACAAAATAAAAGAAAGGGCTTGGGATGGGGGCTGGAATCTCTGTCGAAGATTGTTTGAAGGCCCTGGGCGGAGCAGTAAGAGCTGGCCCGCTCCAAGGAGGGTCCAAGGAGATAAGAATAGGGCTCGGGATGCTGTCTCTCCATAGAGAGACTGGGAGACTTCTCCCAGTCTTTCCGACCCCTTTATGATCGCTGCTTTAAGGTGAGACAGCTGAGTCTCTGAAGGTGACAAGGGTCCCGCTATTTAGGTTAGTTACAGATTGCCAGTTTGGTAGTCAGCATCCTGATTTTCCACTCTCCAGGGTGGTCCGAGGATCCTGGGTACAGCAGGCCTCCGAGAGGCCCCTCTCGGAGTCAATGGCTTCTAGAGACTTGACTGGGAAAGGATGAGGCGGCAATGACCGTCCCACGAAGTGTGGGCACCCGCTTAGAGAGAACAGCGTCTAGGCCGTGTGGATGGATGGGCTGTGGCCAGGTGGATCAGCTGGTCGTTACAGAAGCCTCACGAGCCCAGCAGCCAGCGGGGGAGCCCACTGGGACAGCGGGGGAATCCACCAGAACGGGGGAGCCCACCAGGACAACGGGGGAGTCCACCAGAACGGGGGAGCCCACCAGGACAACGGGGGAGTCCACCAGAACGGGGGAGCCCACCAGGACAGCGGGGGAGCCCACTGGGACAGCGGGGGAGTCCACCAGAATGGGGGAGCCCACCAGGACAGCGGGGGAGTCCACCAGAATGGCCGGGGAGCCACCAGGACAGGGGGAGTCCACCAGAACGGGGGAGCCCACCAGGACAGCGGGGGAGCCACCAGAACAGCGGGGGAGTCCACCAGAACGGGGGAGACCAGAACTGCCTCACGCAGTCCCGGCCCAGCGTGCGGGCAGCTCCCTGGCCCATCTCCTTTGGCCTGGCACATTAGCCGGCTGTGCCAGCTCGACTCCCCCTCCCGCCGCCGCAGCGGGCGCCGCCGTTTCCATACCTGTCAAAAGGCTCAGTAAACATGTTTCCCGCTCCGGAGACAGCGTGTCATTATTCCGCGCGTGAGCCTGGCATTATCCGCCCCGCCCGCGCCGCCCCTCCCCGCCAGTCTCCGCAGCGCCAGGGAGCGGGAGGAGCGGGGCGGGCGCAGGCCTAGCCGGGGCCTGCAGCCGGGGGAAGCCGGGGCGGGCCGCGAGCCGCGGCCGCTGCGGCCGCACGTCCCCCAGGGCTGTCTCACAGACTACGCGGGGGCTTGTTATCGGCTATAGTACACAGCCACGAGGCACGGGTGATATAGGCCGAGACACGCGTGTGCCTCTGGGAGTGGGAGGGGGTCTACGCGGGCGTGGATGCTGGAAATGTTTGTGTGCGTGGCCGTGTGAATCGTGCGTGTTTGTGGACGATGTGTGCGAGCAGGGTGTACGCGGCGTGTGCTTTGGTGATCCGAGATTAGTGCAAACGTGCGTGCGGGCGCTTGGCGAGTGTAAGCGCGAGCTTAATATGCGTTATGCAAGCGGGTGCTTGTGTGACACGTGAGCGGAGTGTGTTTGTGTGTATTTGTGTGTCTATCGGGAAATCGAGAGGCTGCGGGAGAGGAGACACTGCCCAGCGACGTCGGATTATTCCGGAAGCTCCCGACAGAGAACTGGGACCACGTTTGTCCCGGCTGCAGGAGGGACTCCGGGAGGATGCGCCTACCGAGAGAGGGACGCAGGAAGCAGCCCGAGTCTCAGGAGCAGGAACCGCCACTCTGTCTTTAGGGCCGCTTTAGAGGCTGGAAAGGGGTGGGGGGAGGGAGGGCGAGGACATGGAGTAGGATTCTGTTAAAACAAAATCAGGGCGCACCCACATCCAGCCCCCCTCACCCCACTCCCACCCCCACCCCGCCCCACGCGCATTCACAGCCACAGAGAGACGGCTTAAAAAGCAGGAAACAAAGAACGAGGCCAAAAGAGACACGGAGCTGAAGGTCGGTAGTCGGAGGCTCGGGTTCTTAGAGACGCTTTGACGTCAACAAATATGACCCGATATCCGCAGGCTGCCCGGCAGCTGCGTCGGATCCAAGCCAAAGCAAATAAACACTCCGCCCTCCCCCTCCCAAATAACAACAAGGGAAAACAAAAGCTAAAAATCGGGCCTGCGATGAATGGGGTTGGGGAGGGATCCCTTTGTGTGGGACGGAAGCCTGGATGAGGGACGTGGAAGCGTCTCACGTGTGTTCGGGGCGTGGAAGGGAAGGTGCTCTGGGTCTGCCCGCTTTGTGTACTTGCGTCCAGGTTATGAGAGGACGTTCGCGGGTCGTGAGCGCCTTTGGAGCTCGGTGCGAGATTCTCTGTGCTCGAGCCCGGATGTGTATGCTGAGGGCCCGCACGCCTGTTCACATGGGTCTCTGCCGGTGTTTAGACGCGTCTGTGTTTATGGAGAGAAAGCTATTCTGGGCGGGCTGTCTGCATCCGTGTCTGTCCCGTTAGCCTGCGTGGGAGGATGCGTTTGATTGCGGCTGCGAGAATCCCCCAGGGTGTTTGGGAAGGCGATGATTTCCTGAGGGAGTGTGGGACATGATGCGGCCCCTATCTCTACCCAAATAGACGTTCTGCTTGCTTGGTCCCCGGCCCCGAGGACACTGGGGGCTCCAGTAACCAAAAGCTTAGCCCTCAATGGCTTGGAGGCTTTTTTCTCTCCCAGTTACCTCCCGGAAGGCTTCTGGGATGATGATGATTATCGTTCTCAGGATCATGATCACCATCCTAAAAAGGAACAAACTTCTCTAATTTTCCCTCTCGAGACCAGTGAGGGAAATCTAAGGCTCAAATCCCTACCTATTATCTCCAGATGTCAAAGCCAGGGGGCGGGAGCTCAGGGAAGAGTGGCCATTATGCCAACTTTAGGAGATGCTGGGCTACCCCGAGGCTGTAGGGGCTGAGGGAGTGGAGGCAGATTTGGGGGCTAGAAGAGCTGTTTTTTTCGGACACAGAAAAGAGACTGATCATTATTGCTCGTCAGTAGCCTCCCTCTCAAAGTCCTCACTCTTTACTCAGCGGCAGGACTTTCTCTGAAGACTTTCCCTTCCAACCTCTGAACCTTTCCGGTAAATTAAAGGAAAAAAAAAAATCCAGGCTCCAGGCAGCTTGGGGGAAGGCCGGCAACAAAGGATTGGCTGTGGATTTAGGGTCATTTAACAATAAACAAATCTTCCTCCTCCATCCTTTCCCTGGAAAGGAGTGTGATGTGCGGGTCTGATGGGGATCTGTGAGATTTGTGACTCGTAGGCGAGAGTCCGTGTAACTAAGTACTGCGTGTATATGGCGAGATGCGGGTGATGTGCATGTGTGTGTTGTCCCTGCGGGTGCACCACCATTTTGTTGGGGGAGGGGAGATATGTAGCAAAATGGTGCCCGCTTTTTGATATGAGCTTGCCGCCTGCAGCCCATTTGCCCCACTTGAAAAGATGCTGGGAGGAGACCAAGAATGATTGTGGCAGTCTCAGATCTCGTCCTTGGGCCCTAGCTCCATCCTGCCTCTTCTCCACAATAGTCAGCCTCAGTTTCGGGGGCTGCTTGTGTGTGTATGTTAGGAAGTAATGGGATGGAAGGGAAAAATATTCTAGAAAGACTAGTTTCTTGAGAAAATGAATGAACTCAGACTTATTTGCTCACTCTCTAGTCTTTGGAGAAGCCCTTCTACGTTAGAGAGGAATATGGATGACCATAAAGCTCCTTCTCTCCAGCAAGCTTGGTGCCCCCCAGAGGATCTGGAGACTTGCTAGGGGATGGTGCTTAAAGGTGGGCCTGATGCTTAAAGGGTGAGCTGGAGGCTGGATCAAAGGACTCCAATGTAATTTTAGAGGAGGAGGGGCTCAGGGAAATAGCACCAAGAGCTGTTGCTTTTAAGAATCCCAAGAAACATGCAGAATGGTTCCTAAATCAAGCCCGAGGCTTTACCTATTGAGAACTGGTCATATAAGAGTGTCCATGCCTTTGGAAGATCTAGGCTCCTCTCAGACTTCTTGCGTTGTTTAAAAAATAAAACAAAACAATGATGTCTCACCTTCAAAACTTCAATATTTGGGTACAAAGCAGAAAAGACACAATCCTGAGAAGTGCAAGTAAGAACCTCACTTCCTTTCATGCCCAACACTGCCTTTTGTTCTGCTGACCCTAGTGCAAAACTGGCCAACTCTACAGAAGCCCCACTTTCCCATCGTTCCAGGTTAAGAACTAAGACTAGAGTCAGGCCATAATGGATCTGTTTGTCTCCAGTCCGAGGAATCGATTTTTAGCAGAAGGTGTAGTGGATTTTGATCCAAACTACACCCAGATTTCTATCACATAATCATAGCAACCAATTGCTACCAATAAGGAAAATGCAAATTAAAACAACTTTGAAGTTCCATACTGCACTCATCAGATTATCAAAGATGACAATAAAAGGGAACAATATATTGGAGAGGGCAGGCACAGTAATATCTTGTGAATGGAGCAGTGGTCCAGGCTGTCTAGGCAATGGGTTGGAACTCTACCTATGAAGTCACTGAACTGTTCAGACTTTCTGGCCCATCAATATCACTGGCATTGATCCCAAAGAGAGAAAGGGGAAGGATTCCCATACACAAACATGTTTGTAATAGCACTTTTCACTGTAACCCCAAACTGGAAACCAAGGCGATGCCCATCAATTTCAGAATGACTGTATACATTAGGATGTAGGAATATAATGGAATTATTGTGCCACCAGAAATGAAGAAAAAGAGGAATCGAAGAGAAACGTGAAGATTTATGAAAGAGTGGATATGTGTGAATGGATTCAAGCTGAAGTAAACAGAACCTGTAGAACAATGTATACAGTGACTACAATATTGTGAAGAAAACTTTGAAAGCTACTGAACTCTAGAGTTTGCAATCAGTTCAGTGACTAAAGACTCAGAGGGCTAATACTGAGGCAAACTATCCATCTAGATACAGAGATGCTGGCCATGAGGTAAGAAATAGATTGGAGAAATCTTTCTCTTCCCCCCACCCTCATACAAATCTGTCTGTGGAAATTTGTTTTACTTGAATATGCTTAGTTGACACTAATTTTTTTTTTACATTGAGGGTATTTGGGGCAAAGATAGAATAAGTAATATTAGTATTTGACAACTACAGAATAACAAAAAAAAATTTTTTTTAAATACAAGGATAAGGTTCTTGTTAAAGTAAGACTATAGTATATGCGTGGGTTACTAAATATATTGCCAGTAGAAAGGATCAAATATGGTGCAAAATGCTGGAGATATAAAAAAAGAAAAAAGCCATCTCTGGTTTTAAAGATCATAATTCATTCTAATGAAGGAAATAATATGTAAACAAGTAAGCACATGATCATGTATAAAGAATTGAAGGAAAGCAATCTGAGAAATGAAGGCATCATACAGGATTTTTAACCTGTGGATAGATTCCAGGGGATCTGTGAACTTGACTGGGGAAAAGTCACATTTTCATTTCAATAAATTCATTTCCACTGTAATACTATATATTTTATCTATTTAAAAACCACAGATATCACCAGACTGCCAAAGTAGGGTCCCTCTCTTCGTTTTTATCTCTCTGTCTCTCTTACACACACACACACACACACACACACACACACACACACACACACGCACGCACGAACACCCCTCAACCCAAGCCTTGTGATATTTAATTACTGTGTGACTGCCCCCACCATATTATTCTCAATTTCTCCATTTCTGTCTAGGGCACTGCCATTTTTCCAGTCAACTGCCCAGATTCTCAACCTAACAAGCCAAGCTCTGCACTTCTTTCTTCCTCTTCCCACTCATCTAACCACTTGTCATGTCTTGTTGATTCTACAATTTAAATAATTCTCCCTTCCATCCCTTATCTACCCTATCTCTGGTCACCACTCTCAGGCCTAAAGTACCTCTTGTCTGGATTACTGCAGTAGCCTCCTAATCAATCTCTGCTTCCAGTGTCTCCCCACTCTGACCCATCTTCCACACAGTTGCTCAAATGATTTTCCTAATGCATTGATCTGATCTTGGCATTCCCCAGCTCAATAAACTCCAATCGGAAGGTTCCTTTGATGACTACGGAAAGGTGTGGTAGATATGGAAATGAAAGTGATAGAAAAAACAACAACAACAAAGGAAATCAATTTAAAGGACAAAAGAAAAGAAAAGCTCCAATGTCTCTTCATCACTTCTAGGTTAAAGTACAAACTCTTTCAGGATTTAGAATCCTTTATGTTCTGGATTTAGTCTATCTTTCCTGGTTTATTACACATCACTTCCAACTAAATACTTAAACTGAGGATTAGTGTTTCTCCTATAGGATAATCCATCTTCCAGCTTTCTCTCGGTTTCTGTCTCTCGGGCTCTGTCACCCTGCTTTGTCTCCGTCTCTCTTACACATACACCTCGTACCCAGAAAGCACTCAATCTTCAGCTCTGCCTCTTAGAACCACTAGCTTCCTTCAAAAGCCACCTTCAATATCACTTCCTTCAGGGAATCTTTGCTGATCACTTCATCCTCCTCCTCTCACTCTTCTCCCCTCCTCTAATACTGGTGCTTCCCCCTCTAATGAATTACCTTGTATTTACTTTGTTTATGGTTTATACTTATTTGTAGCCCTGAAGTCAGGAAGACCTGAGTTCAAATCTGGTCTCAGACACTTAACACTTTCTGGCTGTGTGACCCTGGTCAAGTTATTGAACCCCAATTGCCTCCCTAGTAATAATAATAATAAAAGTGAAAGAGTATAAGGATCATAACCCACCTCCTCCTTTGGAGAGTCATGGATGCAGTCAGAGATCCTTCTAAGTATCTTGACAGAAGTCTGTTTATTCAACATAATTTTTCAAAATTATCTGATTAAATCCATGTTGATCATCTTTTCATGCATCCAGGTGTTACTTCTAGGTAATACACCTTGCTCTGCCCATTCTTGAGTTTAGCTAACTCGATGCCCCGATAACAGACACACAGCCCATAGACTCCTACTCAGATGAAGGCTTCCAGCTTGATAGAACATCCCTCAACAAACATCCTTTGATGGCACATCTGTCTCAAGACACCCCTCTTCTCCTTGAGGCCATTGGAAGTCCAAGGACATAAACACTTTATAAAATTTAAAGCACTATCTAAATGTCTCCTATTTTTCTTTGTCTTTATTTCCATAATATAAATTATGTAACACCGAAATATATTATCTTTAGAGACATGATGGCAATATGGCACAGAGAGAGCGGGCCTCAGAAGCTGAGGCTTTCTATGTGCCGCCGGACAAGTAATTTAACTCTCATAGTCTCTCTAAAACTTTTCCGTTACAGAGAAGATGCTGATCTATCATAGAGTCAGTTACTGAATAGATTATATGTTTGGCTATCTTGATGACTATTTACCCAGTTGCATTATATGGACATCATTTTATAATGGACAGAAAACCAGCGGTACAGTCTAAATTTGCCTTTGATAAATACTGGGTATGTGACCCTGGACCAGTCACTTAACCAGGCAATTGTAATAGTGTACATTGAAAATCATTTTATAATAACAACAAGCCAGGCAATTATATTAATACGTATTGCAAATCATTTTATAATAATAACAAGCCAGGCAATTGTATTAATATATATTGCAAATCATTTTATAATAATAACAAGCCAGGCAATTATATTAATATACATTGCAAATCCTTTTATAATAATAACAAAAGCTAAAATTCATATAGCAGAAGCCAGCCGGGTACTGGGCTAAAGCTTTGCAAACATTGTCTCATTCGATCCTTACAACAATCCTGGGATGTAAGTGCTATTATCATCCCTATTTTTTCAGATCAGAAAACGGGTTAAGTGATTTGGCCAGACTCACGCTACTCTGCTAAGTTTGCAGCCAGATTTGGGCTTTCTTGATTCCAGACATGGTTTCTTATCCATTGATCTTCTTCACAGTTTAAAATAATTAAGTTATCTCAGGAAACTCAAAGATAATAAACCATAGAGCAGATGCTGATTTATAATTGATAAGAACATTCTCACCAGATCCTCATATTAATGAAATAAAACAAGCAAAAATATCATACACATAATACTTATCTAGACAGAACTTTTGTCCATATACAGACAGTATATATATATATATATATATATATATATATATATATATATATATATATATATAGTATGTATACAGTGTATATGTATACGTCATTTTTAGATTTTTAGATGCACTTGTTTGTATACTTGTAAATATTGTGCAGAAACACACTAAAACGTGCATTTCCAAAATAAGAGCCTTGTTTAGACACATCTCTATGCACTCTTTAGGGTTAGCAGGGCCTGCACACTGCTCATTGAAATTCTGACCGTCTGAGTTGCGGTCCACATTTCTGGGCAAAGATCTGAACCCTAAAAAGCCAGCTCCTCGCTTTCATATCGCCCCTTCGTCCCTCTGGTTGCACCCACACTAATTCATGTTTACCTCCTCGTGACCACCCAAAGGCAGCATGTCTTTTGGTTTGCCTGCGGAGCTACTAAGGCCTGTGAATTGTCACGGGGAAGCCAGTGGAACGCAATTCTTTAAGGAGGCAACTTGAGTACTGAATCCTGGGTCCTTTTGAGGTCTGATATGTCAGCTTCTAGAACCTAACCCAAGCTAGAACCTCACCCTCTTTTCCTGGGTTTCAATGCTAGTAGTCTGCAGTTCTGGGCTGGGAGAATGAAACCTCTGCCACCCACTTCAACAGAGCCCTCTGACCTCAGGAAACAACAGCCTCGGCTTTCTGGACTGAGATTGTGTTTCTGGGAGGATAGCAGGAGAGAAAGGCTGCTGTCTTCTGATCTCTAACTTATTTATCTTATGATCGTATCACACCATGTCTTGAATTTGCCCAGTCACACTGCTCCGGTAAATCTGCAGCCGGATTTGGACTTTCTCGATTCCAGACATGGTTTCTTATCCATCGTATCACTTGTGCAGCTTCGTAGTTTAAAATAATCAAGTTATCCCAGGCAACTCCTGGGATCTGAATCCTTGAATTGGTCACCCATAGGGCCTTTTACATTTATCCATCCATCTAGGTATTTCAACACTTTTATCAGCCATCCACAAATCTGTTTATATCTCACACCTCCATCTACCCATCCATTTTAGTTGTCTGATCATCTGTCTTTTTAAAAATCATTTTCTCCCTCTCTTAAGGCTCTCTCTCTATCAGACTCTCTCCATCTTTATCTCCACTCTAATCTCCCTGGCTCCCAAATCAAAGGCAAGTGGCTGCAACAGATTGAGGAGATTGTGGGCTTTGTTTGGTGCCGGAGAATTGATCACTGGCGCTCTTCCCGCATTTTCCGAAATGGGATGTGTTGATATTAAATAGGAGTCGAAATTTTAGAAAAATCCCATGGATAGCCTAGGTTTCATTATTTTAAAATAAATATAAATGTAAAGCATCCCTAGGTGCATTTTATTTAAAATTTAATATATAATAACTCTTTCCACTTTTGAGTAAATCTAGTCATTCGATCTAAATTTAGGCTACACAGGAAATTTCGGAGATATCTACATCTACATCTATCTCATCTCTTCCCCCAGACCTCTCTCTCCGGATCTCAGGACCTGTTTGTGCAAATACACACATGGCGGAGGATTTGATTCAACCAGTCCGTGTCCCGTTTGAGACAAACATCGGAGGGCAGGCCGGCACGACGTTCTCCCCAAGGCTTCCCCCTTCCTACGATTTGGCCCAAACCACTCCCAATCCCAACCCGTCCCCTCAACCTTTCTGCCCAGCCTGAGCACAGATGGGCCTTAAGGGGTTAGGGTGAAGTGGAGGAAAGGAGAAGTAAGAAAGAGAATAGCCAGAGACTGATGGGCAGAAGTGGCCCGGAGTCTTCTAAGAAAATCCAGACTTGCAAGAGCAGGAGCTAAGACTTCATCAGGGAGGGGATGGATGAAGAATAGAAACGTGGATGAGAAGGAGAGAAAGATGGGGAAGAGAAAGACGAAATAAGAACGAAAGGGGGAAATTAAAGAGAAGGAAAAAAGTAAAGAAACACCAGAGAAGAGAAAATACGGGGAGGGGGATGGAAAGAAAAATGGAGCAGAGAGAGGGGGGAAATGAGCAGAAAAGAGATAGAGAAAACAAAACAGATCGTCCAGTCTGCCTAGATGACGCCAATCCGAGAGGATCCATGGGAACCGAAATTTCATTCGGCTGAGATCGGTTGGGAATTTTTTTCTTTTCTTTTTTTTTTTTTTTGTTGAATAAAGAGGATCTGGCCGATGAGATTTCACTGAATGTTCAAAGGGGTGAGAAAAGGTCTTTCACTTGTTTCTGCTCTGCTCTTAACTTTCCCTACCTTCCGCGCTTAAGCTAATTCCCCGGGCTGGGAGGGGTACCCGCGCACCCTCCATGGCTGTGCTCGGAGGAGCTGGGCTGCTGAGATTTGCCTAAAGGAGATGGAGGAGGAGGATTGGGGTCATTACTTGGACTTCTTCGCTGTGGAAACCCCTATAAGAGGGATGGGCGGGGAATGAGAAAAAGGGAAGGATGGAGAGACAGAAACCGAGAAAGGGAGCCGGGAGGAAAAGTAACAGAGAAGCGAGGAGATGAGAGAGGAAGAGAAGGAGGGAGGAGATCGAGAAAGAAAAAAGAGGGAAGGAAGGAGAAGGGGCCGGGCAGAAGAATCCGAAGGAGAAAGGAGAAGCTGAAGAGGGTGAACGAGGAAGGAACATTTGGAAAGGGAAGAATGAGGGTGATTAGAGAGGAGGGATTTTATTTTTGCTCAATTTGGTATCTGGAGCCACAATCAAAACCCCTGACGGCCTGAGGACTGAATGGGCCTGAGCTCTGGAAGCTCAGCCGGAGCCTGAACCCACAGTAGACTGGAGTGGGCGAACCTGTGGGTGGAGGGCGGCGGCGAAGCGGGCATGGGGGGGGTGTTAGTGCACATTTTTTCCCTTTTGCAATCTAAGCAGCTGCAGCCCCCTCCTCCCTCCCCACCGCCCCCAATCCCTCCAGTGATGCTTGCGTGACGCTCTTCCTCCGCGACAGCCCCAGCGGGGTGCGTGTGCGTGTGCGTGAGTGCGCGCTGTGTGGTGTGTGTGTGTGTGTGTGTGTGTGTGTGTGTGTGTGTGTGTGTGTGAGAGAGAGAGAGAGAGAGAGAGAGAGAGAGAGAGAGAGAGAGAGAGAGGAGAGAGAGAGAGAGAGAGAGAGAAGGGAGAGATTCCTCTGTCACAATAACCCTGCAGTCTGGGACTCCCAGCTTCCTAAGTAGAGAGCTCAGGAGGCTCAGGGGAGGAGATGGGCTTTGACAGCGCGAGCAAACAGTCAACGTCCCTGAATGTTCTCACCCCCTAGCTCTCGGACCCCGACTCTCCAGGGAGAACGGAGGAGACAGACTGGCCAGGCTAGGGATTGGGGAGCCCTCGTTCCTCTCCCCTCTCTGCTCTTGGATCCAGCTCACGGGGAGAGATTTGTGGGACATATTGGCGGGCTTGGAGGCAGAGTCAGCAGAGCCGTGGCGATAGGTTCTGAGGAGAGCCCTGGCCAGGTTTAGAGAGGCTTACAGGCTGAGCGGGGAGAGGTTTAGAGGGTTAGAGGAAGAACCCGTAAGACCTGGGATGACAGAGTTCCAGAAAGAGCCGGGAGAGTTCGGGCGTTTAGGATGGTTAAAGGATGAGCAGATAGCACCGAGGCGCGAGGCTGGCGGCCGCCTTTCGGGGCCGGCGGGAGCCGCAGCGAGCAGAGGCGGGGAGCCTTGTCGTGGGGTCAGGGAGCAGGCGAGAAGGGGAGAGGGTGATCTGAGTCGGACGGAGAGAATGCCTCCGGGTCAGAGGGTAGCAGCGTTGGCCGGGGGTGGCTTTCTAGACTGGGAGTGATGCGAGATGAGGAAAGAAGGTGGCTTGTTTGAAAAGAGTTAGAGCAGCTTAGAGGGCGGTGTGGGAAGGCCGGAGAATATGGGGGTGGGAGGAAGGCTTAGGGCGGAGGGGGCTCCCAAGTTTCGGGTTATTAAGCGCCAGAAGAGAGTGGGAGAACTGCAGGGTTCGGGGACAGCTCGCCTCTCCCTTACCTCGGACAAGGATCCGGCGGCAATAATCCGCTTCGCTGGCCCCCGCCTGGCGCTCGCTCTCAGGGCAGGGTGCCTTAGAATCGGTTGGAGGGTTGGTGGCCGAGGTTCCCGCTACGTCCTTGAGCCCATGGCTGCTTCCTCCTCCTCCTCCTCCTCCTCTTCCTCCTCCTCCTCCTTCAGCCCCGCCACGGGCCCAATCTCCCGCGCGCCCTGCGCCCCCCAGCTCCGCCCGACTCCCCAGATCCCGCATTCGCTCGGCTGCCGCCACCGCGATGCGGCCGCGTCCCTGCTCCGCTCCTCCATCGCCCATGCCGCCGGCAGCAGCCGCGGCGGCTGCTGCTAGCATCAAGCGAGAGAAGATCCCCGCCCCCTCCTCCTCCCCACCCCCGCCGGCACCTCCCCTCGGCTCCTCCTCTCCCTCTCTCCCCACTAAGAGATCCGGCAGGGAGGGGCTGCTGACGGGCCCAGAGACTCGGGTCTTCACTCCCAGAGCGCCTGCCGCTCTGATCCGGGACCGGGTGGGAGGGGACTGACAGGCGCACAGGAGGCTGGGGAGGGGGGAGTCGGGGACTGAAGGACCAGAGGAGAGGTCTGAGAGAAGGATGGGGAGGGGAGGGAGGAGGGAAGGATGGAGATCAGGCCGAGGCGGGGGTGGGTGGGGAGGGCATAGGGCGGGGAAACGGGGAGTGGAGATGGGGACTCTAGACTCTGGAGATGGTGCCGGAGGTCAAGGACCCGAACGAGGAAGGGGCCAGAAGTCGGAGAGAGTTATTTCATTTAAAAAAGCGGGGGGATGGTAAGATACCGCGGCCCCTCCTAAGAGGGGGAGTCCAGCAACTGAAAGAGGCAAAGCAAATGCTTATGGATGGAGTACTCGTCCACCACCTCAGGGATGTCTGAGAGTTCCAGATAGCCGCCACTTCTCAAGTTCGCCAGCCCCCACCCATAATTTTTGTTTGTTTTGGGGTATCCCCTGTTTGATCGAGGGGCTCAATCGGTCCAGTCAGAGCCCTGGAACTCCCGGGGCCTTCCTCGAGGCCTGGTCGAAGCGCGGGGTTTGCTCCGGTCAAAGATAAATAGCTTGAATGCTGGGGCGGGGAAGGCTGAGGAGACACGGAGAGCTGTCCCAAGAGTGTGTGTATAGAAAGGGAAAGAAGGAATGGAATGAAATTGGGTCCATGAGAGAGAATTCAGGAGAAACGGTGAATAGTAAAGGGGGGGAAATGATAGGGGAGAGGAAAAAGAACAAAGAGAAAAAAAGAACAAAAATAAATCTTAGTGTAATAAAGGGTGTCCCTCTTGGCCCCCTCCCTCCAACTTGAAGAAATGGAGGTGAAGAAGGAAAGCAAAGGAGGCTTTCATGAATGGGAGCCTTCAGCGGCCTGCTTTCTTATCTCTCTGCCCTCTTGCTCTGGACACACACAAAACAGTATCCATGCGGCGCCGGCCTGGATTCCTAAGGTTCGGGACACAACTAATCGGGCCTTCTTCGTTCAGTACCGCCACTTCCTAAACACAAATTCCCTCTTCTCCCAACACATCAATTTCTTTCTTCGGGGAGGAGGAGATAACTCTTGGCTCTTTTGCCCCTGGCGCTAAGGCTTTCTAGGCCCCAGCCCACTCCCCCTTCCCTTTCCCTCTCTCTGGCCCCTATCCCAGGCCTCTGCCCGGTCCCCGCCCCTGCTCAGCTCCAAATGGCGAATATAAGCGCTGGAGAAGGCTGGGATCCTCAAGTTCTAGTTTTCAAGTTGCAGGTTCTTGAGCTGGGAGAGCGCTCTGAACTCACAGACCTACACACACTCGAGCAGAGGGGTCCGCCAGAAAGGGAGGGGGCCTGCAAACCCTCGGTACTTAATCGCGTGATTGACGTCTGGCCACAGCCCGTCTGGCAGTGTGGGGGGCTGCGCGGGCTGGGGGCTGGAGGGCCTATTGAAGGAACCCGAGCAAATAGAAAAGAAAGGAAGAAAAGAAGAGAGGGAAAAGATGCTTTCTCTCCTTGAGTGGGTGGGTGGGGGGCACGGGCCTCCGGACTCACTCTTTCCTAATCAGCTAGGGAGAAGGCTATTTGGTAAGCACGGGGATTGAGCCTCCTGGCTCTCCGGATGTGTGTGCCTGTGCGTGTGTCTGTGTGTCTGGATGAGCTTCGGGGCTGCTTGGGCTGGAGCGTTATTATTCTCTGTACTGGATGTGTGAATGGGGGGGTCTGTGTAGTTGTGTAATTGTGGTCAGCATACTGCCTGGGCGTGTCTAAGTGCCTTTTGTTTTGAGTGGATTATACGCGTGGATTGTATTCTCTAGCTTCTCTCCTCCCCTCGGCCCCATCCCCTTTCATGACAACACTGATGGATCTGGAAGTAGCCTCCCGGACTCCTGGGATTCTCTCTTCCCCATCACTTCCTCTGGGACTCAAGACATTTGTCGTTTGTAAACTAAAAGAGGTAAGTGATCATTTTTCTTCATCAATTCCTGCCCTTCCTCCCCACTTCTCGGGGAAGGGCCCTGGAATTTGTCTTTTCTTAGAACAAGATTGTTCCTGGCAACTTCAGGCCTCTCGGGAGTGGGGAGGGGACTGGCCTTATTCTTTGGCCCTCAGCTGCTTAGAACTTTAGCCCTCAAACCCTTCAGTCTAATAATACTAATTATAATTATAATAGTAACAGTTTACAAAGTGCTTTTCTCTCAGCCTCTAGACCCCCTAGTCTCCCAGGCCTGTAGACATTTATAGTCTTTTTCTCTCTCCTAAACTTTCAGGAGCTCTCATTGCCTCCCCCCTATTTCCCAATCTCTCAGCTCCCTGAACCCTCATTCAGTCGTCTTTTAGTTGCTCAGTTGCTTGGTCCCCAACCCTAGTCCCATGGTCCTGCAGTGCTCAGTTGGCCTTCAGTTCTCCATCAACTCCCTAAACTATCAGTTCTGTCCTTTCAATAGTTTAGTCTCCAGAACCTTGAGTTATTCTAATTTCTAATTTCTTCAGATGTCAGTCCCCTAGCCTCTCCTTCTACAGAGACAATAAGGCCCCCCCATACCCTCACCATAAATACTCCCTTAGCCCCTAGTCCCTATACCTTCTTCACAGACACTCAGTTTTTAAACAGTGACTCGCTATG
This sequence comes from Antechinus flavipes, assembly GCF_016432865.1. Classification (NCBI taxonomy): domain Eukaryota; kingdom Metazoa; phylum Chordata; class Mammalia; order Dasyuromorphia; family Dasyuridae; genus Antechinus; species Antechinus flavipes. The sequence goes on from NC_067399.1 coordinate 23,239,532, forward strand.
AATTCTGATGCTTTTGACTTTGGGGTTTGGGGAATAGAGCCTATAATTAAAGGAAAAAGAGAGAGAGGAGGAAATGTATTTCATTTAACCTTGACACCAGTGAGGGGCGCCTTCACTTTGATTTTATTTTTTTGGTAGAAAGACACCCATATCTAACAACCTGGAGGGAATCTGGCTTTATTGCTATTGTTAGTGTCATGATTTTATTTTATTTTTTTAAAGTTTGGAAACAATGGGAGTTCTCAGAGATTTTGAAAATAAAGTTCCTGTCTAGATTTGATGTGGAAAAGACAGAGATAGAAGTGTGTGTGTGTGTGTGTGTGTGTGTGTGTGTGTGTGTGTGTGTGTGTGTTCTGGAATTAGCCAAAGAATCTCCTTCTATTCTCCAGTTCTCAGAAATAGAAGATAGTGAAAAGGAAAGATGTGTTATGGGATGGAACGAGAAGGATCTGAGGAGCATATTTCTCCAAAGCTCAGGTTTCAATCTCAGACTATGGAGCTCCTTTGAGGTTGGCTAGAAGGAGGGAAGACACAGCAAAGAGGAAGAAGTCCAAATTCTAATAACTCCTAGCCAGAAATACTTTCCCAGGATTTAAGTTCAGACACGAGAGAGGAAAAATATCAACTCTGGGGGATGCTTCTTCCCCTCTCCCTAACATCGGATCTTGTGCTCTTTTGCTTGGCTCTCATTAGTGGAATCTGATTCTTTCTGGAGAATATAGGGTGAAAATTTTTAAGTGTATAGGGTCTAAGAGGGTGAAGCAGAAAATTCGAGGTGGGAGTGAAGAATAAATGAGCTCTAGCTTGTTTAGCAATAAAAGAGAATGGATGATCAGGGGCTGCCCTGCCCCTGCCCCTACCACCCCAGTTCTTCTTTTCAGCCTCCCTTCAGTTCTTATTAATTCTCCTTTCTAACTTCGCCCCAAGCGGGAAAAGGCATAGTTTTGCTAGAGAGAGATAGAGATACAAAGAAAGATTACCCCCACCCCTACCCCATCCCGTCCCAAATGTGGAGACAGAGCAGACAGACTGAAACAGAGAGGGAAATGCAGACAGAAATAGCAAGACCTAGAAAATTCTGTACAATTTTGGATTATATGTAAGGTGCAGTGGGAGAGCAGATTGAACATATAGATTCTAGGGCCCCTTCCAAGGGACTTAAATTTTAGGGAGAATTTTGGGGGGGTCTACAGTCAAATTTGTAAAATTGCTTTGCATATTAGAATTCTTCAGTAGAGGATAGAAGAATGGGAAGAGAGATGTTCAAGAAATTAGAAATTAATATTTAATGATAAAAGATTAACATCCCAAATGTAATTTAAAAAAAAATACTGCTTTTGTTTTTATACCTTCATTTCCTAATATATCTACTCTGTTACCTTTACCTAGGGAGGCATTGTAGCAATCAAATCAACAACAACATCAGCCCCAAACTGCAATTCTGCCCACAATTGTGTATATCTCTCCCAAGAGCCTCTTTGTCTCTTTCATTCTTCAGCTCTATCTTTTCTCTGGCCTTGACTCTGGGAGTCTCAACCTAACTCTCTTTAATTTCCGCTTCTATTTAGTTCAGTTCAATCGGCATTTATTTATTTTCATCTTTCTTTTCTTTTTTTTTCCAGTTTTTTATTTTCAAAATTCATGCATAGATAGTTTTCAATATTTCACCCCTGCAAAACCTCCGCGTCTCCTCCATTCCCTCCCCTTATCAGCAAGTAATCCAACATAGGTTAAACATGGGCGATTCTTCTGTACATATTTCCACAATTATCATGCTGCACAGAAAAAAAAAAACAGATCAAAAAATATTGAGAAAGAAAACAAAAAGCAAGCAAACGATAACAAAAAAAGATGCAAATATTATGTTGTGATCCACCCTCGATCCCCACAGTCCTCTCCTGGGTGCAGACGGCTCTCTCCATCACAAGTTCATTGGAACTGGCCTGAATCACCTCGTTGTTGAAAAGAGCCACATCCATCAGAATTAATCATCGCATAATCTTTCAACCGGTATTTATTAAGTGCCTACTCTGTGCCAGGCATTATGTCAAGTAGACTCTGAGGGTACGAAACAAACAAACAAAAAATGCCTGTCCTCAGGGAGCTTATGTTTTACTGAGGAGAAGCTCAGCGAGCACCCAGAGAAAGAAATATTTTAAAAAGTCATGCGAAGTATCTCTTCCTAATCTGGTCTAGCGTCCCTCTGATTTGTTTCTTTCTGTGATTATCTCTGTCCCTGGATGTTTCTGACCAAATTCTCTTTATAAATAACAGAAAGATTTTACGGCTGGTGTGTGGGAGTGACGGAGAGGTCCAGCTAGCCAGTTCCTTTCCGTTTGATCCTTTCCAGTTTTCCTTTTCGCATCTCCCGGGAAACTCAGCCTCTTGCACATCCAGCCTGTGCGTTCTAGGCGGGCGGGCCTGGGTGGGTCCGGATCGGACGAATTTAACTGAGAACTTGGTGCTTCTGGAAGGGGTCGGCGGTAGGCAGGTGTGTACATGTGTGAGGGGGAAGCAATGAAGTTTGCAGCAGATGGTGAAAGGGGCGCGTGTGAGAGAGAGAGAGAGAGAGAAAGAAGAGAGCCAGCGAGAGAGACAGAAAGAAAAAGAGAGAGACATCGAGAGACAGAAAGACAAAGAAAGAGACAGAAAGAGAGAGAGAGAGAGAGAGAGAGAGAGAAGAGAGAGAGAGAGAGAGAGAGACAGAGAGAGAGAGACAGAGAGTAAACACATCCAAACGGACCTATCGGCAATGGAGTGAAAAAGCAGGTAGGCCAAAAGGAAAGGAACCTGCCTTTCAGGCCCCCGCCCCGTGACTGTGGGCCGGGCACTCAAACTCTGGGTCTTTCCCCTCATTTATAGAACGGCTGTAACAATTGGGGTAGCAGTTCTGTGGGAACAGTGCTGCCAATTTACAAAGACCCTCAGAACAAACACGCCCTGCCCTCCGGGAGCTTCCATTCCGCCCGAGAGGAGGCAGAGCAGCCCCTTGGTCTCCGATCAAATCCATCCCGCGTGTGTCCGGGCGCTCTGTGTCTACACACGCGCGCAGACTCCGGGTTCACAGCCTCTCTGGAAGGTGTTTCATCTTTCGGAGCTTTGGAGATTTCTCTCCTCTGAAGTACAGAAGACCCGTTTTCTCGTCCAGCTTCGCGGTGCCCGTGTAGACGCAGTTTTTCTCCTCGGCTTCCTCGCGCTCGGAAGCTTGCCCCACGGCGGAGGAAAACCCCTTCCCTTTCGTTAGGGGCTCTGGATTTGGAACATTCGTTCAGAATACGGACACGGCCCGAGACCTCGCTCGGGCCGGCCCGGGTCCCTCCCGTCCTGGGTCCCACCCGCGCAGACATGTTTTGCTCGGATTATAGAAGCCCGAAGCGAATTGAAGCCATCGTTTCCTCCGACTCCTTCAGTTTATTTTTATTTTTTCCTTAGCGTTTTATTGATGCTTCTGTGGATATTATAGTCATTTCCGGTTACATCACCCCACTCCGGGAGCCTTCTCCGGCAGCGAAGAAAAATAGTTTGGGCAAAACCTATCGACGTAGCTGCTTTCCTGGACGGCGGGGCCAGCGTTCTGTATCCGAGATCTCTCCTCTTCAGGAAAATAGTCCCTTCATTTATTTATTTATTTTTGAGTTGGGGAAACTGAGACCCAGAGAGTGAGACTTGTTCAAATCCCCTCCGCTCCCTCCTTTCCAACGCCTGCCCCCCTTTCCAACTCCACCCCGTGGTTGGGAAGCCGAACTAGGCCAGCTGGTCCCAATCCTCTTTCGAGGGGCTCAGTGGAGCAGCGCTTTGACTCGCTCGCAGGGCAGGGAGCAGCCTCCAGTCCTCCCAGCACGCGTCGGTGACACTCTAGAGATGCGCCCTCCGCAGAGATTTCCTTCCACCCTCCGTGACCCCGATTCTCTTACTATCCCGGATTTTGGAGAGGGAGAGGGGATAGGCGGGAGGGGAGTCCTCCGGGTTCAGCACTTGCTGGGGAAAGGAGGGTCATCCCCAAGAGTGATTCTTTGAGGGGCCATTTCCCCCTTCCCGGGAGGGCTCCTGCTCCTTAGTGCCCAGGTTTGAGGGACTCTCCTGGGAGTTCGTCTCCATTCTCGATCTGTTTGTAAGCGCCAAGTTCGGTCCCCTATACCCAAGATCCTCTGCAGTCCTCCGTTGCCGCTCCGTTGCCATTCTGGATTCGTGCCCCCCTCATGGAGGGAGTCACCTTCATTTCTATACTTCTCTCCTCCGATTTCCGGGTATCCACACCCCCTAGAGCCTTAGCCCGAGAACATCCCTTCCTTTCACTTGTGCTCTGAGGGGTTAGCCTTAGGTTATTCACTAAAGCTCTGCTTCAAACCGCCCCCACTCCCACCAGAGTCTCTATATTGTGTGTCCGCCAGTTTGTGCGGGAGTCAGGGTTAGGGAGGTACAGCACTGTGTCACTGTGACCTGCAGTGTCTCTCAGAGGAACACATGCTCCTACTCTGCTAGCTGATGATTTCCTGCTCCGATTCGTGGCTGGTTCTCATCTTATTTTTCTAGGCTAGTCTTTGTGCAAAGAGCCATCCTGTGGTTTTTCATGGTTGGCTGGTGCCTCTGGCATATGTGGAACCCATCACTGGCCCGTCCTTGAGGTGGGTGAGTGTCGGGGTGTGCGTGTGTGGTGGCCGAGGCTTGAGCTTGGGCCTTTTCTTTCTGGAACTGGGGTATTTGGCTTCTATCTGACAATATGGGTGGTCAGCTCCTTTTCCCTTTAGATAGGTTTCCCCTCAGATCCTCCCACGGCATCTCCGCAGAGCTTGGAGGTGATCATAGGCTTTCTGACAGTGCGCCTGGGCATTGGAGAGTTTTGACTTGTTTTATTGAATCTCTGGAGGTGGAATAGGGAAATAGAAGCACTCATCAACTCGGAAATGATACACCCTGTGCCACTTGCTTCCAGTGTGATCTTGGACAAATAATTTCCTTTCTTTAATCCTCAATTTCCTCTCCTCGGATATGAAGGCATTGGACAAGCCTTTCCACCCGCCAATCTGGGAACATCTGCTGAAAAGGATTCAGGAATGGAAAGGAAACAGGCCTTTATTAAGCACCTACTATGTATCACGTATCTCTATATAATATCTCATTTGATGCTTACAACAAATGTGGGGAGTAGGTGCTATTTTTTTCCTCCTTTTATGGGTGAGGAAATTGAGGCAAATGGATGAAGTAACTTGGTTAGGTCAGAGAGCTAGTAAGTGACCGAGGTAGGATTTATTTCAGATCTTTTGACTCGGGGTCCAGGGTTTGTCTTGTATCACCAGTTGCCCCCGCCACCCGGGCTCCCCAAGAGAAGGCCGCATCTGCTGTTCTGAGAGTTTTGTCATCAGGTTGTCAGAGGATGAGGGAGAATTAATTTTTTTCCCAGCTACAGACATTGATGAACTTGTCCTAAGCATTGTAATTCGTGTAAGTTCTTACACTAAGGAAAAACAGGGATACTGGTGACATTGAAAAAGCAGGTGCCTGTGGGTATAGCCATCCTGTCAGTGTGTGTGTGTGTGTGTGTGTGTGTGTGTGTGTGTGTGTACCAGATGCAGGCCTGGCTGTTGTGCCTGGATGGCCACATCTAGCTGCCTTGTACAAATCTGCCTCGTTTCTCCTGTCTCTGGGTCTCCGAAGGATGGGTGGCCCATTCATGCATGTTGTTTGTGGGATGGGTTTATGTGTGAATATTCTTCCCTCTGGGCTAGTCTCTGAAACCTGAGATTTCCACCTGCCCAGCCCAACTCCTAAATATAGTAGCTTTTGCAGCCTGGGAGATGGATCTCAAAATCATTCTGCTCCACAAAAACTACCAGCAGCCTCGACCAGTTCTTCTCTGTGCTGATGGCTGCCTTTTCAGCCTTCCTTCACCATCCATGTCAAGCGCCAGCTTCTGGTGCTTGGGCATCCCTTTCCTTACTATTTGCTTATTCCCCAGCTAGGGAGACAGTCAGCTACGCACTTCACTGGCCATCTGCTCTCCGATTTCAGGATTTATCAGTCTATCCAGGTCTTCTCTTCCTCTTCCCCTTGGTGGGATCCACTCTTCACATCTGTCACACATCCCTCCATTTTTGTTGTCTCTCTCTTTCATTTGCTTTGTCTCCCCTCTGCCTGTCTGCTGCTCCAGGCCAGGAAGTAGTCGCATCTTTTCAGCTCTCTTCTCAAGTTCGTCTGACCTCCAGAAGCAGCTTTATCTTGACCCAGGGGCTTAGCTACGTGCGGGAGAATCTATCTTTCTCTATCTGTCATCATCCCAGAGTTCATTTACATCGTCACATCTGATGTAAATGGATGAGCATGCAGTGCTCAGGTTCCATAGTGGTACAATAGAGTCTCTAAGGTCCCTTACATCTCTGATAAACTGTGCTCCTAGGATTTTATTATTATCTGTAGTCTGTCCTACTCTCCCTGTCGCTCCCCGAAGTGTTCTCTCCCTCCCCTGTTCTTCCCATGATACTTTCCCCCCTCCCTAGCTCTCTAAGCAATCCCCACCCCACCCCGCCCCACCTTAGCTCTCTTCTGAGGGGCAGCACAGACAGAGGAGGAAGGGAAATCTGAGACCATACAACCCAACCTCAGACCCGAACACTACTAGTACAGTACCTAGCATACAGTAGGAGCATGATACTTGCTTATTGACTGAATAGGAATCTCCTCTTTCCCAAGTGGTATCCAGTAGTCACCTCCAGTTGTGTGGAACTCAGTAAAGCGAGGCAACAAATTCTATTTTGAGGCAGCTCATTTACTGGCACTTTCCCTCATATCAGAGGGGAAATATGACTTTCCCACCCCCAGCCTCTGCTTTTTTTCAGCTTCCTTGAAACTTAATCCCTTCAGAAAGACCGACAGTATGACCCCATTGTCTCTTCTTAGAGACAGTTAAGTGACTCAGTGGGTAGAATACAGACCTGGAGTCAAGAAGACCTGGGTCAAAATTCTGGTCTCACTTATTAGGTGTGTGACCTTGTCTGCCTCACTACAGATCAAATAAGGCTGATAACAGCACCCATCTCTCAGGGTAGCTGGGACACTCAAAATGAGATGACATTTGTTAAATGCTTCGCCATTGCTGGCAACTAGCAGGCACTCAGTGAAAGCTTATTCCCCTTCTCTGTAGACTGTTGAGTTGTTTCAGTCATGTCCGACTCTTTGTGGCCCTGTCTGACATGCTTTTGGCAGAGATATGATGTAGTTTGCCGTTTCCTTATCTAGCTCATTGACGTATGAGGAAGTTGAGGTAAACAGGGTCACACAAGTGTCCGAGGTCAGATTTGAACTCAGGAAAATGAGTCTTTCCGATTCCAGGCCAGGAATTCTGCACTATGGCGCCACCTAGTGCCACACGGACGCCCATCTCCTATTCCTCCATCCTAATATGGCATTATCTTTTCCCACCACAGGGACCCTTTTCCTTCCAGGGTACAGCTTGCCAGGGACTTTCCTAAAAAGGCTAGTTCATCATAACTCTCACTTACCTGGTCCTGGGCACCGTGTCCCCCTTATTTTAGCCAGAGATGGATCAGGTTCTTCCTGGAAGGTTATCAGATGCCATCTTGGCTTGAGGATGATAGTGGGTTGCCGAGGCTGGCCAGCACGGTTCCCCTTCTGACAGACCAGCAGCAGTTGATGGGGAGTCAGGGAGAACATGGGTTTAAACCCCTGACCTGCTGCTATTTTAAACCTATTTGATCCTGTGCTGACCTGTGGTGCCATTGATTCATTTTTAAAATGGGGGTGGGAAATGTTGAGCTCGATGGCCTTGAATATCCTTCCAATCGCTGAATCTATGGTTTTATGAAGAGGGAGGATATACGATTTGTTCAGCTACGGCAACATTCAAGGACCATCTCCTAATGGCGATGGGAGTGGATCTTTCTTGAAGCCCTCACAGGATTGAAATCAGAATTGTCAAAGGGCAATACAGTCACTGTTTTGGGGGCCGGGATGGGGGGAGACTGCTCTGTCTCTGCCTGTTCTAAATCTCTGTATTTTTTGTCTCCAGCTTGGTCCTTCACTGCCCCCCCATCACCTTTCAGTCTGTTCCCATCCACTTTTGATCTTAAACTGAATTCCCTCTCCTCCCTCCCTCGCTCTCCCCTCCCATCTCTAGCCCATCCCTACTCTACCATTCATTTCCCTGCTCCCCAGAGAGCCGAAGGCTTCGATTTCATGCCTCAAGATGATTCCACAGCTCAGCGAGAGCTTCTGGGAAGGGAGTGGAGCCCTCATTTTATGATCCTTGCCCAGAAACAGACTGGGGATTGGTCAGGAGAGGGATTGGCTCTGTGGAGAGATGCACAGACTCAGGGAAACACCCAAAGGGCTAGGCTTGCTCACTCACTGTTGGGAATAGTGGAAGTCAGTGAAAATTGTCTTTTGAGAGTCTACTTCCTTTGTCTGACCCGACCTCAAACTTGACATTCACAATAGCCTGAGTCCTTTTAGAGAATATTGAAAAAGATGCTGGATTTAGGTAGAAGAGGCAGAAGCTCTGGGTTCAAATCTGGGCCTGGAATCTGGAGGATCTGAGTTTAAGTATGACCTCAGATATTAGCAAGTCACTTAACACAATTTTTTTGCCTCAATTTTCTCAAATGTAGAAAAGGGATAATGATGATAATAGCTAACATTACAAAAATGGTGCTTAATTTTTTTTGTCAGCTACTGAGCTAAGCACTTTGCATTTATTTTCTCATTTGATTCTCAAAACAATCAATGGAATTTGAGGCTCTTATAAGCTCTATTTTATATTTGGAGAAATTGAGATAAAAAGTGGTTAAGTGACTTGTCCAGAGCCACACAGTTAGCAAGTGTCTCTGTCCAGTTGTGAGCCCTGATCTTCCTAATTGAAGGCTTGATTCTCTATCCACTGCCAACCTAAATGCTTCCTGGATAATTGTTAGGCCAATTGTAATGATAAGATAACAGTAAACAACAACAGAAAAAAGCATCTAACGTGCTTCATGACACACAGTAGTGCTATATAAATGATTATTCCTCTCCTTGACCTCGATCCAGGCACAGTCTCTCTAGGTCTCAGTTTCTCTAATCAGTTTTATTTACTTTGTTTTGTATTTGCTTATCTATATATATTGCTTCCTTTCTATAGAATGTAAGCTCTTTGAGGGCAGGAAATATTTCAATTGAGTCTTTGTGTTCCCAGCATCTAGCTTAATACCTGGCATACAGAAGTAGCTTAATAAATGCTTATTGAATTGATTTGAATCTCTAAAGGAAACTTTTCTTATGAAAGTGTGACAAAAACTACTCATGAAATGATTGATTCCCCACTCCTGCGTTTGCCATTTTGATAGAAAGAGGGCAATGTTTGACCCAAAGGAGTAAAAGGCTAATGGTGGAATTTTAGGCAGAGTGATTGATCAGAAGGAAATCATTTTACTAGGAGTGCTCTCACATCACACCTACACATTCCTCCAGCAACTCCAGATCTTCTCCTTTCTACTTCCAAGCCACTTCTTAAATATTTCCCCATATCTCCATTCAAACTCACCATCCCGATTCAGGTTCTCATTACCCTTGCCTGGACCATTTTATTAGCCTCCCTCTTGGCTTTTGAAGCTCAAGTCTTTCCCCACTCCATGGACTTTTCCAAACAACTGCCAAAATACTTTTCCTAAAGCGCAGGTCTGACTGTGATACATGTCACGCACTCAGGGCAAGTCACTTAATTTCCCATCTCTCTGGACAATTTGAAGATCATAAATTGCATAGAAAGTGTTATTTGCACAGTTTCCTCATAAAATATTTCCCTATATGAAATCACCATTCTAGTTCCTTTTCCTGTGCACCAGTTGTCTTTCCGGTTAGAGTGGACACTCTCTGAGGGCAGGACTGTTGCACTGTTGTCTTTGTGTCTTTATCGCATAGCACAGTTTGGGCAAACAGTTGGCACTTGGTGAATTCTTTGTACTTAATGGCATTCCATAACTTGGACTTTACCCATTCCCCCAATCCCTTGGCTCACTATTTTGCTCTGGGATCATCTACCTTAACCAGACTAGGCTACTCAGGGGATGATAAATTCAGAGTTGGAAAGGCACCAAAGCATTCATTTTAAAGATGAGAAAAGTGAGACCTGAGGACTTCAGTGATCTGTCCAAGGTCATATAAATAGTAAGGGAATGAGTCCTTTTTCTTTTCTTCCACTCTCTCCCCCTTTTCCTCTCTCTCTTTTTCTTCTTCCCTTCCTTCCCTTCTCTGTCTCTCTCTGTCTGTCTCTCCTCTTTTTTCTCTCCATTCCTATCTTCTCTCTATTTTTCTGGATTTGTGTCTCTCTTTTTGTTTCTTCCTGCCTGTCTCCTTCCCTCCCCCCTCTTTCTTTTTTCTCTTCTTCTTCTCCCTTATTTCTTCCTATTTTTCTGGTTTTGCCTCTGTTACTCTCTGTGTCTCTTCATCTGTCTCTCTTTTTTTTCTCTCTCCCTCACTTCCTCTAAATAGCTCTCTCTGTCATACAGAAGACAAACAGAATGTCTTCCTCTACTCTTTCTCTCCCTCTCTCTGTCTTTCTCTCTTTTCTTCCCCCCCCCTCTTTCTTTTCTTCCCCTCCCTCCCTTCTCTGTCTCTCTGCCTTTGTATATGTCTTTCTATCTGTCTCTGTCTGATTCATTCACTTGACAATTGGTAACACTGACTTGTATGATTCTCTATTTCATATTTTGACTGTCTAAACTGACACTGAGCTTTTTAATAGAAAGATGTTTGTTCTCCCATCACATAGGACTAAGTCAGGTTCATCCAATAAATACTTTTAAAATTGGAATCAAACAATAGTATGTTCTAGACTCTTTTTGGAATCTTGTCAATCCCCTAGGCCAGGATAAATCTTGATTTTTGTACTCCTAGCTGCAAAGCTCTTCTTTGGTCATTTCAGGGAATTCTGACTGGTGAGTGATAAGAGATGCTTTACCCCTGATTTCTGGAGTCCTCAGTCTCTCCTGCTCTTGGGTTTCATTCCCAATCTAGGTACATTTAGGCTTTCTAGTCCCAAGTCCTCCTTTTTTTTTTAAATAGTATCTTATTTTTCCAAATATAAGTGAAGAGAGTTTCCCTCTTCATCCTCCTTCCCCTGCTCCAAGACAGCAAGCAATCTGATAGAGGTTAAACATGTACAATTCTTGAAAAAAATCAAAACAAAAGAAAAAAAAAACAGGTGGAAAAAAACCAAGCAGACAACAACAACAAAAGGTGAAAATACTATATGCTTTGATCCACATTTAGTCTCCATAGTTTTTTTTCTGTATGTGGATAACACTTTTCAGCACAAATCTATTGGAACTGGTCTGAATCACCTCCTTGTTGAAAAAAGCCTAGTCCATTGCTATTGATCATCACATAATCTTGTTACTGTATACAGTGTTTTCTTGGTGTTGCTCAATTCACTCAGCATCAGTTCATATAAGTCTTTCCACCAAATCCTCCTTTTTTAAACCAGGAAACAGATCCAGAGGGTCACAGGCCAGGCACATGGGCATCAAAGTGGATGAAGGGGATAGTAGGGTATGGTGGAAAGAATTGGAATCTGAGGACCTGAAGTGGAATCTTCAATCTATCACTTGAGCCAGAGACTGAACTCTTTGGGGCCTTCTTATCTATAAAATAAAGAAGATTGAACTAGATGATCTTTGAGGTCCCTTTCACTTTGATATCTATGATCCTAAGAGGTAGAGGATCAAGGACTCACAAAACACACACACACACACACACACACACGTGGAATTTACACAGAGACATACTCTATATATCTTTTATGTACCTAGGTTGTCTAGATACATAGCTGGACATGTTGTCTCCCAGTTAGAACACATAGTCATTGAAAGTAGGGATTGTTTTGGGGATGATATGGGGGAAAGTTGGTTTCCTTTGTATCATCAGAACTTAGAACAGTGTCTGATACACTTAGAACTTAATAAATGCTTAGAATTTAACAAAGTGGGCAGACTTAATTCCACACAGACATAATAATAAAAAAATTTACATTCACAGATAAGCAAACAGAAGCATACATGTGCACATATAAACACAGAACACTTCACATATGCTGATGCCTTCATACCTAAAGAGAAGAGCACACACACATATCCATTTTATAGATACAAATACACATATGTTAATCCAAACATACTAACACACTGAATTATACAGGCATTCACACAGGCTTCTCATGAGATCTGTCTTTTTATTGGGTCAGGTCTCTCAGCCTTTGGGAAACTCAGGGAGGCCTGATGCCTGAGGAGTAGAAAACGAGTTGGATGGGAGATTGGTTTTAGTCTAGGGAAAGGAAACTCTTGAAAGTCAGGACCATCATATGGAAGAATACCAATGGTCCATCACCTGGTCTTTGGCTACAACATCTTGAAATGTGAGCAGCCACAAATGAATTATGAAATGTCATTCTCCATCAGGAGAGGATGATGGAGATATCCAGTAGGAAACCTACTGATAGTTGAGGGATAGAGATGAAAGGGTAGAACTTCTTTTATTGGGAGTGGGGCAAAATGGGCCCTTAGTCTCCATTTTTCTCTATTTCACATCTTGCTTCCAACCCAGGGCTTCTTTTCCTCTATTCATTTTGCTTTTATTTTTTCCTTCCCTTTCCTCTCTCTATCTTACATTTTTCTTTGTTTTCTCTTATATTTCTTTCTATTAAGACTTTATGTATTTTAATTCTCCATTTTTCTTTCATTTTTATTTTTAAATTATCATATATTTTATTTTTTCTACTAATTATCCCTCCTTTTGCATTTTTAAACATTCTATTCTCTTTTCATTTTCTTCCCCACCACCCCCCTTACATATCTTACTTCATTTAACAGATGAGGAACTGAGGCAAGCAGGATCGAATGGCTTGCCCAGAGCCACACAGCTAGTAAGTGTCCCAGGCCAGATTTGAATTCAGGAAGATGAATCTTCTAGTCTAGAGGCTGGGTACTCTGTGCCCTACATACTCCCTAGCTGTTCTAGGATTTTAGTTGGAACTTAAAGGAAGCTAGGAAAGTCAGTAGGCATTCCAGGGATGGGAGACAGTGAGAGAAGAAAAAAAGTGTCTTGTTCATTGAACATTAAGGAGGCCAGTGTTACTACATCAATGAGTACATGGCAGAGTGAGGTATAATGGGGATGGAAAGGTAGAAGGGGGCTGTTTGCCTCAGAAGGAAATGGCAAACCACTCCAGTATCCTTGCCAAGAAAACCCCAAAAAGAGTCATGAAAAGCAGATGTGACTGAAAAACGATTGAACAAAAATATTATGAAGGGCTTTGAACAACAGAGGATTTTATATTTGATCCTGGAGATGATTGAGTAGGTTGAACCTGTATTTTAGGAAAAACACTGGTGACAGAAAGGAGGATGGATATAGATGAATTATGATGGTCCAACCATGAGATAATGACCGGCCCCAAAATAATGACTGTGTCAGAGGAGAGAAAGGGGGTATATGAAACGGTGTTTCAAGGGTGAAACCGGCAGTTCTTGTCAACAGAGGTCCTTGAAGCATCCCCATTTCGGGATTCTTATTTGAAGTTTCTCTCCTGTTAGACACACTATGGGGCTGGGCTAAAGTTTGAGTGTTTGGGACTGAGTTTTAGAAAATGCAGAACCAGAGGAATTATCTGAGCAGTTTGTCTCTCTTGGTGCAGTGGAAAAAAATCAGAGGCCCTAGGTTTGATCTGCCATTTATAATTCTGTGACTTCTGTCACAGGGCCTCTGTTTCTCCATTTGTAAGAAAGAGAGAGTTGGAATAGACATCCCCTTCAACTCTTAATCTGTGATCCCCATGGTCCAAACAACAAAAAACCCATCAGCAAGCCAATTTCTCTTAAAGATCTGGGTGACTGCATCAATTCTCTTTTTCTCTCTAGAGGAAGAGAATCTTTTCTAACTTCAAGTTGCCAGAGAGTTTTCTTCCCAAATACATGATGATTCCCATTTATATTTGTGATCATCATCTATATTGGGGCAGATCGGAGCTTAACTAAAGATTTAGCAGATGGTGACTTATCTGGGGTCACACAACTGACCAGTTTTCAAGGCCGGTTGAATCTAGGTCTGACTCCATGTTTTTTCAGCTATGCAGCTCCAGAGAAAAGTTTAAAAAGGGAAAAGTACAATTTTCCTCCGGATCAAACTCTGAGCTCCCTGATTTCCCCCCTACTAGTCTATAAGAATTGCAGCATTGTGCTTTTCACTCAGTAAACACTTCACAAATATTTGTTGAAATACATCCTTCTGATTTGAATCGATGAGAGGAAACTTGGAGAGGATTAGCGATTATTGAATTTTCTTTCTCCAGCCTCCTCCTTCACTCGTCATCATTTATTGGCCGGGGTCAGGCTTTGGGGGCTGGAGATGGGAGGGAGATGTGAGTGTCCCTTTGACCTGAATGGCAGGGATCTCGGCAGAGCCCCGGCTCCTTACTGGAATCAGAAAGATTTTTCTTTGCCAGATCCACTGGTCTGTGGTGAGCAGCGAAGATCCAGCCATCCCAAAATTGGTCACCAGCTGGGACCACACTAAAGACGGGGAAGCCGGTATAATCCGAACGTCGGTCTCTGCTTTCCCTTTTGATTCTGGGTAGAGATGGGGAAACGTTCAATTTCAGTCACGACAAATACCCATCCTCCTCAGCTCCTAGGCGTCTGGGATCTTCCCCTACTACCATCTTCCAGTCTCCCGCATAGGAACGAAATCTGCGAAGGATGAGAGGGGGATAAAACTTGGGGGAAGTTGGGAGCCAGCTCCCCGATCCAGCTCTGGGAAAGCGGGGGAGGGGAGGGGGAAGGGGGCAGCTTTGCCCAGGACGCCTCAAATAAAGTAATCAAGGTCAGATGTAGCTAATCCGGAGCCGAGAATTTGCCTTTAGTCATAGGACCCAGCCAAGTATGGAGGAGATTGTGAGACTAAGAGGAGAGATGGAGTGGACGCAGGGATCATAGGAGAACAGAACCAAGGCAGGAGAGTAGAGACAAAGGAAACAGGCCCCAGGATGGGCAGGCAGAACGGACGCCGGGGTACCCGGGGAGAACAGAGAGATCAGGAGGACAGGAATAGAAAGGCAGAAAGGAGAGGAAGTCAGAATGGGAACAAGACAACATAGAGACAGACCCGATGAAAGAATGACTAGACACACGAGACTTAGAGCTAGAGGTCTGTGGGGGAGGGGTCACCATGGGGCCTCCCGCGAGGGCCGAGAGGACGTTTGAACTGGAGGTACTTCCGATGGCTGGGAGAGAAGCCGTCTTCTGGAGCCCCGCAGTTTGGGGCCGTGATGGAAGGAGATGGAGACATTCTCCCACGGGACTAGTGTGGTAGGGAATAGGAAGCCAAAGCTCTAATTTTTTACAGGTGAGGAAACTAAGGCTCCGGTAGCTTCCATCTCTCCTACCGCTTTACACAGTGAGGGAGTCGGGATTCGAACCCAGGATTTCTTCATTCTAAGACCACCTAGCACTCTGTTCCCCACATCTTGCCGCTTCGTTAGAGAAAAAAGAAAGTACAACTCAAAATTTGCCTAGAGCTTGATAGAAGCAAAAGTATCGAATATGTGAAGTCCGCAGCCAAGAGCGGGGCAAGTCAGTCCGTACCCCTGGGGGCCACATTTCTGATTTCTCAAAGGAGGGGATCGGGGTAGGCTGATGTGTGGGCTTCTGATAAAGAGATTCTCTCCCGGAAAGAAAAAATAAGAGCCTATCTTGCTAGAGTATCCTCCCAGTCGGCACCCCAATCCCCTGTCACACTTGTACCTTAGGAAAATGTCTCGTTTTCCTTCCATCACCGCCCCAAACTGGGGGCCCCCAGAAGACGGCTTCTCTCTCAGCGATCCGCCCCTTCAAACCTCCTCTTGGCCCTCGCGGAAGGCCCCATGGTGCCCTCCGTCCCAGGCCTCTGTCAAAGGACTTTTCCCCCCCTAAACTTTCGTGAAACTGTGCATGGAGGTGAAGAAAAGGCCCTGGAGCCACATAAGCTCCCGAGTCTCCCGAGTCTTGCTGCATTAGTGGCTGTCTCTGCATCCCAAAGAGGAAAGGGGCCGGATCCGTCAAAGACCTGAAATCCGACTCATTCTCAGACTGTCGAGGAAAGCTGCCAAAACCAGGGTCTAAAATCGAGTTATTCAGATCCATGAAATCAGGGAGGTCCGAAGGAATAGCCTTTAGGGGCCTCTAACATTCTGATATTCCATGTGACTTTTGACTGGGTGGAATTGATTTGTGAATCTTGCGAAGGAAAGGGCCAGCTAACGTTCCCCCGTGGTCCTGTTTTCTCACCTCTTTCGGCCGAAAGCAGAGGATACAAGGCCCAGGGGAGGTGGACGAAGGAAGGGAGAGAGCGAGTTAGGGCGCGAGGGTTGTTCCTCGTTGAGATGGGGCGCCTCTCTCAAGTCCGGCACGGACGCGGAGGGGTACATGGGCTGGAGGGGTACATGGGCTGGAAGTGTATTCTGATCACTTGGTGCTGCCTGTCTGGTCCGCTCCCTTGCACGTTTCCATTTTAGTCCCTCAGATCCGGGAGATCAACTGACTCTAAGAGCTGCTCTCTTTTATAAACAAGCAGACGCTGGGATTTCCTCCCCCATTTCCCAACTCAGATCAATTTGACAGCAATTTTACACTCTGACTCGTTCTTAATACCAAAAAGAATAAAACTGTAAATTTCACAAACGCTTTCTTTACAAATCTAGAAAGGCTGGAGGGCAGGGATCATTCCCATTCGAAGGAGGAAAATTGAGAAAGAGAGAGAGAGAGAGAGAGAGAGAGAGAGAGAGAGAGAGAGAGAGAGAGAGAGAGAGAGAGAGAGAGAGAGAGAGAGAGAGAGAGAGAGAGAGAGAGAGAGAGAGAGAGAGAGAGAGAGAGAACGAACTTGTTCAGGGTCTGATTATCCAAGTTGACATTCGAATACAGGCCCCTTCAGTCCAACTCTTGTTTCGAGTCACGCCTTTTTTTCGAATTTCCTATTCCACAGGGGCGACAAAACCTGACCCTAGAGAACGTGGGGACGCCCGTTTAACATTCTAGGAGAAAAAGACCTGTAGTCCCACAGTGATCCGGTCTTTTTCTGCCTTCCCTTTAATTATTCTCGGTAAAAATAATTAAAAAATAAAACAATCCATTCATTCAGTCCGATCGCAAGCGTGCTCCTCGATCTTCATTATTTTTGTCTTCTTTCCACTTTACGAAAATTCCCTAAATCCTCTAAAAAAAACCCTTTTCAATCTGATTCTCCATGGACTCATCCCCTTCCTGGATCTGTATCTTTCCAAAGACCCAACTTTATCTTCCTTCCCCGAAATAGCGGGGACCAGGTGCCTAAAGAAGAGGGTAAAGTCTGGTGGTGAACCAGGGGAACCAGGGACCCAAAAAGAGGGAGTGTGGAGAAAGACAGAGGTCAGGCTCGGAGAGAGGAAGAAACAGAGATTCGGGCGAACGGGGTTAGGAATGAGCGGAGACTGGAAGAGAGACACACAAATAGTAAATGACGTGTAATACGTGACAAAGGAAGACAGATGGAAAGCCAGAGAGAAAAATTTAAAATGGAGGCAGACCAGCACTCACAAAGCAAGGGGAAAAAATACAAACAAAATAAAAAAAAAAAAAAAAAAAAAAAAAAAAAAAAAAAAAAAAAAAAAAAAAAAAAAAAAAAGCAAAGGGAGAAAGAGCAACATAAAGAGAGGCAGAGAGACGTAAAGGAGATAAAGGAAACAGTACAGAGTCGCATCCCAAGGAAGGAGAGAGCAGACAGATGGAAACCCGAGTGGATGCTGGGCTTGGCTGGGCCCTTCTCCCACTCGCAGCGTGCGAGGGCAGAGAGCCGGAGCTTCCTGCTCTCCGAACTGCCTGGCTTTCTGCTCCTAGAAAAAGATGCTTCTTTCCTATCTCGATTTTGCTGATGGTTGGAACCTGAGTGCTTTCTAGTCTGTTACCTGAACGATTGTAGATCCGGCTCTCTAGAAGTAGAGGCTGGAAAGGGCCGGCTTTCCTTTTTGCCTGAAGCGCTTACAGAGCTTGCTCTGGCGGTTCCAGAGCTTCTTCCGCCACTGCTCGATTTTCCGGAGTTCTCTCTGGGCTGGAGCAGAAGCCCCCAGTCCATTTCAACTCCGTTCTAATAGGTTAAAAGGCGGTTCTGGGCGCCATTTCCCTCCAGAGTGCCTAAACGCGGTCGGAATGAGGTGAGCTTGGTTCTCGCGGGTGGAGTCGGAGATCCGCACAAGTTTTTCCTTTAACCCCTATTTGGGCTGTGATCGACAGTACCAAGTCCCAGAAATTTACTGACAGCGGGGGCTGGTTCAGAATAGGGGAAAAGGGTGGAGAGGTCGTCGCCGGAGGACAGTTCTTCTTGGGTCCCCAGCTTCGTGTCCCTGGGGCCACTGCGACTGTCTTCCCAGGACGGCCTGCTCTACCAGAAAGGTCTTCCTTGGCCAGCCGGGGCAAGAAAGCTTCTAGTCCCCAGCTTTCCTTCTCTTCAAATCACTCTTCCCCTAACTCTAGGTGGGTGTCTCAGGGCCTCTCCATTCCTGGCTTCTGTGCAGCTTCACTTGCGCTTAGAGATCTTCCCGAATGTCGATTTAGAGAGTAGAAATCACATATAGGGAAATGGACTCTGCAACTTCATTTGCGCTTAGAGATCTTTTCACTTATCCATTTAGAAACCTAGAAATCACATATAGGGAAATGTACCGAATGTGAATTGTTGCAATGGAGGGGCAGGTGTAAGGGCAAGAGCCCTGGGGTCAGAACGCTTGGATTCGGTTGGAGACTGTCTCTGTGACTCTAAGCCTTTCTAGACCTCAGTTTCTTCATCTGTAAAATCAGGGGTTAAATCAGATCTCTCCTGTGTCTTTCGGCTCTAATCCAGGGTCCCGAGAGTACCCGTATGTATGTATATATAATGCATGTATATATGAACGCACTTATCCCAAGATAATATGGACGAGGAGTTAACCGAATGACCGAGCCCAAACAAAGGTTATTCCCCGTGGCAGAGGCACCTTGGGATCCTTGCAAACTTCCCCCAGACACTTTGCCCTGAAATGTTTCTAGGGCGAGAACAGTTTCGGACTTTCTAGCCTTCAGAACTCGCGAGACTTTCTTTCGGAGGGCCCAAAAGGGTTCGGAGCTCCAGAGGCGGAGGCGGGATTTAATTTAGTTTAGACCCCAAATGGAGGAGGTCCAGCCTGGAAGATTGGGCAAGCTTCGGGGCTTCGGTCTCTGAGGAAGATCCGGAAAGGAAACAGGGCTTCGGAGCAGCGAGAAGACTTCCCGGTGTGCTTTTCAAAACTGGCTTCCTAGGAGAGCCTCGGGGGCGAGTTTTTCAAATACGGATCCAGGGTCGAGGCCCGCACTTCAAAGACTGATAAAATTGGATTGGATGGGCCAGTGTCTCTCTGTTTGCTTGCTATAGTTTCATTCACTCCCTTGTCCGTGGTGTATGGATATACATACATACATACACTATTTTAGGGTGTATAATGCACGTAGGTCTGATGATCTGTGCAAGCAGGAGATGCTTACATCTCCTCAGTGGGTGCAAAATATAGGGGCACATACCCCTATTTTTTTCCTTTGTGTAAAAAACCAATATTTGTTTCTCGTGTTTACTTGGGTTTTAAACTAACAACCACCAAAAATGAACCAAAAACCCTGAGAAAAGCAGAATGGAAGAGGAGAGAATTTGAAAAAAAAACAAATGCCTTTCTCAGCCTTCGGTGCGCTGGAAGCGGAGGCTGCTGGGAGCCCACAGAGGGCTGGCACTCCGAGTTTCACACTCTCCTTCTAAAGACAGGAATCACCCGGCACCTTCTCAAAGCCGATCTGACTGAGAAAGGCAGTTTTGGTGCTGCCGGGTCAGAAGGAATTAAGAGAGTTTGAAACGGGGTTAAAGGGATCGGAGTGAGGGTTAGGATTCGAAACGGGATTAGAGAGTTCAAAAACAGGTCAGGGAGAACTAAAGCTAGTCGTCGAGGTCTAGACGGGGTCAGCGTTCTAAATAGCACCAGAGGCTTCAAAATGGGCACTCGGGGTGTTCTCAATGCGTTGATGGGAGATCTAGACGGGGCCGGGGGTTCAAAAGAAGCCCCGAAATTTTCAACGGGATCAAGCGATCTAAATTGGATCAAGAGGCTTCTGAACGGCAAGAGAATTCTAAAAGGAGTTTCAGAAATCGAAACGAAATTCAAAAGTTCTAAAAGCGCCCAAGCATTCACAGAAGGAGTTCCGAGATTCTGCACAGGCCCAGGGGTTCGAAAGCAGAATTCTAAGCGGAGCTTACAAGTTTGTAATTTGTAAAGGAGCCTCGGGATTCTAAACTGGGCCGTGAGATTCGGAACTTTGATTTCAGAGATTTCTACACCTTTAGCGTCGCCATCAGAAAGAATTACGCGCTCCACCCCAAACAGAGTCCCTTATAATTTTAGACTGGGCCTGATCTGAGGGTTTCAAAGAAGTGATAGTGATTTTCCGAACAACTTGTAGCCATTGCGCGGAGCTACATGGGAAAGGGTTCTGTCTGAGAGTTCTTTAGAGTCAGAAAGAACAATCTGAAGCATGATTTCAATCGAAGGGTGATTGTGAAAGAACAGGGGCGAGGTGGGGTGGGGAGAACCCCAATTAACCACGAGGGAATCTCATAGTCTTTGCCGGCCTCGGTGTCCCTGTAGGGCCGCAGATCCCCTTTTCCAATTTCTTCCCAGAGGCCAATGATTGAGCAAAGGAGCTGAGTCAGACGAGCGCCTTCTCCAGCTTTGCTCTCCCTCCGCCATCCTCCAGCACTTGCAGGCGGCTTTCTCTCGTGTTGCGGGAGGAGCCGTTGGTTGCTCAGGCCAAGAAGGAGATTCACAAGGAATCAGTTAAGTCCCCAAGAGGCCGCGGGCAGGGCTGGGGAGGGGAGGGCGGCGTGAGATGCTCCTGGAAATCGTGACAAGGCCAGGAAAGTTGTGAGCTTCTTTTTCCCCCCAGGGGACCAAGAGGAGTTAAAATGTAGCGTTGGCTGGAGCCCTCTTATGATAATGGTGTTTGCAAACACTTGGGAAATTGAAAAGTGGATGTGGAGGAGGGGATTGTGAGAGAAGGGAGTGGGAGTGGGAAGAGAAAGAAGGGAACAGAGGGAGGGATGGGTGTCATTGTGAGAATGGAGAGGTGAGAAGTCAGGAAGGAGGTTGAAAGTGAGAGAAAGAAAGAGCCACAGAAACAAAGATGCATCTGAAAAAACAGATTGGGGGGGGGGGAGGGAAAGATACATGGAGAGAAAGAGAGAGAAAACACAAACCTAGACCGAGAGAAAGGAAAGATAGAGATGGAGACAGAGCGCAGGAAGAGAGGGGAGAGAGGAGCAAAGAGAGACGGAGAGGAGGCAGATAGAAAGAGGAAAAGGTTAAGTACACAGACACAGGGTGAGCCGATAGAATTAAATAGGGATTTTGTGTGTGTGTGTGTGTGTGTGTGGACCCCTTTGGCAATACGATGATGCTTGGAGTTAGCCTCTCAGAATATGTTTTTAGATACGAAAAATACAAAGGATTACAAAGGAAATCAGTTATATTAAAATGTAGTTAGCAAAATTAAAAAAAAAGTCTAGAGAACTCAGATTAAGAATCCCTGAGTGGAAAAAAAAAAGGAGAAAAGGAGACAAAGACACAGAGAGGGAAATATTGACACATATATTTTGGAAAAGAAAAAGAGAGGAATGAAATAGATCAAGAAGGAAATGGAAAAGAGACTGATATGGAGAGGAAGGCACAAAGATAGATAGGAAGGGGAAAGGATAGGGAAAAACCCCCAACCCAGAAAAAAAACAACAACAACAACAGAGAAAAGGACACTGAAAAGCATTCTGAGACAAAAAGGAGAAAAAGGTGCACAAGATAAACAGAGAGAAGGTGTATATGATGGAGAGGAAAGAGGGGGAAATGGGTAACAGATATGGGAAGAGAAGGAGAAAATGAGACAGAATGGGGCCACAGGAAAAGAGAGCGGGAGAGAAGTACAAGGCGAAAAAGAAAAAGAAAACTGAAATGAGATGTATTTTGAGGAAAGACAGAGGGAGAAGGGAAAGAGTGATATTAAGGCGAAAAGGGAGGGGACTGAAGATGAGTCTCCTAGGAAATCAAGAAGGATTCAGTGACCTTAGACAAAGCAGAACCAGACCTTCTGGTGCAATGTGAGACTATTTTCTCTAATCCTCTCTCTGCCAGGCTGAGGCGGGACTGCGGGGCATTCTGGGACTATGGCTGGGGGTCTAGCAAAGAAACAAGACTGACCTAGGAAATCCTTTCTACCTCAGTAGGCTGGGGGTGGCAATTGTTGATGACAATGTTCATAGATCCTATTAATAAATATATTGCCTCCCCTCTCTCCTAATGCCCATCACAGGTTGGGCAGCGGTGCCAATGGGAGCAGTCGCCTACATCCTAATCTCTTGAATCCAGAGAAAGAATGAGCTGCCAGGGTTAGTTATCATTTCATTAAAGGAAGGGTTGGAATGGATAAGTGGAGGATCCTGGGATATTGACAAAAGGTCCTTTGTTCCCCCAAAAGGTTGAGGGATGGGGGCTTTTTTTTAACATGGAGGGACCATTAGGAAGGCGTCTCTGTTCCTTCCTCCAAGAAAAAGCCAGCAGACTTGGGTTCAAATTCAACCTCTGAACCTCATTAGTTCCTGTGTCTTTAGACCACTCCTAATTTCCCAGGGTGACTTTCTTCAGAAACAGTTAAGCACTAGACATGTAGACAATCCTTTGAGATTCCTGACCACTCTGTGTTCTTATCACCATTTTATAGATGAAGAAACTGAGGTTCAGACAGTGATTTGAATAGCACCACACAGTAGCAGGGTATAAGAAGTTCTGGACTCCTAGTCCAACAGTGTCTCCCTGCAGCATCTAGTAGATTTCTTTCATCTATCTGTAAGATGGGGCCATATTGCTCTGAAGTCCCTTCAGCTTTAGGTCTATGATCTTGATGACCCTTGCAAGTGCCTAAAATCCCACCATCGCAGGTGCACTCCACACTGTAAAATATTCTCTTTAATGTCCTTAAATAACATCCAAGTCATTTCCCATTCATTCCCAATGTTCTGTGCCCTCTCCTCATACGAACCCTCCTTGTAACAAAGGAAATAGTTAAGGACTACTAAGAAAAACCACATCCGGAAATCTATGTCACATTCTACACCTGTAGACTCCCAATTTTTTTATTTTTATGTTGTTATATGCTCTGTTCTCCAGAACCAAAATTGTTCATTCTATCTAATGAAGTTATGTACATACCATATTGTGCAGTATAGTTTTCTGTAGAGAGGCTTGAGATTTAGTGGAAAGAGACCTGCTTTTCAGGAGGAAAGATCTGGGTGGGAGTCCTACTACGTGTCCCTGGGTGAGTCCTCATTCAATTCCACAAGTAACTTTCCCAAACTAACATTTTCCAAGAAGGCAGCTATCTGTATTGGTAGGAGTCGTTTCCTATTGGAGTTCCCTAAACTAGTAGCTACCCAGGTTCAATCCCATTCCATTCTATAGTGTTCTGATAATTTCTCTTTTCCATTGTGAACTCCACAAAGATACAAGTTGGATCCTATTGAAACTTTGTAACCTTAGACATCGAGCTATGATACAATAACTTCAACCACTACAACAGCAAGAACAACAACAGCACAGCAGCAACAGCAACAATAACCATAACATTTATACATCTCTTTAAGGCTTTTAAAGCACTCTACAGCTATTATCTCATTTCATTCTTCCAACAACCCTTGTGAGGCAGTTGTTATTATTATTACCTCCATTTTACAGTTGAGGAAAAGGAGGCAAACCCAGGGGAAGGGACTTTCCCAGGCTCACACAGCTGGAAAGTAACTGAGGCTGGATTTGACTCTGGAGGTCTAGTGCTCTATCCACCTAACTACCGGGCTGCCTCATACAATAGCTACTTAATAAATGTTATTTGATTGAATAGGTGATTCAGTCCTAGCTGAAGACTATTTTGTAGAGCCAGAGGAAAGTTTATTATGATTTTCATAATTATCAGGATAATATGCGTAAGGAATAGATGAATAATTTAGATTTCTCAGAGCTCTCTTCTGGCTTGGGAATCAGCCTTACAATGAGCTCCAAATGACCAATTAATCAATCAATCAAGTGACGAATCAAAGACTGCAGAACCTGTTCCCATCACAGAACTCTGCTCCTGTCCCCCACCAAATAACAACCCCCAGGATTTGAAACAATTACTTAAGAACTGTTCCCACAGAACTGGAGAACACCCATGTTGTCCTGCATTCATTGGCTTGTCATGGGAAACCACTCAGTCTCTGAAAAGGATTGTACTGTATGTAATCCACTTTCCCCCCTCCTTTCCCATTTATGATTTGTGTCTAAAATCTCAATCTTTACTGCAATAGGAGGAGGGCTCCTGTCCAGGAGAACTTGGGTTTGCAAACTGTTCCTCACTCTGAAAGAGATGAATTAAACTGCTTCTTGCTCTCTAGAATCTCGCTCTGCTCTGTGAGGCTCCAGCTACTTCGAATTTTCAAAATTCAGCTAATAAATCCTTCCTCATGATCATGTATGAGGTTGATGAGAACAGTTATTTACTCCCATTGTACTTAAGGTAAAGAAACTGAAGTTCAGAGAGGGTGGGTAGCATAGTAAGGGCCAGGGCAGATGCTGAACCTGCTGATAATGAACCAGTGTTCATTATCCTAAATCAAAATGCTAATTCCTCCCACAGCTATACCCATACATACGTGCACAGCGCATATGCACACCTATATATATTATATATACATACATACACACACATATAAGTATTTGCTTTATCTTGCTTTATATAAAATGACATTTCACAAATTTGGTCTGGCAGCAGGACTTCACACTGGCCCAGGTTCCAACTGTTGGCAGGCAGTAGCAGGGCTGACTCCAGAAATGGGGTATAGGGTGGAGGGAGGATCTGCAGAATGGTCCACAGTAGACACATATTTACACAACGCATATATAAGCACCTTTACATAGATACGCACACATACATATACACGCATATATGGGGCAGCTAGGTGGCATAGTGGACAGAATAACAGGTCTGAATTTAGAAAGACTCATCTTCCTGAGTTCAAATCTGGCTGCAGACACGTCTTAACTGTGTGACCCTGGGTGAGTCACTTAACAATTTTTGTCTCAGTTTCCTTATCAGTATAATGATCTGGAGAAGGAAATGGCAAACTTCTCCAGTATCTCTGTCAAGAAAACTCCAAATGGGGTCAGTGAGGAGTGGAACACAACTGAAATGATTAAAACAACACACAATATACAATACACATATATACCTATACATATGTATATACATGTACATATACACATATACTTATAAATGTGTAAACACATATACAAATACATATATATATATATACTATGCTATACCCTTTTTTAAAAAAATAAAGCAGCATTAGATCTGTAATGGTAATTATACGTAACAATTTCCTATTTGTATTTGGGCAGCATGGACTGAATGGCTTTTATGATTAATCACTAGGGGATTCACTCAAGGCAATGGACAGGAAGCATGGAGCCCAGTGAGCTGGTCTGAGAAATGTTTTTGACTTTAGGAGGAAGAAAGGGATCTAGCTGGGAGATGGCTTACAATATCAGAAGGTTAGGTTTAGAATAAACCAGACCGTTCAGTCCAAGGCAAGACAGAAGGACAATCTCAAAGATGTTTTCTCAATTCCCAGGGACTTGCGATCCATTGAGGAAACAGCCATCAGAAAAATGTTGGTCACTTGGATGAATATCCAGTTACAAAAATTGTTTGGGAGAGGAGAAGGAAGAGAGAGGCAGGAGCTAAAAGCTTTTAGAGTCCTTGACATTTGTCCTCAGGAGAAATGGCAGTATTTTGGACTAACCCATTTAACTTAAAAAAAAAGAATTAAAGAAATAGTTTCAATGAACCACATATTTTTATATAATTTAATGTTAAAGAGTAATTTAGGGATATGCACAAACTTCATTCTCATAATTTGTTATCATTGTTCAGTCATTTTTCAGCTGTGTCTAACTCTTTGTAATCCCATTGGGGATTTAAAAATATATATATAATACAATATTTAAAATAATTTAATATTATTTAATTAAAATAAAATAATTTTATTTTCAAAATGCATGCAAAGATAGTTTTCAACATTCACTTTTGTAAAACCTTCTGTTCCAAATTTTTCTCCTTTCCTTCCCCCACCTTCCTCCCCTAGACAGCAATAGAGTTAATATTGTTAACATATATAGTTATAGTTAATATTGTGCAGTTCTTCTAAACATGTTTCCATATTTGTCATGCTGCACAAGAAAAATCAGATCAAAAAGGAAAAAATGAGAAAAAAGAGCTAGCAAACAACAAAAAAAGATGAAAATACTATGTTGTGTTCCACATTCAGTTCCCACAGTCCTCTTTTTGGATGCAGATGGCTCTTTCCATCACAAGTCCATTGGAACTGGCCCGAAATCACCTCATTGCTGAAAAGAGCCGTGTCCATTTGAGATTTTCTCGGTAGAGATAAGGTGGTTTGCCATTTCCTTTTCCAGCTCATTTTACAGGTGAGGAAACTGAGGCAAATAAGGCTCAGCGACTTGCTCAAGGTTACACAGCTAGTTTCTAAGGCTGAGTTGAACTCAGAAAGATGTCTTCCTGTCTCCAGGTCCAATGGTCTACTCATTGCCTTCTTCTGTATAATAGCTGCTTTTGATCTTCCCGGAGACTACGATTTCGAAAAATCTTTATGCTAAATCTACATCATGGTATCCAAAGATAGATGTTGTGTAGTAAAAAGAGAAACAATTTCCAAGTCAAAAGATTTGGTTTCAAATCCCAGTTCAGCTACTTACTACCTGTGTGACCCTGTCCAAGAATTTCTGACAGGAAAATTGTTATATACCTATAGGATTTTGCTGCATTTCTGCAAGTATAATTTCAAGTATAAAGCTTCTTTATCTCTTTGGGCCTCAGTTTCCTAATCTGTAAAATAAAAGGTGGTTTGACTAAAGAGGTCCCTCAGCTAAAAGTTATCATATTTCCATTTTAAAATGCATTTCATTGATGTTGTTTGATTTGCATCAGGTAATAAGAAATCAACAAGAACTTATAAAGCACCTAATGTGTGTTAAGTTTTGTGCTAGGTGATGGGGATACAAAGAAAAAAGCAGAGTCCTAGTCTTAAAGGAACTTAGAAGGGAGACACTATCCGCACATGTGGGTGTAGCGCCATTTTTTTTTTTTTTTTTTTAGTGTAGTAAGTTTATTTATTTTTAATACACATTGCTTTATGAATCATGTTGGGAGAGAAAAATCAGAGCAAAAGGGAAAAACTGAGAGAAAACAAAAACAGAAAAAAAATGAACGTAGCATATGTTGATTTACATTCAGTTTCCTTAGTTCTCTTTCTGGATGCAGATGGTGTTTTCTGTCCAAACTCTATTGGGATGACTTTGGCTCACCACTGAGGATCAAGCCTTTCATAGACGATCATCGCACGGTCTTGCTGTTACTGTGTACAATGTATTCCTGGTTCTGCTTGTTTCCTTCAGCATTAGTTCATGTAAATCTTCCCAGGCCTTTCTATAATCAGCTGGTTCATCATTTTAAAAAGAACAATAATATTCCCATTACCTTCATATATCACAACTTGTTCAGCCATTTCCCAACTGATGAGTATCTACTCTTTTTCCAATTCTTTGTGTAGCACCAACTTCGGTAGCATCTCGCCTGGAGACTTTTGCTGTTGCTGTGTTTTTAGGAGGGAAAAACATCTTGGGAGGCAAGATAGTTAACTATGATGCAGAAGGAATCTACGAGAGGTTCCATTGAAAGCATTATGTTTAATTACATTGATTATATATAATAATTGCAATTATATAGAATTAAATTTAATATTGCGATAAACATAACAAGTTGCGTTAAATTTAAATTAAATTTCCTGAGGAAAATGCTGAGTTGTCCAATATCTGTGAGGAGTCTGTAAGAGAACTCTGAAAGTTTGTTGTTTGAGAGAACATGAAGAGATATGTTGAAGAGAAATCCTGAGAGACTCAAATTCCCATTCTGATAGAACAGAGACAGAGAGACAGAGACAGAGACACCCACAGAGAGAGACAGAGACAGACAAGACAGAGAAGAAACAGAGAGAGACAGAGAGACAGAGACAGAGATACCCACAGAAAGAGACAGAGACAGATAGAGACAGAGAGAAGAAACAGAGAGAGACAGAGACAAGGACAGAAACAGACAGAAATAGACAGAGAAAAGGAGGGGAGAGAGAAGAGGAAAGACAGTGAAAGTTTATGGGAAGAGAGGTTTCTTTGACATTCATAAACTAGGGAGAAGGCTCAGAGCTAATTGATTAATGAGAAAGATTGTGCTTTTCTTTTAATTAATAAGAAAGTACCAGGATATAACCCTCAATTGCCTTAGACAGGATAAAGAATTTATAAGGAAACAAACCAGTAGCATTCAGTTGATTGATGGTTAATTGCCAATTAGTGTACAGTATAGCTAGTCCACATTGGAAATGTATGGAGGTTTTTTACAGGATGGTTAGGTGGTGAAGTGAATATAGTACCCAGTCTGGAGTTATGAAGACTTATCTTTTTGAATTCAAATCTGGCCTTAGACACTTACTAGCTGTATAATTCCAGCCAAGTCACGTAGCCCTGTTTGTCTCAGTTTCCTCATCTGTACAATGAACTGGAGAAGGAGATGGCAAACTGCACCTGTGTCTTTGCTAAGAAAACTCCAAATAGGGTTTGGGAGAGTTGGATGTGACTAAACAAAAATCATCCTTATACAGTGTTTGGTACCTAACTATATACACAAATATTCAAAATAGATACAAAATAACCTGGAAGTCAAGGCAATAGCCCCTGGGGGCAGGATGAGATCAGGAAAAATCTTATGTAGAAGATAAAGCTAGAGTTTGGGATTATAAGGGACTAGAGATTCCAAGATGATTGAGGTCTGGAAGCAGCAAGCACAATTTAGGCATGATGGGGTGGGGCAGCCAGAGAAGTTACATTACACTCTAAGATAAGTGCTTTTTTGTACCCATTTTACAGAACTGAGAGATACCTTGGAGTACAGAATGTCAAAGGAAAATCTTATAACACAGAATATCAGAAACGGGAAGGGCCTTAGACATAAAATGGTACAACTTTGAAATATAGGATGTCAAGATCAGGGGAAATCTTAGAACATAGAATGTCAAAGCTGGAAGATGCCATAGTACAAGGAGTGTCAGAGCTAGAAATTAGACCTAGAACTTCTGGAAAATGTAGAACATAGAGTGTCACAAGTAGAAGCAATCTTAAAAGCAATCTAGTCCAACCCCATTGTGATATTAATGAGAAAACAGGTCCAATCGATAGGCATACCCTTAGTTTCCAGTGTTTGGCTGCAATGAAAAGTGCTGCTATATATGTTTTTGGTACATATGGGCCCTTTTCCTCCTTTTGTGGTGAAAACCTAGTAGTGGTATAGCTGTATGCACAGCTTGGTAAATTTCTGGGTTTAGAAATTGTTTTCCAGGGATTTCCAGGCATCGAACTGAGACAAAATGACTAGACAAAATCACAGGGCCATCGATAGTGCACAGGTGTGCCTGTTTTTTTGGCAGTCCCTCCAATATTCTTCTTCGTTTTACATCTTTGCTAATTGATGGGATGGGAAGTGTGAAGGGGAACCTCAATCGTGCTTTAATGTGCATTTCTCTATTAGTGATTTAGAGTATTTTTCTTTGGTTGCTGATTTCTTTTTTATGTCATTTTATCATTGATGTTTGGGAAATGACTTTTCTGATTTTGATTGATTCTCCTTCTCCTTTTCCTTTTTTGTAGTCTGAATCCTACAGATCCCCCTCCTCTGCAATCATATTTATATAACACTTTTAGGTTTGCAAAGTACTTAACAAATCTTATCTTATCTTCTTCTCATAAAGCCCTAGGAAATATGTACTATTTGTAATCTTTACAGATGAGGAAACCAAAGGATGGAGAGTTTAAGTGACTTGCTTACAGACACACAGCCGGTAAGTGTTTAAGGTTGGATTTGACCTCAGGGCTTCTCCTTTCAATTTTCTATCTTCTTGGCCACCTGACAGGGAGCTGTTTTCCTATGGAGAAAAGTCAATTTCTAGAAAACTCTTAAGGTGGGTGGGAAGGAGGGTGACAGCAGCCAAAATTGTCTTTTGCCTTAGGTGGTACAATGGATAGGGCTCTGAGCCAGGACTCAAGAAAACCTGAGTTTAAATTTGAATTCAGACATTTACTGTGTTAAATGGTTATTTGCCTCAGTTTCCTCATTTGTAAATTGGGGATAATAATACCTACCATCCAGAGTAGTTGTGAGGATCAAATGAGAAAGATAGTGTTTGTAAAATCCTTAACAGATCCTGACACACAGTAGGTATTTACTTCTTACCTCCTTCTCTTTACTCATTTCAGTCAGAGCCAGTCTTCCTGGCAGAAGGGAGCACTCCAGAGAATGAAACTGAAGGGCTGATATTTAATTGTCCATGGAGCTGATGTGTCTCTTTTTTTTTTTTTTTTTTTTGCTGAGGCAATTGGAGTTAAATGACTTGCCCAGAGTCACCCAGTTAGATGTGCCATCTTTCTGAATGAAGACTCTAAGAACATAAATGGGTGTGTAGGAGGCTCACTGCTGTATACCCAATAATGATATCAATGGCTGATGTTTACATAACTCTTAGATTTACAAAGGGATTTATTTACGTCATTATCTCATTAAAGGCTTAAACCTTGGGAGATACTTAGGACTAGACAATCACTTGGGACAGAAAGCACAAGTAGGTAGAATCGGATGTGTGCAGCATCCTGAGTGTCTGTGATTGTCCACAGTGGGCATGGAGAAAAGTGGAACAGGCCAAAATAAGGTCCAACAGGGAGACACAACAGAACTTTTTCTTTCTTTCTTTCTTTCTTTCTCTTTCTTTCTTTCTTTCTTTCTTTCTTTCTTTCTTTCTTTCTTTCTTTCTTTCTTTCTTTCTTTCTTTCTTTCTTTC
The DNA here is from genome assembly GCF_016432865.1 of Antechinus flavipes. Lineage (NCBI taxonomy): Eukaryota > Metazoa > Chordata > Mammalia > Dasyuromorphia > Dasyuridae > Antechinus > Antechinus flavipes. Next base: position 23,270,612 of record NC_067399.1, read on the forward strand.
TTTCTTTCTTTCTTTCTTTCTTTCTTTCTTTCTTTCTTTCTTTCTTTCTTTCTTTTTTTCTTTCTTTCTTCCTTTCTTCCTAACAGGCCAAAATAAGGCCCAGGGTCATACAGCTAGGAAATGTTAAGTGTCTGAAATTAGATTTGAACTCAGATCCTCCTGACATCAGGGCTGGTGCTCTATCTACTGCACCAACTAGCTGTCTTTCTCTGAATTTTCTTAATGGAACCCTTTGATCAATCCTCTACCTTAAACTTTTGAATATTGTTTAAACTCTTGACCCTGGATTTTTAGGTTTTTCACCATCTTGGGTCCAGTCTGTCTGGCATTTTTCTCATACTACACCCTTTTTGATAAACTATATTCAATCAATCATTTAAGAAATATTTATTAAGTACCACTTAGATATTTAGGAGGTGTTATATATATCTATGTCTATATGTATATATAGATAAAAATGAAATAGTTCTTACTCATTTTTCTTGTACTTTTCCATTAAATATTTTTTCTCCCTCTCAATTCCAATTTAAATAAAAGCCCCCTTCAAACAGATATACACAATCAAGCCAAATAAATCTCTTACATTGGCCATTTTGGAACACACACATACACACACACACACACACACACACACACACACACACACACACACTACTATAAATACTTTTATGGACAGCTGAATGGCAAGGTGGATAGAGAGCACTGGTCTTGGAGTCAAGAAGACTCATCTTCCTAAGTTCACATCTAGTCTTAGGTACTTACTAGCTGTGTGACCTTGAAAAAATTGCCTGACCTTGTTTGCCCAATTTCTTCATCTATAAAAGGAGCTGGAGAAAAAATGGCAAAGGACTCTAATATCTTTACCGAGAAAACCACAAATAGGGTCAAGACAAGTCAGACGTGACTGAAAACAACTGAACAACAAAAGTATCTTGGGAAAGAGGCGATTTATGGTTGGAGAGATAACTTGAAAACTTGAAAAATAAAAGATCTATACTCTTTCCTTGAAACATTAAAGGAATAGACAGAACAGTGTTTCCTGAGAGATTCAGTGAATTTAGTCTCAAGGACAGAGAATCTGAAGAGACTTTCCATAAAAGAATTGAATCTAGTTCTTAACCTATGATAAAAGATACTCAGGAGAAATTAAATTAAAATTATTTTTTCAAGAGACTTTGACATCTTGAGAGAGCTAAATGGTGGAACTGTGTTTCTAGAATTGAGAATGTAAGTAATTGTAGGGAATGGTTAGAAACCAATTTTGTTTCTAGCTTAATCACTGTGAAAGTAAAAGCTACCGATAATAGCTAGCATTTATATTGTGCTTGAAGGTTTTCAAAGCACTTTGCAAATATCATCTGGTCCTCACAGCAGCCCTGGGAGGGCTATTAATATTTTCATTTTACATAATAAAGAAAGAAGGCAAATTGAGCTTGTGACTTGTCTAGGACACACAGTGTTTAAGATAGGATTTAAATTCAGATCTTCCTGATTCTATTGCACCATCTAGATAGATTAGTGTCTTTGCATTGCTTGTTATAGTGTTAATATATTGTTTTTATCAGTCATATTTCTGCTTATTTCAATTTATGACAGTGGGTGATTTGAGAGGAAAGGAAGCTTAAAGGCACATTTTTAGTATTTAGTAAATGACTTTCCATAACCTGATGGTACGACGTAGTAGACACTTAATAAAGATTTGTCGTTTGAGTGACCGGGCGTAAGAACTGGGGGCGCATCCATCACGCTGGTCATGTGTACTTAGAGCAGCCATTCAGAATCCACAAATGGATCCTCAGTCCACCCTCCACTTCACTAACTTTCCAGAGCAAGAGGAGAGAAGAGCTGGAAAAGAACCGGGGAGAACACAAACCACAGGTTGTTTATAAAGGATTAATCATCATTACTCCAGTCTCCTTCCATGAGTAATCTGAGGGTACCAAGTCCCAAGTTCTCAGGGATACAGCCTTATGCTGCCACCTTCTGGCCCGCAAGATCAATGTCACCTCACCAAAGCAGTCCCCTGTTTAAGTCTCCTTTATCTCAGGGAGGGGTTAGGAGAGATTAAGATCATGGTGCCCAGAGGGAGAGCTGAACTGCGAGTCAGTTTTGGTGGCTTAGAAGACAGGCTGCAGTAGAAGATGGCTGGCTTTGGAGTCCAAATATGGGTTCAGATTCGAACTTGGTGACTTCCTATTTGTGTGACTTTGGGCAAATTCACTCCTCTGGGTCTTAGCTTTCTCACTGAAAAAAAAAGGAAGGGGTTGGACTAGAATTCAGTGGTTCTCAAACTTTTGTTTTCAGTATCTTTATTTTATTAAAAATGATTGAGAATCTTTCCAAAGCGTTTTCGTTTATCTGGATTCTATTTATAGACATTTACCATATTGGAAATAAAAACTATTTTTGAATTTGTAGACCCTCTAAAAGGGTTTCAGAGAGCCCCAGGATTCTCTAGACCATACTTTGAAAACCACTGAACTAGATAAACTCTATATTTCTGGCTCCAAGTTTATGATTCTTTTATTCTATTTTTCCTTCTCACCTGTGTCTTTTGTATCTAGGGACCTTGAAATCTGCCATTTCCTCCTGCACATAATTGTTATTATGGCATTTTCCAGTGATTGAATGATCGGTGATAGGATGAAATGGGGTTTGTCAACTGGGTGTCAAAATGCAGAAAAGGCCAAACTGAGCTGAAAGTAGAAACATTTTATTAGGAGGAAAACTGAGGCTCCCAGTACAAAGTACAAGGGAGCTCACAGCCTAGGAGAGACAGGAGCAATTTATGCTTAAAGACCACCAAAGGGAGGATTGAGGATCCATTAGGGTAAAGAATGGACAGTCTTTCTGAGGAACAGGTGGGACACAGAAGTGGGATGTTTTGTAGGATGAGCTGATTGCAAGGCTAATTTAGGCTAGTTTGGGACACAAAGCTCAGCAAAGTCAGCCAGTGAACACCAGCAAAGGTGTCTGGGAGTGAGCAAGACTTTGGCTCTCTGTAAGCTTCTGATTGACTCAGCAAATTGGTTTACTCTGTGTACAGAGTAAGGCAATTTATAGAAAATAGACATATTAATCTTGGGATATTCCCACAGGGAGCAAGAAAGACCGAAGTAGAATAATGAAAGAAAGATAATATCAGCTTTTTAGAGCTGAGAGATACCAGAATGCTCCTTTATAGGCAATATAATGGAAAGAGCTCTGAATCTAAAATCAGGAGGAACTGAATTTAAATTATAGCCTTGGCATTTATCAGCTCCATGATCCATGGCAAGTCAGTTGACTTTCCGAGCTTCCATTCTCTTGCCAATAAAAATATTATTGAATTATTGTGAAAAAATAAACTTTAGAGGAAGATAATCTAATCCAAATTCTCATTCTTTCCCCTCAGAAAACGGAGGCCCAGAAAGGCTAAGTGACTTGAGAAGAACCAAATCCATCATCACATAATCTTCTTGTTGCTGTATACAATGTTCTCTTGGTTTTATTCATTTCACTCAACATTAGTTCATGTAAGTCTTTCCAGGTTCTTCTGAAATCAGCCTGATCATATAGAACAATAATATTCCGTTACTTTCATATACCATAACTTATTGTCATTCTCCAATGCAAATCTAGCTCTTTTTATGCTATTCAAGGTATTACATAACTAGAGTGCACTTATTGCTCTTCAGAGACTTGGAATCTGCCGTTCTCTCCGGCACGTGGCCCTCCTTATAGAAATTCCCGGAGACTGAATTAGTGATTAGATAAGGTGGCCCAGGCCCACACGAGATTAAGTCCAGGTTAATGAAAAGAATTGTGGTTGGAATTATGGCGTTAATGTAATGAAAGGTATCAGAGAAAGGAATGGCTGAGGCAGGACTGGCTAAATATGGTTGTTTTTCTTTCATTTTTAAAGGAGGATCAGTGACATCAAGGGGTGATATCTTGAACTTTTGAGAGAATTGGGTATAACTAAAGCAGAGTTGCATAAAATCATCAGCCTTACTCTCTCTTCCAGACTCATCCAAGTCCAGTAACAAGACAAAAATTAAGATGACTGGCAATGGCTTGGGATGCAGTGGTTGACCGTGAAGTCTTCAATGTCTGGCCAAGTTCTGAGCTCTCCACAGTGTCTGCTTCAGCCACCTTCATGGCCGCTGGACAAATCCACTTCATGTGCTTGGGGTAGACATCTCCTCAATCTGCTTTAGCCCCAGTGTGACGCTTTATCTGGGTGTGTAGCTGCTATGTAGCTACGGCTTAGAACACGGGTAAGATTTGGGTGGATCAGGTGGACACCATTGGATGAACAGCCTTGAAAAGGACGTGGTAATCCCCACACCAGTCCTCCACGGACACTCTATACACCCTGGTTAAACATTATGCTGATTGTCAAAAAAAGGAGGACTATGAAGTCTCCATATATTTGACTTTGTTTATTCATGACGTTCTTGAATGTTTATTAATTAATGGAATATCTATATCTATATCTACATAGATAGATAAATATAAATTTACAGATATACATCCTCTGCGGTTTAATGACCAGAAAATCTTCCCCTTCTGGAAAGTCACAATATCTACTCAAAACCATGGCCCACAAGCTTCCACATTTGGCTTCTTTTGTTTGACACGTAAATTAAAAACAAAAGATATTTATTTCTATAGCCAAAATAAAATATTTGACTAGAAATTCCCCCCCTCCCTCCCACCAAACACAAGGGTGTGTTCCTCTACAACTGGTCACATCACCATTTGGGGAAGGAGGCTTGTAGGAAAGCTGGGGGGGCCATTGCTCCTTTAGACAATGAATAATTCTGCTAGTTTGTAACGTCTCTGTTCCCTGTTGCCCTCTGCTGGTCATCTCCACTCAGCACCTGGTGCTTCCCAGCTTCTGCTCTTCTGCTGCAGGATGTCTTCCCCAAAAGTGGGGATTCTTAACAGGTTTTGTGTACAGATCTCTTGATATTTTACTTACTACCTATCTAGCCTTTAGGGAATATTATAGCCTCTTTGGGCCTCAGTTTCCTCAATGAAGTAAAATACATAAGGATTATAAAGGAAATTATATTGAAATATAGTTTTCATTTTTTTTTAAAAGCAGTTAATGGACCCCAGTTTAGGGATCAATGCCACAGAGGAATGAGTACTGCTAATCTTTAGCTTCTAACTTAAGTGCTCTTAAAAAATAATCAGACTTCAAAAAACTCCACATAGTCAACTTTTCTATAGAAACCCTGAGGCCTTTAGAACTTTTAGATTCTTTTAGATTAAACTTCAGAAAACTTCTTTTCTTTCCTTTAAAATTTTTTTTAGATCTTTTTAGATTAAACTACAGAAAACTTTTCTTTCCTTAAAATTTTTTTTTATTCATTTAAAACTTAAATCCAAAATGAGAAAAGAAAAAAAAAAAGAAATTTCTATATACACACAGCAAAACATGAGGATTCCATGTAAAATAGTGGATTTTCATTTCATGAAAAACCTATGTAATAAGTCCTACATATTGCTTTCAAAGCAACCCTGATTGACTTTGCTTCCTTCTAGGTTTTCTTTTGTTTTCTGCTGTGCTCTTTTAATTTTCCCTCCCTCCCACCTGCCCCATTCTAGAGTAAACACAAATTTTTTACATATATATGTATATATACACACATATATGGGTATGTGTGTATATAATATTCATACCTATCCATGAACATACACCTATATGCATATGCCCATCATATACATATTTTTATTTGTCATCTCTTTATCCAGAGGTGGATAACTTCTTCAATAGTAGGTCCAAGTCTTCTCTGGTTTTCTAAATCAAACAGTTCATGCTTTAGTATATCACAGCAGTATTTCATCATAATTATATCCTATCTGAGAGATTGTATATGTAAGTTCCCTCCTCCCCCCAATTTTCTGTCTTTCTTTTAATCTTGGCTAGATTGGTTTTATTTATACAAGAAAATTTAATTTAAAATAACTGAAATTACCCAGTTTTCACTTCAATAATGCTCTTGCCTTATAGTAACATTTAAAGCCTGGAATTGCCTTCTTTTATATCCCCCCTCCTTTAGTTTCTTTGAAATTCTTGACCTTTTGTTCCTAAAATGAATTTTATTATTTTTTTGAATTCATTAATTTCTTTTAGTAATTTTATTGGGTTGGCACTGAATAAATAGATTAGATAAAATTGTCCTTTTAAAATTATGTTGACTTTACCTACCCATAAACAATGAATATATCTTCAATTATTTAAATCTGACTTTATTTGTACAGAGTATTTTATAGTTGTGTTCATATAATTTCTGTCCCTATTTGAGCAGGTATTTTATACCATTTAGTTATTTTAAATGATTTAAAGCAATATTGAATAATATTGGTGACACAGTGTTGTTAGCTACTTACATTTCCTTAGCATCCTCAGGATGCCATTTGTGGTTGATACAAATTCCAAGAACTGGATGCAAAAGACTAAGTAGGGATGATGTCATTTTTTCCTGTATCCCCTCAGCAACTGAAGATCAAAACTCCCTAAATAGCTAGTGACCATTTATTTAGAAAAGGAAATGATGACAAAAAGTCAATTTGGCTCCATTAAAAAGAGATATCTTCTTTCTTGGTTTCTTAGTTTCCTTCCTTCCTTCCTCCTTCCTTCCTTCCTCCTTCCTTCCTTCCTTCTTCCTTCCTTCCTTCTTTCTTTCTTTCTTTCTTTCTCTTTCTTTCTTTCTTTCTTTCTTTCTTTCTTTCCTTCTTCTTTCTTTCCTTCTTTCTTTCTTTCTTTCTTTCCTTCTTCTTTCTTTGTTTCTGTTCCTTCCTTCCTTCCTTCCTTCCTTCCTTCCTTCCTTCCTTCCTTCCTTCCTTCCTTCCTTCCTTCTTCCTTCCTTCCTTTCTTCTCTCTCTCTCTCTCTCTCTCTCTCTCTCTCTCTCTCACAAAATCTTGTGGGGAAAGAAAAAGGTGAGTCATTTTTCGTAGTGCCTAGTAAGTCAAGTGCTTTTGCAAATATTATCTGATTTGATTCTCACAACAGCCCCAGAATGTAGGTGCTATTATAATCCTCATTTTACAATTGAGGAACTTGGGCAGACAAAGTTAAGTGATTTGTCCAGGGTCACAAAGTTAATATCTGTGATTGTATTTGAACTCAGATCTGCTTTACTGCAGAACCAGTTCACTATCCACTGTGCCAAAATGAGAAAGTTTTGAGCTAGCTCATTATAGAGTTGGTTTAAGAAATCCATGTCCGGAATATCTAAAAGAGAATAATAATTTGTGCTTTAGTTAAAAAGACTTTTCTTGACTTTTGGGTGAATTAGATGTAGGTAAGGCAGAGTCATCAGCCTCATTGTCTTCCTGAGCCATCAAAGTCCAGTTTCAGGAGAAAAGTCAAGAAAACTGGATGCAGTGAACAACCTCAGCTTTTCCAACATCTGACCAAGCTCTAAGCACTCCGCAGTTTCAGCCGACCTTCATGGCCATTGAAACAAATATTCTCATCTAGCCGTTCCATTGGGGAAAGCCTTCATTTATTTGGGATGGATAACTCACTGATGGCTTTGAGGCCCCTTGGTTACCCTCCACCTTGTTTAGCCCATCTTTGAGCTGGTTTTACCTTGAGTTGGGTTTAGCTTCTGTGCCTGCTACAGTTTCTTGGAGCCACAGGTGAGAGTTAGGGAACAGATGGACACCAATGATGGATGAGCAGCCCTGAAAAGGGCTCAATAGATCCTTAGGGCAGAGGTATTGGTCCTTCCTGATCACCCCGGTCATGACGATTTTGATGTCAATTTAATTGGAGTTTTCCATTGGAGTTTAGCCCAAGGGCAGAGCACATCTTTCCTGTGTTTTAGGTCTGACCTTAATCTCTAATTGTGTTCATTTGTTTTGAGTGATCAGTGAAGAAAGAACCCCAAATTTGGAGTCAGAAGAGCTGAGCTCAAATTCCAACTCTGCTAATTATGGCAAATTATTTACCCTTTCTCTGTCTTAGTTTCCTCATATGTAAGTTGAAGAGGTTGTACTAGATGATTTTTAAATCCATGGCAGGGAGGGATAAATAAAACTTTGGGTATCAGAATTGGAGGTCAAAAAGTCTAGACAGGTTAGAAGTATGGGCTGCATTTAATAAGCTGAAATCTAGTCACCTTAAATGTGAAGTCTTGGGGGCAGCTAGGTGCTGCAGTGGACAGAGCACCAGTGAGGACCTGAGTTCAAATCTGCCCTCAGACACTTAACACTTCTTAGCTGTGTGACCCTGGGCAAGTCACTTTACCCCAATTGCCTCAGGGGGGGAAAAAGTGAAGTCTTACATCAGGATTGAAAAATCATCTTTACCGTACAAGATAGGCAACATGGGTAGATAGCAATTTGTCTGCAAAAGATATGGGGAGTTTTGTCCAGTTTTGTAGTTTGTCTAAAAAAGATATTAGTGGACTTAAAGTAACATAGCAGCTCCCAAAGCTAAAGTGATCAAGATTTGGAAAGACAGTCTCTCACCATTCCTAATATTGAGCAGTAAATGTTCTTCTACGTGGACCATTATGTGGCACATGCTACCTCTCTGCCTGTAAAGGGTAAAAACAAAATTCAATGCCTAACTTATATCTTAAAGAAAGATTTATTGAAGGATACAGAAAAAACTAATAAATCTCGTATGATTAGTGAAAAGAGGGAACGCAAAAGCTTCCAGGAACTCTTGGGTGCTTCCAAGAAAAGGGTACACAAGCCAGGTCTGTGTCACTCTTGTTTCCGTGCCAAAAATCAGCATCCAAATGAAGGTTGTTGCAATATCACTTGAGTGTTCTTGCTTATATATAGAAAAAGCATAACTTTTCATATCACTTTATTGGCAAAATCTCATTTAATGATTGCCCTTAAAAGTGTGAGAATGTTAAGTGGCCAGAGGATACTTGACTGGGCTCATATGCAATATATTCTGAAATTGTGATTGGTCTTTCAGCCATGGCAAACATTCAGCACCCTTAGCAATCTCAGAAAGAGATAGCTGTCATTTTGAGGGGAGGCCAATACCAAATAATTAATCTAAGGATGACCTGTATTTGGTAACCTTCGGATGTACCTGTGACCCAAAGGTGGGCAGTCTTTCCAGTTTGCTTACTAATAACTAACCCAAGAATGACCTTGGAAGAAATTAAAATTGATTTAGAATGAAAGGGAACTTAGAATATGGGCGATGTCCAATAAGGTTTCTTAGGGAAGTCACAAAAGGGAAAAAAATAGTTGAACTTTTATCATGCAAATTATGTGGTTACAAGTGGCTCTTCCTTAAAGAAAAATTAACTTTATAAAAATGTTTATTGTTCATTATTTCTCAAGGAACTAATATATAAAAATTAATTTAGTCTCTCATAAATCCTTATCCCACTGAGCTAATTATATCATTCAAAGCAAAGCTATATACTCTAGCAAAACAAATTCCCCTTAACCATGTCTGAAAAATATCTCTTTCTGTTTTTTAAGTTTATCGTTTCTTTGTTTTATATATATATTTGGATAAATAGTTTATCACAGCATTGACTGAAGTTCTAAAGACTTTTCAAGTTTTTTCTCTCTCTTTAATATTGTCATATAAATTATTCTCATTGTTCTACTTACTTCATACTGTATCAATTCATAAAACTATATCTAATTTCTTCTGAAACTGTCTTATTGTCTTTATTGTCTTATGGCACAATAAAATTCAATTATATTCACATACCATGATTTCCCCAATAGGAGGACACACATGTAGTTTGCAATTTTTTGGCTCCCATTAAAAGACTTGTGAAGATTTTTGTACATGCTCCTTTTAGATCTTCTTTCTTTATTATCTTTGGTGGGGTCTACACCTATTGGTGGTATAGATCAGTTAAAGGGGATGGACTATTAACTTAAAAATTGTAGTTCCAAACTGATTTCCAGATTGACTGGACCAATTTACAACCCCACCAATGCATTAGTGTGTTTATTTACCCAGACGTCCTCCAGCATTGTTTTTGGTCACATTTAACAGTCTGTGAGATAGAACCACAAAATTGCTTTAATTTGGATTTCTTTAATCATTAATGTTTTAGGACATTAAAAAGGCTATAGATCGCTTGGATTTCTTTAAAAATGACCTGTTGATATCTTTTGGTTATTTACATAGTGTTGAATGACTCTGTATAGAACTTTGAGTAAGTTCCTTCTCTATCCTGAAAATGAGCTCTTAATCAGAAAATGAAGATTTTTCCTTCAGTCACCTGTTATCTTTTAAATTTTTGCTAACTTTTAAATTTTGCATAATAAAAATAATCATTTTCTTCTTTTATCCTCTACCACTGATTCAGTCATGAACTCTTTTCCTATTTATAGACAATAATAAAAATAATTATGAAAGCTAGCATGTATAGGATGCCTACTTTGACTCTGTAATAAGCAATTTACAAATATTTTCTCATTTGAGCCTTACAATGATTCTGGGAGATAGGTGCTATTATTATTCTCATTTTGTAGTTGGGGAAGTAGTGATAAACAAAGGTTAAGTGTCTTACCCAAAGTCACACAGCAAGTAAATATCTAAGACAGGAATTGTAATCAGATCTTCCTGATTTCAGGCTGAAGGCTACCTAGATGTCTTTTTCAAATGGATCTCAAAGACCTCCCTTGAACTCCCTAAGTGCCAGCCAGCAGACCAGCAAAGATTGAGAAGAATTAGGAACAAGTGTGTTGGGTATGTATCATAAATCAGGATGGCAAGGGGGTGAAGCTGTTTCTATAGTAAATGCCTTGTTTCTACTAGCATACAAAACATTGTTCCTTCATTCGGTGATTGATTTATCTGTTTTCTGTTTCTTTATTTTTCCTTAATAATTTTGGGAATTTAAGGCTGAAATATGGAGAACACAAATAAAATAAACTTGTCTTGACCATCAAAAAACAAACAAAAAAAAACAAATAGATCTCAAAGGTACTTTCTTTCTTGTTTTACTAATTTGTTTAAGATGAGACCTTTAAAAGATCCAGGTCATGTATCCATTTGGATTTACCTTGTTTTATAGTGTGAGGTGTTGGTCTAAGCCCTATTTCTTCCAGAATGTGTATCTGCTACTTGTCGAAGAGTGAGTCATCTCCCCAATATGCAAGGTCTCTGGGGTTGATCAAGCACAGTGCGACTTTGCTTTTGTAAGCTGTGTGCTTAATCTGTTCTCCTGATCAACTTCTCTTTTTAAAACCAGTACCAAATAATTTTTTTAAACAAACGTTGCTTTGTAGTTCAAAGTATAGTAGTACAACAATATGGTATAGTTTGTGATCTAATACCAACAGATTCCCCTTCTTCCCACTTTTTTTTGTTATTACTTTTAAGATTCTTCACCATTTCTTCCTTCTTATGAATTCCATCACTATTTTTCTAGTTTTAGAAAATATTCTTTTTAATTTTTATTCTTTTTATTTTTTCCTTTTTAAAAATTAAAGCTTTTTATTTTCAAAAACATATGCATGGGCAATTTTTTAACATTAACTCTTGCAAAATCTTGTATTCCAATTTCTCCCCTTTCCCCCTCCCCCCCCCCCCACTCCTCCTAGATGGCAAACAATCCAATATATGTTAACCATGGTAAAAATATGTGTTAAATCCAATAGATGCATATATATTTATGCAATTATCTTGCTGCACAAGAAAAATCAAATCAAAAAGGAAAAAAAGAGAAATAAACTAAATTGCTTGCATTTTTGCTTGCAAGCAAACAACAACAAAAAAAGTAAAAATGTTATGTTGTGATCCACACTCACTTCCCAGAGTCCTCTCTGGGTCTAGATGGCTCTCTTCATCATAAGGTCATTGGATCTGGCCTCAATCAGCTCATTGTTGAAAAGAGCCACACCCATCAGAATTGATCTTAGTATAATCTTGTTGCCAGGTATAATGATCTTCTGATTCTGCTCACTTCAGTTAGCATCAGTTCATGTAAGTCTCTGCAGGCCTTTCTGAAATAATCCTGCTGATTGTTTCTTATAGAACAATAATATTCCAAAACAATCATATACCATGATTTATTCAACCATTCCCCAACTGATGAGCATCCACTCAGTTTCCAGTTTCTTGCCACTACAAAGAAGTCTGCCACAAATATTTTTGCAAATGTGGGTCCCTTTCCCTCCTTTAAGATGTCTTTAGGATATAAACCCAATAGAAACATTGCTGGATTAAAGGTTCACAAAAATATTCTTTTGGGTTTTTATTTTTGGTACAGGATTGAGTAAGTTGATATTTTCAGTAGTATTGTCTTTTTAAAAAATCATATTGACTTATTTTACCCATGACAATGAACATTTCTCCAGTTATTTAGGTATGTCTTGATTTCTGCAGAGTGTTTTATAATTATGTTCTTATAATCCCTGGGTGAATCTTGGTAAATACACTCCCAGATATTTTATTGCTTTGGTAGTTATTTTGAATGAGATTTCTCCTTCTAGTTCTTTTTTGTTGGATTTTGTTATATATAAGAATCAGTGATTTAGATGGATTTATTTTAATGATATTTTTTACAACTTTGCTCAAGTTATTATTTCAATGAATCTTTAGTTAGCGCTCATCTTGCTATTTGCAAAAAGCTACAATTTTGCTTTCTCTTTGCTTTTGCTTATTCCATCCATTTCTGTTACTTGACATTGCTACAGTTGACATTTTTAATATTGTCGAATAATAAGGATGATCATGAATACTTTTGCTTTATCTCTCACCTTATTGGAAAGACATCTAACTTTTTAAAAATTACATAAGTTTGTCCTTGAATTGAGATAATTGCTATTTACTATATTAAGTAAAGATTCATTTAATACATGATTTCTAGATTTTAAATGAAAATGAGTGTTGGTTTTTGAAAAAAAAAAACCTTTCATCACCTATTGGTATAATAATGTTTTGATTCTTTCTATTGTTAAAATGATTTATCTTAGTTTTATTCTTTCATATATTGAACTGATCCTGAATTCCTTATATAAACCCAACATGATAATAATGTATAATCTTTCTAATATGTTGTTGTAGCTCACGTGTTAATATTTTATTTTACAATTTTCAACCACTGTTTGTTAAGGATATTTGTCTGAATATTTTTTCTACCTTGTCACTTCCTAAAATGACTGAACAAGAACAAAACAGCAACAGGTTTGGGTACTAAGACTATAGTTGAGTATAAAAAGAGATTGGGAGGATGCTTTAAATATTATTGCAAACAGCCTTTTTATTACTGGAATTTATTGTTTTTTGAGTTTTTGATAGAATTTACTTGAGAATACATTTGAATAGAGAATACAATCTCTAGGGTTTTATCTCTTGGGAGTTCATTTATTTCTTGTTCAATTAATTTTTATGATATTGAATTATTTAAAACATCTATTTACAGCTCTTTTTTCAGAGTGGGCGGTCTTTTTGATTTGATTACTAATAATTAACCTGAAAATAATCTTGGAAGAAGCTATAATGAATAATTAAGGGAAGGGGGTTCCAATTAGGTTTCTTATTGAAGTTATAAAGGGGAAAATTTGATGAACTTTTAGTCTGTAAATATGTGGTCATAAATAACTATACTTTCTTTTTTATTTTAATTTTTTCCTCAACAGTATTTTATTTTTGCCTCATATTTCCCCTCTTCAAGACAACAAGCACTATGATTATAGATTAAATATATGCAATCCTTTTAAACATATTTCCCATATTTGTCATGTTGTGCAAGAAAGATCAGGCCAAAAGGGGGAAAAAAAAAACATGAGAAAGAAAGAAAGGAACAACAATAAAGAGGTGAAAATATTTTGCTTCAATCCATATTCAGTCTCTCTCTGTTCTCTCTCTGGATGTGGATAGCATTTTCCATATTAAGTTTGTTGGAATTGCCTTAAATCACTGAACTGTTGAGAAGAGCTAAATCCATCATAGTCAATCACATAATCTTGTTACTATTGTGTACACTGTTCTCCTGTTTCTGTTCATTTCATTCAGCTCATGTAATTCTTTCTAGGCTTTTTCTAAAATCATCCTGCTGGTCATTTCTTATAGAACAATAATATTCCATTACATCCATATAGCATAACTTACTTAGCCCTTCCCTAACTGATGGACACCCACTTAATTTCTAATTCCTTGTCACTACAAAAATAGCTGCTACAAACCTTTTTGTACATGTGGGTCCTTTCTTCTCTTTTATGATCTCTTTGGGATACAGACCCAGTAGTGAGGCTGCTGGATCAATGCACAGTTTTATTGCCCTTTGGGCATAGTTCCAAACTTTTAAGTAGCTACACTTTAAAGGAAAACTATTTACTCTGAATTTGCTTTTAATCTTTAATGCCTTTTAGAATCCTTAAACATCCTTTTCATTCTTAAGGAGGCATAAAAGAAATTATCTTTTCTGGAAAAGTTTCTTGTGTCTTGGAAATGAATCTCATCAAAGAGGGGATTTTAGCATACAGGAAGTGATCGATACATGGATCAGATCTCATCTAGGAGATAAAATTTACACATCAATAGCACCTCGAATTGGGAACTTGAACCTTGAACTGTGGATCATAGAAGTCAAAATAGGCACTGACTAAAAGGTCAGCCAAAAAGCACAACTTTGCTAAGGACTGGGTCAGCATCATTTTATGACTTATTTCATGACTTTCTCCAGTGGCACTGGGTAGACCCAGAATAGGAACAGAGAAAGTAGGGACTATCCAATTTGGGGATTCTAAAGCAAACTTAGTGAAGGTCAAGAGAAAGAAAGTAATGAAAAGAGTCTTGAGATAGGGATGACCGTAACAAACACGTTCAAGTTCTAGTTCTACCACCGCATGACCTTGATTCATCTCTTTGAACATTAGTTTGCCAATCTATAGAATGGAGCTTTTGATACTTACACTACCTGTATTCCAAGGATTGTGCAGGAAAAACGTGATGAAACTAAAGTAATAGTGCCTAAATTTGCCTCTCCAAGAAGAACATTTCAGAGGTATAATTCTACATTCTTTATGCATTTTGGCTATGGAGTTGTGATCAAGGAAAGGTGGAGGCAAAATGCTACAGAGCAAAGGGCACTGGTCATGGAGTAAAGGTCACCCCTGTGCCTAACTACACTTATGGCCCTAGTAAGTCCCTTGATATCTGAGACCTTCTTGATCGTCTCCTAAGTTTTTGGGTCACCATTCTGCCTGGGTTGCCCCCGTCCATGTGAGCTTGGTTTCTCTGTCTCTTTTGCCGGATAATCCTGTAGATTATGCCCTCTAATGTCAGTGTCCCACAGAATTCTGCCCTCAGTCCTCTTCTTTCACCCTCTCTGCTATTTCCCTTGATGATCTTATCAGCTCAGATGGATTTAATACTATGCTTATGATTCTTAAATCTATCTACTCCAGTGTCTCTGCTGATCTCTAATCTCACATTTCCAACTGCCTTTCAGACATTTCAGATATGTCCAGAACAGAAGCCTGCTGATTTTCCCTTTGTAATAGCTCTTGCATGAATCCCTTTCTCTTCTCTGATATTATTACCTCTCTAGGGCAGGTCTTCATCATCTCATTCCTGCATGATTACGATAGCCTCTTGGGGCCCCAGATTTCTCACTACTCCAGTCTGTTCTTCATTTAACCGCCAAAATGATTTTTCTAAAATGTACATCTGAGCATGTCATCTACCCGACTCGGGAAAGTCCAGTGACTTCCTATTGCCTCCAAGAGCAAATACAAACTCTTTGGCCTGGCATTCAAAACCCTTAATAAGCTCACATCCCCTACTTTTCTGGTCTTCTTACACTATATCTCAACATGTATTCTTTGATTCAGTGCCATTGGCCTCCTGATTATCAGTGAACAAGACACTCCATTTTCTCTGGCTGTCTCTGTGTCTATAACATTCTCCTCTTCTACCCCCAATACTGACCTCTCTGGCTTCCCTGAAGTCCCCACTAAAATCCCATCTTTTACTAGAAGGCTTCTACATCCCCTCTTAATTCTCAGCTTTCTTTCTTTTAATTATTTCCAATTCATGTTGTATATAGCTCCTTGCATATATTTCTTTGCATGTTTTCTCCTCTATTAGATTGTAAGTTCCTTTAGGAAAAAACTGTCTTTTGCCTTTTTCCTGTATTCCCAATGTTTAGCACATTGTCTGGCATATAGAAGACACTTAACAAAAAATGATTGATTGAATAATTGACTTCCGTTCTCTGAATTACAGATTCAGACTAATTGAGAGGCTGGAATTGTCCGGAAAGGTTTTAACCAAATGCTTAGGGTCATGATTAAAAAAAAAGATGCACAACTAGTTCAAAGGAATAAAGCAGAAAAAATTTAACCATTGTGGAGAGTAGAGGAAATTATGGGTTGCTTGAAGCAGGTTTTTGCTCTTCATAGAGATTGGGAGATTATGAAGAGAATTTTAGTTGGGGGAAAAGATAATGATTTGTTTTTTGAACATGTTGCTTTGATAGGCTAATGGGACAATAGTTTGAAATTTGTAATAACCTTTTGGTGATATGGCACTAAGGTTGGATATATAAATCTAGGAAACATTTGCATATGGGATCTGAGAAGATCACTAGGACAGACATTATGTAGGGAAAGAGAGAAGAGGCTGGAATCCCATAGTTAACAGGGAGGGAAAAGGAAGGGAGTAAGTATTTATATAAAATCTACTATGTCTCAGGCATTGTGCTAACTGCTTTTTACAAACATTATTTTATTTGATCCTCACAAACAGTCTTGGGAAGTAGATGTGTGTGTGTGTGTGTGTGTGTGTGTGTGTGTGTGTGTGTGTGTGTTGAGATCTGTGAGATCTAGCAAAAGATATTTAGGAGAGGCCAGAAACGGAGAAGCAAAGCTCATAAAGAGTGTCAAACAAACACAGACATACATACAATTACTTTTGTCCAAGATAGATTTTTCTAAGGCAGGGCTGGGAGGTAGAGAGGAAAAAAAGTGCATGACAGAGAATAAAAGAAAAGTTAAAAGAAAGCCCAGAAAAGCCGAGTAGCTATAAAAATGATGTGTACTATTTATTGGTTTCTAGGAAAAATAGGAAGTGGTGTAAAATGGAAATTCATGGTTTTATATTGAATCATCTATTTATGTTGTACTGCATACATGATAATGCATGTATTTAAGTTCAAAATGAATGAAAATTCACCAACTTTTGAAATGGCAAAGAATGGGAATATGAGATGGTATCTATAAATTGAAGATTATTGAATAAGGTATTCTCTCTCTTTTTCTCTCTTTCTCTCTCTCTCTCTCTCTCTCTCTCTCTCTCTCTCTCTCTCTCTCTCTCTCAGAATGTCAAAAGAATCCAGAGAAGAGATAGTATCCAGCAGGAGGAGAAGATACTTGATGCTGCAGAAAGATCAAGAAAAAAGATAACTCAGAAAAAGCCTTTGGACTTGGCAATTATGATCCCCGTAAACATGGAGAGGGTAGTTTTAGTAGTTATATTTGGGAACTGAGAAGTGTGTGAGATCAGAAGTCGAAGTCCTTCTTCCCTCTGATTGTTTTTCCCCCTCTAAGAACTTCCATTTAATAGAGGACCAGGACAGCCATATCCCCTTCAGGACTCCTCGCGTGACTCTTTCAACTTTTTTCCTCATCTTCTTTTACGGATACCTTCTCTCTTCTCACTTTTCATCTTCCTTTTAGATCTCCCCCATTACAATGTTAACTCCTTCAAAACAGGGACTGTTTTTCTGTGTGTATCTGCAGAGTTTATCATAGTTCCTGGAACATTGTTGTTTTTGAGTTGTTTTAGTCATATCTGGCTTTGTGGCCCCATTTTTTTTTTTGGGCAAAGATACTGGAGTTTTTAGCCATTTCATTCTCCAACTCGTTTTACAGTTGGAAGAAACTGAGGCAAATAGGATTAAGTCACTTGCCCAGGATGACATAGCTAGTAAGTATCTGAGGTCAGATTTGAACTCAATTTGAATTGACTCCAGAGACTTCACTTTATCCATTGTGTTTCCCAGGTGCCCTCCTCAAACATAGTAGGCACTTATTAAATATGTGTTGATTTAATTTGCAGGGAATTTTTTCAAAGAGTTTGGCTGCGAAAGAGAAGTGAGCTATTGGATGGCAATTCAAGGCAGATCACATATTCTTATCCATGTCCTTTTATAAATCCTACATAGAGAGATCCAACCAATAAATTGAAGGGGACCTTCCTTTACTCCTCTTGACAGCAGATACAGTTATCCATTTTATATTCCTAACTTTGTATATCAAAGGATCATAGATCTGGATGTGGAAGAAATTCAGAAGCCATCTAGTCCAACCCCTACATTTTACTGAACAGGAAACTGAGCCCCAGGATAGTTATATGGCAGATTATTTTTTTCTTTTTCTTTTCTTTCTTTCCTTTTCTTTTTTTTCCCTGAGGCAATATTTTCAGATATACATTTTCTTAAATAAATTCTTTATGTTGCTTCTCTTGCATAATTATTTGTAATGTGTTTCAGTTCTCACCCAACCCATGAAACAGAGGAACAAAGAATTATCACATATTTGGAAGAAAAGAAGGAAACAAGCATTTATATGGAACCATGTATATGTCAAGTATTGTGTTAAGTACTTTGCTAATATTATTCCATTTAATCCTCACAATGGGAGGTAGGTGCTATAATTATCATACCAATTTTATAGTTGAGGAAACTGAGGTAAACCACAGATTAAGTGACTTGTTCAGGATCAGCCTTTGGCTGCATTGGAACTCCAGGCTCAGCAGTCTAGCTACTGAACTCAAAGAAAATAATAAATTACAAATGAAAGGAACAAAGGGCCATCATTAAATACTATTTTAAAAGTAATATTGCATAGCAATAATTCATGGAATATACTCTCTGAAAACTGAAATTGAGTATTACCCAGAGGACAAAAGAGCAGTGAATAGTGGTCATGAGGAAGTTGCAACACTCCCTAATGGACTCACTCTCACTCCCCACAAGCAATTTTTTCAAAGATTTTCATCTTTCTTCAAACACTTCATGACTCTCCCTCCCCTGATTCTCTCAGTTGAGAACTTTGCCTCATATTTTACAGAAAAAAAATTATGACAATTTATCCAAATTCCCTTTTCTGTTCTCCTCCTTATTTTCTAAGTGACTTTCACCAAAATCTCCTTCTTTCCTCCTGTCTCACTGGAAGAAGTGACCCTTTTCCTTGCCAACACAACTCTCTCTACATCCATAAGTTATCCCATTCTATCTCATCTTCTCCAGCAGATTGTCCCCTTTACCATCTTCACTCTCTTCAATTTTTTCCTGCCTATTGGATACTTCCCTACTGTCTACATATATGCCCATTTCTTTCTCATCCTTAAAAAACTCCTATTTGATCTGTCCATCCTTGCTTCCTATCATCCTATATCTATCTTTCTTTCTTTTCATATAAAAGAGTAGTCACACCCAATCCATTAGGAAGTTCCAGTTGTTTACTTGAGAACTCAGCTGAGGGGGGAGAAGAGTAATTTATTTCCAATATTATTGTCCAAAACAGCATCAAGCAGCTTCAAGCTGGCACAGCTCGCAATGACCTCAAGAGGAAAATTCTGGCTGCCTCTTTTATCTGATTGTTCCATTATTTTGTATATCTTTTGAGTCAATTCAATCTTACCTGGAATTATAGGTTCCCTCTAAACTTGATTGCTCTTGTACCTCTAGAGTAGACATAATCTAACAAGAGGCAATGTCAAGACATATCTAGAATATTTTTTTTGCTAGAGATGAATAGGAACCCTGCATTTCACACACACACACACACACACACACACACACACACACACACACACACAAAATGGAACAGTACAAAAATTGTGTAATGACACTCAAGCCTGTAACAATTCTACCACTTGCCAGAGATCAGATATTTAATTTACTAATCTCTATAGAGGACTGATAGATGTGAATAGCATCCTAATTTATGCTGCCTTCTCTCCATGCCTTATTTATTTATTTGGTACAAACAGGGCTGGCACAATCCCAGAAGCACAAGTTTGACTCTGGTTCAATTAAATTAAACACTGTTTAAACACTTACCATGTATCAGGCATTTATTATGTACAGAGAATTCAAAAAAGTTCCCTGTCCTTAAGGAGTTTCCATTCTCCTGGATATTTAAGTCTGGAGAGAGACAAAAATTCCTTCTTTTAAAAAATGTGTTCACAGAGTTTTAGAAAGTTCTTATACTTAGTTGATTTGTTAACTCACAAAAAAATAAAAAAAGAGAAGTTAGATGAAGAGAAGTGAGAATCAGAAACTCCAAATGGGAATCAAATAAAAACAGGCTAAATAAAAGACATCTAAAAAGGGATCTATTTGTACAAAAATATTTATAACAACTCTTTTTGTGGTGGCTAGGAATTGGAGATTGGGTGTGTGCCCATCAATTGGGGAATGGCTGAACAAGTTGTGTTATATGATTGTAATGGAATATTATTGTGGTGTAAGAAATGACCATCAGGATGATTTCAGAAAAACCTGGGAAGACTGACATGAACTAGTACAAAGTTAAGTGAATAGAACCAGGAGAACATGGTATATAGTAACAGCAATATTATTCCATGAAGAATTATAAGGGACTCATTTCTCAATTCAATAATCTAAGACAATCCTAAAGAACCAATTATAAAGCTTACTATCCACTTTCAGAGAAAGAACTGATATTAATTGAATATAGACTGAATCATGCTATTTTTACTTTCTTTCTTTCATTTTCTTTTTTTTATTTAAGTCTTCATATCCAAAATATCTAAAAAGGAAATGTTTTACAGAATTTCAGATATATAACCTAATTTCACTGCTTACTGTTAGGAGTGCGGGGCTGAAAGGAGTTAAGGGAGGGATAGAATTTGGAACTCAAATTTTAAATAAAAACATTAAAAAAATAAAATAATAAAAAAAAATCAGGGTGAAATACCATCTGGAATCTTCATACTCCCCACCCTTGCTGTTCCTCCTATAGAACACTCTATCTCCAACCTTGAAGAATTTTCTTGGCTTGTCCCCATTACCTGGAAGTCTATTACTCTTGATCTCTGTGTCCTGGTTCCCTTGGCTTCCTTCAATCCCAGTTCAAATTCCATCTTCTTAAAGAAGCCTTTCATCCTGATCCCTGCTAATGCTCATGCCTTCTTTCTGTTGGTTCTCTCCATTTTTACTCTTGATTATATTTGTTTGTTCATGGTTGTTTGCCCATCGTCTCCCTCCTTAAATTGTGACCTCCATGAAAGTAGGGATTGTCTTTTGCCTTTCCATTTTTTCTCAATGCTTTATACAACTCCTGGTCCCATAGTAGACATATAATGCTTGTTGACTTGACATTACACATGAGGAAATAGGCAGGGGAAGTGAGGTAAAGGTGTCATCAGAGAAATGTATGATGGAATTGAAAAAGATGAACTGTTCAGGAATAGAGAAGAAGAGATAACAAGCAGGTCATTCATTCCATTGTTACTTACGTAAGAGTCTGTTAATGATATCAGCCCACTTCAAAGTAATTATTTTTGTCAGATGAGAGTACTTTTTGATCAACCAACCAACCAACCAATCAATCGGAACAAGGCCTGGATATCTTCTTGAATTAGTTGAAGCCATTTTAAACTAATATACAGAATAACAGTTCATAAAATCAGGGTCCTAAAATTCAGAATTAATTGAAGTTAATTAATAATTTAAATAAATTAATTAATAACAAATAAATTCAAATATGGGCCAAACCATTAGGTGAGAATGTTCAAGTTGTTTCCATGAGGATTATCTCCAAGAGCAATGACTCAAATTTGGCCAAGACTTTCCCTTCTATCCTTGGTTGAACAATCTGGACTTTTATTTTGGGCATTCCAGCAGCAGCCTGAGGACAACAGAAGTTGCAAAGATTAGCTCAGGAGTAAAGGGCAGAATGGATTAAGATTCAAGGCTCTCCAATATCATCCAATATATCTTGAGTATTTTAGCAAAATGACTTACATATGCTTTTAGTTAATTCTTTGCTACATGTGCCCTCTAAGACTTAACCCACTTTCTCTGGGACATTGTATGTGGGACAGTATGTCACAGGCATCCGCTGGGATATTTTATACTGATCATTCTTACTATACCATGGTAAATATTCCTTCCTAAAAGGTGGTTAATAAATCAATAATTGATTTATTGATATCAACTGATACTCTTGGGAGCTTATGTACTATATAATTAGAAAGATACCTCTTAATTGTTTAGGATTATTCCTACGACTCTGAGAAGACATAGTGATTGTGGTCTGGGGACCTGAATGAGGGAGGGTGGGAGTGAGTATGGTCACTAACACTATATCCTGCATGCGGGGCTTATCTAGGATAACTATTGAGCATTTTGAATTTGTGAGGACCCACTGAAGAGGTTCTCTGCTTGAAGTTTAAAAAATTGGATAGCCTTATTTTGAGATTCTTTAGAAAAAATGGCATATTTTTTTCTTTTGTTGAAGAGTATAATTGAATAGTGTGTTTCTGTAGAAGTCAGAGCAGTTTCGTTATCATAACTTTTTCTCATTTAAATGAATAGGTTACTAATATTATATTACTGGATCTTTTATAAATATTGATTTGAGGCTGATATGAGAAGTTTGGGGGTTTTAAATGATGATATATAGTGTAGAAAAGGAGATAAAATAGTTGTCTCAGACTACGTGCCACAGATGCCAATGCAGGAAAATTAGAAGGGCCTCTCTTCTAACCTTTGCATCATCAACAAAGTGATGGACCTTGTGGTAGATTTATGACATGAGTCCCATGGGATGGGTGAGTACAAGGGGGTATCTGTATCTTTGGAGGGAATACCAATGGGGATGAGAGTACAGATCAGTTTGAGTAGGTTCTGGTCTTTGCTTTACCACTTACTAGTTGTGTGACTTTGTATAAGTCATTCAACTTTTTGAACCTCAGTTTCCTTTTCTGTCAAACTTGGACAACAATGCCCACCAGGGACTTTTTGAGGATCAGATGAGATAAAAGATGAGATAGGTCTTAGACAACTCTTATATTTTATACAAATGTGAGATATTATTTTTAGGAAGATGCCTAGGGTTACATCATACTTTAAGAGTGTGTAGTCCTGGTAACTCACCCACGTCCTTCCTTAGAGAGCTTTCTTAGGAAATGTCAAATGACCAGAGGTTTAAGAGCCATTCTTGCTGAGAGAAATGAGCAATGACCTTGCGTCACGGAGGTCACAATGCGACCATAGGTTGGTGGCTGATGAAAGGAGAGTCACAGTGAGGGAGGATGGTCTAAAATGGACAGAAAACTCACAAGTAAGCCACGACCACAGCCCATGTGAGAAGTGAATTGTAAGGGGCAGACTCAGACATAAAGAGATACTCATACTTTCAGCGAGTGGGTAGAAGATAAGAACAATTTGTTCCAATGGCCTTGAAGGCAGCTGAAGCAGGCTCTGTGAAGATGCTTGAGCCAATCATCTTGCCTTCTGTCTTGCCACTGGACTTTAATGAGTTGGGAAGAGAGAAGGAGGCTGACAACTTTGTGCAATATTGGCATGTGTTGATATATTTACTGAAATGATATAAGAACAACAAATACAAATTCATTCCTCTGAACTAAACACCTTTCCCCTCTACCACCTTGGTCTCTGCTCATGTTGCTAGAAGTTGCTACAAATATTTTTTACCACTAAGTTCATGCCTGGGTGTAGCACAGCCTTTGCTTGAAGCCACAGTGTCTTGGCTGTTGGGTTGGTCCATTGCTGCGTTGGTCAAGGAGGTCACTCCATCCTGGCCACTGGACTTTTGGCGGCTCTTCCAGTCTTTTAAAATGCATAAGATTACAGTCTGGTCCATTCCATCTCTGAGAAGCATTCACTTAAGATAGGAAAAAAACTGAAACAAGGGAAGAAGAGATAGTAGTTCCATATGTCCAAAGCCAATTGTTGGTTTGGATGGAAAGATTAGGCCAATGGCATCATTTCTCTGCCACTAAGAGGGAGGCAGACATTTTTGGCTATTGGGAAAGAGAGAGCAAATTAGGCTCTTTATACTTTTCGCACGCATGCTTAGTTCTGGCTGAGCAGACAATTAAAAGGCTTTTCTTCACCATGCAGTAAACGGATAGGAAATAGTCACAGAATACCCACAAATGTTCTGAGAATGAGCATCCCCATTACAATAACATGCTTTTTTAATTGTAGTTTTTTATTTACAAGTTATATGTATGGGTAATTTTACAGCATTAACAATTGCCAAACCTTTTGTTCCAATTTTTCCCCTTCTTCTCCCCACCTCCTCCCCCAGATGGCAGGTGGACCAATCCATATTAAATATGTTAAAGTATAAATTAAATACAATGTTAGTATACATGTCCATACAGTTATTTACAACAACATACTTTTAAAGGCTGGTAGTAGTTGAGTAAGGCCTTGAGTTTAAAATCTCTGATCTAGTCTAGCACTATTCTCTGTTCTTCCCTTCTTCCTTCCTTCCCTCCTCTCCTTTCCCCCTCCCTCCCATCTCTCCTCTCCACCTCTTTCCATCCTTTCCTCCTTCCCTTTCTCCTTCCCTCCCTCCCTCCTTTCCTTCCTCCCTTACTCCGTTCCTTCTTTAACTTTCTTCCTTTCTTCCTTCCTTCCTTCCTTCCTTCCATCCTTCCTTCTTTCCTTTTCCCACAAAGCTCACTATAATATTGTCAGGCTTATTGCAAACATCCTATTAACTTTGGTCCCATTATAGATCAGAACTCCTAAGCCAAGAGACCCATCAGCCTCTGAGCCATGGACCATGTTGCTGCCCTTCATTTTCAAGACAAGGAAATCAGAACCCAGAGAACTGAAGTGACCTAGGTTACTCAGCTTGGCAGAACCTCATCACCTGACTCCCCTCAAGGGCAGTTTCCAGATCTTACTGACCTAGTCCTTCCCTCTCCATCCCTTCCCCCATTTAATACTTTCTCAATAGATTGGGATGAAATTTGAATAGGTTGAGGGAAATCACAGTTCTTAGAAACAACTCTAAAAATGCCCCCTCACCAGCCTGGGCTCTCTCACAGTGACTGCACAGAACATTGGGCTGAAACATCCCCACCACAGACCGCCTTTCACTTCCACCTTCGCGTCCACTGTCTGTGGGGCCACTTCTACTTGGCAACTGTGGCCCCGTTTATGAATGATAGGATGGCAGAGATTAGGAGGAGCCAATGTCAATTGAGTGGGGGAGGGGACAGGAGTTCATGTGTGTATATAGGGACGTGTTTTCCATCAGGGTGAGATGGACCTTTTGGAGGAGAGCCCGGAGTGTCTCACACATTGATCTTTCTCTCTCAAACGTAACCAGATCTCTCCTTTCTTTGCAAGGTAGGTATTGACCACTGCTGATTGTGACTCCCAAGATGCTCCTGGGTCTGGAAGGAGGCATATTCTCAGAAATGGAAATTTCTTGACAGGGGACAAGGCTGTCGCCATTCAGGATGGAGCCCCAATGGAAGACGCAGTCCTCCTCATTCTGGATGCTCTTTCTGGGGATATTTCTTCTGACAGAGACCCAGGCAGGTGAGTCTGAAGGTTTAAGGCCAAGAATGTGAAGCTGCTAGTCTGATAAAGTATTCTAAAGCTGGAAAATGGGTCTCGTTCATAGACAGGTTCTTCTTTAAAGGTATGAACTATGTTTTCCTTCAGGCCAAGGGTTCCCTGAGGTGGGACCCCCTGTAACAAAATGGACTATAAGACAGCATGCCTTACTTGAACAATGTAAACTCCTTGAGGATAGGGACTGTGACCCTTTTTTTTGATTTCTGTACCCTTAACGTTGAGCCCAACATCTGGCAAATCTTAATAAATGCCTATGGAACAAATGGGGGTAGACTCTAGGATTCTTCTTTTCCTGGCTTGGAGCCTTTTGGAGAAGGAATAGCGAAGTCTATGCATCCCTCTCAGAAGAATACTTGTTTTCTGTTTGTTTGTTTTTGAGGAGGCAGTTGGGGTTAAGTCTCTGTTCCAGGGTCACACAGCTAGAAAGTGTTAAGTGTCTGAGACCAGATTTGAACTCAGGTCCTCCTAAATCCCGTGCTAGTGCTCTATCCACTGCGCCAACTAGCTGCCTCCAAAAGAATACTTTTAAATGCATAAACTAAAATATAGGCAATTATTGAAGTTTAGTCATCAAAACATTTAAAAAATGGATTCTTAACTCCAGGTTAAGAAACTGCCGTAGAAGATAGAGTATAGGAAGTTCTGGGTACAAATTCTGCTGCAGACTTACTATCTGTGTAACCCTGGCAAATTATGTAACATCTAAATCTCTTTTCTCGTTTGTAAAATGGGGATGGGGTGTGGTGGACAGAGAGCTGGCTTCGAAGTCACAAAGCTGTGGGTATAAGTCTATTCTGTTCCATGCTGCCTGCATTCTCCTGGGCAAGTCACTTAACTTTTTCTTCTTCTTCTTCTTTTTTTGCTGAGACAATTGGGGTTAAGTGACTTGCCCAGGGTCACACAGCCAGGCAATGTTAAATGTCTAAGACCATATTTAAATTCAGGTCCTTCTGATTTCAGGGCTGGTGCTCTATCTCGCACCATCTAGCTGCTCCCACTTAACTTCATAATGCTCAGATTAGAAGTAGTAGATGGAGAAAGTATTGCCCTATATTAACAGAGGGAATTTCCTCATCCTGAGTTCCGGTTGCCAAAGAAACTGCAAATTTACAATCTGGTCCAAAAATTAAAAAAAAAAATGGGGAGAATAATATCTGGAGACTTTTCTTCACAGGGTTGTTATGGTGCTGAAATGAAATAATTTTTGGACAGTTCCTTCCCAAAAGACCTCTATTGGTCCTCTATAAAGACCTCTATACACATCAGTTGCTATTTTTATGCCCTCATCAATCCCCTAACGGAAGATCTGTCTGGACCAATTTCTGCCATCTTTTCTTTGGCAAACTTTCCTTTACTATGAATTAATCATTCAAGAAGCAATTTGCTCTTCAGGCCTGGTGCTAAATGTTGGGCCT
This sequence comes from Antechinus flavipes, assembly GCF_016432865.1. Classification (NCBI taxonomy): domain Eukaryota; kingdom Metazoa; phylum Chordata; class Mammalia; order Dasyuromorphia; family Dasyuridae; genus Antechinus; species Antechinus flavipes. Next base: position 23,297,575 of record NC_067399.1, read on the forward strand.
ACAAATAAAAAGGAACCCCCCCTCCCAAGGGGTTACATTCTAATCATCATTTTACTCCAAAGTCCACCTCCATTAGATACGTGACCTTTTCCCAGTCTGTTCTCCTGTCTAGTGTCTTACTTATTCTTTTCCTGAAATCATGGACATCTTATTCAAAGGACATTTATTCTGGGGTGAGAGAACTAAAGTCATAGTCTTTATGAGGGAACAAGTGATCTCTTTTCAGGTTACTTTGTCTCCACCCTCTAGGTCCAGGCCAGCTCTTTCCTTAGCTTCTGAGGCTACTGGAGAAGAGGATATAAATAGGGAGAGAATTAGAAGATAGCAAAAGGAGTTGTGGGGGAGAGCTGGGGAAAGCCAAAGATGCCCTGATGGAGACTGGAAGCTCACCTCGGGGAGATGACTTGTAGATATGGGGTCAATGTAAAGGCGTGGAGATAGAGCATTATGCAGCAGCAAATTGGTAAGTAGAGGTAAATCAGAGAGAGTAAAGAAGTAGGAAAACTGGGAAGTGGCGCACTAGATGGAAGTCATTTCACCCTGATTGCCTCCAAAAAAGGGAGAAGATTGGGAAGGCAGAAGGAAATGTAAAGCCCCTTAAAAGCCAAACCGAGGACTTTATATTTGACTTGAAGATAATAGGGAACCACTGGAGTTTAGGAAATATGTGTGTGGGGAATTTTTTTTTTATATTTTAGGAAATTTCTATTTTAGGAAAATTGTTTTGGCAACTGTGAGGAGGATGGATTTGGAGTGGAGAGAGCTTAGGAGACAGGAAGCCAATTAGAAGGCTATTGGAATGGTCCAAGCAATAGGTGCCAAGGAGGTCCCCTGAACCAGGATTGTGTCTGTATGGATGGGGATATATATTAGAGATGGAAATGTGGAAGTGAAAGCAGCATGATTTGACACCTGATGTGATGTGTGAGGTAATAGAAATGAAGAGCCAGGATTTTCTGAGTTTGGAAACTGGGGTGGTGGTGATGCCCTGGATGGAAGTTAAAGAGGTTCAGAAGAGAGGTAGGTTTGGGGGAAGTGACAATGAGTCCTGTTCTGAACCTTGAGTTTGAGGTGCCTGTGATCCCATATCCTAATACATAGTAGGTGCTTAATAAGTGCTTCTTGATTGACTAGAAAGAGCATCAAATTTGGAAGTCTAGTATAAGGAAAGAGGTTTCCCAACCTCCTTTGGACTTCCCCAAAGTCACACATAGCTCCTAACTCTCAGAAGGATCCTGCTTTTGAAACTTATTACATGTGTGACTTTGTGGGACTTTAATTCCAACTTTTAGAACCTCAGTTTTCTTCTCTACAAAATGAGAGAGTTGGAATGAGTGATCTGTAAGTTCCATCTCTGAGTCCATGATCTTTCAACTGCTGGTGATCCTTAAAGTATATTCCAATTGCACATTTAAATCTTGCACATTAAATTGCACATTAAAATTAAATCACATGGTCTGTGCATCTGTATTATCTTAATTCTTCTATTTTCACTTTGAATTATTTCATACAGATCAGTAGTTTCTAAACTTTTAAGCATCAGGACCCTTTTAAAAAAAAATAAATTTCCTTTCCTTCCCACTAAGCATCATGATAATAGTTGTACTGTTTTAGTATCTACTGATAGAAAAAATCCATTATTTCAAAAGTGCCATGAATTTAGTAGAAATCCTAAGTGAATCTTTAATTTATTAATTACAACAGCATCTAGCTACATAAGGGAAAATCAAGTGAATTGTGTTTGTATTTTTAGTCTACATACAGACTAATACCTATATAGTATAATATATAATTATAATATATAAAATATATATAATTATATATATAATGCCTATATACAATATTTGCTTATTTATCATACTGAGTTTTTTTTTAATGAAATAGACCCTTGCAACAAGTCTGTTAGACTTGGGAGTCCTGAGACATTCACACAGATTGTGAACCACCAATGTGGACTCGTCCATATTTTTTGCTTTCTTCCTGTTTGTCATTTTTTAGTGGCTCACCTCCATAGAGTTTTTGCAGCCCGGCCATTCCCTGATTGTTGGGTCTTGAAGGTTGTTTCCAGTTTTTCACTATTACAATTCAATTGGTATGGAAGGAAGCTAGAGTGGGAGTTAGGAGACTTGGCTTCTATTATTGACTCTCCTATTGACTGGTCAGGTGATTTTGGGCAAGTTCTATTCTCTCTTTTTGTTTTTTTTTTGTTTTTTTTTTTTAATCTTCAAGATGAGGGCACCTAAGGTCACCTTCTACTCTGACATTCTATGTTTTGGCATTCTTTCCAGTTATGAGATTTTATGTTTTATCAGTTTGTTTAAAACTTAAAAAAACTTTAATTTATGGGATAAAACAAGCATTTTCAAAGCATAAATGATGTACATGAAACTAAAAATTTTTTAGGTATAACACTATTTTATTTACATATACAACACATTTCTTTTTTCCTTTTTTAAATTCCCTCCTCCTCCTCCTTCTCTTCCTCCTCCTTCTCTTTCCATCTCTGAGATAGCTACCATTAGGCAGAAATAGGTATTATATTTATATGTCTGTACACACAAACATTGGGCCTATACAATAGGCCCAAACACTGTACATACAGTGAGGCAAGTCATCTTAAGTGACTTGCCCAGAGTCACACAGCTAGTAAGTGTTAAGTGTCTAAGGTCCCATTTGAACTCGGGACCTCAGCTTCAGGGCTAGCATTTTACCCACTGGGACATCTAGCTGCTCCCAAAGTCATTCTTAAAACAATATTGCCGTTACTATATATGGTATCCTCTGTTCTCTTAGTTCTGCTCATTTCACTCTTCATTATTTCATGCAAGTCTCTCCATGTTTTTCCTAAGATCCTGAGGTCATCATTTCTTTTTTTTTTTTTTTTTTTTTGCCTTCCCTACATTTTCTTTTCTTTTTTTTTTTTTTAAATTTTTATTTAATAATTACTTTATATTGACACTCGTTTCTGTTCCGATTTTTTTTCCCTCCCTCCCTCCACCCCCTCCCCTAGATGGCAAGCAGTCCTTTATATGTTGGATATGTTGCAGTATATCCTAGATACAATATATGTTTGCAGAACCGAACAGTTCTCTTGTTGCATAGGGAGGATTGGATTCAGAAGGTAGAAATAACCCGGGAAGAAAAACAAAAATGCAGATAGTTCACATTCGTTTCCCAGTGTTCTTTCTTTGGGTGTAGCTGCTTCTGTCCGTCATTTATCAATTGAAACTCAGTTAGGTCTCTTTGTCAAAGAAATCCTTCCATCAGAATACATCCTCATGCAATATTGTTGTCGAAGTGTATAATGATCTCCTGGTTCTGCTCATTTCACTCAGCATCAGTTCATGTAAATCTCGCCAGTCCTCTCTGTATTCATCCTGCTGGTCATTTCTTACAGAACAATAATATTCCATAATATTCATATACCACAATTTACCCAGCCATTCTCCAATTGATGGGCATCCATTCATTTTCCAGTTTCTAGCCACTACAAACAGGGCTGCTACAAACATTTTGGCACATACGGGTCCCTTTCCCTTCTTTAGTATCTCTTTGGGGTATAAGCCCAATAGAAACACTGCTGGATCAAAGGGTATGCACAGTTTGATAACTTTTTGGGCATAATTCCAGATTGCTCTCCAGAATGGTTGGATTCGTTCCAGTTTTCCCGCATCCCCTCCAACATTCATCATTATTTTTTCCTGTCATCTTAGCCAATCTCTGAGGTCATCATTTCTTGTAGTACAGTAGTATTGTATCACAATCATATACCACGACTTGTCCAGTCTTTCAAAAAAATGGTTTTTCCTAAGATCTGTTCTGGTTCTCATATGCTATGTTCTGTGTTGCTTCAGCTTCAATCGATGAGCAAATTATCCTTTTAATTTAGCTTCAAATTCTTGGGATATTGTTTCTATAGTGGAATCACTGGGGCAAAGGAGAACACCAGTTTTAGTATGGCTGGTGGCTAGACTTTTCTAAAAAGGTTACAGTAATTTGAATTTCTGAGCAGAGCTTAAATAAGTCCTCCCATCTCACAGTCCCACTGAACTGGGGTTTGTAATGGACGTGTATTTTTGACCAATCTGAGTTGTTTTATTTAATCTATTCTACACATTGTAATACGGGAGGAAGGAAGTTGATGATGTCTTCTAGAGGAAGAGCAAAGAGCCCTCTGCTTTAGAGTGGGTAACCTGAGGAACCCATGACCCCAGAATCAAAGGGAGCAGGTGAAGTGCATCGTGAGTTATTTCAGCATCATTTAGACATATGGATGTAATATTTAATTGAAATTTTTCAGCATCAGAGAAAGTGATGGCTATTTACAGTGGATGGCTTTAGAAGGAATAACCTGGTTTGTCTTCTGAAGATAAAAAGGAAATTAAAGAGGGAGAGAGGGAGAAAGGGAAAGAGAGGGAGAGAGAGGCAGGAAAGACAGGGAAGAAGAAGGAGGGAGAGAGAGGTAGAGGAAGGGAGATTGAGAGGAGAGAGAAGAAGAGTGGAAAAGGGGAGGGAAAAAGAGGAAGTGGGAGAAAGAGAGTGAGAGAGAGAAAGAGAGAGAGAGAGAGAGAGAGAGAGAGAGAGAGAGAGAGAGAGAGAGAGAGAGAGAGAGAGAGAGGAGAGAGAGAAAGAGAGAGAGAGAGAAAGAAAGAGAGAAAAAGAGAGAGAGAGGCAGAGACAGAGAGAAACACACACACACACACACACACACACACACACACACACACACACACACACACAGAGAAAATACTGAATTGCCAGCTTGTTTTTGACAAGAGCAGGGCGGCAATTCCTCTTGCAAAAGTCCATCCTCTGAAATCCTAATTAGTCACTCAATATTCAGGATCTCCTTGTATTCTCTCTGCAAGGGTACATACACTACAGGAGGTGCCATAATCTTATTAAGTCAATTGGGGAAATTCCTCAGATTGGTCCAGACTCTTGTGATGAGCCTCTTTTACTTGTAGCGCAGACAGATTGGATTAGCTGACCACGCAGTTTCTTCCAGATCTAAATCCTTCCCCCAGGAGGTCACCAAAGTGGATCAGTTCTGTTTTCTTAGTTCTAAGCAATTAAAGAAGTTTTTGGTTTTTTGAATATGAATCTTTTTTTTTTTTTAACTTAGATTTAACATAAAGCCAATGGAATGAAGATAAGAAAGGCACAAAAAGTTAGTGTCAGAGGTAGAGGGACCTGTAGATTTCACTAGGCCCAAACCAATCCCTGAAGGCTGAATCTCTGCTGTTTCACTTTCTACTTGAAGACCACCAGTGACGATGAACTCATTGACCATAATCGATTAATTTGGTTCTGTAGTGTCACGGACTCACCCTCCGAACAGTTGCCAAAGTGATCATTCCAGAGCACAAAAGAAAGCTTCAGTGACTTCGTTTCCTTCTAGGATAAAGCACAAACTCCTTTATTTGACCTTTTCAACTCTTCATAGCCTGGCTCTGGCCTAACTTTCCTAAAAAAAATTTTCTCCCCATTGAACCAAAATCATCTTTTTTTATCCTTAACTGAAAATGAAAAAAAAGCAAAAGCCTTGTACCACTACATATAACTGAGCAAAACAAATGTCCGAAACAGGTGTGCACACTGTCCAATCGCGGAAGCTACCTCAGCTTTACTCTGCTCTGAGTCCATCATCTCTCTATCTGGCTGCAGGCAGGAAGTTTCAGCGTGACTTCCAGTTCTCTGGAATTCTGGTTGGTTACTGTGTTGACCTAGATTTATGAAAAAAAAAAAAAACTTTAAAAAATATTATTAGTGTTGCATAAAGGGTTTGATTCTACTCACTTCATTCTGCATCCATTAGAACTCAAGACAGCTGGATTCTGTTATTGGCTGATGGTTGTTCTCCGAGAGGACCAGGACGACTCTGTTAGAGTTGAGTTTCCTTGTGTCCACCTGTGGCTGATCAGACAAATAACAATCCCTGCGGACATTTGGGGCGGATTCTCTAACTCTGTGCATCTCGTGTTCCTTTGGGCCACTGCTTTGCTCATAGAGGGCGTCACCTTCTCTGAGGGCACCGTGCTGGCGGTCTGGGGCCAGGGCCCCCCATGTCCTACAATGATTCCAGAGCTCTTAGAGAGCCCTTGGGAGTGTCCTCGTCCCGCTTTTTCTGACCCCCTTGGGAGTGTCCTTTCCCGCTTTTTCTGACCCCCTCCCCTGGGAGTGTCCTTTCCCGCTTTTTTTGACCCCCTTGGGAGTGTCCTTTCCCGCTTTTTTTGACCTCCTTGGGAGTGTCCTTTCTCACTTTCTTTTTCTGACCCCCTTGGGAGTGTCCTTTCCCCCTTCTTCTGACCCCTTGGGAGTGTCCTTTCCCGCTTTTTCTGACCCCCTTGGGAGTGTCTTTTCCCGCTTTTTCTGACCCCCTTAGGAGTGTCCTTTCCCGCTTTTTCTGACCCCCTTAGGAGTGTCCTTTCCCGCTTTTTTTGACCCCCTTGGGAGTGTCCTTTCCCGCTTTTTCTGACCCCTTGGGAGTGTCCTTTCCCGCTTTTTCTGACCCCCTTGGGAGTGTCTTTTCCCGCTTTTTCTGACCCCTTGGGAATGTCCTTTCCCGCTTTTTCTGACCCCCTCGGGAGTGTCCTTTCCCGCTTTTTCTGACCCCCTTGGGAGTGTCTTTTCCCGCTTTTTCTGACCCCTTGGGAGTGGCCTTTCCCCCTTTTTCTGACCCCTTGGGAGTGTCCTTTCCCCCTTTTTCTGACCCCCTCGGGAGTGTCCTTTCCCACTTTTTCTGACCCCTTGGGAGTGTCCTTTCCCCCTTTTTCTGACTCCCTTGGGAGTGTCCTTTCCCGCTTTTTCTGACGCCCTTGGGAATGTCCTTTCCCGCTTTTTCTGACTCCCTCGGGAGTGTCCTTTCCCCCTTTTTCTGACCCCTTGGGAGTGTCCTTTCCCGCTTTTTCTGACGCCCTTGGGAATGTCCTTTCCCGCTTTTTCTGACTCCCTTGGGAGTGTCCTTTCCCGCTTTTTCTGACGCCCTTGGGAATGTCCTTTCCCCCTTTTTCTGACCCCCTCGGGAGTGTCCTTTCCCGCTTTTTCTGACGCCCTTGGGAATGTCCTTTCCCGCTTTTTCTGACCCCCCTGGGAGTGTCCTTTCTCGCTTTTTCTGACCCCCCTGGGAGTGTCCTTTCCCGCTTTTTCTGACCCCCTTGGGAGTGTCCTTTCCCCCTTTTTCTGACCCCTTGGGAGTGTCCTTTCCCGCTTTTTCTGACCTCTTTGGGAGTGTCCTTTCCCGCTTTTTCTGACGCCCTTGGGAATGTCCTTTCCCGCTTTTTCTGACGCCCTTGGGAGTGTCCTTTCCCGCTTTTTCTGACCCCTTGGGAGTGTCCTTTCCCCCTTTTTCTGACTCCCTTGGGAGTGTCCTTTCCCGCTTTTTCTGACGCCCTTGGGAATGTCCTTTCCCGCTTTTTCTGACTCCCTCGGGAGTGTCCTTTCCCCCTTTTTCTGACCCCTTGGGAGTGTCCTTTCCCGCTTTTTCTGACGCCCTTGGGAATGTCCTTTCCCGCTTTTTCTGACTCCCTTGGGAGTGTCCTTTCCCGCTTTTTCTGACGCCCTTGGGAATGTCCTTTCCCCCTTTTTCTGACCCCCTCGGGAGTGTCCTTTCCCACTTTTTCTGACCCCTTGGGAGTGTCCTTTCCCCCTTTTTCTGACTCCCTTGGGAGTGTCCTTTCCCGCTTTTTCTGACCCCCTTGGGAGTGTCCTTTCCCGCTTTTTCTGACCCCTTGGGAGTGGCCTTTCCCCCTTTTTCTGACCCCTTGGGAGTGTCCTTTCCCCCTTTTTCTGACCCCCTCGGGAGTGTCCTTTCCCACTTTTTCTGACCCCTTGGGAGTGTCCTTTCCCCCTTTTTCTGACTCCCTTGGGAGTGTCCTTTCCCGCTTTTTCTGACGCCCTGGGAATGTCCTTTCCCGCTTTTTCTGACCCCCTCGGGAGTGTCCTTTCCCGCTTTTTCTGACCCCTTGGGAGTGTCCTTTCCCGCTTTTTCTGACCCCCTTGGAAGTGTCCTTTCCCGCTTTTTCTGACCCCTTGGGAGTGTCCTTTCCCCCTTTTTCTGACCCCTTGGGAGTGTCCTTTCCCCCTTTTTCTGACCTCCTTGGAAGTGTCCTTTCTCACTTTTTCTGACCCCTTTGGGAGTGCTCGTCCCCGTGACTTCTCCCGAAAATGACCTTCTGGGCCAGCGTCCGTTCGCTGTGACTGATGGCTGCACATGTGGCCGGCGCGGTGCCGGCTGATGGAGGCCGGGCTTTCCTGGTGCTGGTACCAGGCCAAACAGCGCAAGCAGGAGAACCGGCCACACTTTGGCTTCTCCACTTTGGAGGCTGCAGGGAGAGCCCGATTGCCCCAAATGCTCCTTTTGTCGAGGTGCAATTGACCTTTTCTTCTTGTGACCGCTAGGTGGCCACAGAGTGCCAAGTTTGTATTCAGCCCTTCAACTATAAAATGAGCTGGGAAAGGAAATGGCGACCCGCTCCCGCCTCCTTGCTGGGGTCACGGAGAGTTGGGCTGGTTTTGGTGTTGCCTTCAGGAGCCACTTAGAATACTAATCCTTCCCGTTTCTACGGCTCTGTAAGCTTCAGAAAGTCTTTTCACCATAATCTTCTGGCATGAAAAGTAGTGGAGAGTGTTAGCCCCATTTTACAGACGAGGAGATTGAGACTGCAGCTTAGAATGTGACTTTCTAGGGTCACAGGTGATAGAATTGCACATTATTCCTTTTGTTCCCTCACAACCAAGTGAGTTACATGAACTTTTGCTTTCCCGTGCATAGAAAAGTTATGTTTACACTATACATCGTGCTAGTCTATTATGTCTAAAAAACAGAAACACTTTAGTTAAAAACTCTTTATTGCTAAAAATATTGCTAGCCGTAGCCGAGCTTTCAGGGAGTCCTAATGTTTTTGCTGGTGGAAGGCTTGCCTTGATGTTTAATAGCTGTTGCCCAATCGGCGGGGTGGTCACTGAAGGTTGGGGTGGCTGCGACAATTTCTTTTTTCTTTCTTTCTCTTTTTTTTTGCTGAGGCAATTGGGGTTAAGTGACTTGCCCAAGGTCACACAGCTAGGAAATGTTACGTGTCTGAGACCAGATTTGAACTTGGATCCTCCTGACTTCAGGGCGCCACCTAGCTGCCACCTGGACAATTTCTTAAAAGAAGACAACCTGGAGTTGGTCATGCTGATTAACTCTTCCTTTCATAAAATATTGTTTTGTAAAACTGAAAAGAGTCTAGAAATGAGATTGTCCCTAGAGTATAAGCTTCTGGAGGGCGGGGAACGGAGCACTTTTGTATTTTTGCAGCCCCAGCGATTCTGGCAGAAGTTTTGTCTCATCCCCCTTAGTGCCTTCTCTCTTGATTGACTCCGATTTATCTTGTATGTATCTTGTTGGCAAGTAGTTTACATGTTGTCTTCCCCATTAGATTGTGCATTTTTTGAAAACAGGGGCTGTCTTTTATCTCTCTTCGTATCCCAGTGCTCAGCACAGCGCCTGGCACGGGCTGTGTGATCCTGGGCAAGTCACATAACCCTCCAGGGATCTAGAAGACAAAGGGTTGGAGAAAGTGGCAAATTGCATTGGTCTCTAACAGTAAGTTTCCTCATTGGGAGTCCACAGGAGTCAGTCACAGGTTCAGTTCCCAGCCTTATTATTCTTTTTGTTAGCTCTCGTTTTCTCTTGCCATTATTTCTCCATGGATGTATTGTATTTCTCAATGTGAATATCGGCTCCTGGGGACTGCCTGGGCAGTTTTGCTGACTGACATTTTTTCTGTGTTTTCTTAGCATCCAACATAGTGTCTGGCACATAGATTTTTTTTAAAATGCACATTTGAAGTCAGGAGGAGCTGAGTTCAAATCTGGTCTCAGATACTTAACATTTCCTAGCTGTGTGACCCTGTGCAAGTCACTTAACCCCAATTGCTTCAGAAAAAAAAATGCACATCTAATTTCATCAGTCTTTCAATTCCCAGTGGGGAAACTTCCCTTTGCTAACACCTGCCTTTTAATTTAAATATTGAGAGTAATGTGGGGGCACTGAAAGATTACCCGTATTACCAGGCTCATACAGCTAGTACATATCTTTGGTGGTATTTGAATCCATCTCTGAAGCTAGCTTTCTTTCCATTATTAGAAAACATTCGAAAACACAGGAAATCCTGAGTTCAAATCTAGCCGCAGACATTTCCAAGTTGTGTGACTCTGAACAAGACACTTATCCTTTCTGCATCTAGGTTTTCTCATCTGTAAAATGGGGATAATAATAGCAATTATCTCCCAGGGTTGTTGTGAAGATCAAATAAGATAATATTTGTAAAACATTATGCAAATAAAAAGGTTAAAAATAAATAAAATGAAATTTATTTTATTATTTCAAAATAATTTTTAAAAGTAATTAAAATTGTTATTACTGCAAAATTAAAAAAATTTAAAAGTGCTATATACATGTCAGCTATTATTATAGCAACTTCTAGTCTTGGCTTTTCTCCACCACCCATAATATTTTATTTTTCCAAATACACGTAAAGATAGTTCTCAACATTCATTTTTGTAAAACTTTGTGTTCTAATTTTTTCTCCCTATTTTCCCTACTCCCTCCCTCCTCAAGACAGAAAGCAATATATTACAGATTAAATATATGCAATCCTTTAAAACTTATTTTCATATTTATCATGTTGTGCAAGAAAAATAACCAAAAGGAAAAAAAAACGAGAAAGAAAAAAAAAAAACAACCAACAAACAAAAGATGAAAATACCCTATTTCGATCCACATTCAGTCTCCATAGTTCTGTCTCTGGATGCGGATGACATTTTCCATCCCAAGTCTATTGGAGTTGCTTTGTATCACTGCACTGTTGAGAAGAGCCAAGGTCACCAACAGTTGGTCATCACATAATCTTGTTGTTACTGTGTACAGTGATCTCCTGGTTCTGCTCACTTCACTCAGCATCAGTTCATACAAGTCTTTTCAGGGGTTTCTGAAATCAGCTTGTTTATCATTTCTTCTGGAACAATAATATTCCATTACCTTCATATATTCATATAACTTATACAGCCATTTCCAGTTCTTTGCCATTAAAAAAAAAGCTGCTACAAAGACTTTTTTTTTGTTTATATGGTTCCTTCTATCCCCCTCTTTTTTTTTTTTAAATAACTTTTTATTGATAGAACCCATGCCAGGGTAATTTTTTGCAGCATTATCCCTTGCATTCACTTCTGTTCCGATTTTTCCCCTTCCTCCCTCCACTCCCTCCCCCAGATGGCAAGCAGTCCTTTACATGTTAAATAGGTTACAGTATATCCTAGATACAATATATGTGTGCAGAACCGAACAGTTCTCTTGTTGCACAAGGAGAATTGAATTCAGAAGGTAGAAATAACCCGGGAAGAAAAACAAAAATGCAAGCAGTTTATATTCATTCCCCAGTGTTCTTTCTTTGGGTGTAGCTGCTTCTGCCCATCTTTGATCAATTAAAGCTTTCTTTATTGAAGAGATCCACTTCCATCAGAATACATCCTCAAACAGCATCATTGTTGATATCCCCCTCTTTAAATAAATATCTCTTTGGGATACAGGATTAATAGTGAGACTGCTGGACCAAAGGGTACGCACAGTTTTATAACCCTTTGGCCATAGTTTCAAATTACTCTCCAGAATTAGTCTTGGCTTTTTTTTTTTCCTTTTTTCCCTTTTTTTTTTTGCTTTTTGCTGAGGCAATTGGGGTTAACTGACTTGCCCAGGGCCACATAGAGAAGACATGTTAAGTGTCTGAGACCAGAATTGAACTCAGGTCCTCCTGATTTCAGGGCCAGTGCTCTATCCACTGCACCACCTAGTTGCCCCTAGCCTTGGCTCTTTAAAAACCTTTAACATTCTGGCAAATACTAGGCATTTAACAAATGTTTGCTGAATTAAAATGAAGTTGTGCATTCACCTTGACCAATACCATTCTTCGCTAACCTTTCTCCTTCAGAGCTTCACAGCCTGGAGTTCCAGATAACCGTGGTGGCGTCTCCTCGGATCCCACCAGACATCTTCTTCAATGGCTTTTTGGATGACCATCTGATTGTTTCCTACACTACCCCTAGTAAAGATCTGATCTTTAAGCTGGATAGAGTCAATGCGCCCATGCAGAACTTTATGGTCCAGCATTACCGAGCAGAACTGTTAAAATTAGAGACTGAGATTGATAAAATCCTCCAGGACAGGACGCAGTATTACAACTGGACTGAGGGTGAGTTAGCTCCGCTGGCCCTTCTGTCCTCTGTGGCTCCTGCTCTTGATTCTTTCTCTCTTCCCAGATTCATTTCCTGGAGATCAGGCCATGGAATTGACTGACATCGTCCCTGTCACATTGGGGCACTGCTGTTCGCTCTTGCCCCCTGGAACAGAATAAACAAGACTGGTTCCCCCTTTCTTTTACCCCTAATTTTGTTGATTGTTTAATTGAGTGAAGTTTAAACTCCCTCACCTCATTATCCTATGGCAACTTATCTTTTCAACCTTTTACTCCTTCAACTCTTCTCCAGCTTGATGGGATTAGGTTTTGTCCCTTGAACACAGTCTGATTTCCTATCTCTGTGCCTTTGCTGAAATATCCTATTTCCCCTCCTTTTCTTGTTGAATTCCTACCCACCCTTTAAAGGTGTTACCAGGCCTAGCAAGTATTTCTGAGCTCATCAGCTAATAGCACTCTCCCTTCTTTGATCTCACATAAATCATTCTCTATCTGTCTATCCTTCTCCCTCTCCTTCTCCTCTCCTTCTCCCTCTCCCTCTCCCTCTCCCTCTCCCTCTCCCTCTCTCTCCCTCTCCCTCCCTCTCTCTCTCTCTCTCTCTCTCTCTCTCTCTCTCTCTCTCTCTCTCTCTCTCTCTCTCTCTCTTTCTCTCTGTCTCTCTGTCTGTCTCTGTCTCTCTCTCATAGTTATATTTGATTGTTGTGTATAATAGTTATCTGTGTTGGGATAGTAACCCAGACACTTAGACAGTGGCTCCAAGAGGGCAGGAATGGTGCTTTATCTTAGTTCTGTATTTCCTCTAGCACCTAGAATAGGGTTCTGCACCCAGCAACCACTTAAAAAAAAACGCTTGTTGAATGAATGGTTAAAAGTGATGAATACGACCCAGTCCCATCTCTTCCCTCTTCCCAACAGGGACCCACACAGGGCAGGTCTTTATGAACTGTGAGACTGACAGAGGCATCCTGGTGAATAGTCACGTGGGTGTCGCCTTTGATGGTGAAGATGTGTGCCACCTGGATATGAAGGAAGAACGATGGATTGTCATGAAGCCGGAGGATGAGGACTTCTGTCCCTACCAGAAGGACCCCTTCTGGGCCAAGACAATGCGAGGAGATTGTCCCTTTTTCCTAAAGCTTCTCTTGCAAATTGTGCATATGAAGGAAAAAAGTAAGTCCTTGATACCTTCTAACTTCTCTCCTTAGAGTAGTCACAACTCCAAGGGGAGGGTCAGTAGTGCAGGGTCTTGCAGATGCCAGTTAGCTGCGTGACCTAAAGTCCCTGAGCCCTAAAACCCACTTTTAAAAAATGGGAACAATTATTTTAGTATTGTATGGAGAAGTGCTGAGCAAGGTGACATACCCAGGAAGACCTGAGTGTGAATACTGCCTCAGCTGAATCTTTAAGAGTCTTTAAGATTCTTGAAGAATCATCTATAAAAATGCAGATCATGACAGCACTTTGAGGGTTATTGTGAGGATCAAATGACATAATAGCTATAAAACACTTTTCAAATCACAAAAAGCTAAATATATTATTAATAATTAACATCATCCCTGTTCTACATATCTTCTTGGGATGACATGGGGACTGAAGGACTTATTGGAGTCATATGAATACGAGTAGCACATCTGAAAACAGGAACATGCTTTATGAATAGCAAAAGGCTAGCTTTGGAGCCCAAGAGGAAGAAGACCTGGTCCATTTTAGGAAAAATTTCATTTGAATTTGAAGGGAGAAAGAGGGAAAAATAGATTCTGTACAGAAATGGCCTGAGTTTGAGATTCTTTTTATGCCAGTGGTAGAAAAGATGTACGATAATCATAGTGGAGATGTTTGAAATGCCCATGAAATCTGAACAAAATGATACATGATCTTGGACGTGACTCTATGACCTCCTTGTTAATTCCTTATTTATCTCTTTCTGTGGGGTGGATGGTAGGAGGAAACTTCTGTAACACGGGCCCTGTGGTGTTCTTATATTCTGATCTATTTGCCTGTGGCAGTGAGGCTGAGGTCCGAGATGGTGGGGAAGGAAGAGAGACAGAGAATGTTTCAGACTTCTCTTTCATTTCTGTTCCTAGCACCCCCCGAAGTGACTGTATCCCGCTATCACTCTCAAAATGGCAGCCTCATCTTCTCCTGCCTGGCCACGGGTTTCTACCCTCGCTCCATCCTTCTGCGCTGGGAGAAGGATGGCAAACTGGGCATATGGGGGGAGGAGAGCTCCAGTGGCACTCTGCCCAATGCCGACTCCACTTACTACCTCCGTGTTACTTTGAAATTGCCCCCAGAGGACCCAGGAAAAGGTTATGCCTGCTTGATTGAGCACAGTGAGCTGGAGAAGCCAACTGTATACCCCGGTGAGTTTTCTTGGTGATGGGCCAAGTAACACCCAGAATTCCTTGAATGACTCGCAGACTCTTCTCTTCCTTTTTAATACCAGAAGGACTAAATACATCACTTGATTCAAAATTTTATTAGAATTTTCCTTTGAAATAATAATTTTCATCCTACAACTAGGTTCCAATTAGTGTACATAGTAAATCTCCTGAAATGGTTGCATTATTTGAATTGGTACAGCACATTTCCATTAATTTGGACGCAATGATCATATTTTACCTGATTATAACTTCCAGTAGTTTGAATTTGAATACATACTTCAGATGATTCATTACCGATTCACCGACCAGCAACAAGCTGAATCTCTATTTTCTCTGCCTTGTGGATATTAAAGAATAGATTAATGGATTAATATGGACAATTATGGATATTAAAAAAAGCACTGTCAATTGATGCAGTTTGATCCTTCAAGGTATTCTTAAATTCTGGTCCTTCTAGTATTACATCTTGGCATGATATCCATCAAAAGCAATCTAAGGCCACATCCAGGCCACGGGACCACTATAGAGACCAAGGACACAGTTTTCCTTGTCCTCCCAACTTTTCTGAGATGGATCATGGGAGCACACGTTGGACCATAAGCTGTCAATGGATAGGACCCCCTATTGCACCACCTCTAAATTCCATAGAAAATCTCCTTCTTTCTTCTCCTCCCACCCTATAGTGCCTGGAGAGACAACAAAAGGAAGCTCATGGGCTGTGATCCTGAGTTCCACAGCAGCTGCTATCTTTGTGCTGAGTTTGTTGGCAGCTTTCATCATCCGGAAAAAGAAGAAGACAGGTATGTGGGGTGGCCAGGGAATGGGGAGGGCAGACGGTGAACGGAAAGCAGAGGTTATTGGTTTTGGCAGGGACCAAAGGGAGGGAGAGGATTTTTGGAGAGGAAAGTTGTCTTGATCTGTTTGATATGTGTGAAGAGATCTTCGATTAAGAGAAAAACATCATTGGTGGAGGCAGGGGGCTGGATGAGATGACCCTCTCAGTGTTTTCCACAAGTCAATTGTCTTTCATTATTTTCTTCTTTTTGACTTAAAAGTTGTATGAGTTGAGGAATTATGGGAACTATGGGAAATGTCTAAAGGGAATAAATGGCAGGGTGTGTACGTGTGTTTCTGTGAAATTCTCAAATCTGCTCTCATACCCTTCCAACTTCTCCTTGCAGATAGTAGGAAACTGGTGGAGGGAGAAGGTTTGAGCTAAACTAAAGATCTTTTTTTCCCCCAATGCAGGGATGACCCCGCTAAGTCAGCTGGAGTGTTCTTTCCCACCTCTTTCTTCACCTGCTCTATAACAGAAGACTGAGGGAAACTCTCACCGTATATTCTGAGCCAAGCGCGGTCACTGCTGGATGCTTCCCCGTGTACTAATGATAGCAGTGACAGCTCATGTTTCTCTGATATTTTACAGTTTATAAAACAGTTCTTCGGTAGACGGCAGACTATCTCAAGAAGCATTCTCTCCCCTTTACAGATGAAGAAAATGAGACCTAGAAGTGTCTTGCTAACGGCAAGAAGTTAGCAAATTTTGGGATTAGAGTTTGAAGCCAGGGATTTTAATCCTAGATCTGGTGATTTTTCTTCATCCTATCAAATCCTAACTTTCCCCTTTAGTGGGGTAGTGGGGAAGACTTTAGGGAAGAGGGAAGATTACATCCCTCACTCTGACCTTCATCCTAGCCATCACCATCATCCTCACCGTAACCCAAAGTGGAACTGTGTCTGTGAAGGAGGCCCATTTCCTTGAGGGACACTGATATAAAGCATCTCCTGTAGAAATTGGATAAATATTCCACTTGCAGCTCAGCTTCCCTGGGCAATGAGAATATTCCATTTTAGTCTAAAGGTGGCAGAAGGACCTGGAGAACGGTCCCAGATGTAATAGGATATGAAGTCGCAGTCCATTATGGAACGTAATCATTGAATCATTATGAATGTCTTCCTTCTAGAACAAGGAGAACGAGACATAGTTGTAGTCAATATTAGCTATTTTTCAAGCCAACAGGAAGATGAAGAAAAAGAAGCTGGCAAGTGCACTTAGGAGCTGGATTAGAGTAATCTGTGCTACTATGATATAATGCTAATATATGATAGCTAAATCTCCATAAGTCTCCACATTAAATTAGGAACTTTTTGCTTGGTGGTCAGGCTTTTTGGCACACAAGGCGGACTGTTTGGGATGGGGTAAATGCAAAGAGATGGTTGTTCAACAAAGCTGTGAATGTCTGATGAAGAGTCTGCAAATATTTTCTCCACATAGTACCACTTCCCACTCCATTCCATCCTCTTTTAAGCTAAGTGATTTTCTTAAAGCACAGATCTGACTATGTCATCTCCCTTCCTCCTCCATTAAACCTCAATAGCTCCCTATCATTTCCAGGATCAAATATAAAACCCTCTGAAGCTCAAAGCCCTGTAGAATCTACTCCTCCGTGCCATCTCCCTCATTCCTACTCCTTTTCAGGCTTCTTCACCTTCCTTCCTTCCACATATCTTAGATCCAATGACACTGGCTTCCTGGGTGTTCCTTGAATAAGACACTCCATCTCTTGACTCCAGCTATTTTTTTTAATGTCTCCAAGATTTAAAAAAAAATTAAAGCTTTTTATTTTCAAAATATATACATGGATAATTGTCAACATTCATTCTTACTCCTCTAGATGGCAAGTGATTCAATATATGTTAAATATGTGCAATTCTTTTATATGTATTTACACAAATGTCATTCTGCACAAGAAAAATCAGATCAAAAAGGAAAAAATGAGAACGAAAACAAAATGCAAGCAAACAACAACAAAAAAGTGAAGATACTATGTTGTGATCCACACTCAGTTCCCACAGTCCTCTCTCTGGGTATAGATGGCTCTCTTCATCACTGAGCAAGTGGAACTGGTTTGAATCGTCTGATTGTTAAAGAGGGCCGGGTCCCTCAGAATTGATCATCATATAGTCTTCTTGTTGCCGTGTACAATGATCTCCTGGTTGTGCTCATTTCACTTAGCATCAGTTCCTGTCAGTCTCTCCAGGCCTCTTGAAATCATCCTGCTGGTCATTTCTTACAGAACAATAATATTCCATAACATTCATATACCACAATTTATTCAGCCCTTTCCCAACTGATGGGCATCCATTCAGTTTCCAGTTTCTCGCCACTGCAAAAAGGGCTGCCACAAACATTTTTGCACATGTGGGTCCCTTCCCCCATTTTATGATCTCTTTAAGGACACAAGTCCAGTAGAAATACTGCGGCTCCAGTCATTTTCTCTGACTGTTCCCCTTTCCTGGAAATCTCTCCCTGTTCAGTTCTGCCTCCTGCTATTCCTGTTTTCTTTCAAGTCCCAGCTAAAATCTTGTCTTCTACAAGAAGTCTGTTCTGGCCCCCTTATTCTAGTGCTTTCCTTCTGCCTTCCTTCTTAATTATTTCCTATTTATCTTGTATATAGCTTGTTTATATAAATTTGTTTGCTTTTGTTTCTCCCATTAGATTCTTTTGCTTCTTTCTGTATCCCTAGTGCTATGCACAGTACTTGGCACATACTAGGCCCTCAATATTTATTGACTCCCTGAAACAAATTTTTAAAAGAGAAAAAAGGAAAAGGAAAAAATATCAGCCAAACCAATCAATGCACCTAAAAATTCTGAAAATATAGGCAGTATTCTCTGCTTGTGGACTTCTCACTTTTGCTGTGAAGTAGGATGAGGCTGTCTTTTCATTTCTCTTCTTTGGGGCCATGAACTTAGAATACCTGACTAGAGTCAAGACAGACTTGGATTCAAACCTGGTCTCAGACACATATTGTTACTTTACTTTCTCTCAGCTTTAGCTTTCTTATCTATAAAATAATAATAACAACAACAACAACAACAGAATCTGCCTTCTAAAATGGCTATAAGGAAAAAATGAGATGATTTTTATAAAGCATTTTGCAAAACTCACAGGGTTACATAAGTGTTATCTATTATTTTTAAGTACTTCTTATGCTTTTGGCTCTGGATTATAAGTACAAAGAATAAAAGTATCCCTACCTGCAAGGATCACATTTTAATAGGTTGGCCAAGTGCATTATACAAATACAC
Source organism: Antechinus flavipes (assembly GCF_016432865.1). NCBI lineage: Eukaryota > Metazoa > Chordata > Mammalia > Dasyuromorphia > Dasyuridae > Antechinus > Antechinus flavipes. Next base: position 23,316,287 of record NC_067399.1, read on the forward strand.
ACAAATAGAATACACACACACACACATACACACATATGTCAATAACTATGTGCAGATTCATGGAAAAGAAAAAGATTCCTGTGCTTTAGGAGCTCACATTTGAATAGGGAGAGACAATATATATTGGAAGGTTCACCTATAGGATAGATAGAAGAGCTTGGTGGTGACTGATGAATCAACAGCACTCTCCTCATAATGGAACAAGAAATGGTTTTGGTGAAATGAAAAAACCTTTCTTTCCCTTTAGGGAAAGTGCTTTTAGTGGACCCCAAGGGAATAGGTTGACCTTTCAAAACTTAGTGCTTTAAATCAAGTCCAGAAAACTTGGGAGGAGAGTGGACCCAGGAGAGCCAACAATGGCAGTTACACGGGCTTCTTGGTTGTGTCAGCTGGATAAAGGTGTCAGAGTACACAATCCTTCCCTCATCACTCCTTAAGCATAGCATGTTTTTGTCTAGCTGGCAAGATATGAGCTTCCCACTGAATCAGAGTAAGAATCTCTGAGCTGATTTGATTACTTCAAGTTCAAGTAATTATTTTGAATATTTATCAAGAGACATATAGTGGGATTTCGGATGTATTAATAGTTAAATGGATTAATTGGCAGCATGAGTGTGAGCATACTTAACTTTCAGTTATTATAAGGTTCCTAGAGTTGGAGTTTGCTATTTATTCAGATAAGAGCTGGTTGGGTCACATCTGGAGTAAGATTTAAAAAACAATGGGTCTCCCTAGTAACTAACTGGATCACGGTAGTTTCCCAAGCTCTCTTGGTCCCTCTTACTGCTCTCAGAGGGACATAGACCAATAAGTTGTCTTTCAAGTGGACCCAGTTTTCAAGGGCTATACAACTTAAATATAACTCCCCGGGCACTGACCTGAATGGGTACATTTCAAGGGAAATCGACCCAGTTATACAACCATACCAAAGGACCAGAATGCCAATGCTATGCGCAAAGAGATTTCTTGTTCAAATGGTCCGTTGGGCATTCTCATTATGGATCACTCGCGAGGTTTGTTCAAATCTACACTCGTCCATTGGCCGGAGCAAATGCAGTGACCAAGCTGTGTCTGCTGGTGATCATTATTGGCTTATAGGAATGGGAATAGTTAAATGAATCACAGATCTGGATCTGAAAGGAACCTCAGAGGTCATCTGCTCCAACCCTCTCATTTTACAGATGAAGAAACTAAAGCCAGGCAAGTTCAGGGGATTTGACTATGATCTTTCAGGTACTATGTCTGTAGTCAGGAAGTCATCTCTCTTAGCTCAAATCTGACCTCAGATATATTTGAAAAGGGAACCCCCAAATTCTGAAAAATCCTTAAAGGAGAAAACCTTCTTTGACTCTGTCTCAGTGAGGGGACTCCACCCCAGGCACAAATCGTTTCATCTTTGTTATTTGAGTAGGAACGGCTCAGTCCTGAAACCCATTGAATTCAATTCAAATTCTAACCTTGGCTGAAACCCAGGGAGGAGCTAACATTGGACTCCACCCACAAGCCCCCTTCAGCTTATAGCCAAAGCCCTCTATTACAAAAGAGCCAGACTGGAGCCCTCTCTTTGCAGAGGGGCTAAACATGCCAGCATAAGCCTGGCACCGCACTTGGCTCCCCAAGGACTCTCTGCCCACTGGAATGTTTCCAGTATCCTCCTCTCTTTATCCTTGCCTATTTCCTTAACTAGACTTGAACCTTACTTCCAATCCCCATAATAAACCTCTTTTATCGATCTAGATTTTCGGGTCTGTAAATTTCTTTACAGAGAATTGCTTGCACCTCTACTAGACCTCAATTAAACCCTAATTTCATTTAAGTACCCCATATCTAAACTTCATCATATTGACTGTGTGACTTTGGGCAAGTCACTTATCCTGTTTGCTTCAGTTTCCACATGAAATGAGCTTAAGAAGGAAATGAAAAATCATTCCTGTATCTTTGCCACGAAAATTCCAAATGGGCTCATGAAGAATTGGATGACTGAAAAATGACGGAATAGCAAATAACAATACTTTGAAAATCCCTGATTTCATAGGTGTGATTGCTCCCTCTACTGGTACAGGTCACATTCCCAAATGCCTTAACAGGTTGCTAAAACAAAACAAAACAAAGTCTCCAAATTTAGGAAATTGGGTTCTCAGATACAGATGCAGTCCATCATTAGGCTCACTTAAAAATCTTTCCACTTTGATAGAAACTGTCAGAATTTCCTATCACTAGCGTATTTTAATCTACATGCCATGAGGAGAAAGTAAGATTTTTACTGACTGCTTACTTACTATGTAGCTTCTGTTTTAGAAAGCTATTTGTTTTAGAAAGAGAAAGAGGGAGGGAGAGAGAGAGAGAGAGAGAGAGAGAGAAGAGAGAGAGAGAGAGAGAGAGGAAGAGGGAGGGAGGGAGAGAGAGAGAGAAAGAGAAAGAGAGAGAAGAAAGAGAGAAGAGAGAGAAAAAAGAGAGAGAGAGGAAGAGGAAGGGAGGGAGGGAGGGAGAAAGAGAAAGAGAGAGTGAGAGAGAGCAAGAGAGAGCCTTTTATCCATTTGTAACTTTCCAGAAAAAATTGCTCTCTTTTTTCTTCTTATTCCATCTTTATTTATTACTCCTTTGGAAGTCTTCCAGATTCTATTACAGAATCACAGAATTTGAGAGCTGGATGGGATCTCAGAACTCATCTAGTCCAATCCAGATCCAAAAAGATTCCCCACTGTAGCACAATGAACCCTCATTTACTTTATCTACTATACACTATCAAAACTACCATTAAATAATAGAGCTACAGTCTAGGCTGTCTCAGGAGGGCCTTCTCACCAGAGACTTATATGAGAAGACTGATCTCTGACTCTTGGGCAGGTATCAAGCATAATTACAGTGTGCAAAATGCTCTGAGGACAGGAAAACACAGACATACACTTTCCCTGTTCATTTCACCAAGGATCAATGTCTTAGGAAAGCTAAGACTTGCTTTGAGATATAATGCTCTACTACTTAAGTTGGTCTAAAAGGAGTTTCAAAGTCCAGTTTGGGTTGGAGTTGAGAAAAGAGTCCATACTCACCACTTGGCTCATTAATTTTGTTCATAAATACTTGACAAGATCCTGTGCCTTTTGCTTGGGATTACTTTTGGTCTGCAGATTTTTAGGACACACTGCAATTCATTGCAGCACAACATCTGTTTCTGATAGGAGCCAGCATAAAAATGTTTACTTGGTAGGCTGACACAGCACTCAGTATTTCTGCTTGTATGGCATTTTCCATTATTGGAGATTATTCTATATTCTTGATTCATTCTGTCCAAGGAAGGTGATTTAACTAGCTAGCTGAATATGCAATTTAATCTAGGCAATTTTAATGTTAATTTAGTAACATGAATCAGCAAAAATGATTGTCCTGAACCAATCAGCTTTTAGTTTTTTAAAAAGCATTGGTAAGTGCTATAATAACGGGCAAGGATTATAGATTTTTCTAATGGGGTCTCTCAAATGAAAATGTACTCATATTCTATGAAGTGATAAACGAATAAAGTTATAGAATTATAGTTCTTCACACCTAAGGCAAGGTAAGTATTATATCTGGCCTAGTGATGGAATGAGTTAAGGCCTTTTCTAGATAAGGGGGAGATGTAAGCACAAGAAAGGAACGATTTCAAGGAGTGATAGTGTAGCTGTCCATGAGTGGGGTAAGCCAAGTCTCAAAAAAGAAGTAATTTATTGAACCTATGTTACAGAGGCCTGAAATAATCAAGTTCCCTATTTTCCTCCTCTCATATGCCCACAAAAGAGAAATATATCGGGAATCCTGATAGGATAGATTCATACGATGCTATAAGAATGTGGGACATTATTTACAGTCTGGAGGGGTTGGGTTAGAATCTCTCTTGTCACATTATCTAAATGGTCTTGGGTAAATCACTTGCGTTCTCTGAAATTTCATTTTCTTATCTATAAATGAAGTGGACTAAGTGAACTTTGACCTACCATTGAGCTGTAGCTCTATGATTCTATGATCCACAAGTACTGCCCACAAATCACTACTAGATTTGAATCATTGCCCCAAAAGAAAGGAAACTGCTACCACATTCTATAAGTGTGGCTGCTCTGTTGTCACCAGCTGTAAAATCCACTCTTCCTCCTTCTATCATCTCTGATTTGTCCCTTAAGAACTACAAAAGAACAAAGAGTTCTTCTGGGCTTGGTGCTGTCCACTGCTGAAATGCTGATAGATTGTTCCTCCCAACTTTGCAGCTGACCCATTTGGCCACTAGCCCCTACTTTTCTAGTTTTTTTCCTTTCTGGTTCACTGAGAAAAAAGAACATATATTTACACAGCTAATATGTAGCAGAAGTGGGATATAGATTCAGTTCTGCCAAATTCCCATTCAGTGCCCCCAGCTTGATTCCTTATTTGTAAGTTATGTAAATGTCTTTTTTTTTTCCTTTCTTGATCCCCTTTTCCCATCAAATTCTGAAATTACTGTGTGCTGCCACGATGACTCTTGGGAGGGCCTTTCTCTTCTGCACTGTCATAGGCTTCTAATTCCATTTGGTCTATATGAATTGGGAGAAAGATGGAGAGTAGGTGGAAGGAGAAATTCAGTGACTATTTCCCCAATAATGACAGCACTTGTTATCTCTGAACTACATTGGAACTCCAGTCGGGAGCACTAGTTTAACTTCTATTGGTGCAATGAAGTACAATGCATTTGAAACACATCAAGTATCCTGGTGAATGTCTGCTTGTAGGGGAAGATTCATTCCCATCAGTCATTCAAGGGAAGGCCTATTTGAACAATTTTGGGGATTTGAGCCAGGATGGGACAAGGTCACTAAAATAGAACAACACCACTTCTATTCCATTCATCTGGGATGAAAGCTGAGAACTATTTTCAGAAGGTCACAATGCAATAAATATTATATTTAATAAGTGTCTAAGGGAACAGATTAAAAACTGATGGAAATTTAAACAACCTAATCTTAAAGAATTAGTGTGTTAAGAACAAACCACAGAACAATCAACAATTTAATAAAAGAGAATGGCAATAATGGGACAACATATCGAAATGTATGTGATACAGCAAAAGCAGTGATCAGGGAAAAATTCCCATCTTTAAATGCTTGCATCAATAAAAAACACAGAGAGAGCAGGCTTGGAATTGAAATTGGGTTTGGAAATTCTAAAATATTGAGTTCTTTTTAAAATTTTCATTCATTTATTTAACAAGCATTTATTAGAGTCCTTTAGCCCTTTACAATTATGCCTCTAATCCTCGTAGCCCTCAAGAACCCATAAGGGTAACATTCTGGGCTTTAGCATTGGACAGCATGATACCTGCTATCCTGGGACTGAGCTCAGCTGTGGCCTTCATTATAACCCAGAAGAAGACAGTTATATAGAATGAGAAGAGGGGGAGTAAGTTCGATTGTGACTGAAAAAGAAATGATATTGACCCAAATAGGAGTCCAAAATTTTGATGAATTTTTTTGGAGTTTCAGGAAGGGGTATCTAGGTCAATTCTGTTATCATAGCACCAGTGCTTTTAGTGTGCTTATTTCTCTTGTGGGAACTTGAAAATAAAAGGAGTTAGGACCACTTACTAGACTAACAGAAGTGATCTGGTTCTTATTCACTGAGAACTCCTAATCTTAAGAAAGAGACTTATTCTTTCCTTATTAATGTTCCCAGTATAGTCTGGTACATCATGAAGATAGCTAGATAATCCTATATGATCCTTATAGATTGTTTTTGGACAGTAGGAACTACAAATGTTGCTATTAGAATTTTGGTCTCTAAACTGTGAATGGCTGGAGTCATAAAAAGCAGGCCCGAAGATCAAGTAGAAGTTTAATTACTTGCAGAATGAGGAATACAGTTTGCAAACTGGAAACTCTCCTGAGTAGAAAACCTCCACCTGTTGCAGGAAAGGTAGAAATTTTGTACACAAATCATAAGTGGGAAGGGAGAAGGAAGATGGATTAAAACACAATCATTCCCAGGGTTTGGTGGGTTTCCCGGGACAAACCCACCAATGGAAGACAACATAAAAATTCTTGAATTGTTTCAAATCTTGAAGGGTGTGACCATACCGGAATTCTGTGATGGGAATAGTTTTTGTAGTTCTTGATTCACTTCACTTATGGTTCATATGTATTGTACAGCACAAGAATATAGCTATTGTCAGAATGATTGATAATTTTAGGCTACATTGTGAACTTCTGATTCCCAAGGCAAAAAAGACAGCTCTGAAAAATCTAAATTATTAGTATATTCATTACACATATCATATGGTTTACTATGAAAATCATAATTCCCCCCCCCCCATAGTATGCTGCAGAGCAAGATAAGCAACCTTGGTCCTTAGAACATGGTGTAGAGCATAGTAGAGAGTTGTGAAAAGAGAAAAAAAGTGATATATGGGAGGGGAATATTTCAGAAAGCTGATTTCACTAGCACTTATGCTTATGATTAATCCCTTCCTAAATCTACCCTCTGTTTTATTCTCTCCATTCCCTCTGTTGAGTGAAATATATTTCTGCACATCCTCAGAATTGGAGTAAGGAAAAAAGAGGTTCTAGACCTTCCTCACTTTATCAAAGATGGAAAGACAGGCAGAGAAAGACACACACAGACAAAGATAGAGACACACAGAGAGATAAAGAGACACAAAAGACAGACAGATAAAGGAGAGGAGAGAGACACATAGAGAGACATACAGAGAGAAAGAAACAGAAAGAAAGACAGAGATAGAGGCAGAGAAGGAGTAACTAGACAAGATGGCTATTCAGTAAGATGATGAATTCTTTAAAATGAGTTGTAGACAAAAAGATAGAGGCTGCCTCAGGTCTAGACTGAATAGAATCAGATCATATCAACAGGGGAGAAACTCCTCTCCTCTGGTTCACCAGTGAATGATGACGTATTTTCCTTCTGAGAAAATGCTTTCAAAGACCTAAAGAGATTGTATGGTTCTATGATACCTTATTGATTGCTACATAGATGGGAAACCCTTTGTACCTGTGATTAGGAATTTCCAAGTCTGGTAGCTGCACCCAAGGAATAACTGAGTGTGTTTTTTGGCTAGTGTTTTCTAGTTAAATCTACATATTTGCAGATTAAATACAGAACTCTCTATCCTACCTCCTACTTGGTGGGCAACAATTTGACCTGCTTAGCAAGATAATAATTCCCTGCTGTCTGGAAGTAAATTCCACAAAGTGGAAACAAACAAGAGAAGCAAGCAGCATTATCTAGCAGAAAGAAAACTGAACTTGAACTCAGAAGTCAGGTTCAGTCCCAATTTTGCTAATTTTGCTACTGGATGTATAGCCTCAGTCAAGATATGTGACTTTTCTAAGCCTCAGTTTCCTTTTTCCTTAAATGGAATAGCTCAAACGGCAATTTGAGGCTTACAAAACTTTTTCATCACAACAACCCTATATTATGTACATTATTACTTTCCTTTTACAAATGAGGGAACCAGGACTCAGAGAATTGATGTTCTATAGCTACTAAGTGGCACAGACTGTCACTTAATAACAATTGCACTTCCTATTTGTCAGAATTTTCATGCCGATTTGGGGGTAGCAGTTGGATTGCTGACCTTGGTTCTGAAACATTGGAATCCTCCGAATTTTTGTGCCAAATTGCCAGTGAAAAAGCTGAAGAACTGCACATTATTATGCCTTTGTGTGGATGCAATATCAATATATGTATATGTTGGGTTATATAATACTAGGTACAGTCAGATATAATTTTTATTTATTTATGACCTATTTAGGAGGCCCTTGCCGATGTAAACCATATAGGAGGAGCATGAATGTATTATTTGCTGACTGGAACACTCTAGATCTCCAAGGGGAATAGTAGTCATTTTCCTTTGGGGATCCATTGAGTGACTTTAATATTAGTTGAGGAAGATTCCAGAAGGGGCTATATACTATCAAAACTTCCTGTCTTTACTTTTCTTTGGACCTTATTCCACCTCTACCTTTACCCCAACTCTCACTGAAGGACTTGATCTTATTCTAATTTCATTTGCTTCTTCAAAAAACTCCATTCAGATTTCCATGTCTACATGGATCTCAACTTTCCATCAAGGGACTGTGTCTATCTATTTCTAGGATATTTTTTTCATCACCTCATTGTCTATCTTAAGTCTCTAAATAATTTTGAACTTGGAAGTGGTAGAGGGGTTTGGAAGGGATTCCAACCTAGAATTTAAGAAAGAGTAGCATTTAAGTGATAGTAATAGAATATCCATATGTCTTCCAAAGGCAGCATAGTAGAGACAAGGAGCAAAATCAGGCCTAAGGGCAAGGTAGATGGAAGTAGAACTAATTAGCTCAGGGGAGAGTGCTAGCCTCTGTGGTCAAATTAGGGGTACCTTAAAATTGGGTTGTTAAACTCTTTAGTTCCCTGAGTTTGTTTTCATTTTTCAGAGTCTCTGTTCCTTAGTCATAAAATGAGGTCATTGAACTAGATTTTCCTTTTAATTCTAAAAACTAAATCCCTTAGTGGAACTTGATCATTGTCATTTGAAGATCCTTGAAATCCAGAGGCAGTGAGCAGGGCTGAGAAGATAGACTCTAAGCTCTTCTACTTTATGTAACAAACCCTGACTGCCTCTCAGTCTTGCAGCTGTGACCGCAGACTCTGTCGACAGTTGGCTGGGTTCCCACAATTAAAGGATTATATTTTGTTTCTCCTTCCTCCTGGCCTTCTCTCTTTCCCCCTTTCAGTGTGGTGGCTCTAGTAGCTAGTCCTATTTGAGGGACCTGGTGAACTTCATAGATCCCAACTTTATAGGTCAAAGTCATGACCCAAAGATTTCCTGGGTAACCCTAAAGGCATCCCTAGTTTCCAGTTCATAAGTTGGCACAACTCCACTTAGTAGATCCTTAACTTCACCTGGAAATTGTGTAGTTAGTGAATTTCAGACTCCATAGTGATGAACTCACCACTCTGGAAAAATTCAAAGCCTTACAACACCCTTTCCTCCAGACAATCCTGTGAGATAGGCTGGACAGCCTGTTCTACAGATGAGGAAAGTGAGTTTCAGAGAAGTGAAATGACTTGTCCAAAGTGACTCAGGGAGTTTGTAGAAGAGGTGGGATTTTAGCCTTCTGAAAAGTCTGCTGATCATACAGAAATCTTTCCACTACAATATGCTGTCTTTATGAATTGAATTATGGTCACAAAAACGCAATTGTTGAGTAACGTGGTCCAGACCACCCTTGTCTTAATAGTCTGGTGCCTGATAAATTTGAGGAAGGAATTTATTGGTCACCCCACAATTGGAACTATGATCTTAGGTTTCCATCATAGTGACTAATCCATAGAACCAACAGCAGCATTTACAAAAACAGAAACCTTCCTCTCTCTCTGATCCTTCCTTATGGTATACATAGTCCTCATCCCAGATAGTTTCTTGCCAAACAACCCTCTAAGAGTCCCTTGCCCATGAACCCCTGCTCCAGCACCAGGGCAACCCCAGTGTCACCATCACCTAAGGTCTGTTTTGCCAAGAATGCACTTTGCATTACAAGCAAGCAACTATATGCAAAAGCTATAGAGAGGATAAATAGGAGACAATCAACAGAGGGGAAATACCAGCATTAAGGGGGATCGGATAAGGTTTCTGGAGGAAGATGGGACTTTTGCTGTGGCTTGAAGGAAGGTAGGAAAATGAAAAGTTGAAGATGAGAATGAAGATCACTCCAGGCATGAGTGAAAGTCACTGAAAATGTATGCAGTTGGGAAATCCTGGGGGAATCATTTGCATTGTATGGCCCCCTTTCAGTCATGAGATGCAAAGGTCAAAGGGACCTTCCAAAGGGACTTCCTCATTTTAAAAATAAAGGAAATTACACTTAAGAGGAGAAGCAACTCAGCTAACATTGAGGAGATATTGAGTGAGAGTCAGGACTGGAATCCAGATTCTCTTAATAACAACTTTAAGGCTTTCCCCCATCCACCACGCCACTTGTTTTCTCAAATTTTCTAATTTATGAGCACATTGTCAAGAAAGTATCCAGGCTTAGGTCACTTTTTAACACTCTAGTGATAGAATCTCACTTGAAGTAGTTACCAGCATCCCAAACTCATTTACAGCCTAGAAGCCGTTGCATTATCTCGTTTCCAATTGTGGATCCCATTTACCTCCCTCTCAAATCTTCTTTGGGTTTACTTAGCACAATTAAAATTCTTCTATAATTTAATTATTATTATTTTTTTAAATTACAAACCAAAGGGCAGCTAGGTGTCATAGTGGATAGAGCACCAGCTCTGAAGTCAGGAGGACCTGAATTCAAATCTGGCCTCAGACACTTACTACTTCCAAGCTGTGTGACACTGGGCAAGTCACTTAATCCTAATTGCCTCAGCAAAAAAAAAAAAAAAAAAAATTATAAACCCAAGCAACTTTACAGAAGAAAAAGAATGTATTGATCATCACATCTAAAGAGATTTATGTGTCTTTAATTTCTTTCATACTTTGCAGTGTGACAAGAGATTTTATTTGGTTAAATAAGGGAAAAGATAGTCTAAATGCTCTGAAGACTGCTTTAATTTGACAAGGAACAACTTTACATTTAAAGGAAGGCATGAGAAAGCAATGGCAAAAAAATGCCAAGGACTTTAAAATATTTTGTGTGTTTTTTTGCGTTCTCCCACTATTTGATATCCATGTTTTGCATTCTTCAATATTTTGCCCTTTTTGTCTTCTTTTGATTACATAAGAATATACTCGGCATGTCCATTGTAATTGTCAAAATTGTTCCAAGATGGCACCCGGCTTCCTCTTCCTCTTCAGTGGACCCTTGCAGAAGTGAAAGGCACCTTTGAGACCTCCTTGTCCAGCTCTGTAGTTTTTCAGATCAAGAAGAGGCCCAGAAGGAGCAGCCACGTGTCTGAGGTTATACAGCTAAGATGTAGCAGAAGTGGGATTCAGATTCAGTTCTCCCAAATTCCCATCCATGCCCACAGCTTGATTCCTTATTTGTATGTAATTTGCATTTGCATTTCTTTGTGTTCAGTTATTTTGGGATTTTATTTTGTTGCATTTCCATGAATGTTTACAAATTTTTGGCTTGCCCTTTTCACATTTGTAAAAAAATTCTATGGAGTTACTGTAGCCATTTTATCAGTGGCGTAGGGGCCAGCGAGGACACAGACAAAGAGAGATTGGAGACATAGAATCATGTATGGATGGAGATAAGAGTAAAGTATACAGACTAGAAAGACAAGAAGGGGCCAGTTTGTTCTGAGCTAAAACGAAGGGGTTTATATTTGAGCCTAGAATTAGTCGAAAGTCACTAGGATTGGTAGAGTAGGACAAAGACACCGTTGGACGTGCTTTAGGAATCACTTTGGCAGTGGACTGGAGTGAGGAGACCCTGGAGGCAGTGATTTATTTGAGACTGATTGCAAAGAATCCTGGTGAGAGGAAATGAGGGCCTGAAGCAATGAGGTAACTATTGAATAAAGACAAGGGGAGGTATTGGAGAGATATTGTGGCAGTAGGAATGATAAGGTTGGACCATTGGTTGGATATGAGGGTCAATGAGAAGGAGTAGAGGTTTTTAACTTGGTAACTGGAAGAAGTATGATTGTAACTCTAATAGTAACAGAATGGCTGTTAGATTAGTGACTTCTGAGTCAGAAAACCTGAATTCAAGTCTTACCTGATACATACATGACCTTGGGCAAGGGACTCAGCTTCTGAGTACCCCAAGAAAACTAGTTGTGGATCTCCTCTGAAAGAGGGATTTTTCTCACTGGGAGTTGACTCTATAGATGGAAATCACCGGCACTGTGTAAAGTACCAGAAGACTGGATGACATTACTGACTCCATCTCCTAGCTGTGTGACTTTACATAAGTCATATTTTCTGAGCCTCATTGTTCATCATGTCATCATTTCATTGTTTCACTAATAGTTGTAGCCTATTTCTCATAGGATCTCAGTTTCCTCATCTGCAAAATGGGAATAATAGGACATGAAGAGCATCAGCACGGAATCGTGGCTTTCTAGCCTAAAGGACTTGGGATCAGGAAAACCTGGATTAAAATTTTGCCTCTTCAACACTTACTAGCTCTGGGAACCTGGACAAGTTTCTGAGCTTAGACCATTCAATAAGTAATAGATGAAATCTATGTCAAGAAAATCACAGGCCTTTCGCATAATACTTGTGAAGTTTACAGCATGGAATTGTTGTTTGGAAAACACAATCAGAGCTAGTACGGGAAGTCCCAGGGGAAGAAAATCTTCCCACCAATGCAAATTGGCATATTCTTTGAAAGTTACAGTCTTAGAGCTCTGTCTTAAGCACTGAAAATTGAAGTTACTTATACAGGATCACAAGACCATTAGGATCACATAGAGTCACATGATTTGAAGTAGACCTTAAACCCAGTCTTCTGGACTCAGAAACCAGCTATCTACCCACCCAGGGGGCCTTGCTGCACAAACTAACAAATAAAATTCTATCTAATTTTTCTGGATTAACAGGTATATAATGGTATATCAAATCTGTCGCAATTTAAATGTAATTTTTTTTGTTAGAGAGCATTTTCCCCTAGGATCATCTATTATCTGTATTTCCTCTGGAGGAAGTTATCAACTCATCTCCTTTGACTATTTCTTAATGGAACTGAGAAATTGATTGAGAGTATTTTATCAAGGGATTGGTCAACTTTCATTATATTGGTCACACCTATTACTTCCCATTCTGCCATTTTATTTTGAGATTTTAAAATGCATTTTTTGTGCAAAAGTTTTTCAGACTTTGTTTTATATTTATTTTCTGATATGTTCATTTTATACCTGGTCATTGTTTCTATTTCTTCAAGAACAAGAAACTTACCTTACCATCTGCTTGGCTGTTTTATCTGCAGAACTACTGGACTTTTTCATGTAGAATGAAATATTCTTGGGAGCAAGGACTGTCTCTGTTTTTTACTTTTATCTCTAGCCCTATGCTAAGTAATAGAGATAAAATTAATAAATGCTTTTTCAGTCATTTATTTATCATCTACTCATTCACAAATGAGTTATTCTATTTTCTTCCAGGTTTTTCTTTAAATTACTTTTTTCTGGGGGAAAGGACAAGAGAAAATAAACTGTACTGATTGATCCCCCACAGATTTATATTATATAATTTTAACTGGGCCTCACTGAAATGAACCAATCCTTTAATATATCTCTAAATGAGTCCCTATGCTATTCAAGACAAAGACTTTTTTTCCCCTGAGACAATTGGGATTACGTGACTTGCTCAGGGTCACACAGCGAGGAAGTGTTAAGTGTCTGGGATCACATTTGAACTCAGGTCCTCCTGACTTCAAGACAGAGACTTTTCTAAACCTTTTAATTGATCGTTAACCCTCCTTTGAGTCTTCCTTCCTCCACTCCCTCAGCTGAGAACTTTGCCTTATTTCATTAAAAAGATTGAAGCCACTTACCTAGGAACTCCTCTTATTCTCTCCTCCTAATCTCATGTGACTAAGATGCCTTCCCCTACTATCTTCTCATTATCTCTATCTCATAGGAAGAAGAGGCTCCTCTCCTTACCCTTTTATATGAACAAATGATCCCATTCCATGCTGTTTTCTCCAATGAGGATAAAGTCATGAATCGTCAATCTCTCTCAGTCTCTTGGCTGCTTGCTTGATGTCTACCAATATGTCCATGTGTCCTCCATGCTCAAAACCCTTCATCTGTTTTCTCTTTCCTCACTAGCTACAAGCCTTTAGCTATCATTCTTTTCACGACTAAATTCTTTAAGAGGGCCTTCTATAATCAGTGTTTCAACTTTTCCTTCTTTCTCTTCTAAAATCTGTGCTCTGACTTTCAATCTCATTTTTCAGCTGACATTGACCTCCCTTTAGATTTTGATTTAAGACACTTTTATTTCTTGACTCCAAGCATTTTCACTGGGTGTTTCTCTCAGTGGAGAAAGCCTTACCTTTTTCATCTCTGCTTCCTGGCTTTCCTGGGTTCCTTCAAGTCCCAGCTTAATTATACTTTTGCAAAAAAAGCCTGGAGCATTCTTTCTGAGATTATCTTCAATTTTTTTTTGTTTGTTTCTGTTGCTTTCAACTTTCTCTATTTCTGTTTGTCTGTTTTTTTTTTTTTTCTCTCTCTAACTATACTGTTTTGTATGTTGTTTTCCTCATTAGAATTCAAACTAATTGAGGCTATTTTTGCCTTTCTTGTGGCCCATAGTAGGTGCTTAATAAATCATTGTTCATTTGATTATCTAGATTTTAAGACTTTTTGTAATGTGGAATATGAAAATAAGTGAGTTTTAACCAAACATCCCTTTCCTATACTTTGAAGTTGGGGGACTCCCTAATTTCTGTAAGGGAGAGGAGAAGGTTGAAAGAAGAAGAATTAGAAGGAGAAGGGGAAAAGGAAGAAGGAGAAAGTTCTCCTAACAAGATGACATTCCTGTGGAAAGAGATGTTTGGAATATTGAGAATGTTTAGATGTTTAGAATCCTCTCATTCCCCAATATCTGTTGCCTAGGAGGAGACTAAAATTATGGGATTCCTTCTCTATCCATTTCTCCTCCATTACCCCTACCATATCCCTCAGTGAACCTCCTGAAGTACCACTTGGTAGCTCTCTTCCCTTGGCCCTCCCATCTCCTTGTCTCTTACCTTCTTCCTCATTGTCCTCTTGGCTCTTGTGGCCTGTGGGATAGATGGAGAGAGTTCTAGAGAAAGATTTGGGAGAACCAAAAAAAAGACTTTGCCCTGTGTGGGGAAAGACCTAAAGACAGCCTTTCATTTAATATTGAGGATCAGGCCACATGGAGCCATGTGAGAATTTGCTAGTCTAGCAATGATCACATTAGAATCTTCCTGTGTGTAAAGAACAGGAGCTCCTAGTGGCTTAGAGCAGTCTCTTCTTTCCCACCAGGACAGGATGGAGCTGACTTTTTTCTATCACACACTAGGATTGGTCAGGGACTGGTGGGCCTCTGCTTTTGGTCTTTCCTCCAATATCCAGCAGAGGGATCCATATGGCTAACTGCCACCTGCCCCCCCCCAGCAAAAAATTACGACTGATATATTGTGTACTCAGGCCTTGAATTGCTGTGGGAAACACCAGTTCCTTCTTACTTTTGATCTGCCCTCCCATTCCCACCTTTGTCCTCCTTGTTCCTACCCCATGCATCTTTTTTTCCTCCATATGATGAAGGCTGCAGCTGAGACCAGGAGCAGGATGGTAGTGGCTGAGATACTTAGAGACAATTTCCAGGACTTTCCTCTCGTGACTTTTCCTGGTGCTGCAGGGAAGGCAGAGGCAATAGACACAAAAGTGGATGGGGTCTCTTCTTATGGAAACTTGGAAGCATTCTGCCCACTGAATCCCTTCCCCTTCAGTAGCAGATCTGAGACCATTAAGAAGATTTTTTCTCAATTATCCCATCATTTTCAAAAGGAAACTGAGGTTCATTTGAGTATGATTTATGCAATTTGAGATTCAAGTTTGGTGCATTATTTAGGACTCTTCTTATTGGTGGAGAAAATAATTATTCAATGCTATTCCCCTCTCTGAAAGGTCAAGTTGGCAGAAAAGCTCGAGAAAGAAAAGATCTGTTTCTAGCCTTTTGTTTCAAGAAAGGATACATGTTTCTAGATTATCTTCTAGACTAGCTAGATATAGATATCTAGACATATCTAGATGTTTGTATCTAGACTGTCTAGAGGTAGAGAGAAAAGATTTAGGGAAGTAGCAGATAAGCAGAGGAGCCAGGACCTTAACCTATTCCTGATTTTCTAGCTTGTTTCCCTAGAGACTTATGGGAATTTCCTCTCAGGTGATATTGGAACCATGACGGTTTGAGCTGAAATATTTTACTCACAGCCATTCTGTGCATTGTCTGATATTTTCTAAGTCTCTCTGAGTCTATAGACTTGGCTAAATGGGTTTGCTCATCATTCACTATTTGTGATATTTTTTTTAAATTTGCATTTACAAGCCTTTGGATATAATTAGCTCTCCTTCTTAGGAAAATGACTGGAACCTAAAAATCATTTCCTCTAGTCTGGTGATATATGAGGGGGTGGATAGATATAAAAAATGCCCTCTTTCTGGTACCCTCTTTCTGAGGAGAGCAGAATAGTCAGCTCGTCGTCCCTTTTCTTGTTCCTCTCTGAGCAGGAATCAAAATCTCCTTTGGAGAGGGGTGGGCAAGATTTCAGAAATATCTCTTCACGATATCCTATGAGCTGCCTTTGGGGAAACCTATGTGGACATGAATAATCCACATGGCCCCCACACGTAGATCCCATTTGCCAGACCTTTCATAGGCCTTTGGGTTCACTCACCTGGGTACACGGCAGGCACCCCTAGCTCACAGTGCTCTACCACACAGGCGTAACCATCTCCAGTGTCCCTCAGCTCAAGCTCCACAGTCAGTTGGAGGTAGAAGGTGGCGTCAGCATTGGGCAAGGTGCCACTGGAGGTCTCCTTTCCCCATATCCCCATTTGCCCATCTTTTTCCCAGTGGAGCAGGATGGGGCGGGGGTAGAAGCCCCGGGCTGTGCAGAAGAGAGTGATCCTGCCATCTGGGGCATCATGGCGAGACACGGTCACCTCAGGGGGCTCTGGGAGACAAATGAGGCGGTCATTTTGAAAGATCAGGGAACACTTACTATTTTCCCATTACTTCTAGCATCAAATAGAAAACTTTTTTTGGAGACCTTCACAATAAGATGTCTCCTTTCTTTCCAATCTTGTTATCCTTTATTCTCCTCGATATGCTCTTCCATTAAGTTACACTGGCCTTCTTGCTCTTGCTCCAATAAGATATTGCATGCCCCCAACTTTGTGCCTTTTCATGAGCTGTCTTCATGACTGGCTGGGAGTGCCTTCCCCTCAGGTACACCTCCTAGAAACCTTGGTTTTCTCATTTTAATTTCAGCAAAAGACTTTTCCTGACCTCTCTCCTTCTTCTCCTTCACTCAGCGATGATCTCAATATTTATCTATGTATCTTGTATATACATCATTTATTGATGATGCCCAATAGAATGTGAGGGCAGGGACTGCTTTTGTCTCTCTTTACACAAGGCCTGGTATACAGTAAGTGCTTAACAATAATAAGAATTTATTGCTTGACTCTTGGTTCTAGCCTTGACTTTTCTCAACTTTTCCCCCCTCCAATGGCCTTCAAAGGCAGTCAGGTGATTCTCCAGGAAGTTAGATTAATGAGGTTAAAAACCTTCTGATGTTGCCTCTGGGATTGGGAAGAGAAGGGCCTTCAGTATTTTAGATCTATGTCCCACTGTTTCTTCACTTTATCCTCCTATAATAATATTATAGTAACAGTCCACACTCTCCTTTAAGGTTAAAAAAGCATTTCCCTCACAAATACCCAGTGAGGGAGGTAGTCTCTGATTCCCTGGCTTCCTTCATCTCTTGTTTCTTCTGTCTCTGTCTCAGTCTTTGCATCTCTCTGAGGATTGCCATCCTTCCATTTCATGAATTGTACATCTCACTGATAGCAGTGCTAATCTTGTAGATACATTGTCTTCTCAGAGCAAGCTCTATATAGATAGTTTGGAAATGTATATGCCGAGTGTTTCCAGGTATATCCTAATCTCCTATTGATGGCTGACAAGAGTCACAATTACTCTCAACTGCAAGATTATGAGTCTACGTGAGAAGGGGAGTCTGGGGACTTACCATTCTCTTTTAGGTGAAAGAGTTCCAGAACAATCTTCAGAAATCTTGGGCATTCATCTACTAGTATTTTGTCCCATTGGACGCTTTCCTCCAAATAATTGCAGAAGCGTGTGACCTCTGACTTCTTGGTTACCCATCCTTCACTCTGTTCATCTAACTGGCAGACAGTCTCCCCATCAAAACCAACCCACATTCGGCTGTCCACTTGGATGTCTCCATCCAGCTCACAGAAAACTGTGACCTGGGTTGTTTGAACCTCTGTGGGGAATAGAATTGGATCCTTCTTTGGGAGGCAATTGGAACAGCGAAGGAACCTGGCTGGGGACCTTTTGATCATTTACTAGCACACTCAAGCCCTTGAGTCAATGTCTTAGGAACAGACTTTGACATCTTGAGGGGAGGAAGGTAGAAAAGGATGGTCAGGAGGTGGGTGAAAGAGGGAAGGATAACGTTCTGGTGCAGGAAACTCACCCCAAGTCTCATTATAAGAGACCATCCAGTAGGCACTGAAACGCCGCAAATCATCCTCTCGCCCTTGCTGCAGATGCTCTTTCAGTTTCTCCATCAGTTTGTTCTTCAAAGGTGGGTAGGCCCAACCTAGTTTGATCAGCAGCTCCTTGTTCTGGGTATCATAGGAGAGCAAGAGCTGGCCATCGACCCACACATTGAAGATGATGTCTGGAAGGTTGTCGGTTATGGCCAACCCAGTAAATTGGGTCTCCAGCTTGTGGAGGGCTGGATGACAGAGAGGGTGACTGTTGCATCTAAACATGCTTTCTTACCCATCCCTCCCCATTCTTTTCATTTCCTGATGGAGAGTGATGAGGGCAAATCCAGAAAGGGGTAACCTGTGGCTTTTTAATTCCACATGCCGCTTCCTTTTACTAACCCTATGCAATCTACCGGACCAGAGGAAAATCCTAGGAGGGAGGCATGTAGAGGAAGAGAGAGGGAAGCTGGAAACTGGGTTTTGAAGAGTTGTTCTCAAAACCTTTCCAAAGTGTTTAAGTTCTCGAATGGTTGAAGTGAAAAACCCTCCTCTGATGACTATTTCTGGACTGAGAGTAGCCCCCTGTTGTCCAAGCAGAGACTAAGGGGAATGATGAGAAAGCATTATGGTAGAGCAGAGAGGCAGTGGGGAATAGGGAAGAGAAGCTGTGGCTCAGGAAGAGCTGGATTCAAATTCTTCTTCACTTCTCCATTCTCTAATCTGGACAACTGTCAAAGACTATTGTTGTCCCTTCACACCAGCAGAGTGTGTTCCCAAACTGGGAGTTTTCTTCACGGATTAAGTTATAGATTGAAACTAAAGCAAAAAAGTTTTAAAATACTAGAAAAGGTACACATATAACAATTTGCATGCATGGACTCCTTTGAAAATCAAGATGTAATTAATGGACACAATGTTGGACTTGAACTGGGGTTTGAATCCCTCCTTTCGCCTTATGACCTCTGTGACCATTTAATCACTGAGTTTCAGTTTTCTGTCTATAAAATGTAAAAAACCAGCACTAACTGACACCAGAAAGAAGGTCCTTCCAAAAATATTAAGGGAATTATGAGAAATAGTTCTGTTGGGTTCTTTAGTAAGAAGCAGGAAGAGAAATTTGGGAATATAACGAAGGTGGAATTTGTGTTAGCTTGAAAAAAGCTTTAAGAAGGCTTGGGCTTAGAGTTAATCCACTTGGATAGAATGTATGCACCCAGATCTCCACATCCTATAGCAAAGTTGATTTTATAGAAATAATGGAGACAGACAAACAGACACAGAGACATAGAAAGTTAAAAAAAAGCTCAAGAAAAAGATAAGGAAAAAAAGAGACACACAGAGAAAGAGAGACAGAAAGAAAGAAAGAAAAAAAAAGAGCAAGAGAGTGAAAAAGTGAGAACGAGAGCAAGAGGAAGAAGAGGGAGAGGGAAAGAGAGGGAAGGAGAGAGGGAGGGAGGGAGTTGGAATACAAGCTCTGATTCTTGCCTAAGTCAAATTTTTCTGGACTTTGTCTTTGTGCTTCATAACCTCATTTTGAAAAATGATGGGATAGGGAGGCAGCTAGATGACTCAGTGAATAAGTGCTGGGCCTGGAGTCAGGAAGACTTGAGTTCAAGTCTGGCCTTAGATGCTTACTGGCTGTGTGACCCTGGGGAAGTCACTTACTCCTCTTTTTCTCGATATAAAATGAGCTGGAAGAGGAAATGGCAAATCCATCCAGTATCTTTTGCCATGAAAACCCCAAACGGGATCATAAAGAGATGGACATGACTGACAAGTGATTAACCAACCACACTGGCTATATTGATATAACTTGATTGATTTAAATTGATATAAATAAAATGTTTGAAACTGAGTGTTGGGAAGGGATATGAATATGGATGGGGATTGGGAAGAGGGAAGGGGAGGTTATTTTTGGAAATTTGGTAATAGAAAACCAAAAAAATCCATAAAATTTCATTTTAAAGAAGTGAGGGTTAGAGTAGACAATTTCTGAGATCCCTTTAGCTTGAATTCCCATGATCTTATTAATAACATATTTCATTAGTGATTTTTTTCTTTAAGGAGTGGGGATGAGGATCTGGATCATGATTTCAGTGGTGACTGATAGTGAAGAAACTTCCCCTGCTAGTGTAGATTGGCACTTATTCTATGACTTAACAATCTTAGGGAACTGGCCGGGGTACTGAGACATTAAACTTGCCTGAGGTCACACAGCCAATATGTGTCAGAGGCAATATTTGAATTCAGATCCTTCTGATTTCAAGGCTCACTCTTAATTTGCTATACCATCTCTCTAGTATTTAAGATAACAACCCAGAAAGTAGACATTGCAATCCCATTTGGCAAATGAAGAAACTGAGGTTCAGAGATTGAAATGACTGATCAAATATCCCCCAAATAGTCTCTTGAATCTTTCCTTTACACTAAAAAAGACAACTCAGGGTCACTGAGTCATACTATTAAAGATCAATACTATAGGGACAACTTTTTTTTTAAAGAGCTTTTGAGAATATCTAGTTCCAACTCCTCATTTTTACAGAAGCTTAGAAGGAGGCTATGGATGCTAAGTGGACTTAGCTAGCTGACAACATAATGAGAAGAGCTGGTGTTTCCTGAGCTTCTGGTTCTAATTTACCTCATTGCAGGGCATGGTTGGGAAGGGATACAGACTTTAGACATTTGGATAGAAATAGTAGAGCTAAAGAAGCAGATAGAGAAAAGGCTTAGAGAGAAAAATGCCCTCTCCAAATACTGAGAGGTGAGGGCACTGTGTTTTTCAATATGCTGATGGTGTATAAAAGGTAAAGGATCCTGTTTTTGGAGCCAAAAGGCCTGGGCTGATCTCATATTTTATTTCTGAGGAAACAGGACAGAAGAGACAAAGAATCTTGTCCTAAGTCAGAGAGATCATAAACAGCAGAGCTGAATCTATGCAAAGGTTTTCTGACTCTGGGGCATTTAGGTCCTTATGGATAGGAAGAGAAGGGACTAGGATTTGTGTCCTCTATTCTTAGAATAATCAGTAGAACCTTCAGTTTCCTAAAATGATTTTTACTAAAGTTCAGGTCACTTCCTTACTCAATAAATTACAATGATTCCCTATTGCTTTTAGGGTCAAATTCAAATGCTTTTGTTTTGCTTCACAATCTGGTTCAAATCTACTTTTCCAAACCTGTTACAAACCTAACTATGCTTTCTACAGCCTAGTTATACATTCCTTGTAATTCTCTCTCCATCTACAATTCCTTTGCCTTTGTATTGGGTCATGGGATATTAGTCTCAGAACTATAAAAGAATCTTAGAAGTCATCAACTCCAACCTCCTTATTACAGGATTTGAATTTTGGTCCTCAGAGTTCAATTCCTGAGCCCTTTTCACTGTTCCATGTTTCCTTCCTCATTTCTGCCTCCCATGTTTAGGTTGCCAATCCTCCATTCCACCATCTTTTAGAATCCCCACCTTCCTTCCAGTTCCAGCCTGAGTGCCCCCTTCTACATGAAGCCTCTTCTGGTATCTCCATCACCTAGTGTCCTTTTCTCTAAACATTTACTTGCAGTTGTCTCGTGTTTCATTTGTACTGATTTTTGTATATGTTTTCCTTCCCATTAGAATGTAATTTCATAGAAGGCATGGATTATCTTTCCTTTTCCTTGTATCCATAGCACTTAGCACAGTACATTTAAATCTCCATTGTGAGTTATTAATAAAACTTATTGACTGGTTGATGGAACTGCAAGTTCCCCACAGCAGTGAAAGTATCTCTCCTCACATAACCAGACTCTCTCTAAGAGTGGGTTATGAAATCTCCATGGTATTGGAGGCTGATTCACTTGGGGAGGCCAGTCCTATCCTCTCAGACTCACCTGCTTTGGTCTCCCTCAGAGCAAACACTCCCAGAAAGAACATCCAAGGTATAAAGATTCCCTTCCTCCTCTGGGTTCTCATCTGGAGGAGTTCACAACCCATTCTTTCTAGGATCTCTTGGACCTTCTTCCCGGTGACTCACGCAGGATGGTTCCAGGCTCCAAATTCCTTCTCCTCCAGGGTAAGCCAGTTTTTGAGGGCAGGTGCAAGGAACCAGCTCCGCAGTAAGGATCAGCAAACACTTGCTTGTTCTTCTTGCTTGTGAAAGAGGAAAAAGTAGGGCATTGTGAGTGCTAAGTACTTTTAACCCTCCAAACTCCATTATTCTCCAGTAGGAAATGGAACTCTTAAAGCCTTCTTTGACCCCCATCTAGGCTTGGCTCTCCCAGACTGTGGCCTTCTATTAACTGACAGCTGAAGTTCTATGTAACGAAGCGGAACTTACCTCTGGGCTTATGGGAATGAATGGAACAAAAGCGTCTGTGGCAGCAACAGGAAGCTCTATGTTAAAGTCACTATAACACATTGCTGGGGGCCCAGAGTGGGGAGGAGGCATTTGCTCTCTTAAGAACATTAATTTCCCTTGACCTACACATGTTTCACTTTATCTCAAATAGCAGAACTAAGTGTGGTGGTGATGGGTGGAAGCTGTGAGTGGGCAACACATAGTTCTTCAATATCGAGAAAAACTGAATTGATCAGTCTGGGCATTCTTGATTAAAAAAAAAAAAGACTAGAAGACAAAAGGAAGATGCAACTGAATGGAAGAATGGTTCCCAGATTCTTGTTGCAGAGGTAAACAGAAGAATTGGTTTTATCATGGATTTGAGTGCATTAAGAAACATTTCATGGTGCAGCATTCATCAATGAATCAACGAGCACTTTAAGCACCAACTGTGTGCCAGAAACACTATTAAACATGCAATAAGTATTTGCAGAAGACTATTATGAAAATCAATTTGGTTTACGTGCCAATATATGTTGGACAGGATAAAGTGCTAGAGAAATTCTATGAATTCACTAAGACTTCTAAGTTTCTAAGTCTCTAAGCACCCATTTGAAGAGCTGTTACTTCAGCATACAGTTGGGGATAAGGGAGGCTTGCCAAGAAAAAAAAAATAGGTTAACAAATGTGATCCAGGAGCCAAAAAAAGATATCAAAGGCTTGTAGAAGATAAAGAATCATGTCTTAAATACTTTATCATGAATGCTTTTTACTTGAAAAGAATTAGAAGGCACTGGATAAAATTGGAATTAAATATCATAATGTGATATTCCTAGGCCTGAGCTGACATCATATTTTACTTCTGAGGAAACAGGCCAAAAGAGACAAAAAATCTTATCCTAGGTCAGGTTAGGTTCTAGGGGAACAGATACTCAGGATGCTTTGTGCATCTTCAATTTGGAAAAGCTATTGCTTATGAGCCCCCACCAGGGAATGTACCATTAATAGGCAGACAACTGACAAAGTAGCTCAAAAGATAGACATTTATTGAAATGGAATTGTAAGAATAGGAGCTACAAAATTTCTCTCCCCACTTCCTCCCTATTCCTACGGAGTGTACAACAGATTATAATCTCTCCTGACCCCTTTTGGTATCAGAATAGTAGGCAAAAAATAAAGTATGCAAATACAAATATAAGGAAAACATATGACAGAGACAGCTCGTGTCCTTGACAATGTAGGGCCTAAATGCCATTTCCCCTTACAGCAGAGTCCTCATGCTGTTCTCATGTGGATGCAGTGTTGCTACTTGTAGGTCACTCAGTTGAAATCTCAAGTAACAAAGTTTCTATGGACATATATTTTGACTCATTGGATACTGTTCTTGGTAGGTGTGACATATCCTACTGGGAAAGTTGTTTTGCTGTAAAACACATGACTAATGGGAAGGGGGAGGAAGGAGAGAAATCCCCTTACCCTCAAAGGCTAGGGCTAAGTTCCTCTGAATAGTCGCTTTTTTTCTTTGCTTCTAGAAGCCATACTCCTCAGAGCTGTCTTTTGCCTCTACTTTTCTACAGAATTTGTCTCGCTTTTTAGAGGGCCACCAGGGTCATGACTGAAATGAGCTATTAAGTGACTATTTGCCCTATAATTTTACCTATTTTTGATTATAGAAGTTTGCATATTTTATTAAGGAATAGCAATCTAGAAATGCTTTTGCATTTTGTTTAAGACTTTAAAACCTTGTTGAATCTATTATCCACCCATTTCCCCTCCTCTGTGATTCCATCAGCTAGGTTAGGAAGAAATAATTGATTGGAGATGATTAATTTTCTACTTCAACTACAATAAAAAATAAAATTGATTACATGTTAACAAGCTGGAAACGACTCATTATTAATATGAGAGCCATTCCTGAGTCAGCTGTTGACTTATAGTCAGATTATTGACTTTTTGGAGAAAGATAAAAATGGGAAAAAAAATCTAGGAGAAATAATAAACATGTGTAATTATATTAACTTCAGTCTCAACTAATTATTTAACTTGTTGAAATGAAATCTGAGAAATAATTGAAGGAATGGGCATTGACACAGCTTATTATCATCTCCCCAAGAAGTTTAGTTAATATAAATCAAATGTCATAGTAAGGATATATTTGTGTATGATAGTTTCTGATAATTCTACTTTCTTTCTCTTATGAATCTGTCTTTTCATTTTGTAAATGTGATTTTCTTTTCTTTTTCTCATTCAGGCTAACTATTAGTTAATTGATTTTGTCAGTGTGCTAGAAAATAAAACCTCTTCCTGGTTTTGTTATTATTTCTATAGTCTTTTTATTTCCATGTTTCTTTATTTCTCTCACGATTTTTAAGACTTATTTTTTGTATTGACGTGTTAATTTTTTCATTTTCTAGTCTTTTGAAAATGTTATGTTGCTTGTTGATCTCTTTTTCTATTTTATTAATATAAGTTTTAGTTGTGAATCTGTGAAAATGGATTTAGCTATGTGTGATAACAACAATATTATCATTAATAATAATTTTGTACTCCCCAAAATGTATTGCATATAATTACATCTTATATAGTTATATATTAATTATAAATATATAATAATTATTTAGTAACAAAAGTTACTTCACAGATATGTTCTCATTTTCTCCCCACAATAGTCCTGGGAAATAAGTACCATCATTAATCTCATTTTATCTTTTGTATTATTAATTATTAATGATATTATTAATCTCAGAAAACTGAGATTGATGGAGATTAAGTGACTTTTTCAGGCTCACATACCTAATAAGCATTTTAACAGGATTTTAACTCATGCCTTCTACCTCCAGGCCAGAGCTCTATCTGCTTGTTAATTGTTATTTTCCTTTTATTATCATTTTCTTTAATAAAATTATTCATTATTGTTATGCCTTCTTCTTTGACCTCTTTATTATTTGAGGGTGTTATTACTTAGTTAAATTTGGGTCTTTGTCTTTTATATATCCTTCATTTCAATTTTATTGCATTATTGTCTGTAAAAGATATATTTTTATTTTTGCCACTTAAAAATTGTCTCCATTGATCAATAAATATTTATTAAATGTCTATTCTAGGGGCAACTAGGTGGTGCAGTGGATAGAGCACCAGTCTTGAAGTCAGGAGAACCTGAATCAAATCTGGTCTCAGATACTTAATACTTCCTGTGTGTGACCCTGGGCAAATCATTTAATCCCAATTGTCTCAGGAAAAAAGTCTATTCTATGTCAGGTTATATGCCCAACACTGAAGATACAAAACCAGAAATGAAACAGTCTCTGCCTTTAAGGAACTTACATTCTATTGAGGATAACATGGATATACAAAAGTATTTACAGTCAATATATACTAAATAATATGAGATCGTTTTAGGCACTAGAACTTGAAAGATTTTAGGAAATCCTTGTGGAAAATTTATGATTTCCTTATTTCTTAGTACATGATAGACTTTTGTGATGGCATTATTGGAACTCTTTGGGAAAAAACCCATTGTTTTGAACTTATTATTCAGAAATTTCTACAGGTTAGTCAACTATGTTTTTTTCAATCATTTCTTTAACTTTGCATTTTCTTTATTGTTGGATTTATTCAGCTCTTAGAGAGGAATATTAAAATCTATTATTATTGTGATCTCATACTATTATTGTGTTACTATCTATAAATACCTTTTTTTTTTTTTTGGCAAATCACTTAAGTTTGCTTTTGAGAGGTAGAACCTATGCCATTTAGTGTAACATGTTATTGTTGTTGCTGTTATTGTTCTTTTTTGAAAATGGGTCACCCAATCTTAATCCTTCAGGTAGGGATTGCTGATTGGCACCGAAGCTTTTACTCATTCTGTTTTTTGGCTGTACTTCTCTTAAGGCCTTCTGGTGGTCCTACATTCCTACAGACTCCCCATATCATATGCTGGGGTTACTGCAGATGTCTAATAAACTTTAACCCTTCTGTTCTGATGTCTGACTCTTTGTGGCCCCAATTAAGGTTTTCTTGACAAAGATATTGGATTGCTCCGCCATTTCCTTCCCCAATTCTTTTTATAGGTAAGGAAACTGAGGCAGAGTGAAGTCTGCTCAAGGTCATACAATTAGTAAATGTCTGAGGTCAGATTGGAACTCAGGAAGAGGAGTCTTTTTGCACCAGGTCCATTGAAACACCTACCTTTCTTACTAAGTCTCAAAACCGAACCCAAGTCCTCCACTAGGAGGGATTTTAGGTATGGGTTACAGACCTGGCTGGTACATATATTTTAAATAATTTTTAAAAATTGTCATGGAGCAGCTAGGTAGTGTAGTAGATACAACACTGACTCTGGAGTCAGGAGAAGCTAAACTTAAGTCAGGTCTCAGACACTTAACTAGCTGTGTGATACTGGCAAATCTCTTAACCCAGATTGCCTCCAAAAATTATCTGATGCTTCAGGCATATTGTAGTGCCTTATTCTTGTGCTTAATGTGACTTATTTATATTACTGTCTTCCCTGGATAAATGAATGAAGTCCCTGATTTTTTCCTTCACCCTAAACCTAAGATTTTGTTTCACTACCTTGTTTTTACCCTGTATGTATCTATATTTAAAACTTTTTTTCTTTAAATTTCCTCTTTCAGTATGAAGTTAATAATCACCCACAAGCATGAACGTTTCCTCGTGTAAAGAACCAAAAAGAGGATCTGTAAAATCAGAGAGTTGGGCTCGATAGCCTCCCACCTCCATTCTAGTTATGAATCTTTGATCCCATGACTGTATGAACTTTAAACTATAAACTATTCAACATAATTTGTAAGTGCCTATTAATGACAGAATTACTGTTTGTCTTCATCCCCCTTTGAACTTTTTTTTATCTGTGTATTTTAATGCTTTATTGATGCTCTTTTCATTCTTTCTTTTATCCAATCTCTATGTAACTTTTTCCCCCTCTTCTCTTTCCCCTCCCTTGTCTCACCCAGTAGAAGTCTTCCTTTGTGTCAAATAAGCAAATCAAACCAGTTCTTCACCACCTTAGTCATGATCAAACATGGATGGCCATCACATACCCAGAAGTGAATGGCAGATCTCATCATTAGTTTTCTGAAGACATGGTTGCACAATGCATCAATCACTTCTGTAATCCTTCAAAGTTGTATTCCTTTACATTATTATGGTCATCTGGAAATAGTTCTCTTTTCTTGGATTTTGTCTCTTGTGAACTACTATTTTTCTTCCCACATTGCAATTACTTCACAAAGAATGTAATATATAGTGTCAGGACTAGATCTCTGGAGGATCTCTGTACCAGCCCGAGTTCTTGATCATAGGTGAGGAGTGAAGAGGCAGGACTCATGTGGATGGTCCAACATGGAGTCCATTTATTCCAAATTCTCTCAACCTTATATACCCGAATACCCTTCCATGACCAAAGTAACACTGCGCATGCACTAACTATATATTGCGCATGTGGGACCACATAAACAACTTGCTATTGTGTATAGATGTCTCTTTGCCACTTAATATAGCTCTGCTTTAATTACAACACAGGTTGTCATGCCCCCGACTTCTCAGGAAGGCCAAGAGCCCTTGGAGGGGATGGAGAGCTGAACCAGATACTGTCAGCAGGTTCCTTTTTCTGGACTAAAGGGTCTTATACCTCTCCCAGGGTTCCCCACCATCTGTGGCCCTCTGCAGTAGTATGGGGGCAGCTAGATGGTGCCGTGGATAGAGTACTGGCCCTGGAGTTAGGAAGAATGCAGTATAGTTGATAGATATAAAAAGTTTTCCTTCTCTACCTTTCTTTTCAGTTAAAGCCTTTTTTGATTAGATTCTCAAGGCTCCAGGCAGATACACTCATTCTGGTCTTTGTTAGGTGTGTCCAATCTTATAATACTTATATTTTAAAATACTCCAAAGACCCAGGTCCTTTCTCATATACCACATTTAAAATTTTTTTACAAGGCAATTGGAGTTAAGTGACAAGCCCAGGGTCACACAATTAATAAGCATCAGGTGTCTGAGGTTGTATTTAACTCGGGTCCTGCTCTGCTTTATCCACTGTGCCGAAGTGTCGCTCCTCACATACCATCTGTTGGCCAATTGTTTGTTTTCCAGCTCTTCCTTTCTCATATGAATCTTTTACCTTCTATGGGTATCAGCGACAAGGAAACCAGCTGTGGTACCAAGATGTTCTCTTTCAAACGAACTGATCTTCAACAGCTGCTTTGTGCCGGCCACTCACTGGGCTTCGTGTTGCAGATCCACAGAAGGGCAAAAACAATCGCTGCTCTCAAGGAGCTTCCAGTGTAACGGGGGACACAAGATGCAAACCCCTACATCTGAGCAAGGCACACAGAGAATAAAATGGGGATACGTGGAAGGGAAGGCCCTGATTTAAGGAGTACCAGGACAGCCTCCTTATAGCAGAGGGGATATTAATAAGGACTTGAAAGAAGCCAGAGCAGTGAAGAGGGGGAAATGAGGAAGGAGAGATCCAGGCGAGGGGGAGACCAGAGGAGGGAGGTCTGGGCCAGCTTCAAAGTCCGGGCCAGCACTTTCTGGGTTCATGTCAGCAGTGGGATTTAAACCTGAATGGCTTATGACACGGGCTCAGAAGGTTCATGAGCAGGTTTATTTACTCGGTGGGAAGTAATGCCTGCCAGGGAGTAACCTTGTTTGTTAAGAAATCAATGTGATCCATCCAGCCATTCTGGAGAGCAATCTGGAACTCTGCTCAAAAAGTTATCAAGCTGTGCATACCCTTTGATCCAGCAGTGTTTCTACTGGGCTTATACCCCAAAGAGATACTAAAGAAGGGAAAGGGACCTGTATGTGCCAAAATGTTTGTAGCAGCCCTGTTTGTAGTGGCTAGAAGCTGGAAAATGAATGGATGCCCATCAATTGGAGAATGGTTGGGTAAATTGTGGTATATGAATGTTATGGAATATTATTGCTCCGTAAGGAATGACCAGCAGGATGAATACAGAGCGGCTTGGAGAGACCTACATGGACTGATGCTAAGTGAAATGAGCAGAACCAGGAGATCATTATACACTTCGACAACGATATTGTATGAGGACGTATTCTGACAGAAGTGGATCTCTTTGACAAAGAGAAGATCTAACTCAGTTTCAATTGATGAAGGATGGACAGAAGCAGCTACACCCAAAGAAAGAACACTGGGAAATGAATGTAAACTGTTTGCATTTTTGTTTTTTTTTCCCCGGGTTATTTATACCTTCTGAATCCAATTCTCCCTGTGCAACAAGAAAACTGTTCATTCTGCACACATATATTGTATCTAGGATATACTGCAACATATCCAACATATATAGGACTGCTTGCCATCTGGGGGAGGGGGTGGAGGGAGGGAGGGGAAAAATCGGAACAGAAGTGAGTGCAAGGGATAATGCTGTAAAAAATTACCCAGGCATGGGTTCTGTCAATAAAAAGTTATTTAAAAAAGTCAACGGGATCTCAGTCATTTTCATTCATTGCAGCGTTGTCCATAATTGCTTCCTATGGAGAGTTCCATTCCAATTGTCTTCCAACTGAATTATGTCCCTTCTCCCATCTCCTTGCCTGTAGTTCTCATGATCTCCCACCAGAGGGCAGCCTATGGAGGCCGTCTGCCATTGGTGTTCCTCTTTAGTCACAAAACGTGTGTGTATGTGCGTGTGCCGGCGCAGCCGGGCAGACTTGGGTGTGAGGGCGGCCGAGTGGTTGGGGAGCCTCTCCGGGGAGCAGAGAACGGCCTTTCGTTCCACGGGGACGGACAAAGAGCGGCTTGGTTGACTCCGTGTCCCTGAGACCGGCAGGACAGCCTCACTTACCGTCCTGGGGGGACCGGCTGAATACCTGCTCCCTGCGTGTGACCACGTCCACACACGTGCAAATAGTGGCCCCCCACGCACGTGCGCAAGGACACATTGTTACATGTAATATAATACAGGGTGTAATGTAGGTCTCTTGGTCCCTCTCTCCCGCATCTAGAGAAAGGTCCTGCTTCTGTGCAGATTCCTTGTCTCTCCCTCCTACCCTCAGAAAAAGGAGAATGAGATCAGGCCCTGGAATTTACACACGCGTATATACATATCTCTCTCTCTCTCTCTCTCTCTCTCAAATATGTGGCCTCTCATAAGAAGAAATTCCTCCCTCCCTCCCTCCCTTCCTTCCTTCCTCCTTCCCTTCCCTCCTTCCTCCCTTCCTCCCTTCCTTCCTCCCTTCCTTTCTTCCTCCCTCCCTCCCTCCCTTCCTCTCTCCCTGTCTCCCTCTCTCCCTTCCTTCCTTCCTTCCTTCCTTCCTTCTTTCCTTCCTTCCTTCCTTCCTTCCTTCCTCCCTTCCTTCCTACTCCAGTGGAAATGACAGTCTTTCTTTCCCTTGTTTCTCCAAGCAGGTCCTTGGCTTCCTTCACAACATCTCAGTTTGTGGAGCCTCAAATCCTAATCCCTGAAAAATAAGGTCCTTTTACATATGGTAGTTTTTTTGAGCCCCCATTCCTGGTGCCCCTGGTCCTGACTGGGAATGTTTTGAGGTCCTATCTGTCTGTCTCTACCACTTGGGACATATGTCTCTCAGCAGATTTTGTTTTAACCTGACATGACCGTAAGTGAAATTGAGTCCCATGATGAGGGCAGGAAAACCTCAGTGTAATATCCCTCAGGTGTTGTGAGAATGGCCTGTGATGGTGTTGAGGGGGCTGCTAAACTTCTAGGAACGCAATTGGCGTTCACTGGTATTGGCTAAATTAGGCTGAATGAAGAAATCTCAAGATAATACTTACTGTTCTTTAGACAACTTCAGTATGAAGGCAGAGACCATCCTGGAGGTCTCTTTATTGTGTATCCTCAATAAATGGAAGTCACAGACGTGGGCTAAGAACTTGTCACGTGCTATAAAAAAAACCCTTTATAATTTATTGCCAGGTCATTGACAGTGATTTCTGAAAAATGATGGTGACTGAGAGATTCTTCTGGTCTGGTAATGGACAAATGACCTAAAGCATTTTTAGGAAAAGATTATAGATTCCTAATACTTTAAGCTAGTGAGCTGGATTTCAACTGGCAATATAATTCTACTAAACATTAATAAGGCGTACAGTCCCTTTCCTTCAGCCTTTTTTTTTTGGCGGTGGGGTAAGGGAGGATGCTCAGACCTATGCTGTCATGGGTGGAGGAAAATCTCATTGATGAATTCTATCAGTGAAGACTGGAATTCGCTACATTTAAGTATTAGAGAATTGCCTAGGCTTTTGAGAATGACTTCTTCAGGGTCATATAGTCAGTATGTATTACAGGAGAGATTTGAATCCAAGTCTTCCCAATTTCAAGATAGGCTGTTTATTCTAACTTGCTCCCTCTTATTTTGACCATAGCACGTTTTCAATAAATATTTGTGGTAATGAGTGGAAAGGATGAGTAAATAATTTCTGAATATCTCTCAAGGGCAGTTTGACCACTAAGAGCCACTATGGCTTGTGATGACATGGAGGAATCCATAGATGACATGTTCATCAAATTTGGAGATGACTCCAAGCCAGGAGGGATAAATAAATCAATTAATAAACAAATAAATAAAGCCAGGATGGCCATAAATAAAATCTTTGGCCAAATCAGATCCTTAAAGACCTTTAAAAGGCAGAACAACAGGTAGAATTTAAGATGAAATTTCATAGAAGTTTTACACAAGAACATGTTGTGTCACTCCAGTAGAATGAATGCCCCATAAGAACAGGGACTGTTTTTTCTTTTATCTTTGTGCGACAAGAATCTAGCAATACACTAATTGGCTCTTTATAAAAGCTTATTAGATTCGATTGAAACAGATTGGAATCAGAATAAATATTAAGTCCCATAATTGAATTAAAAATAGCAGTAAGAATACAGCCATATAAACACAATGTTTTCTGGGAAAAAAAAGACATAGGGATTTGAGTGGACTGAAAGTTTAATATGTCAACAATGTGACTTGGCTTTGCTGTGACAGAAAAAATAGTGTCCAACTGTATTCACAATTAACGATAATAATTACTAACATTTAAATAACAATTCAAAGTTTGACTAGAACTTTACGTGCATTATATTATCAAGAAGTTAGTGCTATTTTTATTTCCCTTTTATAGATGAGCAAACTCAGGCTTGGAGAAATTGACTTGTTCACGATATTGAGGAGTTTTTGGATCAAGAATGATCTCGACTGTTTATCTTCTCTGTACCACTTTTACTCTAAGATTCTAGGATTCTCTTCTTAAAACCTTTTCCTACTACCAATTATTGAAATTAGTATAAAAGCCAGATTTTATATCTCCTTGGTAGCTCCCCATCCAATTCCTTTCTGTCACATTTCTCTCATTACATGCACACTTGATTTCCTTTTTTTCCATGCTATGAAGGCCCCAGCACAGCTCATCAGCAGGATGATAGCCAACACTATGCTCAGTGTCAGGACCCGATCTTCTCCATTGTGGGCTTTTCAGGGACTACAGGGAAAAAGGATAGAATGCAATTGGATGTGTATTCCATGGAAGAAGGGGAAAGGGAATGGAACTATATTCTGAGACCTGGTCTCCTGGGGCTGTGATAAGGAACCCTGGCTGAAGGACTTACCTGGATACACAGCAGGGGTCTTGAACTCAGTGTGTTCCACTACACAGGTATAACCTGTCCCTGAGTCCTCTGGTGGGAGCTCTAAGGTAAGGCGGAGGTAGAAGGTGGAATCCATATTGGGCAGGATGCCACTGGAAGTCTCCTTTCCCCATACGCCCAGCTCCCCATTCTTCTTCCACTGCAGCAGGATGGAGCGTGGGTAGAAGCCTGTGGCTGTGCAGGAGAGAATGATGCTGCCTTCTGGGTTGACATGGCGAGAAACGGTCATCTCAGGGGGCACTGGGAGCAGAGATCAAGAGAAAAGGCCTCTTTTATCGTAGTAAATGCTTCTCTTGTATCCACCTTCTTTGATTTCTCCAGTCTCCTTAAGGTAATATCTATTATCCTGTTGGACCCAATGGACCCATGACTTCCTTGAAAGTAGTTTGCATGATATTTTATTCCCCTTTGGATTTCCTTGGATACCTACAAGAGTGCTAAGTAGATACTAGTTACAGAAACAATATATTAGTCTCACATCACCAGCAGCTTTCTAAACCATCTTCAAGTAGTTTGGACATATACATGAAGTCTTTCCAGTTTGGTAGGACTGGGCAGAGAATATATTCAGCTGTGAAAGCCTTTGAGTTCCTAGGATGACTCCCATGTCTAGATCAGGAAGGCAGTACGAGTTTTAAGTTAGGGAAAGAAAGAATGAAAGAAATCAAAAAAGAATGGAAGAGAAATGAAGAAAGAAGAAGCAGGAGGGAAAAAAAAGAAAAAAGAAAGAAGACAAAGTCGAAAGAGAAAAAAGAAAGGACAAAAAGAGAAAGAAGGAAAGAAAGATAAGTAGGAAAGAAAGAAAGAAGGACAGAAAGTGAAAAAAAAAGCAAAAAGAAGGAAATGAGGAAAAAAAGGACAAAAAAAAGAGAAAAAGGAAAAATGAACCTTAACCTTTCTCACATTTCTCTGATTTTCCCATTCTAAGTTGAAGTTATTATCAGAAGTCAGGGATTCTGTCTGTTGTCTAGGATTCCAGTTACTGCACAGAATGATGGAGGTGACCTGGACCTCCTGGGAAAAGATAGGAAGAAGCAAACACTCACCATTATCCCTTAAGTTTGAATATCCAACGATTTTTCTTAACAAGTCCACACAATATTCATTCATGTAGTGTTTCCTTTGATCCATCCAGAAGGGACTCTCCCAAAAGGGCCGGTATTTCTTGACTTCAGGTTTTAAGTTCTCCCAGTGCCCAACTTCTTCATCTATCCTGTAATACTCCTCTCCATCCCAAATTATATGGATGTGTCTCTTTATCTTGATGTCATTGTCTATTTCACAGTCTATAAGGAACTGCAATGTGTGGTTTCCTGCGGAGGGACATTGGGATGGCCTCTGAGAGTGATGAAGAGAGGGAAATCAGTAACTGGGATCAGCTTCAGCCCAACCCTAAATTGAGAACCTAGACAAGGGCATAAAGTCCCCATCCTCTGAATTCAGTTTATTAATTAAGAAAGTTTGGGAAGTATGAAAATTCTTGGGCAGAAGACAGAGGTATCTTACAGGTATTATGGAAAGAGGCGACCCAGGATGTTGAACCTACCGGACGAAGCCCAAAGCTCAGGGTAGATTCTTTAAAACTATTTCTCTAGATTAGTAAATATTAGTGGACCGAGACTAAGAACAACCATTTCAGTGGTAGGATCTACTAGGGGAGGATCTATTAGACTTGGAAGAGAAATAGACAAGGTAGGGTGAAAAGAGGGATGGGGGAAATGAGTGGGTCAGACTTACTGTTATGATTAGTGTCATTCTTTGATAAGATTCGGATGATCCATTGGATATCTGGCTCATGCTCCACCAATAAATGATTTATCTTGGTAATGTAATCTGCTCCCAGTGTTTTGGAGACCCAAGGTATCTTGATAATAATTTGCTGTGTATCCTTTGGTATAGTATAGCATTTCAACATCATCCATGAAACTAATTACACTTACTTCCAAGAGAGAATTGTATGTGCCCACTGAAATAAACTGAGCCACATGACTGTGGTGTGCTGAATTATAGGAAGGAAGGGAAGAAGAGAACATGTTATTTCAGGTTTAGGGTTCCTAGAGCATTAAAGAACCAGTGTTCCCTGTCATCCATTTCCTCTACCCACCACCATCAGTAAGTGGAACTATACATGCAAATGACTTCAAAATCTAATTACACAACTCAGTCTCTCTCCCCCTTGTACTGTAAGCATCCCTGGCTAGGTGGTGTGGTGAATAGAGTGCAGGGCTTGTAATCAGGGAGACTTGGGTTCACCTTCAGTCACTTATGTTGTGTGATACTGGGCAAGTCAGTGAGGCTCTTTAATCTTCACTTTCCTTATCTGTAAAATTGGGGTAATAATGACACCTACTTCTCAAGATTCTTGTGATGAGCAAATGAAACATTTTTAAAAAGCACTTACCACAGTGCCTGCCAGAGAGTAGGAGCTTAAGTGTTTATTTGAAAAAAGACTTTCTTTTGGACAACTCCAATTGGATTGCCTAGAAGTAGCTGAAACTTAACATGTCAAAAACAGAACTCATCATCTTTCCTCCTACACCTACTAGTTTTCCTAACTTTCTATTTCTGTCAAGAATACTGCTAATAATCCGATTACTTTGGTTTATATTCCCTGATTCAACCTTCCCTCTTTTCCTCTTCTTTTAATATCTGAGCATGGGTCAAATTCTACTGATTTCACCTTCAGAATATCTCTCAAATTAATTTCTTTCTCTCCATTTACACGTCCCCACCCCAGTTCGAACTCTCACCTCCTCTCACCAGGACTTTTACAATTTCCTCCTAATGGGTTCCCTTTCTTCAGATCTCTCCCCTCTTCAACTAGTCCTCCCCAATCTTCCCATTTTCAATACTGCTAAAGCTTATCAGTGCTCTTGCCTAAACAGTTCTAGTGGCCCCCTAATACCACTAAGATAAAATACAAAATTTTCCAGCTAATGGAATTTAACACTATCCAGAGCCTGGGTCCAGCTTACCTTTGCAGTGCTCCCCTTCTACAATCAACATTTCAGCCAAATTAGCCAATTTACCATTCTTCACACCCAATGTTCCATCCTGCAGGTCTTTGCTGAGACTGTCTACTCCGCCTGAATGTGATTCCTCATCACTTCCAGCTTTGACAGTCTACATCTTTTCCTAAACTACAGCTCTCAATCCTACAAAACTTTCCTTGCAACTGCTTGTGTCTTGATCTAATTATATTTATAATGATTATTTTGTCCAGGCATGTGCAAGTTCCCTGGGAGAAGGAAGTACTTACTATAATACCTTGCATATAGTTGGGAATTTGTGTGGAATAGTGGAAAAAGTATTGACTTTGGAATCAGAAGAACTAGGTTTGAATCCCATTTCTAGTACTAATGGTACTTGGGAAAGCTACACAACCTCTTTGGGTCTCAGTTTCCAAATATGTCCTCATATATCCTGTCCTCTTCACTCCCACAGTCCTGACCTTATTTGGATCCTCTCCACTTATCTCTACAATAGCTTCCTCACATGTCTCCCTACTTTAAGCGCCTTCCTTCTTCCATACAAGGTCCTCTCAAATGGCAACATGATTTTTCCAAAGCATTCCTTTATCTCATTTTACTAGTTAAACATTTCTCTCTTACTTGCAGGTTAAATTTCTTTGCTTGGCAAACCTTTCAGAGCCCGAATACTTCCAGCCTTTCCAGTTGTCTCACACTTGACTACTCTCTCATTCAAGTACCCAACAATAGCTCACTTGGTATTCCCTGCACATGACGTTCTATCCCTTCTACTTTATCTTGGATTGTTCTCTTCTTTTGTATAATATAAGATGGTTTTCTGTGGGAGCAGGTTTCTTGAGGAGGTTTTCTGGAGGCAGCCTTAGTTTCAGTTCCAAGTAATAATCACTCCAAATGCAGCCAGGTGTTACAAGTTCAGATCTTTTATTGCTTCCTCCAAAATAGCCAGGTTAGTTTTATCCTTCAGCCTCCAGCCAGCACAAAGGTGGAAGATGGAATGAATCTGACTCCACCTCCTAGAGAAGGCTTCTTCTGAACTGCCCTGACTGGCTCACTGAAGCTCTATTTATGCTGGGTGTAAAAGGTTGACTCCTCCTCCGAGGGAGGGATTAAGGAAGGTGTGAATTCACAAAGTTACAAAGTTAACTTTATGAATCTCCCATACTTGTGAACTCCAATGAGTACTTAAATACATTAGTGAGTTAGAGAATTTGCTAAGTACCATGCTAAATTAGATAATTATTGTCTCTATCAACTTTAATGAGTTAACACTTTGTTTTTTTTTTTGTCTTAATTCTTTTTTTTTTAATTTTTATTTAATAATTACTTTATATTGACACTCGTTTCTGTTCCAATTTTTTTTCCCTCCCTCCCTCCACCCCCTCCCCTAGATGGCAAGCAGTCCTTTATATGTTGGATATGTTGCAGTATATCCTAGATACAATATATGTTTGCAGAACCGAACAGTTCTCTTGTTGCATAGGGAGAATTGGATTCAGAAGGTATAAATAGAGTTAACACTTTGTAAGGATTCCAACACTGGATGTTTGTCCTGAGTGTTCCCTGGGTTAGGAAAGTTCTCCATCCTTACCTCCACCTTTTGGCTTTCCTAGATTTCTTAAAATTTCAGATAAAATGGCATTTTCAGGAAGCCTCTTTTGGTACCCACAATTGCCAGAGCTTTCATTCACTCTGCATTTATCTTGTAGTCATCTTTTTATTTATGTTATGCCCATTTAGAGTATGAATTCCTTAAAATCAGGGACTAGTTTTTTTTTTTTATTGGTATCCCTCGCACTTAACTCATTAGCTGGAGCATACAAGTTGCTCAATAAGTACTTGCTGACTCACTGCCTTTCTTGAAGGCCCTGACAGGGCTTTCCTGAAACCCAAATCTCCATGATCTCTCCCCTTTCTCCCTGACCCCTTTGCCTTAGTCTTACCTGCTTGAATCTTTCTCAAAACAAATAGCCCCAGGATGAGAAGCCAGG
Organism: Antechinus flavipes; assembly: GCF_016432865.1. NCBI lineage: Eukaryota > Metazoa > Chordata > Mammalia > Dasyuromorphia > Dasyuridae > Antechinus > Antechinus flavipes. The sequence continues at coordinate 23,354,391 of NC_067399.1, forward strand.
CTGAAGAGAACCATCTCCAGCTCCTCTGACACTCCATGATCTTCATCTTGTCAACCTCATCCCAGCTGGGGAAGGTGTTAGGGCCCACGTCCTGTCTCTCAGTCACTGCCTAAATGGGACTCAAGGCCTCCAATATATCATGTCCCCTTCTGTCTATCCCCACCCAGGCTGAGTTGATTCTGCTAAGGCCCTGCCCTCCTCTCATCGTCACCTGTGATGAGTCATTGAGCTGAAACTTTCTCTGCCAAAAAGTTATGAGAGGAAATGAAAGTCTGTGGTGAGATCAGGGCACCTCAAAGTATTGTTGGGGAACCCGAAGATGGGCTGGTCCATTGCCAACCACTCAGCTGTCTTGCCTAAATGCTTGTTAAATCTTAAAAAGGACATCATATATATTATTATTTCATTTGTCCTCACCACAATGCTTTGATGTTGGTATTATTATTATCCTTGTTTTTCAGATGAAAAAAACTGAGGCTAAGAGAAATTAGAGAACTTTCCCAGCATGATACCATCAGAAAAAGTTTTAGGAAGAATTGAAATAGATGTCTTCTTGCCTTTGTTAACATTCTTGACACAGTTCCACACCATCTTTCTTTCCCACTTTTTTTGAATGCGGGAATGATTTATTTTACAATCTGGGTGCCTAGAATAGTAGACATACCTTTGAAACTTCAAAGGAAGCATTTTATTTCCTGTCCTGAAGCATAAGTCCCTCCCCTGATTCAAACCACCTTTCAATTCTAGTTAATTATTATCTCCTGTCAATATAACCTGTAGACTACTAGATTATTCTCCAAGTTAGGGCAGTGAATTATACCTGGCACCTCCAGCATTTGGAGATCCACCATCTGGCTATCTGGCTTCCTCCATTGTGTCTGGGGGAGGTGCTCCTCTGGCTAATCCAGGATGTGACATGGCGCTTGTCACATGGAATGGGTTTATTAAATACTTGTTGATTGAGTGAATACATATAGTACAAAATCTATGTGGTCATTACAGATGCTTTTGGGCATGCGGTTAAAAAGTCACCTATCAACTTTCCAAAATCTAACTCAGAATTAATTTTTTCTCCCCAAACTCTTCCCTGTTTCCCCTCTCATTATTATTGCTAAAGGTGCCGCCATCCTGTAATTATGCCAAGATGGCAGCCTTCCTCTCAGTTTTTCACTCTGTTGTGGGGCATTTCTAGCTTCTTTACATCTCATATATCTCTCTTCCATACACTCACAGTGCCTACCTACATCTCTGCAGTAGCTTTCTCATGGACCTCCATGTCTCAGATATCTTGCACACTAACCTTCATACAGGTTCAACCCACTCAATTCTGAGTCGTGAGGAGTGAGGGATGATGACCGCTTGTCAGTGTGTTATGTTTAGTGATGAGGTCGAGGTAGCAATACCTAGCTCAAAATGAACATGTGACAAATTCACAATGGCCATTCTTTTTGCCAAAAGGTACATGTGGGACAGTATCAACCACAAAAACAATCAGAGATTCTCAGTGTAAGAAAAAGCAAAAAGGGATTTTTATCATCTCAGAAGAATGGGCATCTCCCATTTGACAAGGAGTTTGTCACTAAAAGGAGAGTGCAAAGCTTAAACCAAAAAATGCTCATTAAATAGAATCGAAGCTCCCCCACCTTGACTTTTTCTCCCATTGTTTGGAGGAGTCTAGGCTTACACCCTAAGCCCAGAAATCTATTCCAGAAACAAAAGAATACAAGTTAATAATAATAAATTCTTAATTTAAATTTCTCTAGAGAGCTGCTATACAAGCAAATATTCTCAGATAAGAGAATTCAAAGCCATCATTACCTTTAAAAGAAGTACCTAAATGCTAATTAAGAGGTGGTGGAGAAACTGGAGGGGACAAACACCTGTAACTTTTTAGCTATACCTCTATTTGTTATTATAATGTCTCAAGTCATAATTAAAATACAGTTTAAGGCTATATTCCCATGAAAGTGTTTTCACTTAGTTAATTCCACACAGGTAGGTTTATTTAGGAGAAGAGTTTAAGGACAAATAGGAGATAAAATAGGTACTAGGAATGGTCAATATGAAATAGAGTTGGAAGAATTTATAGTTAGTAAGGAAAAAGACAAGTTCTCCTGGGGAATTCACAATTAACTAGGAAAAAGGAAGTACTCCATGAGGTGGGAGAAAGCCATTGACTGGCAGGTTAAACTAACCAGAGTTAACTAGAGAAAGGAGAGAGCCCTTAAAGGGAAGGCAATATAAGGGAGGAAAGAGAGCACCTCAAAGTCCTGACATTTTCTTAGGGCAAATTTACCTTTTGGAGCTTCTCAGGAAGACTAGAGAAGTAAAGGTGGAATGGGTAATGGGGGTTGCTAAAGAGTTCCTTCCTAGCTAATCTGGGAAGTATCTGATAGTAGAACTATCTGATGATAGCTTCTTCCTGCGAGGGGAAGAAAGCAAATCATATCATTTAAGATTCTTCTTCAAATTTGGCTTGGACTAAGTGGTGATAAAGACTCCTAAATCTGAAAATCTAGAGCTTATAAAAGGAGGAATAAGCTTGGGGAGCCCTCTTTTTGATTTATTTCATTTTATGTATTTAATATTTGTCCCAGTTACATTCAAAACAAAAATATTTTACATTTGTTTTTTAAATCTTTGAGTTTTAGGCTTTCCCTCTCACCGCCACCCACAATGAAGAAACCACATGTGAAGTCATGCAAAACATTTCCATAAAAGTCAAGTTGTGAAAGAAAACATGGATTCCTAATAAAAATAAAAACCCTCAAGAAAAAAGAAAAAGAGAGAATGCTTCAATCTGTATTCAGGCACAGTTTCTTCTCTGGGTATAGATGGGATTTTTCATCACAAATTCTTCAGAGTAGTAGTAGATGATTGTACTACTGAGAATAGCAAAGTCATTTAGAACTGGTCATCCTACAACACTGCTATTACTTTGCATACAGTTCATTTCTCTTTGCTTCAGTTCTTGGAGGACTTTCCTTTTTTTTTTTTCCCTGAGAGCATCCTGCTCATTATTTCCCATAGAAAAATAATATTCCATCACAAACACATACCATAGTTTATTGAACCATTTCCCAATTGAGGGGCATCCCCTCAATTTCCAATTTTTTTTTACCCTGAGAAGAGAGCTGCTATGAATTTTTTTTGGTATATATAGATCATTTTCTTTTTAAAAAATCTCTTTTGTGTCTAAGAGTAGTATTGTTAGATCAAAGGATATGCATGAATCTATAGCCCTTTGGGCACAGATATTTTTTGATCATTTATCTATTGGGGCATGTCTCTTAATTTTTTTAAACATTTGATTCAGTTCCCTATATTTTTGAGAAATGAGGCCTTATCAAAGAGACTTGCTTAAAAATTATTATTTTTTAACAATTAGTATTGCTAACTGTATTTTCCCCCTTTTATTTTTTTTCCTTTTACCCTATCCCTCCTCAAAAGTGTTTTGGCACTGATCACTCCCCTAATATGCCCTCTCTTTTGTCACCCCCACCCCCTTCCCATATTCCATCATTTTATTTTATTTATTTAATGTTTTTCCCCCAGTTACATTCAAAACAAAAACATTTCTTTTTAAATTGTTTTTAAAATTTTTGAGTTTTTGTTTCACTGCCCTTCTCTTTTCCTGCAGAATAAGATAGATTTCTATAGTGGGGAGTCCCCTTTACAGCACAGCAGTGCACCTGTGGAGGATCTGGTGTCTTTGGATACTGATGACTCTGTGATGATTTATTTTTTGCAAGTCTTTAGGAAATCCTTTTTCTTTTTTTATTTGTCAATGTACTATTTTTATTTGCAAGAACCCTTACATAAATTTTCCTTTTTTGTTCTTTTTATTTTTTATTAAAACTTTTTATTTTCAAAATGTATGCACTGATAATTTTTCAACACTGACCCTTGCATAGCCTTGTGTTCCAAATTTTCTCTTCCTTCTCTACACCCCTATTCCTAGATGGCAAGTAATCCAATATATGTTATACATGTTAAAATATGTTAAATTCAATATATGTAAACATATTTATACAATTCTCTTGCAGCACAAGAAAAATCAGATCAAAAAGGAAAGAAAGTGAGTAAGAAAACAAAATGCAAGGGAATAATAACAAGACTGAGAATGCTATGTTGTGATACACATTCAGTTCCCATAGTCCTCTCTCTGGGTGTAGATAGTCTCTTTATTACAAGATCATTGGAACTGGCCTCAATCATCTCATTGTTGAAGAGAGCCATGTTCATCAGAATTGATTATCACATAATCTTCCTGTTGCCATGTACAATGATCTCCAGTGTGATGGTAGGTTTACTTAGGAGAAGAGTTTAAAGATAAAATAGGAGATAAAATAGGTACTAGGAATGGTCAATATGAAATAGAATTGGAAGAATTTATAGTTAGTAAGGAAAAAGACAAGTTCCCCTGGGGAATTCACAATTAACTAGGAAAAAGGAAGTACTCCATGAGGTGGGAGAAAGCCATTGACTGGCAGGTTAGACTAACCAGAACTAACTAGAGTAAGGAGAGAGATTTGTTTTTAATTTTTTTGAGTTTTAGGCTTATACGTCTCTCCAGGCCTCTCTGAAATCATCCTGCTGGTCATTTCTTACAGAACAATTATATTCCATAATATTCATATGCCACAATTTATTCAGCTATTCTCCAACTGATGGGCATCAGCTCTGTTTCCAGTTTCTTGCCACTACAAACAGGGCTGCCACAAACATTTTTGCACATGTAGGTCCCTTTCCCTTCTTTGTATCTCTTTGGGATATAAGCCCAGTAGTAGCACTGCTGGATCAAAGGGTATGCACAGTTTGATAACTTTTTGAGCATAGTTCCAAATTGCTCTCCAGAATGGCTGGATGTATTCACAGTTCCACCAACAATGTATCAGTGTCCCAGTTTTCCCTCATCCCCTCCAACATTTCTTATTATCTGGAAATCCTCTTTCTAGGACATGCTATATGCTTCTTGACTTCTTCCTCAGAGGATACCAATTATCCTAGAAGAGAGAGTGTAACTATGGCAAGGTTTTAATAGAATTTTAGAGCTCTTCTCTATATTATTTGAGGCTTGTCTTTGTCAGAGGTCCGAGGACTTTTCCATTCTGAGATCAGAGTAAATAGACACTTTGTGTGCTGAGGAAGTTGCCTTGTATTAATTCTTCGAATTCTTTTTTTAGAGAGTATAGCAGTTTTCTATGAATTTATTTTAGTCATTTAAAAAGAGCTGTAAATTGTTTCTTTCCTTACACCTCCCTAACGGCAAAGGCTGCCAGATCTCCTGCTCCTCTTGTATTCCTCACAGTAGATGGCTTGAGTCTGGATACACAAAGTATCCTCAAGCAATATTGAATTAATGTTTGATCACAATGCTCTAGGGGAGAATCAGTGACATACACCACTGTTTTAGTGGTTTTAGTGGCCATGGAGTGTGTTTTTGTACTTTTCTAGACTAAAATGATCTCAGTTTTATGTCACAAACCTAATATGACTTTGAGGAGGGTGATGGATGCTTCATGAAAAGTGGGGAAAGAGGAAGAAATGGTAAGAGAGGGAGGAACTAGATCAGACTAAACTTTCCTTCTATTTCTGTAGGCCTCCCCTTGCTAGGACATATAGAAAAATCCCCATGATTAAAATAGTTGAACCTTTGTTCCTTCAATTTTTTTCCTCAAGGGGTTTGATCTCAGAAATCCCCTTCTTTCCCCCCAAAACCCATCTTGTATTTTATTTTAGATATTTTTAATATTTTAGATAAAGCTCACAAGTTAGAATAATAATGATAATAATAATAGCTAACATTTATAGAGACCCTACTATATGCCAGGCACTGTCCTAAGTACTTTACCAATATGATCTCAATTGATCTTCACAACAACCCTGGGAGTTAGGAGAAGTTATTATCCCCATTTTACAGCTGAGGAAATTGAGGAATACAAAGGTTAATTGACTTAGGGTCACAGTGTTTGAATCTAGATTTGAACTCAGGTCTTTCTTAGTATTTACCAGTGTTCTATTCATTGAGTCACCCAGATCAAGGCAGAGATTTTTTTGTTGTTCAGAATTTTTCATTTCTGTTTTTTTTTTTGTGAACTGACATAGGATTATCTTAGCAGAGCAAACTTGAGTGGTTTGCCATTTACTTCTCCAGCTCATTTTACAGATGAGGAAACTGAGGCAAACAGGGTTAAGTAACTTGCCCAGGGTCATACAGCCACTGAATATTTGAAACTAATTTTGAACTCAGGCTTTCCTGACTCTATCTACTGTGCCATCCAACCATCCTCCAAGTCAAACGAACTAAGTTCAAATCCTACATATGTATGATCTGAGCAAATTATTAAATCCATAGATCTTAGTTTCCTCATCTGTAAAATGAGAGGGTGGACTTGAGAATCACTGAGATCCTTTCCATTTTAAGAACTCTGATTCTAAATGTATTCACATCATTTCCACTTTTGTATTTGTACATCCTGATAAGTTGTAATATAAGACATGCAATACATTCATTGACTATTTTTATCAACCCAAATAAGGCGATAAACAATAAATTGCCATTTTCTTCTTACCAGTATGAACAGATATGCAATACTTCAAAATGAACAGGCTCTCCCAATTTGTTCCATCAAAAAACATTTAATGAGCACCTACTACATACAAGGCAGCCTTCTACTTGTTTATGTATACTTTATATGTATAACTGATCTCTCTCTATATGCATATATGTACACATAATATATACATAGATGTACCTATAATATGTGTTTATATGTATATATTCTGCTTCCCCCCTCACATCCTGATATTAGGGGGATATGAATTGCTTTTCCAGTCCCTTAGTTGAATGGAAGTTAAGCTCATTGACCCATCACATGAAGACTATTCTTCTCTCTCTTTTAGAAACTGCAGCAACATTTCACCATCTTCAGTCCTGCACAGCCTGATGTTTTTCTCTATGGGAACCATTTAGAAAAACATCAGGCTGTTTATTTTTTCTGTACTAGAAGCTGGAGTCCATCTGGACCAGGTGACCTGAATTCATCAAACTCTTCCTCTGTCTTTGCTGTTCTCCTTCAAGAAAACCAATTCTTCAAGTCACTGGGCCACAAACACCAGCCAAGGGCTTCTAACTCCCTCTACTTTTATCTTAGAGTGAGGGACAATTTGGCCCAGCTCCCAGAACTGTGGTGTGTGGTTGCTGCTTACCCATCCCTCCAGCTCAGCTGCTCTGGTTTCCTTCATGTGCAGACAGTAGTGTTAGCAGGGAGTGATGCTACAGAATGGAGCCACAGAAAGGCAGCTTAGAATCAGAGATAGCAAGGAAGCATCTGACAGAAGCCCAAAAATTGTTCCTTTGTTATCATGGTTCAAATCCATCCACATACACACATACATATGCAGATACACAGACACACAAACATATATAATACAAATATGCACACTATATAGACCCACATCCACATATATGTATGTAATCATGTATGTAACACAAATATGAATATTTCTACTATTTTTTTAACCAAACTATCTATCTATATATCTATTTTTAAAAAAATCAAACTGCCTTTCTCTTCATCCATTGAGTTATCTCCTGGTCCTGCTCATTTCACTCAGCATCAGTTCGTGTCAGTCTCTCCAGGTCTTTCTGAAATCACCCTGTTGGTCAGGAACAATAATATTCCATGGCATTCATTTACCACAACTTATTCAGCCATTCTCCAATTGATGAAAAACAATTCAGTTTCCAGTTTCTTGCCACTACAAACAGGGCTGCCACAAACATTTTGGTACATGCAGGTCCCTTGCCCTTCTTTAGTATCTCTTTGGGGTATAAGCCCAGTAATAGCACTGTTGGATCAAAGGGTATGCACAGTTTGATAACTTTTTGATCATGGTTCCAAATTGCTCTCCAGAATGGCTGGATTCATTCACAATTCCACTAACAATGTATCAGTGTCTCAGTTTTCTTGCATCCCCTCCAACATTTGTCTTTATCTTTTCCTGTCATCTTAGCCAATCTGACAGGTGTGTAGTGGTATCTCAGAGTTGTCTTAATTTGCATTTCTCTGGTCAATAATGATTTGAAGTATTTTTTCCTATGACTACAAATAATTTCAATTTCTTCATCTGAAAATTGTCTGCTCATATCCTTTGACTATTTATCAATTGGAGAATGGCTTGATTTCTTATAAATTTGAGTCAGTTCTCTATATCATTTGGCAATGAAGCCTTTATCAGAACCTTTGAATGTAAAAATGTTTTCCCAATTTGAGAATGAGAATAACTTGATTAATCAGCTAGACAAAAATACCCATGGATCCCAAGCAGAGGTTTGCTGACTAATGTTTGACAACTGACTTCACTTTCATAAGTCTAGGCAATAACAAAAAAATAAATTAAGCCCTGATTTGTAGTGATTTTTGAGAGGTAAATGTCTCACTGAAAATTTAACAGTTAGCTGGGTTAAGCCGGTCATAGGCATGGGAAAGATATGACTATTGGAGTCACTAGGTTTTAATAGGCTTTTTGAGTGCTCACAACATGTTGTATCTGTAATCTATATAGTATACATACATACGTAATCTATGGTCTCATCTTAATGCTGTCTCTTACAGAAAAGACATCCTCACCCTGACATTTTCAAGCAGATACTTGGTTCAAGTTGGCAGAGACAGAGACTGTTTTATCTCACAGGATGCTTCCCAGTGACTTGAAAAGGCCAGGCCACATCCTGACTGGCTTGGGTAAAAAACAAAACCGTGGAGCACATCAGAGCCCCTCCCCTCCTTCCTCCATACCCCCCACTTCCCACCCTCAGCTTTAAGTCCTATAGCAGAAAAAGCACAGGGAAGAATATCTGCTCTAGGAGAAAATGCCATGCCCAGTGCTCCTGGCATTCTAGACTCTGTCCAATTCCCAATCACTCTGGCTTTGCCAGAAAGAGAAATGGGCTATGCTGTGGCTCTAAGCACAAGGTTTGAGTTGGAAAACTCCTCTAGCAGCTTCTTCCTAATGAATGACTATAGGGACAGATTTAGCAAAGAAGCAGGAGCCTTGGAGGACTACCGAAGGCCAGTGACCAGGATCTGGTCCCTTTCTACCATATAGACAGAGATATCCATCCATCAGAGGCAGACTTTCCTATTGAAAAAGTCATCCTTAAACTCAGTTCCCTCTTCCTATTGTTTGACCTAGCTCCTTTACAGGACCTATTCCTTAGTGCTAATTGTTTAGCTACAACTGGAAAACAAGGTCTCCGGGGCCTGATTAAGAAGTTTTCCTATGCTTCTTACTTCTTTTAACCCAGCTAGATTCCCCACGGGCAGAAAATAGTTAATATAAGTCCTCTTTCTAGGGGCCCGATATTCTCCAGGAAAACATTCTTAACCTTTGGCATCCTGGTAGTACCTACAGACACTTTGTCAGAACAATGCTTTTAATAGCACAAGATAAATGCACAAAATTACAACTAAGTATATTTTTAATAGTATAGTCATATGGTTGTTGTTCAATTATCTCCTGACTCTTCATGACCCACAAATGTGTCTGAGACCAGATCTGAATTTAGGAAGATGATTTTTCCTGACTCCAAGTCTGAGTCTACTTTGACTAAACATATACACATATCACACACATATGTATACATACACAAGTTTCCAGGGCCCAGCTTGTTGTAGGGCCATTTTATAGACTGGTAGTCTCTTGACACTTTGACATATATTGGTTCTTTACTGGTCCAAGAGCTTGAGTTTTCCAAAGACATCAGAATCTCATTGCAGGATCCCAAGCCTATCTAGGGTTCTCAATAAATTATTAGACTCTTGTTTGTTCCTCTCGTCCTGTTCTTCCTGGATTGGGGACAGGTGTCCCTCAACTAGTATTTCAACCATGTGCCCTATTAGTTGTGAGTTTTAACTCTCCTCCATCTTTAGAGACTCTAAAGACCAGACTAAGCAGCTTTGCTCTCAAACAGATTTCTCTGGTCTACATTCCTTTAGGACAATTAATGAATAGATGATGGAAACTTTCTGAAGGAGAATGATATGGCTGAGATGCATATATATTGGCCCATGTCTCTCCTGCTCCTGTTGGAATAGAGGATTTTTTTGAGGGGAAGGGACTATCTTTCATTCTTCTTGTGTTTATATTTCCAGTATGTAGTCCAAAGTTTGGCACATACTAAGTGCTTAATGATGCTTGTCAATTTACTACTTTTTCTGCTCTCCAAATCTCAACACCAAATGCAATAAATACTGATAGAAATTCCAAAATACTTTCCCTAAAACATAGGATCCTTGAGTTAGAGCTGGAATGGACCCTTTGCTATATAGATGAAACATTATACAGAAAAGTCACATGACTAGTCCAAGGATACATGGTAAATTAAGGGATGGGAATTCAGACCTAGGAGTTCTGACTAAAGGCCTCACACTCATTCTACAATCTTGGAAGAATGAAACTACCACAAGAGCTTCCAGTGAGCTTAAAAACTCAGCAGTCAATATGTCATAGACACATGCCATGAGAACTGGCCAACAACGTGACATAATGAATTGAGTGCTGGACTCAAGAAAACATGGATTCAAACTCTAAAACTAGCTATGGGATCCTGGCCAACTCATCTAACTGCTCTGTACCCCAGAGAACTCTCCACAAGGCAGGACAATTGCTGGCTACATTGAGAGAAGGAATTCCTCACACTGATAAAATTACAAGTCCAAGAAAAAATATTGTGCTTACCTAATAGACAAAATTTGTTTGTGAGGATCAAAAGTGGTAATGTCTATAAAGTCCTTTTTTAAAATAGTATTTTTCAACTATGCATGAAGACAATTTCCAACATTCATTTTTTGAAAGATTTTGAAATCCATATTTTCCTCCCTCCCTTTTTCCCCTCTCCCTAAGGTGGCAAGCAAATTGATATAGGTAATATATGTATGAAAATACAGGTAAATAATATAAATATTATTAAAATAATGTAATATAATGCAATAGTGCAAAATATAATTCCACATTAGTTACCTTGTAAAAGAACAAAAGAAAAACCAAAAAATCATAAAGGAAGTGAAAATATTATACTTTGATCTGCATTCAGACTCTATCACTTCTTTCTCCAGGATGTAGATAGCATTTTCCATCATGAGTCTTTTGGAATTGTCTTGGGTCATTGTATTGCTGAGAAGAGCTAAGTCTGTCATAGTTGATCATCGTACCATGTTGCTATAACTGTGTACAATGTTCTTCTAGTTCTGCATACTTTACACAGCATTTGATAGTGCTTTAGTGAATGATAATGCTAAAAAATTATCCAATCAATAGACATTTATTAAATGCCTATTATATGCTGAGTTCTCAGCTAGATATAGGGAATCCAAAAGTAAATAGGAAACACTCTGTACCCTCAAGGAACTTATATTCAGAATGAATAAAAGGCGATTATGGAGGAATAGGATTATATAAATCATGTGTCTCCTGTTCTTCTCCCTCTACTTATTTATGGGTAGCAGTGACATTCTCCCACGGACAAGAGATAATTGAAATGCATAATATTTGAAAGACTATGATCACTTTCTGGAAGAATTGGTAGAACTCCTACTTTCCCTACAATTTGGTTTGGAGTGGTTCTCTAGCAATGTGCTGTCTTGGATTTTTAAGACTTATTGGGAAACACCATATTGTTTTTTTTAATAGTATTTTATTTTTCCAAATTCATGTAAAAATAGTTTCTAGCATTCATTTTTATAAAATTTTGTGTTTTAATTTTTTCTCCTTATCTCCCCCCCACAAGACAGAGAGCAATCTGATTTTTATTAAATATGTGCAATTCTTTTAAACACATTTAACATGTTGTGCAAGAAAAATCAGACCAAAAAGGAAAAATTGTAGGATAGATTAGAAGATAAGATCCTAGATTAAGAGCTGGAAATTCAGAAGTCATTTAATCCAACTAGCTCATATTCTAGATAAGACAACCACTGAGGGCTAGAGGAGTTAAGTGACTTGTCTAAGATCACCCTAATAATAGATGTCAGAGGCAGGATTTGAATTGAGGTTCTCTGACTTGAAGTACTTGAAATTTTCATTGTACCCTGTCCGTTAAGCCTCGACATTCTTTAATACTTCCTAATTAATACTTTCTGCTAAAGGTTACAGGTTGGAATAAATAACAGAATAAGGAGGGTATATCACAGCACAAAGAGGAAAATAATCCTCTAGTTTTCATTCAAATAAGGGAACCATCACCCCCTCCCTTGCTTAGAACCCTTTGGAGGAATTCTAAGGATCTTCCAAAGGGAGGACTCCTATTCTTGAAGATTTAGAGGCAGAAAGGAAATGACAAAGCCCAGTTTCTCTGCTGAGTCCCTGCCCTCCTCTCATCATCACCGAAGATGTCTGTTAACAGGCTGAAAATTTCCCTTCCTAGAAAGTAGAGGAGGAACTGAAACAGAGTCTGTGGTGAGGGTGGGAGCACAGTTATCATCAGGTATTATCTTCGAGGCCCACGGATGGGCTCATTCAGTGACAATCACACAGACGTCATTCTTAAATGTTCATTAAAACTTGAAATTGTAAAATTTAAAGAAAACACCAAAAACACTTATTTATTTATTTATTTTTGAAAGCTTTTTATTTATAAAACAAATGCATGGGTAATTTTTCAACATTGACCCTTATAAAAACCTACTGTTCCAAATTTTCCCCTCCTTCCCCCATCCACTCCCCTAGATAGTAGGTAATCCAATACATGTTAAATATGTTAAATACATGTTAAATCCAATACATGTATACATATTTATACAGTTATCTTGCTGCACGAGAAAAATCGGATCTAGAAAGAAAAAAAAAAGGAAAACATAAATGCAAGCAAACAACAACAGAGTGATAATGCTATGTTGAAGAACACTTTATTTTGGAGAGGAGAAAAGATCCCATTCTTCCTTTCCTTCCCTCAGAGAATCTGGGTCCAAAGGGAAGATAAAATCCTTGTCCTCAGGGAGTCTCTAAACTTATGGGTGAGATTTTAATGGAACCACCTGTCAGAAAGTATGCTATTAACTATACCAACAGTATTCTTGCCCCACTGCTGATGTATTCATCTGGAATGTGCTAGTTCCTTCTCTTGCAGGGCTGCACAACTGGGCATGGCAAACCTTATCAGCAGAGTTTCCTCAATCTTTTCCAACGCAAATGCCTGACTGGCCACACTGCCTGGAAGGTGAAACTGGACCCAGTTAATTCCAGGGCTCACCTTTGAGCAGAACTAACCTGGAGGGTTTACACTTCCTTTCTTTTATTTTTGTAAGGCAATTGGGTTTAAGTGACTTTCCCAGGATCACACAGCTAGTGACTGTTAAGTGTCTGCATTTGAACTCATGTCCTCCTGAATTCAAGGCCAGTGCTTTATCCACTGCACCATCTAGCTGGTTCTATCTTTCTTTGGATATTCTCTAATTGTTCCAAGAGGACCACTTTCTGTCCCAATTTTTATTTGTTTTCCAATGTTCTATATTGTCCCGAAGTCCAATCACATCTTATTTTTGGGGGAAATCTGGAGAGTTTGGAATTTCTACCTTCTCTTCCATCTTCCCAGAATCCTCCTGCAAGATAAATTTCTATACCCAATTTGAACCAAATCAGATGAGATGCTCATCCTTTCCCTTCTTTCCTTCTACTGTAGTAAGTCTCTTGTGCTTCTTCAATGATGTAATTTACCCTTTATGGTCCCTCCATTTTCTCTTTTTCCAGTGCAATCCTCTTTTTGTCACCCTTTAACTTTTGTATATCATCACATCAAAGTCAACTTTTATCCACACTCTTTGACTATGTATTCTCTTTCTAACTGCTCTAATAGAAATATAGTTTTCAAGAGTTCCAAGTGTCAAATTCCTATATTACAGGATGATACTTGTAACTCTTGAGAACTATATACAGTTGAATCTAATTGAATAGCATATCTATTTTATTTCCTGTTTACCTTTTGATGCTTCTCTTAAGCCTTGGATTCAAAGATCAAATTTTCTGTTCAACTTTGGTCTTTTTAGCAGGAAAGTTTGAAAGTCCCTGAGTTCATTGAATTTCCATCTTTTCCCCAAAAAGATTATGCTCAGGTTTTCTGGCTAGTTGATTCTTAGTTGTAGTCTAACCTCCTTTGCCTTCTGGAATATTTGTCGTATTTCTTAATTACAGCACATATTCTGATATACTTCTAACTCATGGGCACATATACTGTGCCCATTTATTTGCTCCTACAAAGTGGTGATATGTATATTTTGGCATATATGGAAGCTTTTTATTTTACCTCTTTGGAGTATATTCACCCAGTAGTGAAAATCTCTGTCAAAGACTACAGAAATTGTAATCACTTTATCTGCATAATTCCAAATTGCTTTCCAAAATGGTCGGACCAATTCATAGCTCCAACAACAATGTTTAAGTGTGTTTTGCTTTCTCACACAATCTCGAAGGCTGATTGTTGTTTCTTGCCCTTTGTACCAAAATTTTTAAAATTCCTATGAACATTTACACATTTAGTCTTCCTTGAGTGCTTCAAGGATTATGATCTGAGGATATTCTTTTTTCAATAGCACAGAGACTAATCCTACAGTGTCTTTCAGAAAGTCTTTCTGAGTTTGGTTGGCCAAAAAATTCATCCCTTCCCTTAACTGTGTGAGGAAAGTCTCTGAGCATAGCATGGCTGTCACCAGACATGGTCCATCACTGGCCCAAACTGGAAGCCTCTATGGTTGGAAGGATTTAAATTCCTTCCAAAGTCATAAACACTTCCAGTGTTTAGCCTTCAAGCACCCGGGGGTTCCTCTATATAATAATAAAGCACGAGATACTACATACACATGCATGAGCAGTGTAGCATAATATTGAGAGAGAGAGAGAGAGAGAGAGAGAGAGAGAGAGAGAGAGCGAGCTTCAGAACTAAGAAGACCTAACTTCAAGTCCAGCAAAATATTATTTAGTGCCTTTGGACAAGTTGATTAATGTTTCACTGCTCTAAGCCAACTCTCTAGGACCAAACTGACAAACAGGCACTGACATACATTAGTAAAAGAAGTTACTTAAATTGATAATGTTTTTTATCCCTATAGACACATCATTTTGTTTTTTTATTAATGTGCAATTCCAGAAATGGAACCAAACACATCAAAACATTAATGTTTAATAAAAATGCAGGCAAGTGAAAACTCAGGGAAAGATTCATAGTTTCATTAATGTTGTTTGAAGAACAACATGGTGAAACATAAATTTGCATTTTTGAATGACAAGCTCTAACCAAGTCCATCTGGATCATTGAATTAAAAATATGAGAATGAATCTTGAACAGGTTAGAAGTAAAGAGAATAATATATTTAAGATTGATTTTAAAAATTATTAGATATTAGAGTTGATGAAGGCTAGTGAGTTTATTACATAAAATTACAAGACTTTTCAAAACAATGCATAATTATTGAGATTAGATTTGAAAAATATGCATCAATTATAAAAATTTATAAGGAGCATAGATGAATATTTGACTGCAATGTTGACAAACTTTAGAGTGGGTGAACAGTTTGCAAACATGGGCCTAAGAGAGCATAGCAGGGATCATTGATTAAAATGTATTTTTCAATAACTGAAGGGTTTGTGATTTGCTTAGGTTGATTGGCACTTACTTCACTGGCAAAAATCACAAATTCTCTATGAATTAACAGGCAATGGGTAAAAATGTGCTTGTGCCAGTAGAAGCTTGTTCCTGAATCTTTATGATTTCAAGAAGACTGGTATTAATATGACAGTCATCATATTGCAGAAATGGAATTTCTTGGATTTGTTAGGACCCTCCAAGGCTTGTGCTCCACAGACAGAGCTTGGAGAAGGCTAGATCACCAATGTTATGAAAAAAATCACCAAAAACTGTTAGTGAAGGAGGACAGCAGCACAAGAAGAAAAATTAAAACATAGCTCAAAAAAGATGAAAAGATAGATATTTTATACAAATTCTTTATTTCATCTTTAAATCTAATTTAAGCTAATTTTTAATTTAATCTAATATTTTATGTTTCCCCCATCTCCTTTGGAAAGTATGGTTCTTGAGGATAGGGAATTTCTTTTTTTAGTAGTTATTTTCCAACTTGCACATGGTAGGCATGTAATAAATAACAATAATGCTAATAATGGCTAGCACTTACAAAATACTAAAAATAGTTTCCAAAGCACTTTACAAATAGGATCTCATTTGACTCTCACAATAACGTGGGAGGTAGGAGCCATTATTATGTCCATTTTTCCGTGGAAAAAAATGAAGCAAACGTGTCCGAGGCTGGATTTAACTTAATTCTTCTTGACTTCAGGTCTAAGGCTACATGGGGATCTTTACAATGCTTGTTGAATTTAAATGAATCAGAAATAAATTCATACACTATTATTATCATATTTTATTAAGTATTAATGGTTGTAAATATATTTTTTGTGCTTGGTATTTAAACTGAAATGCATAATATTTTTTAAAAATTAGACATATATAATTTATTGATTTTCTTTTTTTATAATTGCCTTTTATTTTTCAGAATGCATGTATAGATAGTTTTCAAACTTCAACCTTGCAAAATCTTTTGTTCCAAAATTTTTCTCCCTACTTCCTCAATAGCCCTAGACAGCAAGTAATCCAGTATAGGTTAACATGTGCAATTCTTCTAAACATATTTTCACATTTATCATGCTGTAAAAGAAAAATCAGATCAAAAAGGGAAAAAAAATGAGAAAGAAAGAACAAGCATGCAAACAACAACAACTGCAAAGTTGAAAATACTATGCTGTGATCCATAGGCCCCATAGTTCCCATAGTACTCACTCTGGGATGCAGATGGCTCTCTCCATCACAAGTCTATTGGAACTGACCTGAATCACCTCATTGTTGAAAAGAGCCACATCCATCACAGTTAATCATCACTGCTTCTGTATACAATGCTCTCTTGGTTTTCTTCCCTTCACTTAGCTTCAGTTCATGTAAGTCTCTGCTAATCGTTAATTATAGAACCATAATATTAGATTCCTATTCTATAACTTATTCAGCCATTCCCCAACTGATGGGCATCCACTCAATTTCCAGTTCCAGTTCCAGTCACTACAAAAAGGGCTACTACAAACATTTTTGCACGTAGGTCCCTTTCCCTCTTTTATGATTTATTTAGGATACAAACCCAGTAGAGATACTGCTGGGTCATAGGCTATGCACAGTTTGACAAGCCTTTGGGCATAGTTCCAAATTGTTGTCCAGCATGGATGGATCAGTTCACAACTCCATCAACAATGTATTAATGTCCCAGTTTTCCCACATCCCCTCCAACATTCATCATTATCTTTTCCTGTTATCAGTCTGAGAGGTATGAAATTAACAATAATAACAGGACAAAAGAGTTGTGGAATTTATCATGTCAGGAAAACAACATATTTACAAGGAAGCAAATGAGACCTTAGCAATATTTTAGTGTAAAGAACTTTGGATTTTGAATTTAAAACATTGCCCTAATGCTAAATCTGTAATTGATGGGGTGTGTGTGTGTGTGTATGTGTGTGTGTGTGTTTTAACTATGGAAAAGTTCTTACTCTCTCTAAGCCTTAACTTACTCAGTATTTAAAATGAGAATGCACTGGATTATTTCTAAAATCTTTATCAATTCTAAATCTATATATCTATATATCTATATACATATATATATTTCATGATAACACTGAGACTTGGAGAGATGGGTCCATATCTATAATAAAAGTTAAATCTGGTTTTAAAAAAATAATAGTATAGCACTACAAATCAAGAAGATACAGTTTTGTGGAGAAATTCACAATTAGGCGCAAACTTGGAGCATTTGAGAGATGACTAATGAGAGAAATGCAAGAAATCTCACAGCTGATGAATACCACAGATCATGTGGTCAGTAACAGGAAATAGATAATGTGTTGGAGAAATAGAATATAAACTGTCATGATATACTATTGTTGGAGCACCTTACTGGGGTAAATATTGGAGACCTTTCTGCTGAAATCATAGCAGATGAGAAATTCTTGCCTTACTGATAATTTTTTTCTTTCTTGATGTTTCAGTGTATTGATATTTAGTTTATCATAGTTCTCCAACTTGCTACAGAAAGGAGAAAATACTTTTAACTACCTGTTCTCTAGGTTCAAGACTGATCATATTTATAGCTTAATATGATTCATTTTCTTGCAAAAAACTTTTATGTTATCAACAGTCTTGTCATCTTTGTTGAAATATTATTATAGCTGAAAAGTTAAGTAGTGTAAGACTGTGGGTATTCTTTTTTTTTAAAAAAAATTCCTTTTCTTTTCTTTTCCTTTCTTTCTTTCTTTCTTTCTTTTCTTTCTTTCTTTCTTTCTTTCTTTCTTTCTTTCTTTCTTTCTTTCTTTCTTTCTTTCTTTCTTTCTTTCTTTCTGCTGAAGCAATTGGGGTTAAGTGACTTGCCCAGGGTCATACAGCCAGGAAGTGTTAAGTGTGTGAGATCAGATTTGAACTCAGATCCTCCTGACTTCAGGACTGGTGCTCTATCCATTGTGCTACCTAGCTGCTCCCAACTGTGGGTATTTAAGCAAAAAAAGATTCTGGCATTTTGGTTAAAAGAAAAGTCATGTGTTGAATAATGATGTTATACTTCAATAATTTGAAGGAACTGTGATATCTTTGATGTCAATTATTCCTCCAATGATACCTCTTGTCACTCTTTCATGGATAATTTTTTTCCAAACGACAATGGAAGTTCTTTGGCCTCCCTGATTCTGAACAATAAATAAGAAGTTGATTATTGAAGTAAAATCAGTGAGGATCTTGGGAAACAGTGACAGCACCTTTCTAGCATTCACTGTGGATAAAGAAGTAAAAGTGAGACCATTTTAAAAAATTGTTTCAAAGATTTTGAGAGTGAATGTTAAGGGTTTCAGTTCTATTTAGAAAATTTGATTGGGGGAATGAAATGCATTTTAAAATACATGCAATTGTGATGAAGAAGAAAAGGAGAGAGGCTATTTAAAAGATAAATGGGGCTGCACAGGGTATTCATCTCCCCACTTAACTTTTTCAAAGACATAAAAGGTGGAAAAATCTCTTAAATACAGACTGAATGTAAAAGAATTCTTATATTAAAAAGAGTAATTTTAGGATCACTGAGCTCAAACTGATTATGAATGTTCAGCATAATCATAAAGAACTTTCTACTTTTTAAAATTACATTTGATACAAAAGAAAACTCAAAGAATGATCGCTTCCTAGAGTGAATGGAATGATGGTAAGAGAAATTAGAAGCACAGCTAGATTCCAGTCAATCTTAATCAGGAATCCAGTGAAGTGATTCATAATTCAAATTTCCATTGTGTATTTTCATTGAGCTGGAACAGATGGTCATTAAAAAAAACTTCAAATGATATGAAAATATTTCTCGTCTCTACCAAGAAAAATGGTATTGGAATACAGAAAAAAGGCACAGAAATGCTTAACAAAGAGTTTCTGAGTGTCCTTAATAAATTGAAGTCACCACACTTGGAGTAAGAACATCTCAGGATACTACATCTCAAAAAAAGACCTTAATAATTTATTGCCAAGTCAGTGACAGTGATCTCTCAAAAATCATTGTGAATGGAGAAGTTCTGTGGGTCTGGAAACAGATAAATGACCTAATACATTTTTTTTTCAGGGAAGATGAGGTTCTTAATACAATAAGCAAGTGAACTGGACTTTAGTTATTAACACATAAACATTACTAAGTTATACAATTCCTCCCCTTCTGCATTTTT
The DNA here is from genome assembly GCF_016432865.1 of Antechinus flavipes. Lineage (NCBI taxonomy): Eukaryota > Metazoa > Chordata > Mammalia > Dasyuromorphia > Dasyuridae > Antechinus > Antechinus flavipes. The sequence continues at coordinate 23,374,191 of NC_067399.1, forward strand.
TGGTCCAGATCCATACTGTCATGGATGTAGAAATATCCCAGTGAGGAATTCCTTCTATCAGTAAAGATTTTTATTATTATTATTTTTATTATAGCTTTTCATTTACAAGATATATGTATGGGTAATTTTTCAGCATTGATAATTGCAAAACCTTTTGTTCCAGTTTTTCCCCTCCTTCTCCCCACCACCTCCCCCAGATGACAGGTTGACCAATACATGTTAAATATGTTAAAGTATAAGTTAAATACAATATACGTATACATGTCCATACAGTTATTTTGCTGCACAAAAAGAGTCGGACTTTGAAATAGTGTACAATTAACTAGTGAGGGAAATCAGAAATGCAGGTGGACATAAATAGAGAGACTGGGAATTCTATGTAGTGGTTCATAGTCATCTCCCAGAGTTCTTTCGCTGGGTGTAGCTGGATCAATTCATTACTGCTCTATTGGAACTGATTTGGTTCATCACATTGTTGAAGAGGGCCACGTCCATCAGAATTGATCATCATATAGTACTGTTATTGAAGTATATAAAGATATCCTGGTCCTGCTCATTTCACTCAGCATCGGTTCATGTAAGTCCCTCCAGGCCTTTCTGAAATCATCCTGTTGGTCATTTCTTATAGAACAATAATATTCCATAATATTCATATATCACAATTTATTCAGCCGTTCTCCAATTGATACCAGTAAAGGTTTGAATCCTCTTCAATTAAGTCTTAGAGAGTTGCCTGGGGATCTGAGAATAACTTGTTCAAGATCATACAGCCCAGCATGTCACAGATGAAACATGTGACAGTCACATGAAACTTGAATTCAAGTCTTTCTATCTTTATGACAGGGTTTCTATTTATTAACATTTTGCTTCTTATCTTGACCCTAAAAAATACTTAATAAATATTCTTAATAATAAGATAAAAAGGAGTGACTGATTTGTGAGCATCTGGCAAAGATAGTTTGATCACTAAGAATCATCAAGATTTTTGATGACTCAAATTTGATGCCTCAGATTTGGAGATGACTCCAAGCCAGGAGAGATTTGTAATGTCATCTAAAGATTATAAGGAAAACCAAAGGCCAAATTAGATCCTAAAAGGTCTTTAAAATTTATTTACTAGTTTTTTGATATTTAAATTTATTAGATTATAATTTACATTTTTCCTTATCTCCTCTCACTCCTCCTCAAGATGGCAATCTGAGATAGGTTATACATGTATAATCATATTAAACATGTTTCCACATTAGTCACATTGTGAAAGAATAAGAACAAAAGGGAAAACCTGAGAAAGAAAAAAAAAAACAGCACCAAAAGTAAAAATAATATGTTTCAAAATGTGTTCAAATCCCATAGTTCTTGCTCTGGATGTGGACACAATTTCCCATCATGAATCTTTTAGAAATATCTTAGATTATTGTGTTGCCAAGAAAAACCAAAGTATCAAAATTGATCATCTACATAATGTTGCTCTTCAAAATATCTTTAAAAGGAAGAACAACAGGCAGAATATGGTAAGATGAAATTTCATTGGAGTTTTTACATATTGTAGTACTCCAATGGAATGAAAATTTCATGAAAGTTGGGACTATTTTTTTCTTTTGTGTATGTGTTACAAGAGTCTAGCAATACACTAATTGATCCTTGGCAAATGCTTATTAGATTGGATTGGATCGGATTGGAATATAGATAAATAAGTTACGTTCCATAATTAAATTTAAAATGGCAGTAAATAAAAGACATATGTATACATACATAAATACACACTATATTTTCTGGGAAGTAAAGATTTAAGGATTTTTGTAGAGGGAAAGCTTAATATTTCGACAATGTGACTTGACCTTGTTGTGAGAGGAAAAAAAACACAGTAGTCTCCAACTGCATTCATAATTAATCATCAATAATTATGACCATAATTGAGGAGAGTTAATGACATTTATGTAGCATTTCAAGCTTTTAATGACATTTTATATGCATCACACTACTGTGAAGTAAGTGTTATTTGCAGATGAGTATACTGAGACTTGGAGATGTTGACTTGGCCAGGAGCTAATTGAGAAATTTTTTTTTGATCAAGTATAGTTTCGACTGCCTAGCCTTTGTGTCCCACTTTCATTCCAAGATTCTGGAATTCTTTTTTCAAAACATTTTCCTACAACCAATTATTGCGTTTGTTAATAACACAATATCTCGTCTCCTTGGCAACTCCCCATTCAGTACCTTTCTGTTACCTCTCTCTCATTACATGCAAACCTGTACACCTCTTCTTCCATGCTTTGAAGGCTCCAGCACAGCTCAGCAGTAGAATAACAACCAACACTATGCCCAGTGCCAGGAACCAAGATTTCTCTTTTGTGAGGTTTCCAGGGACTGTGGGGAGAAAAGGGAGATTATAATTGGATATACATTCAATGGAAAAAGGGGAAGGGAAATGAAATGACACCCTGAGACATGGTCTCCTGGGGAAGCGATGAGTCTGCTTGGCTTAAGCATTCACCTGAATATACAGCAGTTGTCTTTAGCGCAACATGTTCCACCACACAGGTAAAATTCATGCCTCGGTCTTCTGGTGGGAGCTCTAAGGTAATATGGAGGTAGAAGGTAGAGTCCATATTGGGCAGGATGCCACTGGACATCTCCTTTCCCCATACACCCAGCTCCCCATTCTTCTCCCACTGCAGCAGGATGGAACGTGGGTAGAAGCCGGTGGCTGTACAGGAGAGAATGATGCTGCCTTCTGTGTTGACACGGCGAGATACGGTCATCTCAGGGGGCACTGGGAGCAGAGTTCAAGAAAAAAGACTTCATGTCATAATTTAAGTGAATATTTGATGCTTCCCTTGTTTCCATTAATTTTCCCTAAGCATCCCTTATTTTGTTTCACCACAATTACCCATTATCTCCTCAAAGTAGCATGATAAGTTATAACTCTTTGAATTTTCTTGGACACCTAAAAAAGTGTTATATAAACGCTAACTATAGAATCAGCATCTGTTGGTGTTGATGGCCATATCAACAATATTCTAAACCAAATTCAAGTAGTCTGGTCTGCTATAATGAATTAAGAATGGAATCTTCTTCAGATTCTTCCCATGATTTCATCAGTGGAAACTGTTTTAATGATGAAGATTACAGACCTCTTATGCTATAACAAAAATATTATCCTTGTGTTTCTGTCACTGCCTCTTCAAACTCCAACAAAATAAAAATAAAACATTACATGATGGTTATAACAAAATCTTCTGATTATGGTGTTCTAAATTTGGCTAGATGTCTTCCTAGTCCATCATTCTTGGAATTGTATGTAAAGTTTTTCCAACTTGGTAGAACATGGCCAAATATGTATTTACTTTGCCATAACCTTTGAGTTGCCATGCCTTGACGGGGCTGACAAGAAGAGATTAAGTTTAGCAGAAGGAATGGAAGGAAAGATAGAAAGAAAAAAGGAAGAAAAAGAAAAAAGGAGGGAAGAAAAAGGATAGAGAACAAGAATGACAGAAGAAAAGAAAGAAGAAAAAATAGAAAGAGGAAAAAAAAGAAACAAGGACAAAAAAGAAAGGAAAAAAAGTAGAAAAAAGGAGATAAAGTGGAAAAAAGAAACAAGGAAATGAGAAAGAAAGAAAAAGAAAGAAAGAAACTCAATCTTTTTCGCATTTCTCTGACTTTCATATTGCAAGATGGGGTTATGGTCAGAAGCCATGCATCTTGCCTATTTTTCTAGGGCTCCAATTACTATACAGAATGAAGGAGATGAATGGACCTCCTGGGAGGAACTGGGAAGAAGCAAAAACTCACCATTATCCCTTATGCTTTTGTAGCCCATGATTTTCCTCATAAAGTCAACACAAAATTGATTCATGTAGCGTTTCCTCAGATCAGTCCAGAAGGGGCTCTCCAGAATGTGCTGGTATTGTTTGGCTTCAGGCTTCAGGTACTCCCACTGTCCAACTTCTTCATCTATCCTGTAATACTCCTCTCCATCCCAAATTATGTGGACGTGGCTCTTTACCTTGATGTCACTGTCTATTTCACAGTCTGCAAGGAGCTGTGCTGTGTGGTTTCCTATGGAGGGATATTGGGGTAGGTTCCTCTAGGACTGGTGAAGAGGGAGAAATTAGTAAGTAGGATCAGTTGCAGCCCATCCCTAAACTGAGGGCTCAGACAAGGGCACCCATCCTCTGAGTTCAGGTTTATTGATTAAAAAAAGTTTGGAAAATCAAAGTTCTTGGGTGAAAGGTGAAAGGTGTCTTAGAAGGATTATAGAAGAGATTGCACAGCCCAAGATGTGCAATCAAGTGAATGAAGCCTAAGGCTCAGGAATTCTTTAATGCTTTCTCCAAGTTAATAAATAACAATGAACTGGGACCAAAGACATCCATTTCAATGGAATGATCTACTGGGGATGGATTGACTGGACTTGGAAGAGAAATAGACAAGGTAATGATGAAAAGATGACTTACTGTTATGGTTTGTATCATTCGTTGCTAAGAAATGCATCATCCAATGGAAATGTTGCTCATGGTCCACCAATAAATTGCGCCTCTCGATAATGTAAGCGTCTCCCAGTGCTTCAGTGATCCAGGGTATCTTGATAATAAGTTGCTGGTTTTCTTTGTTATAGAATCCCACTTCAACTTCATCCATGAAGCTAATTGCACTTAGTTCCAAGAGAGAATAGGTTGTACCCACTGCAATGAACTGACCCACATGCCTGTGGTGTACTGAATTATGGGAAGGAAGAGAAGAAGAGAAAATGGTATTTCAGATTTGGGGTTAACAGAGGATCAGTGATTCCTCCCATCCATTCCTTTGCCTTTCCTCTGCACCCCATCATCAGTACAGGTAATTACGAATAACTCTAAAATCTCCAAACCTTAGTCTGTCTGTCATCTGTCTGTCTGTCTCTCCCCCTAGTACTCCAAGTATCACTAGTTATGTGGTGGATATTAGAAATGGGATTCAAACCTAGTTGTGGTAGATACAGTGCCGTGCTGGTAGTCAGGAAGACCTAAGTTCAAATCCAGATTTAACTACTTAACTTCTTTAAGATTCAATTTCTTCATCCATAGAATTGGTATATAATAATTATACTTATTTCTCTATTGTTCTAATGACCAAATGAAATGTTTGTAAAGCACTTAGCACAGTGCCTGCAATGTAGTTGAGGCTTAATAAAGATTTATTTGAAAAAAAAACTTTTCTTTGGATCTTTCTAGTTAGATTGCCTATAGGTAACTGAAACTCAACAAGTCAAAAACAGAACTCATTATCTTTCCAACTAAAGCACTCATCTTCCTTACTTTCAATTTCTGTCAAAAACACCACTAATATTCCAATGACTCAGGTTTATAATCTCACATTCATTCTCTCTTCCTCCTTTCCTCCATCCCCCAATATTTGATCATTGACTTAGACCTACTGATTTTATCCCAGAACTTCTCTCAAACCCATTTCTTTCTCTCCATTTACAACCCCAGTTCCCCAGTTCTAATCTTCTTTCCCTTTCACTTGAACTTTTGCAGTTTCCTCCTAATGTTCTCTTTCTTCAGATCTCTTTCCTCTCCAATCAGTCTTTTGCTAAATTATCTTTTGCTAAAGCTCATCACTCTTTTCCTTTAAACAGCTCTAGTGGTTCCTTTATTGCCTCTAGGATAAAATACAAATTTTTCAAACTAAGGATATTTAATGCTATTCATAGCCTGCATCCACCAACCTTGGAGGCTTTTTTCAATCGCCCTCTCCTAGTACAATCGACATTTCAACCAAATCAGCCCACTTATTCTTCACAACCACCATTCTATCCTGCAGGTTTTTTGCTGTGATTGTTTTCTCAGCCTACAGTGTAATTCCTTATCACTTCCAGTTTTGAGAATCCCAAAATTTCTCTAAACTACAGTCCAGATTTACCTCTTACAAAGTTTCCCCTAATTCCTGCATCTACTAGTGTTCTGCCCCAATTAGAAATTGATTTGTATTTAATTATATATGTGATGATTATGTATATCCTTGGGAGTGCTTGCTATAATACATGGAACAGAGAAGAGAATTTATGTGATACACATGAAAGAGCTTTGGAAACAGAAGAACTAGGTTTGAATCCCATTTCAAATGCTAAGTGTGGCACTTTGGGAAACTCACATAACCTCTCTGGGTCTCAGTTTCCAAATCTGTAAAATGACAAAATTGGACTCTATGACCTTTCTAGTCCCTTCCTGTTCCTTCATATATTCTGTCCTCTTCACTCCCATAGCCTTGACCCTAGTTTGGGTCCTCTCCCCTACAATAGCTCCTCATTGGTCTTCATCCCATTGTCCCTTCAGCTGCCAAAATGATTTCTCTAAAGCATTCCTGTGGTTATATCACTCTCCTCATTAATAAACTTCAATGTCTTTCTCTTACCTCAAAGATAAAGTTCTTTTCTTGGCATTTAAAAACTTTTAGAATGAGGATACTTCTAGCCTTTTCTCATTGCCTCATACTTACTCCTCTTCCTCATTCAGGTACAGCTTACTTGCTGTTCTCCACACTTGAACTCTATCCAGTCCCCCATCCTGCCTTTGTCCTCTCTGTCTCTGTGTCTGGAACGATCATTATCCTTACTTCCACTTCCTGGCTTCCCTGGATTCCTTCCAATCTCAGTTAAAATATTATCTTCGGGAAGCCTTTCCCAGCGTCCACAATTGCCAGAGCTTTCCTCTCCTAAATAAACTTCTGTCTACTCTGAATGTAACTTGTAGGCATCTTTTTATTATGAGTTGTGTCCTCCATTATAATGTGGGTTCCTTGGAGGCCGAGACCAGGTTTTATTTACTTTATCCTTGGGACTTAGAATGTTAATTGAAGTATACAAATTGTTCAATAAATACTTGTTTAATGACTTATTGGCTAACTTGAAAACCCCATTGAATACAATGGCTGAGCTTCCCCCATCAGACCCAAATCTCAATAGTCTCCCTCTCTATCTGATCCCTTTCTCCTTAGACTTACCTGCCTGGGTCAGAATGAGGAACCAAGCTGAAGAGAGCCATCTCCACCTCCTCTGACACTCCATGATCTTCAGGATGGGGCTGCCCAGTGTGTCAACCACACACCAGTGTGGAAGGTTTTAAGCTCTGTGTTTGTGTCCCAGGCACTGCCTGAATGAAAACTACAACCTCCTATGTATATATAACATGTCTCCCTATCTTCTCTCCCCACCCAGAGTGGGTTTGGCTTGGCCGAGGCTGTCTTCCTGTCACCACTATGATGCCTGCTAAAAACCAAAACTTTTCCTGTCGAGAAGGTGTAAGAAAGGAAGTGAAAGAGTCTGTAGTAAGAGCAGGACGTCTCAGAACACGGTTATCACTAAACATGCTCTGGGGCCTGGAGATGGGCTGGTTCAGTGACAACCATCAGTGACAACAAAGGGCTGGTTTTCCGAAATGGTGCTTGAACCTAGAAATTTTTAGGTCTGAAATGATCACCAGAGAGACATCATCCTGGAGGAGAGATATAGGAAAGAGATCCCATTCCCTCTTTCCTTTCACTACCTTCAGGGAGTCCCCGCTCTAATGGGAAGATAGAATCCTTGATTTTAGGAAGTTCCTGAATTTATGGGGGCAGATTTTAATGGAACTATGGCTATAAAAGTATGCTATTAACTATAACAACAATGACTTTTACCCTTTAAGGTTAAAAAAGGACTTCACATACGTTATTATCCCATTTGATCCTCACAACAATGTTTGAGGTAGGAGCTATTCTTTTATTTATTTTTCAGATTAAAAAAAACAGAGGCTGAGAGAAATTAAATAGATTTCCCCAGACTGATACCATAGAAAATTTTTAAGGAATAATTGAGAGGTGTCCTGCTTTTGTTGGCATCTTGACACTGCCCCTTGATGTATTTCTGATGATATTCTGATTGTTGTCCTGCCCTAGCCAAAACTCCACAGAAATCCTTACAAACCAGTCAGCTTGCCCTTTCAAGGCCAAACCCCAGAAAAATCCTTAATCACTCACTGAATCAATCAGGTTCAGGTCTACATGGTATGTTACCACATCATCCATCTAATTCAGACACACTAGACATACGACAGAAATCAGCCAATAAGTAGCACCGACAGGATATAGAACAGAATATCGAATCAGAAACCTCAATATATCTTTCCTTTGACATAGTGCATACATACTCTCCTTCTTTATTGTCCTTTGCATTAACATAAGTTAATAAGTCATCATAAGATGACATTGGCCAATTATAATATCATTGAATTACATGAGTACCCTCCTATCCCTGCACTGTGCTTTTCTGTATGGATTCTGGGTAAAGACATGCATGATTCCATCAACTCTTTTGGACCTTCCCATGTTAGCAAATTCCTTCTGTGATCTCAAAAATCTACCTATCATGTAATCAGATCCCATAAATAGCTTTGTCTTGTTTTGCTGGGCTGCTAACTCCTTTAAGGGAGACAGTCTTGATGTTTGAGAGTGATCTGACCCAAATGAGCAAATACAGTATTGTACACCAGATCTCTGAAAGCTGCCCATTCCTTTTCTGCTCCACTACTGCTAATTTACCACCCTCCCCCAAGTTAACAATGAATTGTTCCCTCTTAGAAAAGTGCTCTAATCTTTTGAAATTAATTCTTCTAGTAGTTTTTTTGCCTTGGGGCCAGCACTTTTGTTGAATGCCAAATAGTCAGCTTGGGGAGAAGTCTATGATCAGTCCAGAACTCTGCACAACACATTGCCTGTGTCAGTCTCACATCCTGTCTGTTTCTCCTCCTTACAATCACATAGTCTATGAAATGTTTGCTGCGAGGGTGCATCCGTGCAATTTTATTGCATTTGGGTAAACAGAATAGCATCTTGGTGATGAGATGCATAGTGATAAGTGACCACTGCTGTTGCTACACTCACAAACGTCAAGACTAATTTGATGAAAATGATGGGGAAATTCAGAAGCTGCTAAAGGAAAAGCAAGAACTCCATGGGGTGTACCAGCAGGATAGTTCATCCGTCTCTAAGAAAGCAGTATTCAATTCTATCAAAAGTAGAATACAAGCAAAACTTAGAGATGCAGGATTTTTGGCTAGGTAAGAAGGCAGATGAAATTCATTATTCTGCTAATAATAACCCAAAGCACTTTAATGATACCCTAAAGTCTATTTACAGAATAAAAAGACCTATGGTGCATCTCAACTACTTAGTGCTGATAGAGCCACACTGATTAGTGATAAGGACATGATCCTAGAGAAACACGCTGAACACTTAAACAGAGTATTCTCGATAGGCCATCAACAATCCATGCTGAAGCCATTGACCATTTTAGTCAGGTTGAAATCACTCTCTTCTGAAGTTTCAACTGAAAAGAGGATTTGGAAACCATAGGCTACTTTGGTATGGCAAAGCACCTGGTGCTGGTTCTATTCCAGCTGAGAGTTGCAAGATGGGGAATCTACTCCTCATACAAAAAGCTGACTGAAATTTTCCAGACTATAAGGCAAGAGAAGGTTATGCCCCAGGAGTTCAGGGATGCCTTCATTGTCCATCTCTATAAAGATGAAGGGAATAATTTGTCCTGTGACAATCATGGGGTGTGTGTGTGTGTGTGTGTGTGTGTGTGTATTTCTCTTTGTCATTGCTAACAAGATTCTTTCCAGAGTTCTTAAAAATAGGTTGATCCTCCACCTGGAAGAGGGTCATCTACTTGGGAGTCATTGTGACTTCAGAAGGTTGACACAGTGTTTGCTGTCAGACAACTCCCAGAGCAATTCCAGAAGCAGAATAAAGATATGTAAGCAACATTTGTAGATCTGACCAAGGCCTTTGAGAACAGTGTCAATCACAAGGACTTGTGGAAAATAACGTCAAAATTTGGTTGCCAAGAGAAGTTGATCAGTATAGTAATTCATTTTCATGATGGTGTGCTTGTCCAGGTTCCAGACAATGGACAATGCTTTCGAGCTTTCCTAGTCACCAATGGAGTGAAACAAAACTATGTGCTTGCTCCCATTTTTCAACCCTGTTGCCAGATACCTTTAATAAGAATAAACATGGCTTTAAAGTGTCAAACTCTTCAATTTAAAAAGTCTACAAGAAAAAAACAAAAGTGGAGGGGGTGCTGGGGTATGATTTTGTTGTTGTTGTTGTTGTTTGCCGATGATTGTGCCTTTGAAGCTTAGCTGCAACAAAGCTTGGATCGGTTCTTTGCTACTTGTATTAATTTTGGCCTAAGAATTAACATCCAGAAAACATAGGCACTCCATCAGCCAGCACCACACTATCCATTTGTAGAATACAGAAACTGTAACTGTATCAGTTACAGCAAGTGAGGTAATATGGAATGTTGTGGATTAGCTCACTTACATGATCAAGTTTTAGTGACTGAAATATTCTCACTTTATGTCACAACTTAGCATGACTTTGAGGAGAGTGAAGGCTGCTTTATGCAAAATAGAAAAAGAGGGAGGGATGGTTAATAAGAGGAGGAGGAAGTAGATCAGACTAAACTGTCTTTCTACTTCCCCCACTAGAACACATAGAAAATTCCCTACAATTACCAGGGAGGACTTGGTTCCTTCAATTTTTTCCTCAAGAGGTTTGATCTCAGAGCCCTCATTCTCTTGACATTTGAGGTCATTTTCATTTCCAACTCCTTGGCCTTTGTAGCTTCTGAAATCCTGGTTGCCTCCCCCATGGAGAGATGGCCCCAGTGTTTGAAAGTCAACCAGTGACCACTATCGTTATCTTCAGTGAACAAAGTCCAACATCCAGGAGGTTTCTGGATGAGAATTTGGCCACAGAGTAAAGTTCAGTGAGTGATTAAGGAACTTCAAGGAGGAAGAGTTGGTTCATGAAATTTATGGAGAAAATTCTATCTGTCAACCCCTTTTTCCCACCCTTCTAGATGATATATATCTCCATACAGCTGGGCTTCAGGCACCCAGTGCAAGACCTGTTTGCCCAGCTCTTAAAGTTGTAGCTTCTCCTGATGTCTGGTTCAAGTACCACCTTCTACCACCTTTCTTGATCTCCTCCCTCTCCCCCATATCTTTCCTCCCCAAACCCTCCATCTTTAGATAAAGTCAAGATGATATAATAATAATGATGATAATGGTTAACATTTACACAGTCTACTATGTGACAGGCACTATCCTAAGTACTTTATCAAAATGATCTTACTTGATCCTCACAACAATCCTGGAAATTAGGAGAAGTTATTATTCCCATTTTACAGCTGAGGAAACTGAGGAAAACAAAAGTCATTTTCAGTTGGATCTATTTCTTTGTGAACTTATATGGGGTTATTTTAGCAAAGATACTGGAGTGGTTTGCCATTTCCTTCTCCAGCTCATTTTACATATGAGGAAACTGAGACAAACAGGGTTATGTGACTTGTCCAGGGTCTCACAGCTAGTATGTGTTTAAAACCAGATTTGAATTCAGGCCTTCCTGATTTTAGACTCAGCACTCTATCCACTATGCCATCTAGCCACCCCCCAAGCCAGAGGACTTGGGTTCAAATGCCACTTTTGTATGATCTGGGCAATTTATTAAATTCTGTAGACCTCAATTTCCTCATCTATAAAATGAGAGGGCGGACTTGAGGGTCATTGAGATCCTTTCCATTTTAAAAACTGTTATTCTAAATGTATTCATGTTAGTTCCACAGCTTTTCATTTTTTTGAGTTTATACATCTTTATTGACCACCTTTGCTGACTCCAGTAAGAGGATAAACCCTAAATTATCATTCTCTCTTTATCAGCAGGGACATACACAGCACTTCAAAATGAACAGGCTCTTCCTTTTCGTTTCATGAACAAACATTTAATGAAGTCATTAAATACAAGGAACCTTTTAGATGTTTCTGTATACATCTTTGATCTCTTCACGCACACACACACACACACACACACACACATATGCATTTGTATGTATATATTACATTCTTCCACACACACAGATACACACAAACACACACACACACACACACACACACACACTCACAGACTATTCTCAGGGGACTGTGAGTTGCCCTTCAACTTGGTTGAATGAAAGTCAAGTTCATTTGCCTATCACATAAAGACTATTCTTCTCTTGAAAACTGGGGCCACATCTTTCAGTCCTGCAGAGCTTGATGTTTGAACATCACTGTAAAGAGTTCTCATGGAATTCCCCTCCCATTCCCCTCCTCCCTGCCCCACCCCTTCTTCACTTCCCCTAGTTCTCAGCACTCAGTTATTTCTGATCCCAGGACCTGAATGAGAGAAGGGAGAGCTGGGAGTCCTTGAGCCAAGAGCTGCAGACTCCTTGGTTTTCTGTGTAGGTTCAGCCCCGATTCTGCCCCCTCCCCATTTTGACCTGTTGAGACAGGATGCTGAGCTGTTGGCTCAGATCAGCTCTGTCTTATTCTTCCCGTAGGACTAATTTGCAATTATTTGTTTTTGACATAATGAGCTTTAGGATCACTGACAGAGCTCTGGAAGAGGCCTTGGAGATCACTTAGTTGGAGTCCTCCACTTTACAGGATAGGAAACCGGGCACAGGACAGCAAATGCTTTGCCCAAAGAGGCTGGCCTGCAGGTGACGGGCACTTGGAGGCAAAGTGCCCTCTTTATCTCAGTAAAACCCCTGTCTCAGGCAGATATACTTCAGTGCTAGGAGATGCTGGAATAAATGAATAAACAAATGAATGAATCAATTTTTTAAAAGTGTTTATTGCTTCAGACATTATTAACCACTGCAGATACAAATGTCAAAAGAATATAGCCCCTTCTCAAAGCATTTATAGTTCAGGGGGAGAAAACAACACATATAAGAGAATGGTGACTAGAGAAAGAGGCTTCGATCTGAGGAATCTCAGGGATGGGGATTGAAATCATAGGACAGCACATGTTTAATCTACATTGGATTACTTGCTGACTAGGGGAGGGGGTGAGGGAAGAGAGAGAGAGAAAACAGAAGGTTTTCCAAGGATGAATGTTGAAAACTATCTTTGCATATATTGGAAAATAAAAAGCTATTATTAAAAAACGACATAGGATGAAAGTGGGGGATAGAGGAATACCAAGGAACACTGAATCCCTCTGGAAAATGGAAAGAGTCATCCTCTTACTTCCTGACAAATTAAGATGCATTAGAGGTACTCTGCTTGACTTCAGAGGGCAGAACCAGAAACAATAGATGAATGTGGCAAAGAGACAACATATTTTGCCTTGATGATGGGAAAAATTTCTTAATGATTATAGCTTTAAAAAGTTGTTTCCTCTGAAGGAAGATTCCCAGTATTTTTAGTGAACCATTGGTGGTCTACCATAGGATGTTTCCAGGAGTCACGCAAAATACTTAGGAACTGGATGCATTGTAATCTGCTGCATGGGAAGAGTTACTCTCATGGATGAGATCGCATATCCTTCAACACAGCAAAGTATTCATTTCAGAACTGGGATTATTTTCTCCCTAACTACAGCACAGGCCTCTTAAGAATATGAAGTGAACAGATCTTTTACTTCTTTGATATCCCTCACAGTTTTAACTCAAGGGATGTCTGAGAGAAATGGTTATTTCTCTCTTGCATTAATAACTAATTATTATATTGAGACCAAACTTGTTTCCTTTTCTACTTCCTTATCCAGAAATCAGTCAGTGTAGAAAATCTTTCTAAAAAGTTTACCCACCAGGATGCCTGAAATCTAATGAAAGATAGAAAAAGAAATGATAATTTTAGGCTAATGGGTGCTTTCCTGACATATAAGTTAATAAGTTATATTGCCCTTTGAGAAAGGTAAATTACCTTCATAGATTTACCTTTTCAGGCTTCCTTTCCCTCAACCATGGCGTGAGAGGCTTGGAGGAGGCCTTGGAGAAATAATTTTCTTTCTAGACATAGATTCGTGATCCTGTAATTCTTGCATGGACTGTTTTTCTCTGATGCTCTCCTTTTCACTTGGTACCACAGTCTGGTTTGGTTTTACCCCACACACCACCTTGTCATTTGATTCTGCTCATTTCCCTTACTGAGGTTACTAGTCAGCCTACTATTGAGTTAAGGGGGAATCCCCAAGCATTGGGGTTCTCTTTGATGGAGAAGGTAGAAAAGATGAAAATGACCACAGAGACCAAAATGGTAAGGCATCTGAGGTAGAGAAAACTTTACTGAGTGATGGACTTGCTGAGCTGGAAAGAACCTTCAAGGCCATCTAATCCTCCCGAATAAGACAACCTTCTACACTATCCTTGGTGCCTGGGCATGTGGTTATTTAACCTTTGCATCAAGACCTCCAGTGATGGGAGGGACTAGCTAGTGCTGACTAGTTCCATTAAACAAAAGTTCTAATAGTGAGAACTTAATCTCCAATTTTACTTTGCCCCAGAAAAAGGTTCAAGGGGAAGGTGAAGAGGGAATTTTGCTACAGAGAGCATTGTAGTGCAGTTAAACAACTCTGGATTTGCAATCAAAGAGCTTGGGTTCAAATTCTGACTTTATCTTTGACTTGCAAAAGATCTCAGTTTCCTCAAATGTAAAATGAGAGAATGGGCTAACTAACCTTATTGTTCCATTCTTTCTCTGTGATCTCCTATGACTCTTAGGCAGTGAGAGAGCACACATGGGGTCTGATCAGAGAATTGGCAATGAGTTTAGAATCAGAAAGGGAGAACTGGGATCAGTGGTTGAGAATTGCAGAGACTTAACTTCAGTAAGGGAGAAAAGCTTATTAATAACTAGATCAATCCTCCAGTCGAATGGGGTGAACTGGAAGACAGGGAGCATTAGAATATGTCATTAGATATCTTCAAACTGAGATTGAATGAGTCCTTTTTGAGGAGGGCATAGAAGGAACTATTGATCAGAGCCAGGTTGAATTGGTTCCCCAGAGGTCCTTTCAGTGCTGACCTTCTCTATCTGCAGGAGCAATATGAGGAAGTAAGGCTTGTTGATTGTAAAGGAAGAACTACTCCTCCATACACTCCCTCCCTGCCCAAGGAGCCCATTCTTTCAAAGTAAAGGTTCTCTATGATGGATCTTTGTGTCTATTATAAGACTTAGCACTTTCTCAGTTCAAACAATAGTTATAAGTGCTAGATGAATTCAGGGCTCTGTGGCAGACCATCGATACTTGAAACTGCTATGAGTTTCCTATTCTCACCACAGACCCTATTTCATTTTTACTTTCAAGGTTACCAGACATGTTCAGGTTCTGCATAGCAAAAAAACATCCAAGCCAGCAATGATAGTCTCGGTCAGGGTCAATCTAAGTTAAGATGGGGATGAGGAGTGAGAAGGAAGTGCTTATCTAGAGACTGTATCTCTTTTTGAATAGTCCTGGGGTAGAGTTTGGAGATGGAAGTCCCTTCCACTAGAGTTTCAATATCCAGTCAAAGGAGAAGGAAGAGGAACCAGAGAAGGTCTTTCTCATCCTTGCTGCTCTATACTCCAATGGACGTCTAGGCAAGTGAGTCTAGGGGAGCAAGTGGGAGGAAGGATGGGAGACACTATGGTCTGGATCTGAGGAGGGTCTCAGTCTTTGTCCCAGTGGAAGAGTCTTGATATGGACAAAAGACATTCAAGGAAGCAAAAAAAAAAAAAAAACAACCCAAGGGCAATATGACAATAATCATAAGTGCAGAGGATGGATCTGATGGGATACTTTCCTTCTATCTAAGCAGATAGTAGTTCAGGGAAATCTTCCAGTGAGAAAGTGAGGTTCAACCTCAGAGAACTAAAATCAAGAGGATTTAGGGCTGGGTGGGGGACCTACAATTACACAGGCAGTGAAAAGTAGAGAAGAATAGGGTTTAGTCTCAAGGAATAGAATCTCAAGCACCTAAACAGTCAATTCTAAACGTTTATTTAGAGAAGAAAGGAGCTCCCAGGCTGTCCTATAATAAAGAGGGAACAAAGGAGGAAAAGTTAATCAACTTTGAGGGGATTTAAAAGGAGAAACTCAGAGAAATGGGAGAAAATATAGGGGTGACATCTCATAGATAGGAAGCATACTTACTTGGTTGCCCACTTGGAATTTATGGAAAATATTTTTATTTGATTTCTTGGTTGGCTCACCTTGTGTTGAGTTGACTTTTTGAACCAAAGGCATCTCCAGTGTCCTACTAGAACCCATTCCACAGGATTATGGGGAGATGCTGAAAGGAGGCAATTCAAGTAAAGCATTTTTCAATCTTTAAAGCACCATAGAAATTCTAATGATTGTTGTTATTATAATTCTAAATACACAATTTCATTACTCCAGAGGAGGAATTTCCCATTATCAGTTCAGGTCAGCACCTGTTATAAACCTTCGTCTCAGGAAATTGTCGCTTTGACCACCGAAAGGCAAATGAGTTAAACTATTTGACACAGCCAGTATGTGTCAGAGATAGAACTTGAATCCAGACCCTTATGGCTCTACTCTACCATACTGCCTTTATTAGTATTATTTTGACTACTGCCACGTCTGCTTCTGCTGATACTATCATCAATAGAATGAAATTCATGATATGTATATACAAAACAATTATCATAATTTTTAAAATTTCAGTAGTATTTTTTCCAAACACATGTAAAGATGGTTTCTGCTTTCATTTTTGTAAGACTTTGTATTCCAATTTTTTTCCCTCCCTCCTTTGTCTCTTCCTTATGCAAAACAGTAAATAATTTGACTTAGGTTAAATATGTGCATTTTTTTCTTCTAAAAATTATTTTTTCTGGTTATATACATTCTTTTTAAAAATACACATTTCTTTATGAATTATGTTGAGAAAGAAAAAAGAGGAAAAACCATGGGAGAAAAACAACCAGTAAAAAGGGAAAAAAAGTGAACATAGCATGTATTGATTTACATTCAGTTTCCTTGGTTCTTTTTTTGAATGTAGATGGCATTTTCTGTCTAAAGTCTATTGGGATTGCCTTGGATAATGAACGACTGAGAAGAACCAAGTCTAATTCATCATCACATAAATCTTGCTGTTACTCTGTATGCCGTATTTCTGGTTCTGCTTGTTTCGCTCAACATCAGTTCATGTAAATCTTTCCAGTCCTTTCTAAAATCAGCTTGTTCATCTTTTTTATAGAACAATACTATTCTATTACCTTCATATTTCATAACTTATTCATTCATTCCCCAACTGATGAACATCCACTCATTTTCCAATTCTTTGCCACCACAAAAGAGCTGCTACAAACATTTTTTTGGTATATATGGGTCTTTTCCCTTTCTTTATGATTTCCTTGGGATAAAGACCCAGTAATAGCATTGCTGGATCAAAGGGTATGCACAGTTTTATAGCCCTTTGGGCATAGTTCCAAATTACTTCCACCAACAATGTATTAGCTTCTCAGTTTTTCTAAATCTCCTTCAACATTTATTATTATCTTTTCCTGTCATCTTAGCCAATATAAAAGGTATGAGAAGGTACCTCAGAATTGTTTTAATTTGCAGTTCTCTAATCAATAGTGATTTAGAACATTTTTTTCATATGACTCTAGATGGCCTTAATTTCATCATCTGAAAATTGTCTTTCATATCCTTTGACCATTTATCAATTGGGGAATGACTTGTATTCTTAAAATTTCAATAGAGTTTTTTTTATATTTTAGAAATGAGGCCTTTATCAGACACACTGGCTGTAAAAATTTTTTTCTCCAGCTTTGTATTTCCCTTTTAATTTTGTTTGTAATGGTTTTGTTTGTGCAAAACCTTTTTAATTTAATGCAATCAAAGTTGTCCACTTTGCATTTTATAATGTTCTCTAGTTCTTTGGTCATAAATCCTTTTTCTCCAAAGATCTAATAGGTAAACTATCCCTTGCTTTTCTAATTTGTTTATGATAATATCATTTATGCCCAAACCATGTACCTATTTTGAACTTATTCTGGCATGGAGTGTGAGATTTAGGTCTATTCTGAGTTTCTTGACATTATTTTCCAAATTTCCTAGCAATTTTTGTGAAATAGTGAGTTCTTATCCCAGAGGATAAAGTTTTGGGCTTTATCAAATACTAGATTACTATAATCATGGATCATTGTGTCATATGTGTCTAACCTATTCCATTGATCCAGCACTCTATTTCTTAGCTAATACCAAATGATTTGGATGACAGCTGGTTTATAATATAGTTTTAGAACTGGCACTGCTAGACCGTCTTCTGTTGCAATTTTTTATTAATTCCCTTGATTTTCTTGATCTTTTGTTCTTCCAGATGAATTTTGTTATATTTTTTTTTTAGCAATTTGGTATGGCATTGAACAGGTAGACCAATTTAGGTATCATTGTCATTTTTATTATATTAGCTTGGTCTAATCATGAGCAATTGGTTTAGATATGACTTTGTGTGAGAAGTGTTTTGAAATTGTGTTCATACGGTTTCTTGGTTTGTCTTGGAGGTAGATACCTAAATATTTTTTTTTGTCTACAGTTATTTTAAATGGAATTTCTCTTGCTGCTGGGTTTTGTCAGTAATATATAGAACCATTGATGATTTGTGTGAGTTTATTTCATATCCTGCAACTTTGCTAAAGCTGTTAATTATTTCAAATAGGTTTTTGAATGATTTTCTAGGATCCTCTAAGTATATCATCATATCATCTGCAAAGAACTATAGTTTTATTTTCTCATTGTCTGTTCTAATTCCTTTAATTTCTTTTTCTTTTTTTTATAGCTAAAGCCAACATTTCTAATGCAAAACTGAATAATAGTGGTGATAATGGGCATCCTTTCACTCCTGATAATATTGGGAATGCTTCCAGCTTCTATACATAACACATAATGCTTACTGATGGTTTTAGATAGATACTGCTTATTATTTTAAGGAAAACCCCCTTTATTCTTATGCTCTCTAATGTTTTTAGTAGGAATTGGTGCTGTATTTTATTAAAAGCTTTTTTTTGCAGCTATTGAGATTATCACATGATTTTTTTTTTAGTTTTGTTTTTGATATGGTTAATTATGGCAATAGTTTTCCTGACATTGAACTAGCCCTGAATTTCTGATATAAAATCAACTTGCTCATACTGTATTATCCTCCTGATAAATTATTGTAATCTCTTTGCTAATATTTTATTTAAAAATTTTGCAAAAATATTCATTAGGGATTTTTTTCTCTGTTTTGGCTCTTCCTGGTTTAGGTATCAGTACCATATTTGTGTCATAGAAGGAATTAGGCAGGATTCTGCAATTCTTTTAAACATACTTCCATATTTGTCATGTTGTGTAAGAAATATCAGACTAAAAAAGAAAAAAAAACATGAGAAAGCAAAACCAACCAAACAAAAGGTGAAAATATAATGCTTTGATCCATATTCAGTCTCCATAGTACTCTTTCTGGATGCAGTTGGCATTTTCCATTCCAAGTCTATTAGAATTGCCTTGAATCACCACATTATTGATAAGAGTCAAGTCCATGACAGTTAATTATCACACAATCTTGTTATTTTTGTGTACAATGTTCTCTTGGTTCTGTTCACTCCACTCAGCATCAGTTCATATAAATCTTTTTGAGCTTTTCTGAAATCAACCTGCTTATCATTTCTTGTAGCACAATAATATTTCATTATATTCATATACCATAACTTATTCAGCAATTTCCCAATTAATGGACATCCACTCTGTTTCTAGTTCCTTAGCATTTCAAAATGGGCTGCTACAAACATTTTAGCATATGTGGGTCCTTTTCCATCTTTTAGTATCTCTTTGGGACATAGCCCCAGTAGTGATACTGCTGGATCAAAGAATATGCACAGTTTTATAACTCTTTGTGCAGAGCCCCAAATTGTTTGGATCATGTTTACTTCCACAGTATATATACTAAAACTGTAATGATACAGAGAAGATTAGGATCATACCCAAATTTGTGAATGGTTTGATCGTTTCACAACTTCATCAACAATGCAGTAGTGCCTCAGTTTTCCCATATCCTCTCTAATATCTGTCATAATTTCCTATATTCTTAGCCAAAATGAAATGTGTGAAGAGGTTCTTTAGCATCATCTTAATTTGTATTTTTCTAATCAGAGGGATTTAGAGAATTTTGCAAAACAATTATTTTATCCATGTGTTTAACATTTCCCAGCATGTTAAATACACAAGAATGTAGGCCATTTAGAGACTTATCCTGGGATGATTTCTATCTGAATCTCATTGGAAAAACTGAGAAGATTTATATGATGATGATGATGATGATGATGAAAGTGAGTGTGAAAGAAATGCGTCCCTTGGGTCTTGAATAAGTCAGTGACAGATTGGTGGCTGCATAAAGGGAGATTGAGATACTACCAGGAAATCTGATCCTAACTGCAGCAGGTCTAAGGTCTCCTAACTCTTAGTGACAGATCCCTGATGGTCAAAGCATAGCAGCTGGTTTTTTATAATAGACAATGACAATATATACTTAGTGACCTTTAGTTGGCAGGGATAGTCACTCCAATGAGAGAAATTTGAGTTTTCAATGAGAAAGAAGCAAATCTGGAGTTTTCTTGTTTGCTAAAGAAAGATCAGAAGCCTCACCTTGGTTCCTGTACTTTATATTTGGAGCTTGAAAGGACTCAAGATTATCTAATTCAGCTTCCTCATTTTGAAGATAAGAAAACTGAGACCCCAAGAGGTAAAATGACTTGATTAAGTTCATATCCCAAGTTCTCTGGTTTCATTAGTAGCTGTTAAATCTTGTATGATCCCGACTGTCTCCATGGTATTTGAATTATTTCATTTTGACTTCTTTTATTCTTTTCTCCTTGACTTTGGAGTTCTAGATTTTGGCTATGCTATTTCTGGAATTGTCATTTTGAATTTTTTTTCCCCAGAAAGTGACTAGAGCGTTCTTCAAGTTTCTACTTTCCTAGGGTCATAAGGCAGTAAACAAAGACTCCTTGGTGAGTTCAGAGCTCAGCTCAACATCAAACACACAGAGAAAAATGTCATTAATAACAATCACAGGCCAATGAAAGCTGGGAGCTAGATATCCCACTGCCCCCATAGACAAATCACTGGCAGGAAGGACTCGGTGTCTA
Organism: Antechinus flavipes; assembly: GCF_016432865.1. Taxonomy (NCBI): domain Eukaryota; kingdom Metazoa; phylum Chordata; class Mammalia; order Dasyuromorphia; family Dasyuridae; genus Antechinus; species Antechinus flavipes. The sequence continues at coordinate 23,395,178 of NC_067399.1, forward strand.
CACTGGTCCTGACTCCCCTTCCTGAGCTTTCATTTATCTACTCAATTTAATCAGTGTGCCTAAGAAGAAAGCTGGTCAATCTCTGAGTCAGGATGACTTGAGTTCAGTGCCATAGTAGCTGCATGATCAGGGACAAGGAATTTAGCTTTCTGATATTTTAGTTAATTGCCAAGCACTAAACCTTAGAACTTAGTTGCTCATCTACATCAATGGAGGGAGCTTCCATGCTGGAAGTTCCCTTACATTGATGATGTCACAGTTCCAGTTCAAGAGATGAAAATTCATCCTGGAATTCAAGAGATTTCCTGCTCTCATAACCATGGCTGGCCACCAGGGGGAGGGCTGGTTCTATTTTTACTGTAAGACAGTCTATATATTCTCTTTCCTTTTAAAGTTAGTTGAGGCAGGTTTGGAATTTTTCAGGCTACTTTACATAGAGACATACAAATAAAAGACAGATCTTACAACAAATAACCTGACAGAAGAAGAGCTTTATTTATTAATTTCATACATATCTAGAAATTGAATAGATGGGCTGATAACAGTCAATGGGACCTCTTACCTGATTCTTTTTCATCTACCTTGGCCTGTTCTGGGCAATGAACCTCAATGTCCCTCTTTTCAGTCTCCTAAAATTTCTCCTTCCCTTTCATTTCTTTCCCTTCTCTTCTCCATGAAGTGAATGGAATGGGAACTCCAACCTCCAGCATGAATGACGATCTCTCTTCTTGGGATTCTAAAGTTGATTAAAACTAAAATTGAAGACTTGGATTTTTCTTTACCAAGGTAAAGAGAATGTTTCTTCAACACCATAATCATCAATTGCCATTTTATCTGCTTTTATTGGTACCTTTCAAAGGAAGGGAATGGCCTTGTTGTTGTTTTGATATTTTCAATTATTCTGTGTGGATCTATTTGGGATTTTCTTGGCAAAGATACTGGAGTGGTTTTCCATTTCCTTCTCCAGCTAATTTTATAGATGAGGAACTGAGGCAAGCAGGATTAAATGACTTGCCCAGGAAACATAGTAAGTGTCTGAGATAGGATTTGAAACAATGTTTTCCTGATTCTAGGTACTCTATCTACAGCACCCTCTTGCTGCCCAAATTTATATGAGTTCTTGAAGGTTATGTAACTAATGGTATCAGACTCAAACAAAAATGTATCCTTGTTTCAGATATCTTAGAAAATGAAGAATCCAGATTGTTGTGTTTTTGTATTTGTTTGCTAAACATTTCCCAATAACATTTTAATTCGATCCTGGAAAGTCAAACTATACCAGAGCAAAAATTGCCCAACAGTTCCTACCAAGTGTTTTCAGTCTGTGCTTGACGACCTCCAGAGGTGATGAACTCCCTGCATTCTTCAAAGACCTGGGGATATTCAGGACAGAGAACAGGAGATTTGGGAATAGAGCAAGAAACGGTGTTACATGATAACTGTCTTCAAATATTTGAAAAGCTCTCTGGTGTAAAAGTGATTAGCTCTTTCTGCTTGATTTTCAGAACCAGGAACACTGGGTAGAAATTTCTTTTTTTATTTCAACGTTAATTTTTGGAAAATTTGAGTTCTAATTTTTTTCTCTTCCCGTTCTCCATTTTGCATCTCCATGATACAGCAAGCGATTTGGGATAGATTATACAAATACAATCCTTTTAAACTTATTTCCAAATTAGTCATGATGTGAAAGAAAAATCAGAACAAAAAGGGAAAAACATAAGAAAGAAAAAAGCAAACAACAAAAAAGGTAAAAATAATATGCTTTGATCCACATTCAGTCTCCATAGTTCTCTCTCTGGATACAAACATTTTCCATCCCATGTCTATTGAGATTGTCTTAGAACATTGTATTGCTGAGAAGAACTAAGTCTAGAATAGTTGATTATCACATCAATCTTTCTGTTACAGTGTACAATGTTCTTCTGGTTCTGATCACTTCACTCAACATCTCTTTCCAGGCTTTTGTGAAATCAGCCTGCTCATTATTTCTTATAGAACAATAACATTCCATTACTTTAATATCCCATAACTTATTCAGCCATTCTCCAACTAATGAGCATCCACTCAGTTTCTAATTCCTTGTCACCAGAAAAAAGCTGCTACAAACATTTTTTACACATAAGTCCTTTCCCTTTTTTTATGATCTATTTGGAATATAGATCCAGTAATGACACTGCTGGATCAAAGGATATGAAGTTTTATAACTCTCCAGATGGCTGGATCAGTTTATAATTCTACTAACAAATCATTGGTGTTTCAGTTTTCCCACATCTCTTCCAACAGTTAGCATCATATTTTCCTGTCATCTTAGTCATTCTGATGACTGAGGTAGGTGGTACCTCAGAGTTATTTTAATTTGCATTTTTGTAATTTAATCTTTAATAATGTCTAATCAATTTAATGCATTTTTCCATATGACTAGAAAAGGTTTTAATTTTTTCATCTGAAAATTGTTCGTATCCTTTGCCCATTTATCAATTGAGTAATTACTTATATTCTTACAAATTTGAGTTAGTTCTCTATATATTTTAGAAATGAGCCATGTATCAGAAACAGTGGATGTAAAAATGGTTTCCAAGTTTTTTGCTTCTCTTCTAACCTTGAATATATTGGTTTTGTTTGTACAAAACTTTTAAAATTTAATGTAACCAAAGTCATGCAATTTGCATTTCTTAATATTCTCTATTTCTTGTTTGATCATAGATTCTTCCTTTCTCCAAAGGTCTGACATGCAAACTATCATTCATTCTTCTAATTTGCTGATAGTATCACCCTTTATGTCTAAATCATGAATCCATTTTGATGTTTATCTTGGTAGAGGGTGAGATATTGATCTATGTTTCATTTCTGCCATACAATTTTCTAATTTTCTCAGCATTTTTTTAAATAATAAATTCTTATCCTAGAAAGTGGGGTCTTTGGATTTATCAAACTATAAATTACTATAGTCCTTGACTATTGTGCCTTGTGTACCTAACCTATTCTACCGATCCACTAATCCAGTTAGTATCAAATAATTTTGATGACTGCCACTTTATAATATAGTTTTAGATCTAATACTAGGTTACTTTCTGTTGCCACCATTTTTCATTAATTCCCTTGATATTCTTGACTTTTGTTCTTCTAGATGAATTTTGTTATTATATTTCTTTCTCTATATAACAATTTTAGGCAGTTTGATTGAGATGCATTGAATAAGCAGATCAGTTTAGGTACAATTGTCATTTTTATTATTTTAGCTTGGCTTATCCATGAGCAATTGATATTTTTCCAGTTGTCTAGATCTAATTTTATTTATGTGAAAAGTGTCTTGTAATTATGTTCATATAGTTCCTGCTTTGTTTTGACAAATGTTTTTTATTATCTGCAGTTATTTTAAATGCAATTTTTCTTTCTATCTCTTGGTGCTGGACTTCGTTGGTAATGTATAGAAATGTCAATGATTTATGTGGATTTATTTTTTTATCCTGCAACTTTGCTAAAGTTGTTAACTAATTCGTTAACAATTAGTTTTTTCAGTTGATTCTTTAGGATTCTCTAAATATACCATCATATCATTTACAAAAACGATAGTTTTGTTTTCTCATTGTCAGATTTATTGGCATATAATTGAACAAATTAACTCTTACATTGCTTTAATTTCCTCTTCATTGATGTTAAGTTCAACTTTTTCATTTTTGATATTGGTAATTTGGTTTTCTTTTTTCTAATAAAATTAACCAAAAGTGTATTTATTTATTTATTTTTTTAATAAAACCAACTCTTAGTTTTGCTTATTAGTTCAATAGATTTTTTCAATTTTATTAATCTCTTATATGGTTTTCAGAATTTCTTCTTTGTTGTTTAATTGGGAGTTTTAAATTTGTTTTTCCTCCTAGGTTTTTTAGTTGCATACCCAATTCACTGATATCTTCTTTCTCTATTGTAGTCATGTAAGCATTTAAAGATATAAATATTCCATTAAGAACCACTTTGGCAGTTCCCCATAAGTTTTGGTATGTTGTCTCATTATCAAATTCTCTTTGATGAAATTATTGATTGTTTCTCTGATTTGTTGTTTGACTCACCCATTCTTTAGGATTGAATTTTTAGTTTCCAATTAATTTTTCATCTATTTTTCCATGGACCTTTATTATATGTATTTTTATTTTGTCATATTCTGAAAAGGATGCATTTAATATTTCTGTATGCCCTAACATGTAATCAATTTTTATGTAAGTATTATATATCACTGAGAAGAAGGTATGTTCCTTTCTGTCCCTGTTTAATTTTTTCCAGAAGTCTATCATGCTAAATTTTCTAAAATTCTATGCACCTTCTTAGCTACTTCCTTGTTTATTTGATCATTAGGTTTATCTAGATCTAAGAGACGGAGGTTGGGATCCTCCACTAGTGTAGTTTTGCTATTTATTTCTTCTTGTAATTTATTTACCTTCTCCTCTAAGAATCTGAATCTATACCACTTGGTGCATATATATTGAGTACTGATATTTCTTCAGTATTTTTGGTACACTTTAGCAAGATGTAGTTTCCTTTCTTATCTCTTTAAATTACATCTGGTTTTGGTTTTGTTTGGTCTGAGATCAGGATTGCTATCCCAGATTTTTTTTACTTCAGCTGAAGCATAATATATTCTCTTCCAGTCTTTTACAAACTTTATTGTGTGTATCTTTCTATTTCAAGTATGTTTTTTGTATACAACAGATTGTAGAATTCTGGCTTTAATCCACTCTTTTATTTCCTTCCATTTTATGGGAGAGTTCTTCCCATTCACAGTCACACAGTTAAGATTACTATTTTCCTCCATCCTATTTTCCTTCCTTTCTACTTTTTCCTCTCCTTTCTCCCCTCCTTTTCTCCCTTGCCCTCTTCACCATTTTTTTGCTTCTGACCCCAACTTCCATTAATCTTCCCTTCTTTTTTTTTTTTTTATCATTCTTCACTTTTCTTTCCCTTTCCTCTTCTACTTCTGTCTTCCCTTGTCTCAACTTCACTTTTCTTTTCCATTTCCCATCCTACTTCACTGTAGGGTGAAATAAATTTCTATACCAAACTAAGTAAGTATATTGTTCCCTCTCTGAGCCAAATCCAATGAGATTAAGGTTCAAACAATGCTCATCCTCCTCCCTACCTTCCCTCCACTGCAATAGATCTTTTGTGCCTAGTTATATAATGTAATTTTACCCCATTTTACCCCCCCCTTTTTTTTCCTTTTTTCCCAGCACAATTCTTTTTCCATCCCTTAATTTCTTTTTTATATCATCACATTAAAGTCAACTTTTACCCACACCCTCTGTTCATTGCCCTGACAAAGATATAGTTCTCAAGAATTACAATTACAATTTTCCCATGTAGGGATATAAATTATTTAACCTTTAAAAATATTTTTTTTCTTCCCTGTTTACCTGTTTTTTTGCTTCTCTTGAGTTTTGTATTTAAAAATCAAATTTTCTATTCAGAAAGTGATTGAAAATCCCCTATTTCATTAAATGTCCATCTTTTCCCTTGCAAAATAATGCTCAATTTTTCTGGGTATTTGATTCTTGGTTGTAGTCCAAGCTCCTTCTGGAATATCATATTCCAGGCTCTCTGATCCTTTAATGTAGAAACTGCTAGGTCCTAGATAATACTGATTGTGACTCCTCAATTTTTTTCCTGGACACTTGGCAATATTTTCTCCTTGATTTGAAAATTAACTCATTCCATTTTTCTGACCTTGCTCTTCCTTAAGCATCCTGGTGGTCCTACAGTCCTGGAGACTCCCCATGTTATATGCTGGACTTGCTGGAGATATCCAATAAACTTTAACCCTTTAAAAGTTATTTTTCAGTCATGTTTGACTCTTTGTGGCCCCAGTTGAGGTTTTCTTGATAAACTAGTTCATTTCCTTGTCCATCTCATTTGATAGATAAGGAGACTGGGGTAAATAGGGTAAAGTGACTTGCTTAAGATCACACAGCTGATAAATATGTGAGGGCAGATTTGAACTCAAAAAGAGGAGTTTTATGACTCCAGGCCCAGTGTGCCCCCTACTTTCCCTACTGAGACTCAGAACTGAACTTAAGTCCTCCTCCATTCTCTGCTTCCCAATAGCAGAGCTTTTAAGCTTAGTCTACCATGCCTGAGTGGCATGGCAAGATTATGTTTCACTTTGGTTCCATTCTGTATATATTTATAGTCAATACTTTTTTCTTTTAAATTTCCTCTTTCAATATGAATTTAATAATCACCCACAAGCTGAACATTTCCTCATGAACCAAAAAGAGGATCTGTAAAATCAGGGAGTTGGATTCTATCGCCTCCCACCTCCATTCCAATTATAATTCTCTGATTCCATGACTGCATGAATATGAAACTATGAACTATTCAATATAATTTGTTTTTAAGTTCCTATTAATGACAAAATTACTCTTTGTTTTTGTCCACCTTTGAACTCTTATTTTTGTCTATGATTTTAATGCTTTATTCATGCTCTTTTCATTCTTCCTTTTTTTTCAATCTTTACCCACTAACTTCCCCCCCTTTTCTTCTCCCTCCTTTGTCCCACCCAGAAGAAGTCATCTTTGTGTCAAGTAAGCACAATCAAGTCAAACTCTTCACTATATAAGTCATGGACAAATATAGATGGCTATCACATGCCCAGAAGGGAGGGGGCAGATCTCATTATTAGTCTTCTGAAGTTATGATTGTGCAATGTTCACCAATCCCTTCTGTGGTCTTTCAAAGTAATTTTCCCTTCCATTATTATGGTCATCTGAAAATAGATCTCTTTTTTTGGATTTTGTTCTTCTTTCCACATTGCAATTATTTCATAAAGAATGTTCCTAGCTGTGTAATCCTAAGCAAGTCACTTAATCCTAATTGCCTCACCCCAACAAAAATCAATAAAAAGGAATATAGTATGGGGACAGCTAGGTGGCCCAGTGGATAACGCACTGGCCCTGGAGTCAGAATGTAATATGGTTGATAGATATAAGAAGTTTTTCTTCTCTCCCTTTCTTTTTAGTTAAAGTTATTTTTGATTAGGTTTTTAAGACTAACATTAATATTAGTCCTTATGTATGTTCGATCCCTATTATTTTTATTTTAAAAAGTCAAAGACTCAGGCCCTCTTTCATATACCATGTTTTTATTTACTTTTTTCTGCAAGACAACTGGAGTGAAGTGATATATCCAGGGTCCCACAATTAATAAGTGTCAAGTATCTGAGGTTGTATTTGAACTCAGGTCCTGCTTTTCTATATCCACTGAACCACTTGGCTGCCTCTCACGTACCATTTTTTTAGCCAGTTGTTTCTTTTCCAGCTCTTCCTTTCTCATATGAATCTTTCTATGGGTGGTGATAAGGAAACCACCTGTGCTACAGAATTGTTCTATTTCAAGTCAACTGATGTTTATTAAACAGCTACATTGTGCCAGGAACTCACTGTACTTAGTGCTGGGGATACACAGAAGGGTAAAAAGTAATGTCTGATCTCAAGCTTCCGGTGTAATGGGGGATACGAGATGCAAGCCGGTTTGTATGAAGAAGGCATACAGAGAATAAAATGGAGATACCATGAAGGGAAGGCACTGAAATTAAGGAGCACCAGGAAAGGAAGGGAGATTTGAATTGGGGCTTGAAGGAAGCCAGAGCAGTAAAGAGGAGGAAATGTGGAAGGAGAGAAATCCAGGGGTTGGGGAGAGCCAGAGAAAATGCTCTTAGCAGAGAGCAGAGGTGTCTTGTTTGAGGAACACCATGGAGTCTGGGCCAGCTTCAAAGTCCAGGCCAGTGCTTTCTGGCTTCATGTGAGCAGTGGGATTTAGACCTGTAGGGATTATGGGAAGTATGTAGTGCTCATCCAGTTATACACATGGGCTCAGAAGGGTCAGCTAGGAGCAGATTTATTTACTCAGATCAGAAAGTGGGGAAACAATGCCCCCATTGAATTACCTTGTTATTAAGAGACCAATATGTTCTCAGTTACTCTCATTTATTGCAACGTTCTTATGGGGGCTCTCCATCCTTTTGTCAATTGTCTACCAACTGAATTATGTCCCTATGTCCTTGCCTGTAGTTCTCATGATCTCCCACCAGAGGGCAGCCTATGCTAAAGTGGAGGCCATCTACCTTTGGTGTTTCAGTTCAGTCACAAAATGTGTGTGTGTGTGTGTGTGTGTGTGTGTGTGTGTGTGAGAGAGAGAGAGAGAGAGAGAGAGAGAGAGAGAGAGAGAGAGAGAGGGGGGAAGGGGAAAGAGAGGGAGGGAAGAGGGGAGGGAGAAGGAGGAAGAAAGGGAGCAGGGGAGAGAGAGAAAGAGGAAGTGTGAACTTAAGTGAATTAAGAGCAGAGCAGACATTGTGGAATCCCTGCTGAGGGGTCTGGAGAGGGGAAATCTGGAGAATGGGAAGATGCTGACATTTTATTCCTCAAAAAGGGAAACATCCCAAGGGAACCTTTATGGGGAGGGGGAGGGAAAGACCTCTATTCCTATTTTCCATAGTTCTGCCCGCTGGAATAATATTCTTTTCCAGTGCCATCCTCTCTTTACCCTCACTTAGTTCCCTAACCAGACTTTATGCTTCCAATCTCCGTAATAAACATCTTTTATCAATCTAGATTTTCGGGTCTGTAAATTCCTTTACCAAGAACCTCCGTGGCGCCAGAAGGGAGTCCCCAAAACTCTCTACCCTTGTGCCTGAATCCCAAGGGAGTTCAGGGGAGCAAACCTCTCCATTTGGTTCCCTGAACCCTGAACCTGCCACTAGACCTTATCATTTAACTCCCTGACCATCAGAAACCCTATCCTTATTTTGGTTCCCTAAATCTAAACCTCATCAGTATCTGCCATCTGTAGCAGTTGGGACATCTGTCTGTCCGCAGGAGCTGTGCCAGTCTGCCAGCCCGAATGGAAGTGAAATCGCGTCTGTGGTGGGGGCAGGAAACCTCAGGGTGATTTCCCTCAGGTGTTGGGAGAAAGGGGTGGGCTGGAGGTGAGCTGCAGGACTTCCAGGAGCAGGGCTGGCACTCACAAGTACTGGCCAAATTGGGCTGAATGAAGAAATCTCCAGATAACACAGACTCCCTCAGGCAGTTTGTGGGCCAGGGACAGACCTTATTCTGAGGAGCCCTGTGATGACCGCGTTAGTACCCTGGATACTTTAGAATCAGCCAGAGTCAGGATCAGCAAAAGTCCTTGATCTTTATTCTTTGTGGATGTGAACGGAATGGCAATAGGAAGTGAGTGAGATGGTGAGACGTATCCAGCCAGGAGTCACTCTGGCTTTCTTACTCCACCTCTTTTTCCTACCTCCCTATATACCAACAGATCGAGCCAGCACAGAATGGTGGGGCAGGTCATTTTCCAAGCAAATGCTAATAGAGTATTGTCCAATTGGTAATTAGCCTTAAGTGTTTGGACCTCAGTGCCTCTGCTCAGTTTCAGCCCATTACAGACCCTCCCCCCCCAATTAGGTAGGAAAACTGCCCAGCTCAGGGAATTCCCAGTCTATAAACAGAGGCTCCTTTGGATATCTGCCTGTCTCTATTCTTGGACTATACCAACAAGGTGATGCTGTTTCAAGTCTGTGGAGGGCTGATGATATAGGGATGGTGACCAGTGGGAGCTTCTTAGCCATAGAGAATATAACTGAAAGGAAGAAGCAGACAAGCACTGGAAAATGTCTAACAACTGACTCCCTCGGAAAAGAATGGCTAAGGAACACACTTTTAATTTTAATTTGCAATGTTAACATTTCCCCCACCATTTTCTTGTCTGGAAATCAACAAAACAATAATTAAATCTTTGCATTATAGTGTCTGTTGATTTCTAAAGTATCAGTGTTCACATTGTAAATATAACAATCAGCTCTCAGTCTGAGCTGGCTCTAAAATACCCCCAGGTATGGTTAGTACTTGCTGGTCAACAAAGTTGTAGCTAGTGTGGGGTGAGCAGATAAAATTCTGGGGGTCTCACTTCCTTCCTGACAGTGTATTCTTCCTCCCAGAAAGGTTTTCTTCCACATGATATTGCTCTGGCACATGGGGCATCTAACTGCAGGTATCATTTCCAGGGTTCTACCATGATCCCTCTCTCTTAAAGTCTGTGCCAGCCCTTCCTGGTACAAGTACAATTGGAGTTGGACCATCTACTCCCCTCACCATTTCTGCCCATCCCCCCCAAATATGCCCCATTTTCCATCATGTAGCTAGTTGGGACTTATTCCATGCAGTGTGGAAGCAGGTGCTAGAAATAATTAGGTACAGAGGTAGCCCTTTTGTCACGGAATATTTCTAGGTTATCAAGCTTGTGAAGATATTTTCCAAAGTGGAGTTAATGGGCCTTGGAGAGTGTGCTACAACTATGGCTCTGGATACTATTGTTTTAGCTTTATTTTGCTTGCTCTTTATTCCCCAAATTGCTATATATTAAATAGCTATAAATTGCTATTTATTCTGTACTAACAAGGATAGGACTATTTCTTTGTTTATTTCCTAAAGCACAGGTATGTCCTTGTTAACCCTGCTCTTCCATAACTGTAATGGTTGTATTATTTATATATCTGGATATATCAAATATCCACTCCTCAGTTTGTCACATAAAACTTTCCCCAATCTGCCTCCCTCCTACCTTTCCAACCTCCTTAAACATCATTGTCTTCCACCCAAACACTCTTGACATAAATATTTTATCATATATATTTTCTTTTTGTCTTTGACCTCTTTGAAGTTTATATCCCAATAGTGGGGATCAATGTGTCAAAGGTTATGGAGATTTTAGTCACTTTATCTGTGTAATTGTTTTCTAAAATGATCAGACCAATGCATAGCTCCAGCAACAATGCATTAATTTGTTTTGCTTTCTCAAAAAAACATTAAAGACTAATTCTTGATTATTGTCCTTGTAGTCAACATGTTTGCCATGGCTCTGAAGACTTATACCCTGCATGTAAAACAAATGTGCCTTCAGGCTTCAGTGATTATGATTTAATGGGGATTGGTCTTCTTTCCAGTGGTTCAACGTCTAATCCTTCAGTGCCTCATCTGTAGTCTTTCAGAATTTGGTTGGCCAAATAATTCATCCCCTGCACCCAACTGTGTGATGAACTTCTCAAACATAGTTTGGCCAGCAGCAGATATGGACTAAAACAGGCTGAGCTGGAAGTCTCTACAATTTGGAAGGATTGCATTCCAATGCTTAGCCTTTAAGAGCCCAGAGGTACCTCTATGCAATCATGAAGCACTGGAGTGCCACATACATATGTAGAAGCAGTCGGACATAATGGATAGAGAGATAGCCTCGGAACTAAGAAGACTGACTTTAAGTCCAGCCTCTAGAAAATATTGTTAGTTCCCTTAGACAAGTCAACTGATTTTTTACTGCTTTCATTCAACTCTTCAAATATCAAATTGCTAAGCACATGCTGACATAGGTCAGTAAAGTTACTTGTAGTAATGAAATCTCAAGTTCAATCTCTATCCCTAATTATAGTCAGCAGATATTATCTTTACTAATATGGAATTCCAGAAATAGAATCAAACATAAACAAAGTATTAGTGCTTCATAAAAATGTAAGTGAGTGAAAACTAGGGGAAAGATTCATAAGTTCATTGATATTGTTGGGAGAACAACTTGGTGAAACATAAATTTGATTCTTGTACTGTAAGTTCCAACAAATTCCATCTGGATCATTGGATTAAAAATGTGAGAAAGAATCTTGAACAGGTAAGAAGAAAAAAGAGAATAATATATTTATCTTAATTATATAAAACCGATTTCTTTTTCATTATTAGATATTATAGCAGATGAAGATTGGTGAGTTTATTGCATAAAATTTCAAACTTCTTCACAGCAAATAATAATTGTCCAAGTCATATTTGAAAAATGTGCATCAAAAATAAAAATAAATGTTTAACATAAAAAATTTATAAAGATCAAAGATGAATATTTGAGTGACATTCTTAATCACCATTGAACAACTCTAAAATAGATGAATAGTGTCTAAACCAAGACCAAAGAAAACATAGCAGAGGACATTGATTACAATTATTCTTCAATAACTGAAAAGTTTGTGATTTGCTTGCATGAGTGGGCACTTACTTCACTAACAGAAACCACTACTTCTCTATGAATTAATAGGCAATCTTCACCATTGATATGGTTAAAAATTTGCTTGTGTCAATGGATGACCTGGTAGTGAATCTTAATGACTTCAGGAAGGTTGATATAGAGGCAATAACTATGTCATACCACAAATGAAACTTCTTGAGCTTGGTAGGAGCTGCAAGGGCTTAGACTGCACAGGTAGAACTTGGAGAAGTCTAGATCACCATTGCCATGATGAGACATGATGAGGACGTTAGTAAAGGAAGACAATAGCACAAAAAGAAAAAATGTAAACCTAAATAAACAAATGAAAAGAGAGATCTTTGTATTTTTCATTTAATTTCCATTGTATATTTTGTTTCTCTCCTTCTACCCCAATGGAAAATATTCTTAAGGGCGGGGACTTTTCTTTTTGTTATTTATTTTCCAGATAGCTAGTTCACAGCAGACATGTGATAAATAACACTAATGATAATAGCTAACACTTTAAAGCTTTTAAAGGCTTTAAACACTTTAAAGGCTTTAAAGTTTTCAAAGCACTTTACAAATATGATCTCATTTAATCCTCACAATAACCTGGGAGGTATGTGCCATTAATATCTCCATTTTTGCAGTGAAAGAAAATGAGGCAAAAGTGTCAAAGGCTGGATTTGAACTTAAATATTCTTGACTTTAAGCTTAATGTTCAATCAATTGTGCTACATAGGGGTCCTTAAAGGAGTGGTTGAATTGAAATGAATGGATGAAGAAACTGTTATGGCCATATTGCATATGTGAATTTGTTATTACATATAAAGAGTTATAAATGTGTGTTTTCTTAGGTTTACTATTTAAAATAAAATGCACAATAATTTTTAAAATTTGATATTTGTGACATCACTTTTCAAAGAATTCTGCCTTGGCCACTGTGTGAAAGGATAAAAATCTCTTTGGTGAAGAAAGATCAGCCAAGGACGGCATTAAGACCAATATTCAGGGAATTTCAAAGAAGACAGTAATTGACTTGCCTGGAGTCTTTTCCTTGGAATATTCCATTCCTTTATTATGGTGGAGAAATAGAAGAAGTAGGAAAAGGAAAAGATCCTTCTAACAGACATGTTAAACCAGTGGAAAAAGGTTTCTAGGTAAATCTTTTATAGATATATCCATATTCATGGGAGAAGTAGAGACAAAGCAGTTAAGAGTTCTGGAATTTCTCATCTCAGAAAAACCATCCATTTACAAGGAAGCAAATTAGACCACATAGATATTGTAATTAAAAAAAAAAACTTTGGATTTTAAATGAAAAAATTGTCCTAATGCTAAATTGACTATTTCCTTAAAAGCTTCAATTTATGTACTAAATTATTTCCAAAATCTCAAAAAAAATCATGATATCACCAAGACTTGGAATGATGTTGTTCATATCTGTAACAGAAGTTAAAGCTAATTAAAAAGGGGGAAAAGTTAGAGAAACTTGATCATATAGCAATGCAAATCTGGAAGATGCAGTCTTATAGTGAAATCTGAGCTCCTAAATCTGACTAGGCTCCTCAGTTTCCTATTTGACCTATATGCTTTTCTTGTCATTATGCACAATATCCTATAAACTCTCCCTTAAATACTCTCCTAAAAGTGCTCTCCTCCCCCAAATTCCTCATGATAATGATAAGAATAATAAGAACAAGAACAATAATAATAATAATAATGGAAGATAGCAGGACAGTGACTTGAATCAAGACTATTTTCTACCTGAACCCCATTAGAAAAGATGAGAATAGCAAGATAACCAAAACACCAGCAATGAGAACATTAGAAACTCTTTATTTTTTAGAGACAGGCAAATGATAACTCCATATACTGAAAATACAGACCTCAACCAATAAATGAAAATAGAATGTTTGTAGCATGATCACAAATCACATAATTGTCCATAATTGCCCAGAAAACTATATAGAAGAATTAAATCATATTTTTAACAGATTTTATTTTGCCACATCCCAACTTCTAAGCTATATGGAATGAGAAGCTATGAAAACATTGATTGCTAGCTGAGGAGAGGAAAATTATGTGGGAGCAGGATGAGGTGCCTGTCTTTTCTGTCCTCTTGTTTGCTACTGAAATCAAGCTAAATATTCACTCAGTGACCCTCCAAGGAATAAACTGTAATCCCAATACCTTCATTCAACTATAAAATGTGGTTATTTTAGTCACTTGCATGATATTCCACAAAGTGTTAATTATATAAGAATAATATATTCTTGATAATTGTAACCAAGATTATTTCTTTACTATCTTCATTGAATAAGAAAAGAAAAAAAAAATACCTAAAATCAACTTTAGGTTGATGCAGAACCTAATTTTGCAAATATATATATATATTTTGCTGAGGCAATTGGGGTTAAGTGACTTCCCTGGGGTCACACAGCTAGGAAATGTTAAGTGTCTGAGGCCAGATTTGAACTCATGTCCTCCTGACTTCAGGGCTGGTGCTCTATCCACTGAACCACCTAGCTGCCCCTACATACAGATAGTTTTAAACATTCATTTTTGTAAGGCACTGTGTTCCATTTTTTAATGCCTTTTTCCCTTCCCTTCCCTTTCCCCAAGGCAACAAGCAATTTGACATAGTTTAAATATGTGCAATCCTTTTGAACTTATTTCCATATTTGTCATGTTTTGCAAGAAAAATCAGATCAAAAGGGAAAAAAAAAACCTAGAGAAAGAAAAAGCAAAGAAACCGAAAAAAATGACAAAAGGTGAATATACTATGATTTGATCCACATTCAATCTCCACAGTTCTCTCTCTGGATGCAGATATTTTCCATTCTAAGTCTATTGGAATTGTCGTGAATCAGTGCTTTGCTGAGAAGAGCCAAGTAAATCACTCTCTATCTTCACATATTGCTGTAACTAACTACAATGTTCTCCTGGTCTTGCTCATGTAACTCAGCATCATTTCATGTAAGAATAGACAGAATTGTTGAGACCAATGGAAATCACTACCTGGTGTGTTGGTGATGAGAAAATCCTCCTTCATCTAGAATAGAACTAAATGAACAGAAGCATAGAGAGTCACTGGGGCTATACTTGAGGTCTTTCTAGCTGGGTAGAACCCGGTATAGCTTACAATGACCTTGAAAAAAGCTCCAGTCACCTCCAGATCCCAATGTGACACAAGAACAGGAAATCCATGGAGAAATAATAGCTCGTTTTATGTAAAACTATAACTATAATAAGTTAGTGCTTGATGTCAATCACATTATGGCTAGAGTTGTGATCTCTAAATAGAACAGTTTATGAAAGACAAGATATATTCATTCAGAAACTAAAGTCTCCATGGGTCTATGTGCTCATGGAATCTTAGAACTGGACGGGATCAGAGGGACTATTTAATTCAGCCATTATCTGAACTGTATTTCTCTCTATGAAATTCCTGCCAAGTAGTCATGCATCCTCTTCTTGGAGATCTCTAGCAATACAGCACTCTCCATCTCCTGGGTCAGCTCACTCCAGCTTAATTTAGGAAGGTTTCTCTAGGAAAAACCTAAAGATGAATCTTGGTAACTTTTACCCATCATTCCTACTGTCTTCTCAAGAGAAGAACAAATCAGATTCTCTTCTGTGGGCCATGTATATAAACAATATTAAGTCATATTTAACTAAACCTTTTTCTTCTACAATAAACTTTTCTGATTATTCTTAGTGATACAACCATTAACATTTTCATTGCTACACTGAAAAGAGAAATGTAAGAGAGCAAGTTTCAGATACAGAAATAATGGGCTCTTCACTAAGAATGGACAGCCAAACCATTAACAGTAATCTCTGATAGCTAATGAGTTCCGATGAAATACAGTTGCTTGGGTTTTGGTGGATTAGGTCAAAGGGACTTTAAATGGAGATTGAGAGTGGAAAGGAGGATAATGTCAACATATATTTTCCCAATCATTCAGAAACTAACAAATATCTAGTAAGGAGAATAGCCAGTGTTTTAGAGGAGGCAATATCAAAGACAAGAAGAAATAATAAAAATAAAAATATGACTATATTTAAGTGTGTTAAATATGAGTTATGAACAATGGAGATGCTAATGGTATTGGTAAATATAATTTCTCCATCATGAAATAGGAAGAGAAGCATGAAAAGTAGAAATTTGTGACTGAGCTGTTAAACCTGTGGCTTAGCTCTTTTTATATCTGAATGCCTAACGTAGCTATTTAACATGCTCATGGGAAAAGTAGAGACAAAGGAGGTGTGGGTTTCATGAATTTCTCATGTCAGTAAACCTGTATATTTACAAGGAGGCAAGTTAAGCGTTGTTATCATTTTACTGTAAAGAACTTTAGAGTTTGTGTAAAAAGAAATTGTCCTAATGCTAGACCTGATATTTATTGCTTTATTTTCACACTGAGTTAGTCACTTATTCTAAGTCTTAATTTACTCGATATTTAAAATGAAGATGTATCGTATTCTTTCTAAAATTTCTATGAATTCTAAATCTTATAAATATTACAATGTCACAAGACTTGGAGAGATGTGATTCATATCTGCAATAGGAGTTAAATCAAAATTTACAATACAGCACTGCAAATTTAGAAGATTTAGAGTGAAATTCACAATTTGGAACAAGCTTGGAAGCATCTGGATGGTGACCAATGGTAGGAGAAACACAAGTCATATTGTAGTGGGAGGATACTATCGACCAGCCAGCCAGACACAGGAACAAGATCATGTGTTTGAGAAATACATTATGAATGTGGCACACTGTCATGATGGGCCTTTATCAGGATAACTACTAAAAGTCTTTTTGTTAAAATCATAATAGTAGATGAAAATTCTTGCCTTACTGGCAACTTTTTTCTTTCTTTTTGGATGTTTTAATGCATTTGACATTCACGGTATCTATAATCTCCCAACATGTTACTAGAAAGAGGAAAATAATTTTAATTATTTGTTCTCTGGGACTGAGTGGTCATTTTTTTCAGCTCAATATAATCCATTTTCTTATAAAATTTTTTACATCTTCAACATGCTTGTCATCTTTGCTGAATTGTCATTTTTATAACTGAAGAGTTGAGAGTTGTAAGACTGTGACTATTCTCTAAGCAAGGATGGTTTGGGCATTATAATAATCAAAAGAGCAATAACTGTGAATAATAACATAATCTTATTGGTGTCAATTATTCATCCATTGATACCTTTTGCTACTCCTCCATGAATAACTTCTTTTGAAGGTCAAGGGAACCTCTTCTACATTCCTGATTCATACCAATAAATAAGAAATTGATTGCTGAAGTAAAATTGATGAAGATCTTGGGTGGCAGCGATAATACCTTCCTAGGATTCATGATGGGTAAAGAAATCAAAGTGTGACTGCTTATGATTGCAGCATAAAATTTGAAAGCATGAATGTCAAAGGTTTCACTGAGACAACAGATAGCTTCCCGTGCCCCACAATTCTACCATAAAAATTCAGTGAAGGGATATAAGATGCATTCTAAAACAAATGCAATTATGATAAAGAAGGAAATTAGAGAAGCTGCTTAAAAAATAAATGGAACTATACAGGGTCCTCATCTTCCCATTTCACTTTCCAAAGATATTTATAAAAGACAGAAAAATCTAGAAACTAAAAATAATTTTTAAAGTAGTCTAAGTACAAGTCTAAGATTCTGGGATTCTCTTCTCAAACTGTTTTTCAATAACCAGTTATTGAGGTTGCTGTAGTAGCAATATTTCCTATTTCTTTGGGAGCTCCCCATCCAATACCTTTCTCTCATCTCTCTCTCATTACATGCACACCTGACTTCCTCTTTTTCCATAGTATGAAGGCTCCAGCACAGCTCATCAGCAGAATGACAGCCAACATTATGCTCAGTGTCAGGACCAGAGGCTTTTCCAGTGTGGGCTTTTCAGGGACTATAGGGAGAAAAAATAGAATGTAATCGGGCGTACATTCAATGGAAGAAGGGGAAAGGGAATGGAACTATATGTTGGGACCTGATCTGCTGGGATGTGATAAGGATCTGTGGCTGAAGGACTTACCTGGATACACAGCAGGAGTCTTCAACTCGGTGTGTTCCACTACACAGGAAAAACCTGTCCCTGAGTCCTCTGGTGGGAGCTCTAAGGTAAGGCGAAGGTAGAAGGTGGAGTCCATATTGGGCAGGATGCCACTGGAAGTTTCCTGTCCCCAAACACCCAGCTCCCCATTCTTCTCCCACTGCAGCAGGATGGAGCGTGGGTAGAAGCCTGTGGCTGTGCAGGAGAGAATGATTCTGCCTTCTGGGTTGACATGGCGAGATACAGTCACCTCAGGGGGCACTGGGAACAGAGATAAAGAAAGAAGGCCTCATGATATAATCTCAGTGAATATTTGATGCTTCTCTTATGTCTGCCTTTTTTGATATTCCCAGACTTCTTAATGCAACACCCTTCATCCCATTGGATCCAATGGACTCATTAGGTCCTTAAAAATCACATGATAGCTTATACCTCTCTGCAGTCATTACAGAGTATGTTTGTTTTTTTATTGTAGTAAGTTTATTTATTTTTAATACACATTGCTTTGTGAATCATGTTGGGAGAGAAAAATCAGAGCAAAAGGGAAAAACCATGGGAGAGATAAAAAACAGAAACAAGAAGTGAATGTAGCATGTATTGATTTACATTCAATCTCCATAATTCTTTTTCTGGATGCAGATGGCATTTTCTGCCCATAATCTATTGGGATTGCTTTGGATCACTGAGCCACTGAGAAGAACCGAGTCTTTCATGGTTGATCATCGCAATTCTTGCTGTAATTGTGTATAATGTATTCCTGGTTCTGCTTGTTTCACTCAGCATCAATTCATGTAAATCTTTCCAGGTCTTTCTATAATCAGCTTGTTTGTCATTTTTTATAGAAAAATAATGTTCTTTTACCTTCATGTACAACTTGTTCAGCCATTCCCCAACTGATGGGCATCTACAAAATGTGTTTGTATTGGAGTTGATTATTACATCATGAGCAGCTTTCCAAACCATCTTCAAGTAATTTGATCTTCTAAGATGGATTGAGAACAGAATCTTTTTCAACAGGTCAACATTCCACATAAGCTATTATTTTATCAGTGGGAGTCCTTCTAATGATAAAAATTGCAGACCTCCTATGCTTACTATGCAACCCTTCATGTATTTCTTTCATTGCCCCCCTTCAAATGCAACAAATTAAAAATTAAACCAAATACCTGGTGATGATGTTTCAAATTTGGCTAGATGATTCACTAGACAGCAAATGGAAACTCCATAATTCTTGGGCCTATACACAAAGTTTTTCCAGTTTGGTAGGGCAGGACAGAGTACCTCTTCCATTGTCATAGTTTTTGAGCTCCTAGGATCACTCTCATGCCCAGATTAGGCAGGGATGAAGAGTTTAACTTAATTAAGAGAAATAAAGATAGAGAAAAATGAAAAAGCAAGAAAGGAAGAAATGGGGGAAGAAGGGAAGAAAAGTACAGAGAGAAGGGAAAGAAAGAAAAGTTAGAGAAAATAGAAAGAAGGAAAAGAGCAAGAAGAAAAGGAAGATAAATAGAAAAGATAAAAGGACAGAAAATGAAAAAGAAAAATGACATGAAAAAAGAAAGAAGGAAAATAGAAAAACCTCAATCTTTCTCACATTTCCCTGATTTTTTCATTCTAAGTTGAAGTTTTGGACAGAAATCAGGGATCCTATCTGTTTCTCTAGGGCTCCACTTATTGCACAGAATGATGGAGGTGACCTGGACTTTCTAAGAAAACATGAGAAGAAGCAAACACTCACCATTATCCCTTAAGCTTGAGTATCCAACGATTTTCCTTAACAGGTCGACACAATATTCACTCATAAAGCGTTTCCTTAGATCTGTCCAGTAGGGAGTATCCAGAATGTGCTGGTATTGGTTGGTTTCAGGCTTTAAGTTGTCCCACTGCCCAACTTCTTCATCTATCCTGTAATATTCTACCCCATCCCAAATTAAGTGGACGTGGCTCTTTACCTTGATGTCATTGTCTATTTCACAGTCTGCGAGGAGCTGCGCTGTGTGGTTTTCTGTAAAGGGAAATGGGGGTGGGTTCCTCTGGGACTGGCGAAGAGGGAGGGCTCAGTAATGGGGATCAACTACAACTTATCCCTAAACTGAGGGCCCAAACAAAGGCATAGAGACCCCATTCTCTGAGTCGATCTAAAAAGTTTGGACAGTATGTAAGTTCTTGGGCAGAAGGCAGAGGTGTTTTAGGATTGTAGAAAGAGATGGTGAATCAGGATAGGGAATTATTGAATGAAGCCCATGATCTAGGGGTGGATTCTTTAAAACTCTCCCTCCAGGTTAGGAAATATCAGTGGACTAGGACAAAGGACATCCATTTCAGTGGTATGATCTATTACACTTGGAATTATTATCTATTAATTCTAATAGATCTTTTAGGGGGTGGACTATTAGACTTGGAAGGTAGCATGAAGAAGGATGGGGGAGATGTGCGGATCGGACTTACTGTTAGGGTTAGTGTCATTCTTTGATAGGAATTGGATGATCCAGCGGAAATGTTGCTCATGGTCCACCAATAAATGATCCCTCTTGGTAAGGTAATCAACTCCCAGTGCTTTGAAGATCCAGGGTATCTTGATATTAATTTGCTTGTATATGTTGTTATAGGATCCCACTGGAACATCATCCATGAAGCTGATTACACTTAGTTCCAAGAGAGAATTATATGTGCCCACTGCAGTGAACTGACCCAAATGTCTGTGGTGTGCTGAATTATAAGAAAGAAGGAAAGAAGAGAACATGTTGTTTCTGCTTTGAGGATGCCAGAAGACCAGTGTTTCCTGTCATCCATTTCTTTGCCCTTTCTCTGCCTGCCACCATCAGTAAGGGTAACTATACAAATGGCTCTGAAATCTAAATATCCACCTGTAAGTCTCCTTCTCTCCCTTATAGTCTAAGAATCACTGGCTAGGTGGTGTGATGGAAAGAGTGCTGGACTTGTTTTCAGGAAGACCTGAATTCAAATCCAGCTTTAGTCACTTATATTGTGTGAACCTGGGCATGTCACTTAGATTCTATGAGCTTCAGTTTCCTTTCCCATAAAACTGGCAAAATCATGGCACTCTCTGGTCAGTGTTCTTTTGATGATCAAAAGAAATATTTGTAAAGCATTTACCATAATGCCTGGCATAGAGGAGGAACTTAAATGTTTATTTGAAAAAAAAGACCCTTTCTTTTGGGTAGCTCCAATTATGTTGCTTAAAGCTATCTGAAACTCAACATGTAAAAACCAAAACTCATTCTCT
The DNA here is from genome assembly GCF_016432865.1 of Antechinus flavipes. Taxonomy (NCBI): domain Eukaryota; kingdom Metazoa; phylum Chordata; class Mammalia; order Dasyuromorphia; family Dasyuridae; genus Antechinus; species Antechinus flavipes. The sequence continues at coordinate 23,416,554 of NC_067399.1, forward strand.
TTCCCCCAAACCCACTAGTCTTCTTTATTTTCTGTTTCTGGCAAAGTCACTGCTAATAATTCAGTCATCCAGGTCTACGATCTCAGATTCCTCTTCCTCTTCCCCCAATATCTGACTAGTAGCTGAGTCCTCTTTCCACTTCCACAAATTGTCTCAAATTAAATTTTATACATCTCTCATCCTTGTCTAACCCTCAACCCCTGTCTGCTGGACCTTTGCAATTTCCTCTTAATTGATTTCCTTTCTTTAGATCTTTCCCCTCTCCAGTCAGCTCTTCCCAATCTTCCAATTCTCTGTTTCTAAAGCTCATTACTCCCTCTCTCTAAAGTGCTCTGGTAATCCCCTATTACCTCTAGGATAAAATACAAACATTTCCAGCTAATGGCATCTAATGCTATTCTTAGCCCGAGTCCAATTTACCTTTGAAGGCTTATTTCATAGTCCTCTCCTTTTACATTTGACACTTCAGCCAACCTGGCCCACTCATCATTCTTCACACCCAACAATCCATCCTCCAGGCTTTTGCTGAAACTGTGTGCTCAGCCTGAATGTGATCCCTCATCACTTTCAGCTTTTAGAGTCCTTCATCTTTCTCTAAACTAAAGCTCTATCTTTACTTCCTTCAAGGTTCCTAATCCCAGCACCTACTTCTTGATTTATATCTGGCCACTGGGACCAGTTGGCACTGGAGGGGAAAGTGAGGCAGGTGATTTTGCACAGCCCTCCCTCCCTTAAACAAAATCCACGTGCATATCACGGCATCACCTCCCTGATGTGATGGTTCTATTTGAGAATAAAGGACAAACACAACCCGCTTGTGCCCTGCCCCATCAGAAATTCATTTGAATTTACTTATACTTGTCCCATCTTATTCATGTCCCATCACATACACGTTCCTTGGGAGAAAGGAGTGCTTACTGTCATGCTTGGCACATAGTTGGGAACTTTTGTGGAAGAGTGGAAAGAATATTGACTTTGGAATCAGAAGAACTAGGGTTTCAATTCCATTTCTAATTCTAATTATGTGACTTTGGGAAAATTATATAATCATTTTGCACCTCAGTTTCCAAATTTGTAAAATGACAAAGTAGGATTTTATGACTTTTCAGGTCCCTTTCTATTCTCCTGCTCTCTTCACTCCTACAGCCTGACTCTCATTTGGACCCTCTTACCCCTTCCTTACAGTAGCCTGCTTACTGATCTCCCTACCTTAAGCCTCTTCCCTCTTCTACCCATAGTCCTCTAGGCTGCCAACATGATTAATCTAAAGCGTTCCTCTGGCTATCTGATTCTCCTACTTAGTAAACTCCAGTCCCTCCAGGATAAAGTTCTTTGCTTTACATTTTGATCCTTCCAGAGCATGCATACTTCCAGCCTTTCTAGTTGTCTCCCACTTTACTTTTCTTCCTCATTCAAGTAACCAACAGCAGCTACCTGCTGTCCCCCTCTCCATGATACTCCATCCCCTCTCCTTTGTCCTGATTGCTTCTCCTGAGTGTTCCCTGGGTCTGAAACATTCTCCATCGTTTCCTTCACTTTCTGGCTTCCCCGTATTCCTTCAGGTGTCAGATAAAATGCCATTTCCAGGAAACCCTTTTTGGCGCCCACAATTGCCAGAGCTTTCCTCTCCAAAGTAATCTTTTATCTACTCTGTACGTATCTTCTAAGTATCTTTTTTCTTTATATGTTGTCTCCCCCATAAGAATGTGAACTGCTTGAGGCAGGGGCTAGGTTTTATTTTATTTATTTGATGATATCCCTGGCACTTAGAATGCTAGATGGAGTTTGCGAATTATTTAATAAATGAATGTTGACTGCCTGCCTGTCTTATCTGAAACCCCTTGAGGACAATGACTAGGCCAAATCCATATGGCCTTTCCCCTCTCTACCTGACCTGTTTCCCCCAGACTTACCTGCCTGAGTCTCTCTCAAAACAAATAGCCCCAGAATGAGAAGCCAGGCCGAAGAGAGCCGTCTCCAGATCCTCTGACACGCCATGATCTTTAAAAGCTATTCCTTGTCAACCACATTCCAGGCAGGGAAGGCTTTAGGGCCCACTTTGTGTCTCCCAGGAACTGCCTAAATCGGACCCAAGACCTCCCTTGTGTATCATGTCTCCCTCCTCTCTATCTCCACCCAGGCTGGGATTGGTTCTGCTAAGGCCCTGCCCTCCTCTCATCGTCACCTATGATGTTATCACTAGGCTGACACTTTCCCTGCCTGGAAGCTGCAAAGGAGGAAGTGAAAGAATCTGTGGTGAGGGTACGGCACCTCAGAGTCCCAGCCATCACCAAATGTTTGGGAGGCTGGAGATGGGCTGGTTCACCGCCAACCACCCAGCTATTTTTCCTAAGGGCTTCTTGAACCTAGAAATTGTTAGGTGTGAAGGGGAACACCAGGGAGACTTCATCCCGGAGGATAGATATTAGCGAGAAATCTCATTTCCCCATTCTTTTCCTTGTCCTCAAGGAGCTCCTGGTCTAAAGGGAAGGCAAAATCTCTGCCCCAAGTGAGACCCTGAATTTATGGGTGAGATTTTAATTAAAAATCTCAAGGCAGGCTATTAACTGCAATAGTGAATGTGATCCTTTAAGGTTGGCAAAGGGATTCACATTATTTTCCCATTTGATCCTCACAACAATGTTGTAAGGTAGACATCATTTTTGTGTCTTTCACGTAAGGACATTGAGGCTGAGAGAGATTACATAACTTTCTCAGGGCGATACCACTAGGGAAAGTCTGAGGAAGAATTCTAATCCTGCCTCTGTGGACATTCTTGACACTATTTCACATCACCCCTCAATGCTGCTTGATTATTGCCTCCTTTCAGTGTGGCCTGCAGACTCTCCAGGATCAGGGCAGTGAATCACTGATGGCTCCTCCCAGTGTCAGGAAATTCACCATCAGGGTGTCTGGCTTCCTCCACTGGACCATGGGGTGCTCTTCTGGCTTATCCAGGAGTCTGAGTCTTTGTGTCACTAACAGGTAACATGGCATTGGGACCAAGGATGTGCTTGTTAAATGCTTATTGACTGAGTGAACATAAAAATGTTGTGAAATTGTGGGGTCATTGCAAATGCCTTATGGGCACAGAGTCAGAAAGTCACCTACCAGCTGTCCAAAGTCCAAGGCAGAACTAAGTTCTTTCTCCTCAAACCCTTCCCGTTCCCACCCTCATTATTACTGCTCAAGGCACTTCTCTCCTCTGAGACCCCAAGAGGGCAGCCTCCTCAGGGCATTCACCCCACATCTCCAACCCGTTGTCAGTACTGGCCATTTCTCTCCCCTCTACATGTCATAGAAATCATCTACTCTCCTCCATCCATCCATGATCTAAAACAGTCCCCCTGCCTCATTGACTCCCCTGCTTCGAGTCTCTCCATACTACACCCCATCCTTCACACAAGCTCTCTCTCTCTCTCTCTCTCTCTCTCTCTCTCTTCTCTCTCTCTCTCTCTCTCTCTCTCTCTCTCTCTTTCTACATACACACACACACACACACACACATACATGTACACACATACATATACATATTGTTCTATAAAAGGAGGCTTGAGCTTGGGGAGGCCTCTGTATAACGGAGCAGTGCACCTGGGGATAGTCTGAATGGTTTCCCCATTGGTTGTATATTTGTGATCTTTTATTTTTTGTAAGTTCCTAGGAAAGCCTCCTGAAGGTAGGACATATTGCCAAGTTTTTCCTCAGAAGACACCAAAAGGCCTAGAAGAGATAGAGATAGAGACAGAAAGACAGAGACAGAGACAGACACAGGGAGAAAGAGAGAGACAGAAACAGAGACAAAGAGACAGAGACAGAGACAGAGGGAGACAGAGACACAGAGAGAAACAGAGACAGAGAGAGAAACAGACAGAGAGACAGAGAAAGGAGAGGGAGAGAGACAGAGAGAGATAGAAACAGACATAGAAAGAGATAGACAGAGACACAGAGAGAATAATTAAGGTAAAACAGTTAAGGAAAAGATTTTAACAGAAATTTTGGTGCTCTTCCCTATATTATTTGAGGCATGCCTTTGTTAGACAGAAGTCACAGAACTTTTCCATCCTGAGAGAAAGTAAGCAGACACTTTGTGGGCTGAAAAAGTTAGTCTCTTTTTTTTTTAAAAATTTTTATAGGTAGTATCACTTTTTTGTGGTTTTGGTCATTCTAACTATTTAAAAAATGTGAATTGTTTCTCCCCCTGTAGCATCCCAAGGTGACCAGGGCTCCTCCTCCTCTTATATTCCTCACAGTAGTTAGCTTGAGCCTGGGGACACAATAAGTGCTCAAACAATATTGGATATTTTGTATGGTCGCAATGTTGAGGAAGAATGGGTGACATATATCAAGTTTTAGTGGCCACGGGATTTGTTTTTCTACTTCCCTACATTGAAACATGCTCACCTCATGTCAGAAACCCAGGATAACTCTGAGGAGAGTGATGGATACTTTATGTAAAGTAGAGAAATAAGAAGAAATGTTTGGTAAGAGGGGAAGAAAGGTCAGATTAAACTTTCTTTTTCTACTCCTACGGTTTACCCCGCAAGGACACATAGAAAAGTCCCTACAATTACCAAAGAAAAGTCTTTGTTCCTTCTATTTTTTTTCCCTCCACCCTTGCTCTCAGAAGCCTTTCTCCTGCCTTTTGAGGTGCTTTCAGGCTCTGAAACGGCCTTTGTAGCCCCTGGAATTCTGGTCACCTCCATGGTGGAGAGATGGTCCCCAGGGCTGGTCACGGTGTTTGAGAATCAACCAGGGAGCACTGCCATTACCCTCAGTGAATGAAAGCCTACATCAAAGAGGTCTGGGGGAGCCTTTGACCACAGAGTTAAGTTCAGTGAGGGGTTAAGGAACTTCAAGAAGGAGAAAGTGTTAGCTCATAAAATCCACAGAAAAACCTTGCCAGTTAACCCCTTCCTCCCCAGCCTCTAGATGATACACATCTCTGTACAGCTCGGTTTCGGGCACCCAGGGTAAGACTTGTTGGCCCAGCTCTGAGAGCAGTAACTTCGCATGTTGTGCTCAAGCATACCTTCTACATTAGATCTTTCTCGGTCTCCTCCTTCTCCTCTATATTCCTCCCTCCCCAAATAACCATCCAACTTGTATATATTTCAGATAAAGCCAGCATGATATAATAATAATAATAATAATAGTTAATATTTATACAGAGCCTACTATATTCCAAGCAGTGTCCTAAGTAATTTATCAATATGATTTTACTCGATCCTTCCAATAACTCCTGGGAGTTAGGAGAAGTTATTATTCCCATTTTCCAGCTGAGGAAACTGAGGAAAACAGAAGTTAAGTGACTTAGCCAGGGTCACATAGTTAGTAAGTATCTGAAACTAGATTTGAACTCAGGTTTTCCTGAGTATTGACTCAGTCTTCTATTCACCGGGTCACCTGGCTCAAGGCAGAGATTTTCTATTGTTGTTTAGTTATTATCAATTGGGTCTATTTCTCTGTGAACTAATTTGGGATTATTTTAGCAAAGATACTGGAGTAGTTTGCCATTTCTTTCTTCAGCTCATTTTACCAATGAGGAAACTGAGGCAAACAAGGTGAAGTGATTTGTCCAGGGTCAACAGTTAATAAATGAGAGGGTAGACTTGGGAGTCACTGAGATCCTTTCCATTTTAAGAACTATGATCCTAAATGTGTTCATGTTATTTCTTCAGATTTTCATTTTTTTGTATTTGTACATCCCGATAAGCTGTAAGCAATATAATACATGCAATACATTCATCGATCACCTTTGTGGACCACATTAAGAGGATAAACTCTAAATTGCCCTTCTGTCCTTACCAGCATAGACAGATACACGATGCTTCAAAATGAACAGGTTCTCCCAATTTGTTTCATCAAAAAACATTTAATGAGCACCTACTACATACAACACAGCCTTCTACTTGTTTATGTATAATTGTATATGTATAATTGATCTCTTTATATGCACATAAAATATATGTTTATATATATGTATATATACATATACATATATGTATTCTGCTTCCCTCCTCATATCCTAATATTAGGGGGATATGAATTGCTTTTGCAGTTCCTTGGTTGAATGGAAGTCAAACTCATTGACCCATCCCATGAAGACTATTCTCTCTTTTGGAAACTGGCAACATTTTGCCATCTTTGGTCTTGTGGAGTCTGATGCTCAAACATCACAGTAAATGGTTCCCATAGAGTCTGTTATTTTTTCGGTACTAGAAGCTGGAGTCCATCTGGATGAGGTGACTTGAATTCATCAAGTTCTTCCTCTATCTTTGCTGTTCTTCTTCAAGAAAACCAATTCTTCAAGTCACTGGGCCACAAACACCAGCCAAGGGCTTCTAACTCCCTCTACTTTTATCTTAGAGTGAGGGAGAATTTGGCCCAGCTCCCAGAACTGTGGTATGTGGTTGCTGCTTACCCACCCCTCCAGCTCAGCTGTTCTGGTTTCCTTCATGTGCAGACAGTAGTGTTAGCAGGGAGTGATGCTACAGAATGGAGCCACAGAAAGGCAGCTTAGAATCAGAGATGGCAAGGAAGCATCTGAAACCCCAAAAATTGTTCCTTTGGTATCGTGGTTTACCCAGTTTGCACACACACCCCCCCCAACAGATACATACAGCGTCACACAAGTATACATAATAGAGATATGCAAACTATACATATTCACATTCATATGTATAATATATTATTGATATGTAAATATGCAAGATAAATATGGATATTTATTTCTATCTCTATATATTTATTTACCAAACTGCCTTTCTCTTTATCCATCCTACTATCTGTTTATCTTCTTATCTGTTAATCTATTAAAAGTAAAGTGGAAGGAATGTTGGTGCATGATTATTTGTTTGCAAATCATTTTATCCTCAGTGTAGACTTTGAAGCTGAGATGCAACAAAGTATGGAATGATTCTCTGCTGCTTGTGCTAATTTTGGACTAACAATTAATATCAAGAAAACTCAGGTTCTCATCCACGCCATTCTTGCATGGAAACATTGGTTACAGCAAATCATAGTTACTGGCAATCAAAAGAACCAGGCCTGCAACCAAAAACATCACATCCAGCAAAATTATCTATAATATGGAATGAGAAAAAAACGAATATTCAGTGAACTTGAAGATTTTCAGAACTTTCCATCAACTAAACCCACACTTAAGAGAAAATTTAACATGTAAAAGCCAATATCAAAGATCTCTTTCAGGGGAACTCGACAATTCGTTAGCTCATCTGGGTAAAGAGGACTCACAAACATCAAGACTGGTTTGACAAAAATGATGGGGAAACTCAGAAGCTGCTAAATGAAAAACAAGAAAATCAATTCACTGTTACTCCTTTTTTAGTTTTATGATTAGAATTCAGTTTAGCCTTTTTAAAAAGATCATTATAGAGGAGGTCTTTAAAAAGCTAATGCTAAGTTATTACCTCTGATGTCACTATCTTGATTCCATTCTCCTTTCCTAAGATCATAAAGCAGTAAACATCTGCTCTTGGGCTCTTTCTTGGAGAGTTCTGAGATCAGCTCAACATTAAACCCGGAAAGAAAAATAGTAACAATAATGATCATAGGCTGTTGAAAGCTGGAACCTATATATCCTACTGACTCCCCAAGGTAAAACACTGGCAGGAAGGACTCAGTGACTACATTGTTCCCGACTCCCCTTCCTGAACTTTCATTTCTCTACTCAACTTAAAGTGTGACTAAGAGCATAACTGATCCATCTCAGAGTCAGGATGACCTGTGTTCCAGGCCCATCTTTGATCCATAGTAGCTGTGTAATCAGGGACAAGAAATTTAGCTTTTCAGTCTTCTCTGTTAACTACCAAACACTAATGTTATAACTTCATTGCTCATCTACATCAGTGGAAGGAGTTTAGATGCTAGATGTTCCCTTAAATTGATGATATTGTAGTTTCAGTTCAAGAAATGAAAATTAATCTTTGGTACTATAATTTACCCTGGAACTCGGAGGGGAATTTCCTACCCTTATGACCATAGTTGGTTACCAGGGGGAGGGCTGGCTTTTATCTTTACCTACATATGCTCTTTTCTCTACTATTTTTACCAGAGGCAAGGTTGGACTTTTTCAAGACTCTTTACATGGAGGCATACAAATGAAAGACAGGCCTTACGGAAAATAAACTGACAGAAGAAAAGCTTTATTTATTAATTTCATAAATATCTAGAAGTTGAATAGATGGACTGGTACAGTCGATGGAACCCCTTTACTGATTCTTCTTCATCTACCTTGACCTTGTCTGGGCAATGAACTTCAAAGTCCCTCTCTTCAGTCTCCTAGGATTTCTCCTTCCTTTAATTTTTTTCCCTTCCTTTTCCAGAAAGTGAATGGAATAGGAACTCCAACTTCCAACCATGTCTGACAGTTGACTATTTCTTAGGCAAATGTTTATTGGGCCCCAAATCCCAATCCCATGTCTAAACAGGAAATAAGATCCTTTGCCTTGCAGTAGCTCTTCAGCCCCCAGAACTGCCCTGGGCTGATGGGTCCTCTCTGCCGTCGGTAGCAGTTGGGACATCTGTCTCTCGGCAGGAGCTGTGCCAGCCTCCCAGCCCGAGTGGAAGTGAAATCGCGGCTGTGGTGGGGGCAGGAAACCTCAAGGTGATTTCCCTCAGGTGTTGGGAGAAAGGGGTGGGCTGAAGGTGAGCTGTAGGACTTCCAGGAACAGGGCTGGCGCTCACAAGTATTGGTCAAATTGAGCTGAATGAAGAAATCTCCAGATAACCCAGACTCCCTCAGGCAGGGACAGACCCTATCCTGAGGCCCCCCCCTTTCCCCATTAGGTAGGACAACTGCCCAGCTCAGGGGGTTCCCAGTCTATAAACAGAGGCCCCTTTGGATGTCTGCCTGTCTCTGTTCTTGGACTATATCAACAAGGTGATGCTGTTTCAAGTCTGTGGAGGGCTGATGATAGAGGGATGGTGACCAGTGGGAGCTTCTAAACCATAGAGAATGCAACTGAAAGGAAGAAGCAGACAAGAGCTAGAAAATGTCTAACAACTGACTCCCTTGGAAAAGAATGGCTAAGGGGATGGGATGCCCTTCTCTGGAGAATATATAATAAATTTTGCTTTATTGGATATAATTGCTTCATCTTTGATAACTTTATAGGTTTTTTTTTAGATGTGACCAACGGATAATGATTTCTATGGGTATATAAAGTAATTTGGAAATTTGTCTGAGATACGATAATAAAAGCAACTTTAAAGGAGCTCTAATTAAAGCCCACTAAAAGGATATATAGATTGTAATCTATTTGCACTGATGGTTTCACACCCACTTTCTGCAAGAACATGTTAAAAGTTTAAACTACTTCACCCATTCATATACTGTAACCTCATTTGAGGTTCAGAACTTCTTTCCGACAAAGCCATCTGTTTTCTGACAAAGTACTATCACCATCCCTAAATCTGGTTGGCAGTCAGCTTGGTGAGGTTACTGGTAGTTGGGATGAGGTGCAAAAATTTGGGAATGGGAAATCCCCTCTGGTCGGAGGCACAGGTCCTATGTGAAAGAATTTGCAAATCCAAAATGTGTGTGGCAAAAAGGGATTTATTGGTACTGAGAAGCCAGCTTGCTAGGAAGATAGACTTCTTAGTGGGCAAAAAGGTCCTGTTGGGAAGATAGCAAAGGTTAACAGTGAGAAGAGAATATCTTCAACAGTGGGCAAATGTCCTGGCAGAACAGGCTTCCTGCTAAGAAGGCACCTTCCTTGGCAAGCATAATCCTGTTTAGGACTTCTGCAAAGATATCTGGGCATGTAGCCCTAGATATATTAGGGCTTGCTTTGATCTTTGGCCCTGATATGAGGAGGAAAGAGGGGGGCAACTCCTGAGAAACTGATTTTCAATTCAATTTAAAATTGAATGAGATTATTTACCTGGGGGTTTGAACCAGAATTGTTTGTGGCAATTTAATGGAGGGTGATTGATCAAGATCTATGATTGAATCAAACCACTTAACTGGGAGCTTGTAGGCTTTTCCCAGGATCTGGGAGCTTCCGAAGGGGATAAAGTTTACATCCGGCCCCCCAAAAGATCTCAATTTATGTCAAACTCATCCTAGGGAGAGTAGGAAAATCATTAGTCTCTTGGGAAGAAAAGGAAGGGAAGTTCTCAAAGAGTTTAAAAGTAGTAGGAGGAGAAAGAAATGAAATCCTTTCTTGAGGCTCAAGCCATAAGGAGGACTTAGATATCTAGGTTGTGGGTCAAAAAACGAGGCTGTTCCTTCTGTCCACTTACCTGCTCTCTCTACTACTTCTTCCTCCATGGTGAATGAAAGCATTGCTCTCTCCCTAAGTATGTGGATGCAGATGATGCAAATTCTAAGGTCCTCTGGGAGAAGACAATGGCTTCAAAGTGTAGTTCTTCCTTCCCTCAGGCATCCAGGGACTTCTTGCAAGGAGGGAATTGTCACATTTAGCTGCTTAGAGACTGAGACAAAAGAGTATGAAATCTAATCACTCCATGACATTTGGACACACTAAGAGATGGTCATCAAAAATAGAGCAGAGACTGAGAGACTCTCAGGCAGAGACTGTCTACCCTAAGTGGAGGGGCGACTGGCAACCAAAGCCCCAATAGAGGATCCCAGGCAGGGTAGAGCTGGAGCACTGATATGCATATATATAATTCCTTCTTGGCTATAAAGGTAAGTAGCCAAGGGAACGTCTTTGTTCTTCTCCTCTTCCTTCCCCTCCATCTGGGAGCCTTTTATTCCATTTTGGATCTTGTATTGGACAATGGTAATTTAGTTGTTTTATTGTTGATAAGCTTGATTCATTTAGAGAGAGTTCTTTTTCTACCATTTTGCTCAATATTTCTTTAAATGCCATCTAAGTGCATGTATATGGCAGCCAGGAAGAAGATTTTGGAGTTCACAAATAGAAACAGATCCCTGTGGGCTGTGTGTTAAGAAAAAAAATGTAAAAACCTAGGATTATCTATTTTGTATTATATTTTTATGTCTTTTGTTAGATGTTTTCCAATTACATTTTAATTTGGTTTGGGTAGCACTAGGGAGTTTCAGTACCCATAAGTTTGACACTTCCTCTCTAGGACACCATGTCTGCGTTGGTGGTTAAGGGTAAAATCTGGCCAGATATTTTGTGAGCGTGAGTTCACATCTGGTTTCAACCACTTACTAGCTATGTGACCTTGAGCAAGTCACTTAACCCTTTTGCCTTATACAGAAGGAAATGACAAACCACTCTAGCATCTTTGCCACGAGAAACCTACGGACAGCTTTGGCATGTTGTGGTCCATAGATAGGGTCGTGAAGAATTGAACTTGACTGAATAACTACACAACACCAGCATCAATAATCACTGGCATCAGTGATATTAAAAAATAATTAGTAATATAATTAGTAATAATTAGTAATAGAAATAGGGGGCACCCTGGAACGGAAGCTTGACTGATAGCATCGAATGAATGGTTTTGTTGTCCTTCTGATGTATCCAGCCAGATTGGGAGCTGTTGGTATAAGCTGGGAGAGTAAATCCAAGGGATGAATAAATGGGACTTTTCTCCTTTTGATGGTACCAATTTACTACTTTCTGCCCTTGTGTCTTGTGGGAAGCTACTAGACACCATTATTGCAGCATTAACCTTCAAAATAGTGACACATTTAGTAGCACCTCAATGGAATATTCTGTTAGAAGTGATCAACAAGATCTAGAAGTATTTGCAGAATGGGGGCATTCTGTGAACCCTTACAAAGGGTCTCACCAATGGTAGGAACATTGTCTTTCTCATCACATCAGCGGTCTTCTCTCCTTCATTTTACTGAACACTCAATTAAAAAGTTTTTTGGGGCAGCAAGATGTCCCTATGAATAGAACACCAACCCTGGAGTCAGGAGGACCAGATTTCAAAACCAAAGTCAGACACTTAACACTTCCTGGCTGAAATCACTGAACCCTAAATGCCTTGCAAAAAAGATTTTGCTTAAAATTATTTTTACCAAAAAATTTACGGCACGGGGCTAGTTCCCTCTCCTCCATGTGCCCATAGTATTCTCTGACTATTTCTGGTAGTTATTGTTTTTTCTTCTTTCTATTCACACTATAGGATAAATTTTATTTCTCCTCTCATGATGGTGAGGGTGAGAACAAGTTCTTACTGGTGATAGATATCAATGATGGGAAGGTAAGGATCCTTCCAGCTGACATGTTGAACCAATGAACAAAGGATTCTAGGTTGATTTTTCCTCATGGCCCTGTGCTAATCTAGCCATGCTAATAGAAGAATGGAAGAAGAGACATAGTTCTGAAATTTCTTACACTTAGATTAAACTATGTATTCTTGTTGTTTCCTAAAGGAGTTGATTTTCATTGATTTTCCTCCTTTCTATCTTACCCTTTGCTCTGCATTCCCACTATAGTTCATACATTCTTCCAAATAATTAGAGAAATTTTTGAAGAACTCTACTGAAGTTAATTCATTTGGCTTCCTATTTCCAATCAGGGTCACTCCCTGCTGGGTATCTCAGATGGGTAAGTGAGTACTTATTTCATCCACATAACCCACAACTGGTTGTCTCAGAACCTGAGTTCCTAAATCTGACTAGGACTCCTTAGTTTTAGAAACCTGCTTAATACATCCATCCATCCATACACACACATATACATATGAATTTCATGTCACTTTGGACAATACCCAATACAGTCTCCCTTAAATACTTTCCTAAAAGTCTTCTTTGCCCCCAAATTCCTCATAATAATGATAATAATTATTATTATAAGAAGAGCAACAATAATAATAATGGAAGATAGAACAATAGTGACTTGAGTCAAGACTATTTATACCTGAGTCCCACTAGCAAAGATGAGAATAGAAGCAAACTACAATAGCAACAATGAAGATATCAGAAGCTCTTTATTTTTCATGGACAGGAAAATGACAAATTCACACATTTAAAATACAGATCTGAAAATATCCTTGAAGAGTCACCAAAGAAATAATAATAGAATGATGATAGCATGATCACAAATCACATGATTGTCTATAACTGTCCAGAAATAATATTGATTGATAAAATAATTAAATAATAGTTTTAATAAATGACATTATACCACATCACAGCTTCTACGTAATATGGAATGAAAAGCTATGAAAACACGAAGACCTAGCAGAAGAGATGGAAATTATGTGGAAACAGAATGAAGCCTGTCTTTTCTGTCATATTGTTTGCTATTGAAGTCATGCTAAATATTCACTCAGTGAACCTTCAGGGGATGAAGTGACATCCTAATGCCTTCATTCAACTATGAAATGTAGTTATTTTAGTCAGTTGTATGGTATAATGTTAATTATAAAAGAATTATATATTCCTGCTACTTGTTCCCAAGATTATTTTTTATAATCTTCATTGAATAAGAAAATAAAAAATAATAACAATATCTAAAATCAAAATGCCACTCCATACACTGATTTAGAAGACAATCTCTCTCTGCCTTGTTTCGTCAATAGTATTTCCGATATATATTCCAAGGTATTTCCAAAGATAATTTATAAAGATAGTTTTTGACATTCATTTTTGTAAAAATTTCTCCTCTTTCCCTTACCCTCCCTCCCCAAGACAGCAAGAAAAGCAATCTGATATAGTTTACACATATGCAAAATGTTTAAATATATTTATTTAACAGGTTATGCAAGAAAAATCAGACTGAAAGGGTAAAATCATGATAAAGCAAAAGCAAAGAAATAAACAAAAAGGTAAAAATACAATGACTCAATATCCATAGCAGTTCTCTCTCTGGATTCCATGCAGAGTCTATTGGAATTGCTGTGAATCACCACATTTCGGAGAAGAGTCAAATCCATCCCAGTTGGTCATAGTATAATCTTGCTGGTACTGTATACATCGTTCTCCTGGTCCTGTACATTTAACTCAGTATTAGTCATATAAGAGTAGATGGACTTTTAATGAATTGTTGAGGACAACAGAAATCACCACTTGGTCTCTTGGTGATGAAAAACTCTACCTTTGTCTGGAGTAGAAGTGAAGAAACAGAAGCAAAGAATGGCATTGGGGAAGTTTCCCCAATTAGCCATTTCCAGTGGGGTGGAACCTAGCAGAGCTTATATCCTCCTTGAATAATCTCCAGTAGCCTCCATGCCAATGTGACATGAGTATAAGACTTCCATGGAGAATAACAGTAGCTCCCTTTATGTAAAATCATATGGTATCATATAGCTCGGTAAGGGTTTGATATCAATCACATCATGGCTAGAGATCTGATTTCTAGATAGGACAGTTCATTAAGACTAAGATATATTCATTCAAGATATATTCATCAACAATGTATCAGTGTCCCAGTTTTCCCACATTCCCTCCAACATTTGTTATTATCTTTTCCTGTCATTTTAGCTAATCTGAAAGGCATGTGGTGGTACCTCAGAGTTGTCTTAATTTGCATTTCTCTGATCAATAGTGATTTAGAGCACCTTTTGTATGACTAGAAATGATTTTAATTCCTTCACTTGAAAATTGTCTGTTCATATCCTTTGAACATTTATCAGTTGGAGAATGGCTTGAATTCTTATAAATTTGAGTCAATTGTCTATATATTTTAGAAATGAGGCCTTTATCAGAACCCTTGAATGTAAAAAATTTTCCCCAACTTCCAGGAAAGATTTCCTAAGTCCCTATTATGTTCCAGTCTCTGTGCTAACTACTGGTTTTATAATTAAAATCCAACAAACAAGTTCCTGTCTTAAAGGCCCTCACAAGCTAATGGAACTTTAGAGATTACACCAAAAAAAATAAAAAGTTAAAAAAAAAAGGCAGGAAAGGGGTGTAGGTGCCAGAGTTATCTGGGACAGGGACATCTTGTCTCATGGGTTTAAAACTAGGCAGAGGAGCAGATACAGGGTAGAGTGAGTGCAGATGCCCAGTTTCTGTCTTCTATCAAGGAAGGTATTGAGGGGAGCTGGATGTTCCGGCCTCTGATGTGATACAGGAGCCACTTGCCAGTGGCTGCTGGGGATCCAACTCAGACCAGCAGAATGGATCCCTTCGTGTGAGAGGATGATGAGGATACAAGGAGACTGAGAGGCAGTTGCATTGTCTGACTTCTCCACTCCTCCCTCTGCCTCCACTTCATCCACAGGGAACATCTGCATCAAAGGCTGCTTTGCAATTCCTTCAGATGTTAGGATTCACAGCTGTGGAGCCTCTTAGAGAATTGACTTGCCCCTTCACCGAGGCATGGTCCTTAACAAGCCTCCAAGCCTCCGATCAGAGGAGAAATGTGGCAGAAGGAGGAAGCTTCCATCGAGACTTCAGGATGTTGGAACTGTGAACGGATCCAACCATTCAGGAGAGCGATTTGGAACGATGCTCAAAATTTATCAAACTGTGTATACCCTTTGACCCAGCACTGTTTCTACTGGGCCTGTATTCCAAAGAGATCTTAAAGAAGGGAAAGAGACCCACATGTGCAAAAATGTTTGTGGCAGCCCTTCTTGTAGTGGCAAGAAATTGGAAACCATTGAGTGGGTGCCCATCAGTTGGAGAACGGCTGAGTAAGTTCTGGTGTATGAATGTTATGGAATATTATTGTTTTATAAGAAATGATGAACAGACTGATTTCAGAAAAGTATGGAAAGACTTACATGAATTGATATTGAGTGAATTGAGTAGAATCAGGAGATCATTGTACACAGCAACAGCAAGATTATACAATAATCAATTCTGATAGAAGTGGCTCTTTTCAACAATGAGGAGATTCAAACCAATTCCAATTGTTCAGTGATGAAGAGAGCCATCTTCACCCAGAGAAAGGACTCTGGGAATTGAGTGTGGATCACAACATAGCATTTTCACTCTTTCTCTGTTATTGTTTGCTTGCATTTTGTTTTCTTTCTCAGTTTTTTTCCTTTCTTGATCTGATTTTTCTTGTGCAGTGAGATAACTGTATTGTTGGATACTGGATTTAACATATAGTTTAACCTATTTAACATGTATTGGACTACCTGTCATCTGGGGGGGGGGGGAAGGAGGGAATAATTTGGAACAAAAAGCTTTATTGAAAAATTAGCCATGCATATGTTTTATATATAAAAAGCTTTAATTTAAAAAAAAAAAAAAAGCCTTCAGAGTGTTTGTTATGGGCCAGAACTGTGCACTTGAAACAAGAATTCTTACCAGGTGCTAACTCAGTGGAATTGATAAGATAATGGTTATTTGGTTTATCTCGGTGCTTAATAGTTCTCTAAATTCAGTACATGTACTCGGTACTTAATATAGTTCCACAAGATTGACACCTGTTCTACAAGATTCACATTTACGATGATGTAATTATAAGAGAGCATATAAGCTGGGACAAACTCAGCCAGAGCCATTCATTCCATCTCACACCAGTGTGGTGGCTGGCCTGTCCTTCATTTCTCCACTGAGAACAAGGCCCGTCTCAGCCAGAGACAGACTCGGAGAAGACAGAAGACTGGAGGCCGGAGCTCAAGCTCTCCGACTGAGAGAGACTTCAAGACAGAGACCTTGGTGGTGATCCTCCTGCTTCCCCCACAGAAACCAAGGCACTTTCCAAAGGACCTTCAGAAAGCTGGCCTGGGCTCCAGGTAAGGAAACAAAACTGTGAAGGAGATAATATAGGATTTGGATTTAAAACCTGGCTATTCTCCTGGTGATTACTCAGCTGAAAGGAAGGCTCAGAAAACCAATCAGGAACATACAGGTGTTAACTTCAGGGTGGTGAGTTAAGGTTTAAGGAGCTTACCTGGGGGAGGAGCATCTTGTTCCGGGGCAAATAAAGCTTCTGAGAAGCTGAAACTGCCTCATTTCTCAGAGGACACACTTCTCTGGAGGCTGAGCTTGTAGAGCTGAGAAGGCCGACTTTGAGATGGCTCATGTTGAGAACAAGCAAAAGGAGCAAGAACAAGGAGCTGAGAAAACAGGCCTCGTAAGGAGGCTGGAGAAAGATCCCCAATTCGATAAAGGTGAGAACCTTGAAGGAATTCCTTTTGCCTTATGACCTTCCTCTAGGTCCCGATTTTAGGTCCCCGTCAAAGTTGAGAAACTACCTTATCTGGTCTGAATAGGATAGTTTAGCTCCCTACACATTTGCTGTTTCATCTGTTTATGTAGAATGGGGTTGACAGACCTTGAAAGGGGCACTTGGACGGGCCTGCTGCCACATCTCTTCCTTGTAGTTTCTCCAAAGGAATATACTCACTAGTGGTCTGGGAGACTTCTTTTGCACTCACAAATTAGTGATCAGAAAAACACTTCCTCTTCTCTTTTAATAGATGAGGTAAAGGGGATGCCCAAGGAGGGGAAACAATTTGTTGAGAATGAGGCAGCTTGTGACCCTGCCAGCTGAGATTCTGGTCTTTTGATTCTAGATACAACTCCATAGGGTTCCCCTCAAACATACTCATTCACAGGGGCTTGGTTCCCGAGGGACCCTTTACACTTTGCCCTTCCCTGGGGCTCCTCCTCTACCAAAAGTTGGCAGATCATAATGTCTAAATACTAAGAAGTATATGGAGGTCTGAGAGGCAGCCAGTGGCTCAGTGGCTAGAGCACTGGGTCTGAAGCCAGGAAGACCTGAGTTCACATCCAGCCTCAGATACTAACTAGTTTGTGTGACCCCAGCCTAGTCATTATCCTGTGGTTGCCTGACAAAATGGATCCCCTGGATCTGGAGCAGAAAAAAATGGCAAACTGCTCCAGTAGGATTCCAAATGAGGTTAAGAAAGGTCAGACCTGACTGAAGTGACTAAATAACAACAAACACATTGGGGTCTGGAGGGTACCCACAAATTAGTGATCAGAAAAACATCCCCTCTTCTCTTTTGATAGATGAAGTAAAGGTAAAAAGTAGTAAAAAAAAAAAAAGTAAAGGGGGATGCCCAAGGAGGGGAAACAATTTGTTGAGAATGAGGCAGCTTGTGACTCTGCCAGCTGAGATTCTGGTCTTTAGATTCTAGATACAATTCCATAGAATTCCCCTCAAACATACTCATTCACACTCATCTACATTCACTCACATACTCATATTCTCCCACACACTTTCACGCTCACCCTGCTACAAAGCATGAGGATCAAGGAGGCCTGGTTTTCTTTTCTTTTTCTTTCCTTCCTTCCTTCCTTCCTTCCTTCCTTCCTTCCTTCCTTCCTTCCTTCCTTCCTTCCTTCCTTCCTCCCTCCCTTCCTCCCTCCCTCCCTTCCTCCCTCTCTCCCTTCTTCCCTCCTTCCCTCCCTCCTTCCCTCTTTCCTTCCTTTTTCCCAGGGTCACACAGCTAGGAAGTATTAAGTGTCTGAGACAAATTTGAACTCGGGTCCTCCTGACTTCAGGGCTGGGGTTCTATCCTCTGTGCTACCTAGCTGCTCCACCTGCTTTATTTTTAATATTTAGCAGAGGAGTGACTGGAGATCAGCCTTCCATGGGTTCCCTCTCAGTTTCCCCAACTAGATCATGAAGGGCTTGCCTTGGGTGATCCCAGAACTTTCTTAGTCTTTCATCCCAGCACCTCCCCTGCCTTTGGGTCTCCCAGGCCTCCTACTGGGACATTCGAATTTCTGTGGGACCTGAAGGCAGGCCCTGGTCTCCCTGGTTCTCAGTTTCCAAATGTAGACAAGGGGAAGCGTGATCTCCTTCCTGCCTTTACCTGCGGACTTCTCTGTGAACATCAAGGCACAAAGTATAGAAGGGAAAAGTGAATGCTGGGTTCATTCTCCGTGACGCTGTGGTTCCTTTGCTTGTAGGAGCTATGAATGCCAGGAGGTTGAATGACGGCTTCCAGAACCTCCTAACCTGCCCAGTCTGCAGCAATTGTTTCCATGATCCCGTCACCGTGTTCTCCGGAAACACCATCTGTAGAAACTGCGTGCCGCATGGATTCCCAAATGCGTGCGTCAACTGGCGGATGAAGAGCGTGGTGAATCTGTTCCACTTGCTGAAACCAAGGCTAGCAGAGCTCCCGGTGGTCTCGGAGCCGCGCTGCCCTGAGCACGGTGAGCCCTTCACCCTCTTGTGTCTGGAAGACAATCAAAGAATCTGCCAAGTCTGCAAGTTCAGCAGCCTTCACCGCTCCCACACCCTGAGCCAAATACTAGAGCCTGACCAGTGAAGGGAGGTCAGACAGCCAAGTCAGCTTTCAGGGAGGGGTAAATCAGCTGGAGGAACCTACGCGGTGGCTCACGGGAGCACGGGCTCTGGGGCTCCCTGGATGAAGGGATCTCCTCATTGTGCCCCACTCGGGAGCCCGGGCTGTTCTTGGGGCACACGGGGCATTCATCTCTCTCCCAGCTACTGGGCATCCTCTCTGAGCTGCACCTGGCAGGCCCCTCTCTGGGAAGGCTTCCTGAAATTTCCTCCCTCTCTCCTACATCCCTTCAGTTACCTGAGTCAATATTGGATCACCCCAAAACCAACCCCCGCGAGGGCAGCAGCTCTGCAGGAACCTGCACCCTCACGACCCCAGCCCGGGGTTTCCTTTTTTAGAGACTGCGCATTTGAATCCAGGGGGTTTTTGTCCCCCAAGTTTCCTCTGAAGAAGAGAGTACGATCTTTTTCCAGTTGTGGGTGGGGAGAACATGGACGCCCACCCTTCCGTGGTCCCCTCCATCGGCCGCCTTCCTGGAAAACAAAACCCACTTGACTGGACGCTGTCACAAGGAACATAGAATGCGCATTGGAAGAAATCCCCAAACGGTTGCCACTGACCAAGTCTGAAATCCTGCTACCCGACTGCCACCTGCTGGCCGCTCTGGTTACTGCCTTGAAAACGTGCTCATTTTATAAAGTTTCTTCTCTGACCTATTGGGCGCTGAGCCGGGTAGTTCCAGCCAGATGGCCATGAATGCCTCCGATAAGGAAGTAGGGCATTAAGCGGGAGGGCAAGGACTTGGCTGGTAGGGACCGGGGGTGATCGCACAGAGCATCCGGGAAGCTGGAGTCGGTGCCTTTGTCGGGGGCAAATTAGACCCTCCTGCTGTCCCCTCTGGAACCTAGAACCCTGCTTTCCCAAGGACTATTGGCTTTTTCCAAACAACTTGCACGCCCTGCTTTCTTCTGTGCCCTAGACCCCAGCTTCTTAAATTGAGGGTCCCAGCCCCAAATAGGGCCTTGTAACTGAATGGGGTGGGGTGGGTTTTTTTTGGGGGGGGGTTGTTGTTTTTTAGCAAAATTATGATTTGTTTTCAGCAAATGTTTGGTTTCCATTTGTATTTTATTCACCTGGAGTCACGCAAACATTTCTCAGGGGAAAGAGAATGGAGAAAGTTGAAGAAGTCTGGCTCTGGAACGTTTGGATTGTTCTTTGAATTCTCCTGAAATGAAGAAAAGTTTATCTCTCGGCAGCTTCCGTCTGTGGTTGCCACCTGTGCGCTCTGAGCGCGCGCTGCCCGACCTTCTTCCTCACGAGGCCTTCCCGGGACTGGAAGACGTGAATCGCGTCCTCCTGCGTCTGGAGACCACGCAGCCGCTTCCCTTCACCGTTCTTCAGAGGACGTCAGCCCGATGGCCTTTCCCATCATTTCCTCTCGCTGGACATCCTGGGACTGACGGATGTCCTCCCTTATTTGTGGAAGTTCTAGATCAGAAGACTGGACTTTCCAGTAGCTCGTGCTCAAACCTGACGCTTGCGTAGACTCTGCTCTTTGATGGAACTTTTCAGGTTTCCCCCTGATTTTCTTCTCCCTAAAAGCTGCCTTTGCCCGGTCTCAAAGCTGGATTTGAAGACAAACACATCTTTCTTTTTTTCCTGAGAAGCCGGTTGTTGATAAAAATTAATTTATATTTTAAATATTTAAATAAATTAAATCTCTAATTTATCTAATATTTATTAAATTTATTATTACGAATATTTATATTAATTATTAATATTATATTTATTAAATTTATTACGTATTTAAATAAATATTTAACAATAAATTGTTGAATATTTACAACCTTGTCAACGGGGACAGAGACAAAGAGGAGAGAAATATGGAAAGAGTTTACAGATCCATTTTGTTATAATTTCTAAGGATACAGAGAAAACATTTATATTAGGAAACCATTCAGGCAACATGGTCGTATTTAGGGATGGGGAAAATAGCTCAGCACATTATATTGATACTATTACAGTTTTTATACAGTGTTTAACCTATATTGGATTAATTGCTATCTACAGGAGGGGGAGATGAGAAGGGAAGGAGAAAAATTGGGAACAAAAGGTTTTGCAAGGGTGGATATTGAAGACTATCTTTCCATGTATTTTGAAAAAGAAAAAAATTATTTAAAAAAGAAGCAATTCCATGAATAAAAATAAAATATAGTCCTTTTCTTCAGTTGAAGGAAGTAGAGACATATAATTTAGACTTCTTTTCCCAGAGTCACACAGAGGTTTGCAATACAACTACAGAGTTGATAAGCATTTATTAAGCACCTACTAGATACCCAGCACACTGAAAATATCACAAAAGTGGGGGAGCAACAGTCTGCCATCAACAAGATCCTAGACTACTAAGAGAGACAACATGTGAGGAACTATTTACAAACAAAACAAAAAAGGCTACAATGCAGATAATTAACAGTCACTAGAACTAAGGGAGACTTAAGGAAAGGTATCATGGAGAAGAAGGGGTTTTTTGGTTGAATTTGAACAAAGCAAGAGAAACCAGAAGTGTTCAAGATAGGAGGAACACTCAGTGGCAATGCCTGAGCCAAGAGATGGAATAATAAGGACTCTATAAGGCAGAGGATAATGTGTAGAACACTGTTAACTCTTGATGGGATGTGAATGCTAAACAGAAGATTTTGTGTTTGAGCCTGGAGTTGGGAAAGATCTCTTGAATAGGGTTTGGTTTTAGATTTTTGGTTGTTTTTTTTGGAGAGGGGTTAAGTGGGGAGGTGACTTTATGAAAATAACTTTGGTAGCTGAATGGAGAATGGATTGAGCTGGGGCAGCTACACCAGGAGACCATTGTAATAGTTCAAATATCTGGTGATGAGGGCTTACACCAGGGAGGGGGAGAGGCTGCAGATTGAAAAAAGGCCCTGGATTTGGCAGTTAAGAGAGCATTGACAATTTGGAGAGAATAGTTTTGGTAGAATAATGAAACTGGAAACCAGAGTATAGGCAGTTAAGAAGAATGGGAATTAAGGTAAGTGGAGGCACTATGGCAGATGGACTGTAATAGTAGCTATTAGAGTACCCAGGCCTGAGGTGGTAAGGATGGGCACCAGCACCGAATGACTTATGGAAAAATATTGAAGGGCTATTGTCACTGGATCATAGAGGAGCTGGATGGGGAATAGGGGAAGAGCAATGTGTAAAACAACTAGATGGGCAGGATGGGGTCATCCATAGATATTAGCAAGGTCTGGCAAAATAATGACTAAGTCTTTTAATCTTAAAATTATAGATATATACATATATATGCACATGAGGCCACCTTCTTCCTCCTTAAGTAAAAGCTTACTCTTAATTAAGGATTAGATCTTTTTATATCTTTACCAAAATAAATTAGGGATTGTAAGAGAAGGAGGACATTTCAAAGATGGCAGGACATCTACTAGAAAGACAGACTGGGAAGTAGAGCATTGTCAATGAGGAAAATTTAAGTGGCTAACAAAGCTTGTCTAGAATGTGTAATGAGGATATCTATACATAGTAAAGTTGGAAAGTTGGGATTAGGTATTAAGGGACTTAAAATGACAAAGGTGATGGGTCATATTTACTCTTAGATGTTATGGAAGCTGCCAGAATTTATCGAGTAGGGAAGGGATATAGTAAAAAATAAACAAACAAACAAATCTTGGCCTTTAAAAGAAAGCATGTTGTCAACTAAGTGGACAGGAGAGAAAAAAGCTGAGTGAAAAAGAACAATGAAGATGTTCTTCGAGTTATCCAGCACAAAGATAACCAGAGTTTCAACTAAGTTTGTGACCTGTGAATGAAGACAAGGGGATGAATGTGAAAAATAGGATGGAAACAAACAATTCCTTTAATCTCTTTTTCTTCTTTTACTATCAAAGCTAGCATTTCTAATACAATATTTAATTGCAAAGATGATTGTTTGTCTCACCCCTGATCTTCTTGGGAATGGTTCTAGTTTATTCCAATTACATATGATGCTTGCTGATGGTTTTAAAGGAAATTTTAAGGAAAAGTCCATTTATTTCTGTACTCTAGAGTCTTTTAATGGGAATGGGTATTAGATTTTATCAAATGCCTTTTCTGCATCTATTGAGATAATCATATGGTTTTTGTTAATTTGATTATTGATATAGCCAATTAGTCCAGAGCTAATTCAGAGGCTGGATTTGCTAATTACTCTGAGGGTTGTAGCAGAAGGTCAGAAAGAAAAGTGTGCTGTCTCCATCATCTTGGTTCCACCCCCTGAAGTCCTTATATCCTTCTTGAATAATCTCCAGTAACCTCCACATGCCAATGTGACATGAATAGAAGACTTCCATGGAGAAATAACACTAACTCACTTTATGTAGAACCATATAGTATCATATAACTCTGAATAGGCTCAGTTAGAGATTGATATTAATCACACCATGGCTAGAGACTTGATTTCTAGATAGGATAGTTTATTAAGACCAAGATATATTCATTCAGAAACTGAAGACTCCATGGTTCTATATGCTTACATATAGAATCTTACAAGTGAAAACTAGGTCAGTTGTTACCTGAACTGGCTTTCTTTTGACAAAATTCCTGCCAGGGAGTCATGCAACCTTTTCTTGGAGACCTCTAGAAATGGTAGTACTCACTACCTCCTGACTTAGCTCACTCCCCTTTGAAAAACTCAGTTTAGGAAGGCTCTTTGTGAGGAATCCAAATGTGCCTCTCTGTAAATTTTACCCATCGCTCCTACTTTTTTTCTATCTTATGAAGGCAAGAATAAGTTGGATCCCTCTTCTGTGTGCTATGTATATAAACGATATTACATCCTACTTAGCTAAGCTTTCTCTTCTCTGTGGCAGACATCTCTGATCATTCTTAGTGACACAATCATTAGCATTTTCATTGCTACTGCTTGAAAAGAGAAAAAGTAGAACAAGATTTGTATTTCTGCGCTACAGCTTCAGATAAAGAAATAATGAGCTCTTGACTAAGAATGGATGACATGTAATGAGATTTGATGAAATACATTGCTTGGGGTTTGAAGGATCAGATCAAAGAAACTTTAAGTGGAAATTGGAGAAGGGGAAGAAGAAAGTGAGAAGTAAGAAACTGTAGAGAGTAACCTATATGATCTAATAAGAATAACATCCAGTTTTATAGGAGACAATATCAAAGAACAGATGAAATAATAAAAATCTATTGTATGACTACATTCAAGTGTGCTAAATATGAGATATGAGCGATTAGAGATGTAATTGGTAATTATAATTCTTCCATTGTAGAATAGTAGAAGTAGCATTAGAAGGGGAAGATCCTTCTATCTGACCTTTTAAACTGATAGGAAAAGATCTCTAGGTAAATCATTTTTACATCTTCATGCCCAACCTAGCTATTCACCATGCTCAGGGAAAAAGTAGACACAAAGGAGATGAGAGAGTGGAATTTCTCATGTTGGGAAAAAATTTCTCAAGGAGGCAAATGAGATCTTAATATCATATTAATGTAAAGAACTTTAGAGTTTGAGTAAAAAAATGTCATACTGCTAGATCTGTTATTTACTGACTTTTAAAAAAAAATGCTAAGTCAGTCACTCTTTCAAACCCTTGATTTACTTAATATTTAAAAGGTAGATGTCCTGGATTATTTCTAAAATTTCTATGAATTCTAAATCTTGTAAATATCATGATATCACTGAGACTTAGAGGGCTGTGCTTCATTATCTGCAATAGAAGCTAAGTCAAAATTAAAAAGTGATGGTTATAGCACTGCAAATTTAGAAGATGCAGTACTTTGGTGAAATTCGCAGTTGGAAGCAATCTTGGGATAAAGTTTGGGAACACCTGAGTGATGATCAATAGTGGGAGAAATACAAATCATATCAAGGTGGGAGAATACTACAAAGTGTCCAACCAGTCACAGTAAATAGATAATGTGTTTGAGAAATTGTTGATAAACATGATTTGCTTCCTACTAAAATTCTTGCCTTACTCACAACCTTTTTCTTTCTTTTTTGATGCTTCAATGCATCAGCTATTTGCCACCTACATTTCGCCATAGATTCCCAACTTGTTACAGAAAGTGGAAAAATATTTTAAATTATCCATTCTTTGGGGCCAAGACTGGCCATATTTTCGGCTTACTATAATTCATTTTCTTAGAAAAAAATTTAAGTCTCGGACATCCTTGTTAATCTTTTTTGAATTATCATTATCATAACTGAACAGTTGAGGGCCACAAGAACGTGGTACTCTCTAAGCAACAATAATTCTGAAATTGTAATAAAAAGAGCAACAATGTGTTGAATAATGATGATATACATCAATGCTATGAAGTAGTTGCAATCTCTTTGGTGTCAATTATTCCTCCACTCATCCCTCTTGCTATTCTTCCATGTAAACCTTCTTTCAAAGTTCAAGGGAACCTTTTCAACAGCCTTGAATCTGACCAATAAATAAGAAGAAATCAATTGTTGAAGTAAAATTGATAAGGATCTTGGGAGGCAGGGACAACAACTTCCTAGAATCACAATAGCTAAAGAAATGATTGCATCATAAGTTTTGAAAGCATGAATTTCAAAGGTTCCAGGCCAACAGCAGATTGCTTCAAATGGCTCACAAGTATACTAGAAAAATTTGATCAAGGGAAATGAAATGCACTCTAAAACAAATGTTATTATGATAAAGAAAAGAAGAGGAACTGTTTAAAAGATAAAAATGACCGCACAGAGTACTAATCTTCCCATTTAGCTTTTGAAAGCTATTTATAAAAGATAGAAGAATCTGGTAATTAAAATGAATACAAAAGAATGCTAATGTCAAATTAGGATGATTGTAGGTTGCTGAGCTGAAACTGGTGATGAAGGGTCAGCACAATCATCAAGAACTTTGTACTTTTTAAAACTATATTTGCCACAAGAGAGAGGTCAAAGAAGGAAGGAGACTACTTGGAAGAATGAATGGAATGTTGGTAATAGAATTACATCTAGGTCCTAATTGGTGTGAATAAATAATCTAGTGAAGTAACTTCTCTGCTGTTCTTTCTTTTATTTAAATTTCCTTGCATATTTCCATTGTACTGGAAGAAACGATCATTTTTAAAAAATATAACTTCAAAAGATATGAAAATGCTTCTATTGTATCTGCCAAGATACAAGAACCTAGAAATAAGGGATAGAAATGGCTAGCGAAGAGCTGAAGTCTTTGTAAGAAGTTGATGAGAGAGCTTCTGAGTGTCCTCAATAACTTCAAGGGACCATACTTGGATTAAGAACAACTCACAGAACTCTTGCTAATTTATTGCCAAGCCACTGACAGTGATCTCTGAAAAATGATGGTAAGTGAGACAGGTTATATAGGACTGGGAATGAACAGATGACCTAATATATTTAAAAGATTACAGATTCTCAATATAATAAGCCAGTGAGTTGGATTTCAAGTATCACACAATGCTATTAAACATTAATAAGTTATACAGTCCCTCCCTTCTCTGTCTTTTTTTCAGATCCATATCTACCCTAGTGAGGAATTCATTTCATCAGTAAAGATTTGAACTTTTTACCCTTAAGTCTCAGAGAGAGTTGCCTGGGACTCAGGGAATGACCTGTTCAGAGTTGCACAGTCAGCAGGTGAGACTTAAATCCAGGTCTTCCTAACTTCAAAACAAGGTCTCTATTCTTTATAACATGCTGCTTCTCACTTTGTTCATAACAAATACTTAATAAATACTTATTTATTGAATTGAAAGGATGAGCAACTGATCTGTAGCATTTAGCAAAGGCAGTTCAATCACTAAGAGTCATCATGGCTTCTGATGAAGTGGATGAAGCCATAGATGACATTTCATCAAATTTGAAGAGGACTCCAAGCTAGGTGGACTAAATGAATAAATAAATATAAGCCAGGAAGACATAAATAAAACCAATGGCCAAATCAGATCCCCAAAGACTTTTACCGTGAAGAATAACAGGCAGAATGGAAGATGTCCTTTCTACAGGAGTTTAAATGTTGTGTCACTCTAATAGAATGAAAGCTCCATGAGCACAAGAACTATGTTTTCTCTTGTCTTTGTGCTACAAAAGTCTAGCAATATACTAATTGACTCTTGACAAATGCTTATTAGATTGGATTGGATAAGATTGAAATATAAATAAATGTTAAGTTCCATACTGGAATTAAAAATGGCAATAAGAACAAGACATTTTAAGGCATATGTACACATAAACAATGTTTTCTGTGGAAAAAAAAAGAGACAGGGATTTTAGTGAATTGAACGTTTAATATGTCAACAATGTAAATTGTCTTTGGTGTGCCAGAAAAATGTAGTCCCTAACTGCATCAACAATTAATTATTCATCAGTAATAATAACCATAATTACTAACATTTACATAATACTTCAAGGTTTGATTGGCATTTTATATGTATCATATTACTGCAAGGTTAGTACCAGTTTTGTCCCTTTTTTACAGATGAGAAAACTGAGGCTTGGAGAAATTGACTTGCCCAGGATGTTACTGAGGAATTTTTGAACAAGTATGACTTAGACTACATAGCTTCTGTGTCTCATTTTGATTCTCTTCTCAAAATATTTTCCAACAACCAGTTATTGAAGTTTGTGATAATAGAAATATTTTCTGTTTCCTTGGGAGCTCCCCATCCAATACCTTTCTGTCCCCTCTCCCTCATTGCATGCATGTCATACATGACTTCCTCTTCTTCCATATTATGAAGGCCCCAGCACAGCTCATCAGCAGGATGACAGCCAACACTATGCCCACTGTCAGGACCAGAGGCTTCTCCAGTGTGGGCTTTTCAGGGACTACAAGGAGAAAGGATAGAATGTAATTGGATATATATTCCATGGAAGAAGGGGAAAGGGAATGGAACTATATTCTGAGACCTGGTCTCCTGGGGCTGTGATAAGAAACCCTGGCTGAAGGACTTACCTGGATACACAGCAGGGGTCTTGAACTCAGTGTGTTCCACTACACAGGTATAACCTGTCCCTGTGTCCTCTGGTGGGAGCTCTAAGGTAAGGCGGAGGTAGAAGGTAGAGTCCATATTGGGCAGGATGCCACTGGAAGTCTCCTTTCCCCATACACCCACCTCCCCATTTTTCTTCCACTGCAGCAGAATGTCATGAGGATAGAAGCCTGTGGCTGTGCAGGAGAGAATGATTCTGCCTTCTGGGTTGATATGATGAGATACAGTCACCTCAGGGGACACTGGGAGAAGAAATCAAGAAAGAAGGGCATATATCACAATCTTAGTAAATGTCTAGTACTTCTCTTGCCTCTGCCTTTGATTTTCCCAGTCTCCTTCATGCATCATCTTTTATTCCTGTTCTCAAACCCATCAAGTCCTTGAGAGTAAATATGATTGCTTCTACTCAAGAATGCTAGCTAAGTACCAGTTATAGAATCTATTCTGTTGGAGTTTCCACCAGCAGCTTTGCAAACCATCTTCAAGTATGGATTAAGATGGAATAAGAACAGAATCATCTTTTGTGATTTTATTAGTGGGGGATCTTTCCAAGATGACTATGGACCCATTATACTTCCTATGCTGTCCTTCAGGTGTTTCTGTCACTGTCACTAACTGCAAGAAAATGAAAATTAGAGATTCCTTTGTGACCAAATTCCTGATACTGATGTTCTAAATTTGACTAGATGCCCCACTAGGCAGCAAACAAAAACTCCATTATTCTTGGGGCCATATATAAGCTTTTTCCACTTTTGTAACACAAGACAGAGTATGTATTCAGCTGCATAGCCTTTGAGCTCCTAGAAGCACCTCTCATGCCTAGGTCAGGCAGGAAAGGGGTGTTTAACTTAAGTAAAATATATAGAGAGGGAAGAAAAGAAATAAAAAGAAAAAAGGAAATTTAACAAAAAACAGGAGGAATTGGAGGAAGAAGGGAAGAAAAAGGACAGACAAGAGAAAAAAGGAGGAATGAAAGAAGAAAAATAGAAAAAGAAAAAGAAAGAAGGAAAGGAAGGTAAGTAGAAAAGCAAGAAGGAAGGACAGAAAGTAGAAAAGAAAAAGAAAAGAAAGGAATTTAAAAAATAAAAGAAAGAGCTGCAACTTTTCTCATGGTTCTTTGATTCTTCCCATTCCAAATAGAAGTTTTGATAAAAAGACAAAGATCCTGCATGTTTTTATGGGGCTCCAGTTTCTGCACTGAATGATGGAGTGTGAACTTGACCTCTTAGGGTGAGATGGGAAAGATAAAAGACTTACCATTATCCCTTAAGTTTGAGTACCCGACTATTTTTCTCAACAGGCCAACACAATATTCATTCATGTAATGTTTCCTTAAGTTGGTCCACAAAGGACTATCCAGAATATGTTGATATTTTTTGACTTCAGGTTTTAAGTTCTCCCATTGCCCAACTTCTTCATCTATCCTGTAACATTCCTCTCCTTCCCAAATTAAATGGATGTGACTCTTTATCTTGATGTCATTGTCTATTTCACAGTCTAAGAAGAGCTGTGCTGTGTAGTTTCCTGTGGAAGGACATTGGGATGGTGACCAGAGGAAGATCAATAACTAGCATCAACTGTACCATGTCCCCAAACTGAGGGCTTAAACAAAGACATAGAGTTCCCATCCTATAAGTTTAGATTTATTGGTTAAAATGTTTGGAAAGTGGGAAAATTCTTGGGCAGAAGGCAGAGGTGTCTTAGAAGGATTGTAGAAGATTGTATTGGTGACCTAGAATGTTGGACTGGATGGAGTCCAAGGCTCAAGGGTGGATTCTTTAAAGCTCTTCTTCCAGGTCAAGAAATATCAATGGACTGGGACTAAGGATAATCATTTCATTGGTATGATCTTCTGGGGACATATCTATTGGATTTGGAAGTGAAAAGAGGGATGGGGGAGATCAGTAGGTCAGACTTACTGTTAGGGTTAGTGTCATTCTTTGATAATAATTGGATGGCCCAGCGGGAACTTTGTTCATGATCCTCCAATAAATGATGCAGTTGATTAATGTAATCAGCTCCTACTGCTTTGGAGATCCAGGGTATCTTGATAGTTATTTGCTGGTCTCTATTGTTATAGGATCCCACTTCAATATCATCCATGATGCTAATTCCTTTTAGTTCCAAGAGAGAATAGTATGTACCCACTGCAGTGAGCTGAATCACATGCCTGTGGTGTACTGAATTATGGGAAGGAAGGAATGAAAAGAAAATGGCATTTCAGGTTTGGAGTTTACAAAGACCAGTTTCCTGTCATCCATCTCTTTGTCCTTCCTCTGCCTCTCACTATCAGCAACTATACACCACCAGTAACTATATAAATGACTCCAAAATGTAAATATCTATTATTCTCCCCCTTCCTCTATCCCCTCTCTCCCTACCTCTCTCCGTACCTCTCTCTTCTCTTCTCTTCTCCCTCTCTCTCCATATTCTCTCTGTCTCTCTGTCTCTCTCTCTCTGTCTCTCTCTCTCTCTCTCTGTCTCTCTCTTTCCCACCCCTTCTCTCTTTCTCTCTCCCCCATTCTCTCTCCTTTCATATTTTAAGAATCATTAGTTAGGTGGTATGATGGATACAGTGCTGTGCTTGTTTTCAAAAGGACTTGAGTTCAAATGTAACTTCAGCTACTTATGATGTATCATCCTGGGGACGTTATGTTTGGTGAGCTTCAGTATCTTTTTTCACAAAACTGGCAAAATAATGACACCTTCTTTTCAGGGTTCTTTTTATAATCAGGAAAAAAATATCTATAAAGCTCTTACCACACAGTGGTAAGACCACTGTAGAGGCTTAATGAATATTTATTTTAAAAAACCCTTTCTTTTGGACATCCCAGTTAGATTGCTTAGAAGTATCCAAACTCAACATGTCAAAAATAGAATTCATTAGCTTTCCCCAAAACTTACTAGTCTTCCTAACTTTCTATACTGCTAATAATTCAATCCTGTCAACTCAAATTCATTCTCCAATCTTCCCTCTCCTATTTTTCACCCAATATCTGACCAGTGGCCATGTCCAACTTTGAACATCCCCAACTTTCTCTAATCTATAGCTCCATCACCTATAAGCTTTCCCCTGATTTCTGCAGCTAGTAGTGTTCTGCCCCAATCAGAAATTCATTCGTATTTACTAATAAATGAGGTGATTATTTATGAGCAAGATTCTTAGGAGAAGGGAGTGCTTACTGTAATACTTAGCACACAGTTGGGAATTTATGTAGTTTGGTGGGAAGAGTATTGATTTTAGAATCAGAAGAACTTGGTTTGAATCCTAATTCTAATTCTAATTAAATTACTTTGTAAAAGTCATATAACTCTTCTGTACCTCAGTTTCTAAATTTGTAAAATGACAAGGTGAATTTGATGATTTTTCAGATCCCTTCCTAGTCTTCTGCCATCTTCACTCCCACAGCTTGGCCCTAGTTTGGGATCTTTTCCTACAATAGCCTCCTTACTGGTCTCCCTACCTCAAGCCCCTTCCTTTTTGCACCTATGGATCTTCTCGGCTGCCAACACGACTTGTGTAAAGCATTTCTCTGACTATGTCACTCTCTGAGTAAATCAACTACAAAATCTCTCTCTTTCCTCCAGGATAAAGTTCTTTACTTGGCATTTAACACTTTTCAGGTGTGAATACTTCCAGGCTTTCTAGTTGTCTCACACTTTACTTCTCTCCCTCATTCAAATACCTAATAGCAGTTTGTTTGCCATTCCCCACATTGGCCCACTACCCAGCATTGCCCTGCTTCTTTCCTCACTGTTGCTGTGGCTGCAGTGCTCTTCATTCCTACTTCCACCTCCTGGCTTTCCTGGATTCTTTCAAGTCTTAGATAAAATGCCATTTTCAGGAAATGCTTTTTGACGCTCACAATCGCCAGAACTTCCCTCTCCAAAGTAATCTTTCATCTACTCTGTACATATCTTATAGGTATCTTTTTTATTTATATGTTGTTTTACCCCATTAGAATTTGAGCTCTTTGGGCAGGGGCTGTTTTATTTTATTTATTTTGGGGTATTTCTAGCACTTAGCATGTTAACCGGAGTATACAAATTATTCAGTAAATGCTTGTTGGCTGACAGCCTGACTCACCTAAAACTCCTTGAGGATAGTGATTGAGCCAAATCTCCATGTTCTCTCCCCTCCCCTGTCTACCTGATCCCTTTCCCCCCCAGACTTACCTGCTCGTGTCTCTCTCAAAGCAATTAGCCCCAGAATGAAAAGCCAGCCTGAAGAAAGCCATCTCCACTTCCTCTGACACGCCATGATCTTCTTGTCTTCCTCGTCAGCCACACCCCAGCTGGGGAGGTTTTAGTCCCCAGGTCTTAAGTCCCAGGCACCTGCCTAAATGAAACCTGAAGCCTCCAATGTATTTATCATGTCTTCCTACTCTCTATCCCCACCCAGGCTGGGGTTGGCTCCACAGAAGCCCTGCCCTCTCCTCATCATCACTCATGATGTATGTCACTAGACTGAAACTTTCCCTGCCTAGAAGCTATAAAGGAGGAAATGAAATAGATTGTGGTGAGAACAGGGCAGCTCAGAGCCCAATCATCACCAAGTATTGTTTGGGGGGCTCACAGACGGGCTGGTCCAATGCCAACCACCAAGCTGTCTTTCCTAACTGGTTGTTGAACCTCAACATTATTAATGCTGAAGGGGAGCATTAGGGTGACTTCATTCTAGAGGATAGTTATGGGGAAGAGATCTCATTAGCCCATTCCTCACAGTACCCTTAGAAAGTTGCTATTCTTTATCTTTTTTTTTAATTAAAGCTTTTTATTTATAAAGCATATGCATGGGTAGTTTTTCTAACATTGACCCTTGCATAACCTTTTGTTGCAAAATTTCCCCTTCTTCCTCCCACTCCCTCCCCCATCTGGCAGGTAGTCCAATACATATGTTGAAATCCCTGTTAAATCCAATATGTGTATATATATTTATACTGTTATCTTGCTGCACAAGAAAAATCAGATCAAGAAGGAAAAAAAAAGAAAAACTGAGAAAATAAAAACAAAATTCAAGCAAATAACAATAGAGAGAGTGCTCTTTGTTCCCATGGTTCTCTCTCTGGGAGTAGGTAACTCTCTTCATCACTGGAAAACGGTGGGCCTTTTTGGTTTGTCAAATACTAGATTGTTATAGTCATTGGCTATTTTGTTCTATGAGCCTAAGTTATTCCACTGATCAACTAGTCTATTTCTTAAACAGTATCAAATGGTTTTGATGACTGCTGCTTTATAATATAGTTTTAGATCAGGTACAGCTAGGCCCCTTCATTTGCTTTTCTCTTCATTAATTCCTTTAAAATTCTTGACCTTTTGTTCTTCCAGATGAATTTTATTGTTATTTTTTCTGTTGAGTAAAAATTTTCTTGGGAGTTTGATTGGTATAACACTAAATAAATAGATTAGTTTAGGGAGTATTGTCATCTTTATTATAATTGCTCGACCTACCCACTAGCACTTGATATTTTTCCAATTGTTTAGATCTGACTTTATTTGTGTGGAAAGTGTTTTGTAGTTTTGCTTATATAGTTCTTAACTTTCCCTGGCAGATAAATTCCCAAATATTTTATATTACCAACAGTTATTTTAAATGGAATTTCTTTTGCTGTTGGATTTTGTTAGTGATGTATAAGAATGCTGATGATTTATGTGGATTTGTAATCTCTTTGCTAATATTTTGTTTAAGATTTTTGCATCACTATTCATTAAGGAGATTGGTCTGTAATTTTCTTTCTCTGTTTTTGTCCTACTTGGTTTAGGTAGCAGTACCATGTCTGTATCATAAAAGGAATTTGGTAGGAATCCATCATTCCCTATTTTTTCAAATAATTTACATAGTATTGGAATTAATTGTTCTTTAAATGTTTGATAGAATTCACATGTAAAGCTATCTGGTTGTGGGGACTTTTTCTTAGAGAGTTGATTAAGAGCTTGTCCTATTTCTTTTTCTAAACTGGGATTATTTAAGTAATTTATTTTCTCTTCGGTTAATCTGGGCAATTTATATTTTTGTAGGTATTCCTCCATTTCCTCCATTTCACTTAGATTGTCAAATTTATTGGCATAAAGTTGGGCAAAGTAACTCCTAATAATTGCTCTAATTTTGTCTTCATTGGTAGATAGTTCTCCTTTTTCATTCTTGAGATTAACAATTTGATTTTCCTTTCCCCTTTTTCTAATCAAATTAACTAAGGGTTTATCTATTTTGTTGCTTTTTTCTCAAAACCAACTCTTAGTTTCATTTATTAATTCAATAGTTTTCTTTTTTACTTTCAATTTTATTGATCTCTCCTTTTATTTTTAGAATTTCAAATTTGGTATTTGATTGGAGGGGGCGGTTAATTTGTTTTTTTTCTAGCTTTTTTAGTTGCAAGCCCAATTCATTTATCTTCTCTTTCTCTATTTTATGAAAGTAAGCATCTAAAGATATAAAATTTCCTCTTATTACTGGTTTGGCTGCAATCCACAAATTTTAATATACTATCTCATTATTGTCATTGTCTTGGTTGAAATTATTGAATGTTTTTATGATTTGCTGTTTCACCCATTCGTTCTTTAGGATGAGATTAGTTAGTTTCCAATTACTTTTTTGTTCTATTTTCCCCTGGCCTTTTATTGAAAGTAATGTTTATTGTGTCCTGATCTGAAAAAAAAAACTGCATTTACTATTTCTGCCTTTTTGCATTTGATTTTCAGGTCTTTATGTCCTAACATATGGTCAATTTTTGTATAGGATCTATGACCTGCTGAGAAGAAATTGTATTTCATACTGTGTCCTTTCAATTGTATCCAAAGAGCTATCACATCTAGCTTTTCTAGTATTCTATATACCTCTTTAACTTCTTTCTTATTTATTTTGTGGTTTGATTTATCTAGTTCTGAGAGAGCAAGTTAAGATCTCCCACTGTTATATTTCTGCTGTCTATTTTTTCTTGCAATTCTCTTAACTTCTCCTTTAGGAATTTAGATACTACACCACTTGGTGCATATGTTTAATCTTGATATTGCTTCATTATCTATGGTACCCTTTAGCAAGATATAGTTTCCTTCCTTATCTCTTTTAATTAGATCAGTTTTTGCTTTTGCTTGATCTGAGATCAGTATGGCATTTCTATGATTACATTTCTATAGGAGTTTAAATGTTTTGTCACTCCAATAGAACGAAAGCTCCAGGAGCTCAGGAACTAACTTCTTCGTCTTTGTGCTACAAGGCAAGAGTCTAGCAGTTGTCAATTGATCCTTGACAAATGCTTATTAGACTGGATTGGATAAGACTAGAATAAAAATAAATATTAAGTTCCATAGTGGAATTAAAAATAGCAATAAGAATAAGACATTTTAAGGCATATGTACACATAAACAATGTTTTCTGTGGGGAAAAAGAGGAGACAGAAATTTTAGTGGATTGAACATTTAATATGTCAACAATGTAAATTGTCTTTGGTGTGCCAGAAAAATGTAGTCCCTAACTGCATCAACAATTAATTATTCATCACTAATAATAACCATAATTACTAACATTTACATAATACTTCAAGGTTTGATTGGCACTTTATATGCATCATATTACTGCAAGGTTAGTACCAGTTTTGTCCTTTTTTTACAGATGAGCAAACGAGGCTTGGAGAAATTGACTTGCCCAGGATGTTACTGAGGAATTTTTGAACAAGTATGACTTAGACTACATAGCTTCTGTGTCTCATTTTGATTCTCTTCTCAAAATATTTTCCAACAACCAGTTATTGAAGTTTGTGATAATAGAAATATTTTCTGTTTCCTTGGGAGCTCCCCATCCAATACCTTTCTGAATATTCATTTTAAAAGCCCTTTGTTTTGGACATCCCAATTAGGTTGCTTAGAGGTATGTGAAACTCCACATGTCAAAAATAGAACTCATTAACTTTCTCCCAAACCTATTAGTCTTCCTAATTTTCTATTTTTGTCAAGAACACTGCTAATAATCCAATCCTGTTATCTAAGATTCATGCTCCAATCTTCCCTCTCCTCTTCTTCACACAATATCTGACCAGTGGCCATATCCAACTTTGAACATCCCCAGCTTTCTCTAAACTATAGCTCTACCACCGACCAGCTTTCCCCTGATTTCTGCAGCTACTAGTGTTCTGCCCCAATCAGAAATTCATTTATATTTACTACTACATGAGATGATTATTTATGAGCAAGATTCTTAGGAGAAGGAAGTACTTACTGTAACACTGAGCACATAGTTGGGAATTTATGTGGTTTAGTGAAAAGAGTATTGACTTGGAATCAGAAGAACTTGGTTTGAATCCTAATTCTAATTCTAAGTATGTGACTTTGGAAAAATCACATAACCCCTCTGTACCTCAGTTTCCAAATTTGTAAAATAACAAGGTGAATTTGATGATTTTTCCAGTTCTTTCCTATTCTTCTGGCCTCTTCCCTCCTACAACTTGATCTTAGTTTGGGCCCTTTTCCTACAATAGCCTCCTGTTAAGGACCATGCCTAAGTGAAGGAGCAGGTCAATTCTCCGAGAACCTGCACAGTTGTGAATCATAACAATTGAAAGAGTTGCAAAACAACCTTTGGCACAGATGTTCCTTGTGGATTGGGAATGAAATAAATTGGAGGAAAGAGGAAAGAGGTCAGAGAACAGCAATTGCCTCTCAGTCTCCTTGTATCATCATCATCATCATCATCATCATCATCATCATCATCATCATCATCATCATCATCATCATCATCATCATCATCATCCTCTCACATTGAGATCCATCCTACAGGTCTGACTGGTCTCCCAACCTTAAGCCCTTTCCTTTTTTCATCCGTGGATCTTCTCGGCTGTCAACGTGATTTGTGTAAAGCATTTCTCTGACAATCTCACTCTCTTAGTAAATTAACTCTAACACCTCTCTATTTCCTCCAAGATAAAGTTCTTTGCTTGGCATTTAAAACTTTTCAGAGTGTGAATACTTTCAGGCTTTCTAGTTGTCTCACACTTTACTCTTTTCCCTTATTCAAATACCCAATAGCAGCTTGTTTGCCATTCCCCGTGTTGGTCCACTACCCAGCCTGCCCTGCCTCTTTCCTCACTGTTCCTGTGCCTGCAGTGCTCTTCATCCTTGCCTCTACTTCCTGGCTTTCCTGGATTCTTTCACGTCTCAGGTAGAATACCATTTTCAGGAAACTTTTTTTGGTGCCCATAATTTCCAGAGCTTCCCTCTCCAAAAGAATCTTTCATCTACATCTTCTAGGGATATATTTTTTATTTATATGTTGTTTACCCAATTAGAATTAGAGCTCTTTAGGCAGTGAATATTTAATTTTATTTATTTTTGGATATTTCTAGCACTTAGAACATTAGCTGGAGTATACAAATTATTCAGTAAATGCTTGTTGGCTGACTGCCTGGCTCACCTGAAACTCTTTGAGGATAGTGACTGAGTCAAATCTCCATGGTCTCTCCCCTCTCTACCTGACCCCCTTCTCCCAGACTCACCTGTCCAGGTCTCTCTCAAAGCAAGTAGCCCCAAAATGAGAAGCCAGCCTGAAGAGAGCCATCTCCACTTCCTCTAATTTGCCATGATCTTCAGTAAGGGACTAGTTGTCTTCCTTGTCAATGACACCCCAGCTGGGAAGGCTTTAGCCCCCACGTACTATGTCCTAGGCACTGCCTAAATGGAACCTGGGGCCTTCCATATATTTATCATGTCTCCCTACTCACTATCCCTATCTATACTGGGGTTGGCTCCACAGAAGCCTTGCCCTCCCCTCATCATCACTTATGATGTTTGTCACCAGACTGAAACTTTCCCTGTCTGGAAGCAATAGAGGAGGAAACAAAATAGACTGTGGTGAGAGCAGGGCAGCTCAGAGCCCAGTCATTACCAAATATTGTTTGGGGGGCTCACAGACGGGCTGGTCCAATACCAACCACCAAGCTGTCTTTCCTGTTTTTTGAACCTCGGAATTATTAATGCTGAAGGGGAGCACCAGGGAGACTTCATTCTAGAGGACAGATTTGGGGAAGAGATCTCAGCCCATTCCTCACATTACCCTTAGGAAGTTGCTGTTCTAAAAGAAAGATAGAATCATTGCTCTCAGGGAGCTCCCAATAAATGGGTAAATTTGTAATCTCAGTCTCAAAGTATACAACTAATTATAATAACAATTAAACTCTTTAATGTTGGCAAAGGGTTTTGCATTTATTATTATCCCATTTGATCCTTGCAACAATATTATAAGATAGGCACTATTCTTATTCTCATTTTTCAGATAAGGAAACTGAGGCTGAGAAAGATTAAATAACTTTACCAGGGCGATACCACTAGGGAAAGTCTGAGGAAGAATTCCAAATCTGCCTCTGTGGACATTCTTGACATTATTTCACATCACCCCTCAATGCTGCTTGATTATTGACTCCTTTCAGTGTGGTCTGCAGACTCTCCAGGATCAGGGCAGTGAATCACTGATGGCCCCTCCCAGTGTCTGGAGATTCACCATCAGAGTGTCTGGCTTCCTCCACTGGACCATGGGGTGCTCTTCTGGCTTATCCAGGAGTCTGAGTCTTTGTGTCACTGGCAGGTAGCATGGCATTGGGACCAAGGATGTGCTTGTTAAATGCTTGTTGATTGAGTGAACATATAAACGTTGTGAAATTGTGGGATCATTGCAAATGGCGCATTGTCATGAAGTCAGAAAGTCTACCAGCTTTCCAAAGTCCAAGGCAGAACTAAGTTCTTTCTCCTCAAATCCTTCCCGTTCCCACCCTCTTTATTCCTTCTGATGGCATTCCTCTCCTCTGAGACCCCAAGAGGGCAGCCTCCTCGAGGCATTTACCCCACATCTCCAATCCGTTGTCGATACTGGCCATTTCTCCCTTCTCTACATCTCATGTGAATCATCTGCTCTCCTCCATCCATCCATGATTTTAAAGTTTCCCTGCCTCACTGACCCCTCCTGCCTCAAGTCTCTCCACATTACATCCATCCTTCACACAAGTTCTACCCACTCAATTCTAAGTCAAAGACCAAAGGGTGGTGAGCCCTTCTCAGCATTACATTTGGGGTTCTTCTTCAAGTTTGGCTTGGACTAGATGGTGATTAATGCTCCTTCTAAATCTGAAGTTATCATTTTATAAAAGGAGAGAGCCTAAAGAGTCCTTTTTATAGGAGAGCAGTGTCTGGATGGTTTTCCCAGTGACTATATAGTTGTGATCCTTTATTTTTTTATAAGTTCCTAGGAAAGCCTCCTGAGACAGAACATATTATATGTTGCTGAGTTCTTCCTCAGAGGACACCAAAAGCTCTAGAAGATTAAGAGAGAATAATTCTGGCAAGACCAGTTAGAGCAAAGGTTTTAACAGAACCTTTGGAGCTCTTTCCTCTTTTATCTGAGGTCCCAGATCTTGTTGTGGTCAGACAGAGGTCCCAGGACTTTTCCATTCTGAGATCAGAGTAAGTAGACACTTTGTGGCTTGAAGAAGTTGCTCTTGGTTAATTTTTGGGGTTTTATAGTCAGTATATTTTTGCTATTTTGGTTAATTTTAAAAATATGAATTTTTTCTCCCCTTTTAACACCCCAAAGAAAAGACTGACCAGGTTTTCTCCTCTTCTTGTATCCCTCATAGCAGTTGGCTTGGGCTTGGACTCACAATGGCTGCTCAAGAAATATTGGAAAAATGTATGGTCATAAGACTCAGGGATAATCCATGATACATATATATATATATCAAATTTTAGTGGACATGGAGTTTGTATCTATACTTCTTTAGACTGAAATGTTCTCACTGCACATCACAAACCCAGTATGACTTTGAGGGGAATGCTGGGCTGTATCATGCGAAGATGGGAGAGAGAAAGAGATGATTGGTAAGAGGGGAAGAAAGTAGATCCTTCTACTCCTACATCCTTCTTCCTTCAGGGTACATACAATAGTCCCTAAACTACAAAGAAAGAATTAGTTCTTTCAATTTTTTGACATTTGTGCTGATTTCAGCTTCTACCTTCTTGGTTTCTGCTGTGTCTGGAATCCTGGTCATTTCCCCAAGTGGAGAAGTGGTCACAGGGCTTGTGACAGTTTTAAGAGTCAATCAGTGACCACTGTCATTATTCTCATTGAACAAAATCCTATGTTAAGGAGGTATCTGGGAGAGAGCCTGGCCACTCAATAAAATTCTGTGAGGGACTAATGCATTGCAAGGAGGAAGAAGAGTTAGTTCACAAAATCCATGGAGAAGACCTTACTAGTTAATCCTGTCTTCCCCACTTCTTTAGATGATATATAATCTTTGTACTCTTTTTCAGGCACCCAGTGCAAGATTGGTTAACCCAGTTTTAGAGTTGTAACTTCCCAAGATGTTCCCATGTTATGTGTTATATTTTCTATACTAGAAGATGGATTCCACCGATAGGTTGACTTGAATTCATCAAGCTTTTCCTATGTCTTTGCTATGCTCCTTTAAGAAAACTTCTTCTTCAAGTCATTTGGTGATGGGCCAATCATAAACAACCCAGGGCTTCTAACTCACCCTATTTTTGTCTTAGAGAATTTGGCCCAGCCTCCAGAATTATTGCTTGCAGCTGCTGCTTACTGAGCCTCCAACTAACTGTTTTGGTTTCCTTCATGTGGTGATGGTATTGTTAGCATGGAGTGATGCTATAGAACATAGCCACAGAAAGGCAGCTTAGAATCAGAGCTGGCTATGAAGCATCTTACAGAAGCCCAAGAAACAGCAACTTTGGTGTAATAGTTCACCCAGTTTGTGTGTGTATGTGTGTGTGTGTGTGTATATGTATATACACCCAGACACAGAGACACAAGTATACATAAGACAAAAACATACACACACTCCCATATATTTACATATATAAAATGTAAGTATGTATAAATATGTAACTCGAATATGAATATGTATATCTATTTGTATTTACTTATCTGCCCAGTGTTTATTTATTCATCCATTTAGCTATCTGATTAGTTCTCTCTCTCTCTCTCTCTCTCTCTCTCTCTCTCTCCAGACTAAAGTGGAAGGAGAGTTGGAATTGACTTTGTTTACAAATAATTATGTACTCAATGCAGTCTTGCACTCTGACTCAAAGTATGGATCTCTGCTGTTTGTGGTACTTTTCTTCTAACAATTAACACCAAGAAAATGCAGATTCTCCATCAGTCAGCACCATCCATGCATGGAACCATTAGTTCCAGCAAATGGAGAAATACTCATTGTGCAAATCTCAATGTTATATGTCTGTGAGACTGTACAGTCTACCAGTGATATGCCAGGAAACTAAATGACTTCCCTTTGAATTGTCTTATGAAGATTTTGAAGTTCACCAGGTAAGATGAGGTACCAGCCTTTCTTGAATGAAACTACCAAGCATTCAAACTGCGCTGCAGCCAGTGCAACTCTAATAGCCTGGTCATATTGTTTGAATACCAAACATATATTAGTCAAAAAGACTATTTTACAGAAAACTGACACAAAGCAGATATTCACCTGGAGGTCAGAAGAAGCAATACTAGGACAATCTGAAGGTTTCTCTGAAGATTTTTTGAATTGATTGTTTGACATGGGAGGGACTGGTAAAGGACCATTTTACATGGTGTGCCTGCATCAAAGAAAGTGCTATGCTTGAAGTGAAGTAGAATTGCAGCAGCTCAAATGAAACGTGACAAGGGCAAATTTAGAGACATTTCTACCTCGTGTTCTTCTGGACTCTTTGTGCCTAATCTAGGTAGAACATTCTGAGCTCCTATTGGTCTGATCTGCCACAGTTGGACATATTGTAATGAAACTCCAACATAGTGATGTTATTTTGGTCCTTTTTTTAGACAAAGAACTATTTCTATCTGTCTGTCTGTCTGTCTGTCTGTCTATCTGTCTGTCTGTCCATCCTATTTGTCTGTCTGTCTATCTTTCTATCTACCCATCCAACTATCTGTCACCTATTATCTATTTGTCTATCACATATATGTTCATTCATCTATTTATCCATCTATCTACCTTCCTATCTGTTTATTCATCCATCTCTGCCTCTAGCTATATTAATATGAATGGATCTATTATTATCTACCTATCTATCCATCCACTCATCCATCTATTTATCTACTTTCTTTCCTTCTTATATCATCTATGTATCATCCATCTATCTGCCTCTCTGTCTCTGTCTCTGTCTTCTCTCTCTCTCTCTCTTTCTCTCTCGCTCTCTTTCTCTCTTTGTCCACACACATACACACACACACCCCTCTACTTTCTTATCCATCCATCTATCTATCATCTATTAAGTGCTTCTTTTGTGTCAGACATTGTGCTAAGAGCTTGGGATATACAAAGAGACAAAAGACAATTCTTGCCCTCAAGGAGTTTACAATCAAATGGATAACTCAACATGTAAACAAGTGTATATATAAAAAAATCTATATAGATGATAAGAAGGATTTAATTTAAAAAAAAAAACATTGGAATTAATAAGATTTGCAGAAGACTTTCTGTAGAGGATTTTAGGAACTTAAAGGAAGCCAAAAAAGTCATTTGGAGGAGCAGTAGAAAGACAGTGTTCTAGGAATTAAATAACTTCAACAGCCCCTTTAAAATTTTTAGTAAAGCACTTACCATTGTGCTTGGCCAAGAGTGGAAGCTTAATGAATATTTATTTAAAAAACCCTTTGTTTTGGACATCCCAATTAGATTGCTTAGAGGTATCTGAAACTCAACATGTCAAAAATAGGACTCTTTAGCTTTTCCCAAACCCATTAGTCTTCCTAACTTTCTATTTCTATCAAGAACACTGCTAATAATTCCATCCTGTCATCTCAGATTCATCCTCCAATCTTCTCTCTCCTATTCTTCACAGAGTATCTGACCAGTGGCCAAGTCCAAGTTTGAACATCCCTAGCTTTCTCTAAACTACAGTTCCACCACCTATAAGCTTTCCCCTGATTTCTGCAGCTACTAGTGTTCTGCCCCAATCAGAAATTCATTTGTATTTACTAATACATGAGGTGATTATTTGTGAGCAAGTTTCATGGGATAAAGGAGTGCTTACTGTAATAGCGCATAGTTGGGAATTTATGTTGTTTAGTGGAAAGAGTATTGACTTTGGAATCAGAAGAACTTGATTTGAATGCCAATTATATATATATATATACACACATATGTATATAAAGTTTTTTCTTCTAAAATATTATTTTTTAATTAAATGTAACGATAATTTTCAACATTCAATTTTTGAAAGATTTTGAAATCTATTTTTTTCACTTCCTTCTTTCCTTCTTCTCTAAGATGGCAAGCAATTTGATATTGATTATGCATGTTTAATGAGGAAAAACATATTTCCTCATTAGTCATGTTGTGAAAGAAGAAAAAGGTAAAAGGAAAAAAACCCATGAAAAACCCCTAAAATGTGAAAATGGTATAATTCAATTTACTTTCATACTTCATCATTTTTCTCTGGATGTGATCAGCATTTTCCATCATGAGTCTTTTGGAATCATTGTATTGCTGAGAAGAGCTAAATCCAGTCATAGTGGATCGTCCCATAACCTTGTTGTTGCTGTGTACAGTGTTCTCCTGGTTCTGCTCACTTCCTCAACATACGATAGTGCTTTGGTGAATGATAATGCTACACAATTATCCAATCAATACACATCTGTTACATATCTATCATATATTGGATTCTGTGGTGAGTAGTGGGGCTTGTGCTTCTTTCCTCTTTTTTTCCATCACATCACTGGCCAGAAAAAGCAACTATTGTTTCTTCTTTTTAAAATTAAAATTATTATTTTATATAAAATTTTATTTAAAAAATATAAAATTAAAATAAAAAAATAAAATGAGCATTTCCATGACAGAGAATAATAAAAATGATAGTATCTGAAATGGCAAATCTACTGTGCACAATTTGCTATTCTTTTGAAATATACAACAAAATTATTACATAATTTTTTCCCTTGTCCTCCTCTCCTACAGTAAAGGTGGCTACTTAGGTACATATGGAAAATTCTTCTAGATAAACTCTGATGTATCAGTTCTTTCTTTGTCTGTGAATAACATTTTTTCTTTATATTTTTATGTTTATTTGGGAAAAGACATAATAACTTATTCAATGTCATTCATA
Source organism: Antechinus flavipes (assembly GCF_016432865.1). NCBI lineage: Eukaryota > Metazoa > Chordata > Mammalia > Dasyuromorphia > Dasyuridae > Antechinus > Antechinus flavipes. The sequence continues at coordinate 23,460,753 of NC_067399.1, forward strand.
AAACAATATTGCTGGGACAGCTAGATGGATAAAGCACTGGTCCATTAGTCAGCAGGACCCAAGTTCAACACCTAACACTTGTTGTGTGACTCTGGATAAGTCACTTAATCCCAATTGCCTCTTTAAAAAACCCTCATAAAATCAATGCTGCTGTTAGTGTACACAATGTTCTCTTGGTTTTGCTCATTTTACTTTTCATTATTTTATGCAACTCTTTTCCTGTTTTTGTAAAAATCATTGAGCTCATCATTTCTTATGACAAGATAGTATTCCATCACAATCAAGATTGAACTCAGTTAAAGTAAATAAATAATATGGCAATATTAAGACTTGGGATATAAAAAAAGAAAAAAGATCATAAGAATGAGGAGACAATTCTGACTTTTTCCAGGACTTTGGAATCTGGAGAAATGTGCCAGGAAGAAGGAAGTGAAGTAGAAGCATCACAGAGCATTTGATAGCAAAGAAATAAGTTTCATAGAGGGTGAAGCCATACTTCAGAGAAGGAACCATGTGTGCAAAGACATGATATGAGTCCAACCTGTGAGGGTCAGAGGAAGAGGGGAGTCCTGGGAGTTGGTGACTCTCTGTTGAGGGATGCTCAAGCAGCTTATATCAATAGAACCAGAACAATAGAGAGGGCTCAGGTGTTCAATTCAATTCATGAAAAATGTGTAAAGGAAAAATCTTTGTGAATTTAGGAGCAATGAAGGAAACAACTGATGATTCTGAAGGAAAAAGCTTGAACATCACAAGGAGAGATATAATTCAGGCTTCCTGAAAAATGTGGAGACCCAGCTTGGAGAAGAAGTTTATGATTAAAAGAATGATTGTGGCTCAGGGGGAGGATATAGTTTGGATTCTCTCAGATTACGAGAGGAGAAGTTTGGGGAGGTGGGAGGGAGGGTTGGGGAATGAGGATGATCTAACTCCTTTACCTCTGTCACTGTTGGCTGTCTCCACAAAACCCAATTAATTCTGGAGAAAGCTGCAAGTTATGGAATTCCCCTCCCTCCTCAACCCATCCTTTCCCCACTTCCCCTAGCTCCCAACACTCAGTTATTTCTGACTTCGGCACCTGATTAAAAGAAAGAAACTTTGTGAGTCCTTGAACCAAAATCTCTTGATTTTCTGTGCAGGTTCATCCTTAATTCTGTCCCCATTCTGACCTGTTGAGACAGAGTCCTGAGCTGTTGCTCGGATCCGCTCAATCTTATTCTTTTCATAGGACTAATTTATAATTATTTCACTTTGACATTATAGACTTTAGAATCAGTGAGAAAGAGCTGGAACAGACCTTAGAGATTGTTTAGTTGAAGCCCTCCATTTTAATAGATGAGGATGCTAGCATGCAGGTGACAACTACATAGGGGCGAGGTGCCCTCATTTTCTCCAGAAAAACCTCAGACCTAGGCAAATAGGCTTCAGTGCTAGGGGATGCTGGAATAAATGAATAAACAAATGAGTTAACAATGCTAGTCTTTCTCCAATGGCTCCATTCCTTGGAGTGGATTCCAGCATGGCTCCAACAAATGCAACATACTATGAGATTACATCAGCTTTGGTATTCACACTTCATTGGAACCCTCCATATTTTATATTTCTCTCAAAGGATTGGAAAGTGGAGCAAAGAACTCCTCCCAAAGCCTCCATTTACGCAAGGCTCCCAGGCTAGCCATGTTTTCATTTCCTACCAGCTGCATTCCTTTGGACTGGTTCTATGGTTCCCCCATACCTGGTACATTATCTTTCATCTTCCTTTTGTGAATGATTTTCCCCTATTAGATTGTAAACTCATCGAGGACTTCCTTCTTTTTTCATATTTGTATCTCCAATACTTTTTTTTTATTAAAGCCTTTTATTTACAAAGCATATGCATGGGTAAATTTTCCAACATTGACCCTTGCACAATCTTTTGTTCCAAATTTTCCTCTCCTTCCCCTCATTCCCTCCCCTAGTTTGCAGGTAGTCCAATACATGTTAAATATATTGACATACATGTTAGATCCAATATATGTACACATATTTATATAGTTATCTTGTTGCACAAAATAAATCAGATCAAGAAGGAAGAAAAAGAAAAACTGAGAAAGAAAACAAAATGCAAGCAAATAACAACAGAGTGAGAAAGCTATGTTGTGGTCCACACTCTGTTCCCATGGTTCTCTCTGGCTATAGATGGCTCTCTTCATCCCTGCACAAGTAGAACTGGTTTGAATCATCTCAGTGTTGAAGAGAGCCACGTCCATCAGAAGTGATCATCATATAGTCTTGTTGCCATGTATAATGTGTATCCCAATACTTAATATGGGGCCTGGCACATAACAGGCACTCAATAAATATGTGTTGACTGTCAACTAGCTGTCCTATGCCTCCAATCCCCACCCCTGACATTTCTCAGATCAAAGCTTTCTCCTTAGCCATCATTCTCCTATGTTTGTGGATACCAAAGCTGATGTATTCTCTAAGGATGTTGCATTTGCTGGAGCCATGGTAGAATCCAGTCCAAGGAATGGAGCTGTTGGGGAATGAATAGTGTTCATTGTTCCCAGCCAAGAGGTGGGATGAAGGAAAGAGATGGGCCGCTACCTTCCATGGTAAGAAGATGAAAGTGTAGTAAGTATAGTAAGTAGTAATGTAGTAAGGTAAATAGCTAGAAATAGTGAGTTTTCACTCTTTCAGAGAGTCTGAAGTATGGCCTTAGGATGAGCTTTGGAGGACTATGTTGGGTTGTATGTGATAATGCCTGACATCATAGCAGATAGTTTAAGTCCAAATCTGAAGCAGCCTGAGTGCCCTCCTTCTCTGGGCAGGGTCCATGTAGTCACCTACAAGAAGAAATGTTTCATCTCACAAATAGTTCCTACTAAGATGGCACTGGACAGAGACTCAAGGTGTAAAAGATGGAGGAACCTTTGCATTCTACCTTCAAGAGGCTCATACTCCAGTGAGTAAGCTGAGTCATGGGCACCAAGAACTGGGATCCAATGAGATTATGATACATTCATAAGACATTCTGAGGACCCTAAAGGAAGGAGAGAACGCTTCCAGGTGAAGGATGAAGTTCCAGGCCAGTGCTGAGAGAGCCCTTTGAGCTCACTGTCCTTAGCTTCTTTCAGCTCCTTGAGGGTGCTTTGACCAGAAGCAGGGCTAAGAATTTTTTCAAAGGATATAGAAGAAAGATCATCAACACATAAAATGAAGTTTAGGATAGAGGAGTGCCAAGAAACACTGAGTCTTTTGGAAAATAGAAAGGCCTATGACCCTAGTCTCTGACAAATTAAAATGGTTTAGATTTATTCTGCTTGAGTCAGAGGGCAGAACCAGAAATCATAGTTGGATCTATATCCAAAAAGACAACACATTTGTTGTAAAGAAAAAATATTCTCGATGATTATAGATTTAAAAATTGATTTATTTTGAAGGAATGTTCAGTTGAACCACTGGTGGAGGATCTACCAGAGGGCATGTCTAGGAATCACACAGGATGAATAGAAATGAATATATTCCTATCTGCTCCATGAGAAGAATTACTCTCATGGATGAGATTACAGATCCTTCAAGAGAATAAAGTATTTATTGTTTCAAAAGCGGGGTTTTTTCTTTTCAACTAGAGTACAAGCCTCTTGAAGATGTAATGTGAACAGATGTTTTACTTCTCTTGTATCCCTCACAGCTTTAGCTTAGGAGATGAATACAATTAGTCTGAAGAAAATGATTATTTCTCTTTTGTATCAATAACTAATTATTGTATTAAGACCAAGATTTTTCTTCTCTGCTTCTTCATCCAGAAATAAGCCAGTGTGGGATATATTTCAAAAAGACTTAAACACCCAGGCTGGCTTAGATCTAATCAAAAATAGTAGAAGAAATTCTAAGATGAGGTTAATGGGTGCATTCTTGTTCATAGTGTTTGCTCAGACAGATCTGGATCCTCCCTTTTATCATACAGTGATACAAAAATTGATGTCTCTTTTTATTAAGATCTGGGTGATCCAAATCATGAACTTCAAGACCTTCATTTTAATATAGGCTACCTTCTCATTGTAATATTTATTCTCTTATTATTTGTAACCTATCAGAATTGATTGCACCCTCAAGAACACCTGTTCTTCCAAGGACCTATAACTACAAGCTTACCCCCAGAAGCAGTCTTTGGTCTAAGAGAAGTGGTCAAATGACCAAGTTTTTTTTAAATCTACAAACATATTGATTATTTATTATTATTATTAACAAAATGATTAAATTATCAAAATCTCAACCTTTTTAAACATCACAAGTCCATCAGTCAACAAACATTAATTAAATGCTTTCCATTAGATAACTATGTTAAGCACTGGAAATACAAATATATGCCAAAAGAAACAGTCTCTCTCATCATGGGCCTTACATTACCATGTGGAAAAACAGCAGAAAAAGATGTAGGGTTGAGGAATGGGACCTCAGATGGGGGAGGACCTGATTTAGGCTCTTCCCCAGAATGCAGGTTCTGGGAAGACCTTACCAGTTAGAAAAGGGGGAACATACACTCATCACATTCTTCTCTGATTGTATTGTTCCCAGCCTCTGGTAAAATTGGTGTTTTGTATTTGACATTGACCCAGTGTGTCTGGGCCCAAAGTTCAATAGGAGAAGACTAGATTAGTCGGCTTTTGAGAAATTCCAAATTTCATTGACTCCAAATTCCTTGGGGAAAAAAAAAAGTCTGCTCTTTTAGCACCGATGTTATTTTGGTGACATTGTGTGGTCCTGAGCCTTGGACTTAGCGTGTCTCAAGCACTTATGATGTCACCAAATAAGCAGTGTAGCAGTGTGTGAGGGCTATGACTTACATGAACCATATTGTAAATGCAGACTTGAGCAGAAGTGGTATAAAAGTCACCATACTATACATGTTTGACTAGAAGATAGTGGGCCAGTCATTCAAAGAGAGCAAGATATAGTTGGTGGATATCCCAAATCCTCTACCAGTATTCATGGAAAGTCAAGAGATCCAATGAAACCTTTTCCCTAAATATATTACATAATATCATTGGTCAAGAGAGTCTGACCTACCTTAAACATAGCTATACTGAGAGTTCACCTTAACTTAAAGTCTGGCATATAAGTTAGGGCAACGCTATATTGCCCTTTGACGTAGGTAAGTTACGTCAATGTTTTTACCTCTTTAGGTTTTCTTTCTTTCAAATGTGAAGTGAGAGGTTTGGAGTAGGTGACCACTAAGGTCCTTTCCAGACATAAATCCATCCTGTAATTTTTTCATGAACTAATTTTAGATGTTCTCCTTTTCGCTCTGTACCACAGTCTGTGGCTTGGCTCTCCCACAAACACCACCAAGACATTTGATTCTTCTCATTTCCCTTATTGAAGTCACTACACATCATACTGTTGAGTTATGGGGAAATCCCCAAGCAATGGGGCTCTCTTTGATGGAGAAGTTGGAAAAGATTAAACTGGCCACAGAGACCAAGATAACAAGACATCCAGAGGAAAAAGAAATTTTACTGAATTGTAGACTTGCTTTACATCCATCTCATTTACTCATATAAGAGAGCCTACTACAATATTTTTAGCCTTATGCTCATTTAGCCTCCAGTGATTGAAGGGAGGAACTAGTTGGTGCTGAGTGATGATCCTACTAAATAAAAGTTCTAATTGTGGGAACTCCATCCCTGATTTTACTTTACTCTGGAAAAAGATTCAAGGAAAAAAAGGGGGAAAGAAAAGGTGAAGAGGAAATTTTTCAATAGAGAGCAGTGTGATACAATGAAAACACCCCTGGTTTTATAAACAGGCTTGAATTCAAATACTGACTTTGGAGTGACTTTGACAAAAACTTCGGTTTCCTCATATGCAAAAAGGAAGAGTAGATTAAATAACCCAATTGCTCCCTTCTTTCTTTAAATCTATAATTTACTATGAATCCTATGTAGAGATAGATGGTCCATAGTGATCTGATTAGAGAAATTAGATTTGAGTTTAGTTCCAGAAATGGAAAGGTGGGATTAATGGTTGAGAATTGCAAAGATTTCACTTCAGTATAAATAAAAAAGCTTATTAAAAACTAGATTAATCCTTCAATGCAATGGGATGTCCAGAAGACAGGGAGCATCAGAACATATCATTAGATATCTTCAGGATGAGACTGGGTAAGCTTTCATTGAAGAGGATGTAGAAGGAATTCTTGGTCAGGGCCAGGTTGAGTTGATTCACTGGAGGTCTTTTCAGCGCCCAGCTTCTGTGTCTGCAGGAGAAATGTGAACAAGTAAGTCTTGTTGCTTATAAAGGAAGACATACATACACACACACACACACACACACACACACACATATACACACACACACCTCTCTACCTAAAGGAGCCCATATTTTCATAGTGAAGGTCCTCTAGAACAGAACTTCTTAAACTTTTTCCATTTGCAACCCTTTTTGTTCCCAATTTTTTAATATACTTCAGGTATATGGTTATATATAATGCATATACAAATCAAATATTTGCTGATAATAAATCATAATTCCATGACCTCCCTCTTAGTTATGTGATTACATAGGGGTCCATGGCCAACACATTAAGAAATTTTGCTCTAGGATTGGTCTTTGCATCCATCATAAGACTGAGCACTTTCTCAGTGCCCTATATGCCCATGGCTCTGTGGCATACTTTCATACTTTCCAGCAACACCTGATAGTGACTCTGCTCTAGGGTTTCCTGTTCTTACCACAGACTCCTTATCGGTTCTACTTTCAGACATGCTCAGATTCTGCCTGGCAACAGTTATCCCAGTCAGCAATGATAGGAGGGCCAGTCTTGGGCAGAGCCAATCCAAGATAGGGTGGGGATTAGGGGTGGGGAAAGCAATGATTATATAAAGGCCTTATTTCCCTTTTGGATACTACAGTGGAGCCTCCTCCAACTAGGGTGTGGTTGAAAAATCCGATGTTCAATCAAAGGAAAAGAAAGAGCAACAGGAGGGGGTCTTTCTCATTCTTGCCGCTCATTTTTGGGGTGCTTTCTCTAATGGGGATCCAGGCAGGTGAGTCTAGGGGAGCAAGTGGGTGGATGGATAGAGGGCACTGTGGTCTGGCTCTGAGGAGGTTTTCAGTTCCTACCCTAGTGAAAGAACCCTGACATGCAAACTAACAAGGGCAATATGACTAGGGTCATAAGAGTGGAAAATGAATTTGATGGGATACTTTCTTTCTACCTAAGCAAGTCATGGTTCAGGGAAATCTTCCAGGGGAAAGTGAGGTTCACCCTCAGAGAAAAGGATTTAGGGTTAGATGGGAGCCTCCATTACATAGACAGTGAGAAGGAGAGAGGAATGGGAGTTAATCTTCATTTAAGGGGCTAGAATCTCAAAAACCCAAAGAGTCAGTTTTAAGTCTTTATCTAGAGAAGGGGTTAAAAAGGGAGCTCCCAGGCTGCCAAATAATGAAGGGGGTTGAAGAAGGAAAAGTTAATCAACTTTGAGGGGATTTAAAAAGAGAAACTCAGGAAACCAAAAAGAAGATACAGGGGTGATGTCTCACAGGGTAGGGTAGGTGATGTCTCACTTCACTGGATGCCCACTTGGAGTTTTATGGACAATAGTTTTATTTGATTTTTTTTTGGTTTGGTTCATGTTGTGTTGAATCAAGTATTCCTTTTTGAACCAAAGCCTTCTCTAGTGTTCTATTAGTATTTACTCCACAGGGTTGTGGGAGATGCTCAAAGGACACAATTCAGGTAAAGCATTTTTCAATCTTTAAAGCACCTTAGAAATATGTCAGTCTCAGTTGTTACTATAGTTTTAGACATACAATTTCAAACAGGGATCCTCAAACTACAGCCCGTGGGCCAGATGTGGTAGCTGAGGAAGATTATCCCTCTCACCCAGGGCTCTGAAGTTTCTTTATTTAAAGGCCCACAAAACAAAGTTTTTGTTTTTACCATAGTCCGGCCCTCCAACAGTCTGAGGGACAGTGAACTGGCCCCCTATTTTAAAAGTTTGAGGACCCCTGTGAGCTTCTGAGGATGTATCTCCTACTTTCAGTTCAGAACAGCACTTATTCTAACCTTATCCTGAGGAAGTTGTTTTGGCTACTGAAAGGCCTAATGAATTAAACAGTGTCACACAACCAGTATGTCTTTTCAGAGACAGAACTTGAACCCAGACCCTCCTAACTCCATTGTACCATACTATCTTTATTAGTGATATTATAACTAGTATTTGTATTCCAGTCTACATTCTTAAAAGACTGAGTATATTCATTACAAAATATAGGAGACTTGGGGGGTGATGTAGGAAGTGATGTCACATGACAACTGTCTTCAAATATTTGAAAAGCTATCTGGTAGAAAATGAAAATCCCATGAAAAAATGTTCTAGAATGGTCCAGTTCACAACTCCATCAAAAATGTATTAGTGCACCAATTTTCCCATATAACTTCCAATGTTTATCATTATGTTTTCCTGTTCCTAACCAATCTGATAGGAGTGTGGTGGTGCTTCAGAGTTCTTTTAATGTGCATTTCTTTAATCAGTAGTGATTTAGAGCATTTCTTCAAAGACTAAAGATGACTTTAATTTCTTTCTCTGAAAATTGTCTGTTCATATCCTTTGAATATCTATCAACTGGAGAATGGCTAGAATTTTTATAAATTTGATTCTTTATATATTTTAGAAATAAGGGCTTTATCAAAAACACTGGCTGTAAAAATAGTTTCCCAGATTTCTGCTTTCATTCTAATCTTCACTGCATTAGTTTTGTTTGTGCAAAACTCTTTTTAATTTAAAGTAATCAAAATTATCCCTTTTACGTTTCATAATGTTCTCTAATTCTTGTTTGGTGGCAAATTCCTCTCTTTTCCAAAGATATGATGGTTAAGCTAGCCTTTGCTTTTCTAATTTGCTTATATTATCAGTATTTATAAATCATGAACCCATTTTAACCTTATCTTGGGATAGGGTATGAGATGGTGATCTATGCCTAGTTTCTACCATACTATTTTCTAGTTTTCCCAGAAATTTTTGTCAACTAGTGCATTCTTATTCCAGAAGATGTAGTCTATGGCTTTATCAAATAGCAGATTACTATAATCACTGACCATTGTGTCTTATGTACCTAACCTGATCCACCATGCTATTTCTTAGCCAGTACCAAATAGTTTTGATGACTGCTACTTTATAATATAATATAATGTAGTCTAGTACTGCTAGGCCACCTTCCTTTGTGTTTTTTCTTTATTAATTCCTTTGATATTTTGTTCTTTGAGATAAAATTTATTGTTATTCTCTTCTAGCTTTGTAAAACAATTTTTGGAAGTTTGGTTTGGCACTGCATAAATAGATTAATTCAGGTAGAATTGGCACTTACTATATTAACTTGGCCTGCCCATGAGCAATTAATATTTTTCCTGTTGTTTAGATCTGACTTTATTTGTGTGAAAAGTGTGAAAAGGCAATTCCAATAGACTTGGAATGGAAAATGCCATCCACATCCAGAGAGAGAATTATGGAAACTGTAGACTGAAGTAAATTGTTTTCAGTTTTGTTGTTGTTGCTTTTTCTTTCTTGTGGTTGTTCTCTTTTGTTCTGATTTTTCTTTCACAACATGACTCATATGGAATATGTTTTAAATGATTGCACATGTGTACCCTATATCAGATTTCTTGCTACACTGGGGAGACTTTATTTGTATGAAAAGTATTTTGTAATTGTGTTTAAAAAGTTCCTGGGTTTATCTTGACAGGTAGACTCCCAAATATTTTATGTTGTCTACAGTTATTTTAAATAGGATTTCTCTTCTGATTTGCTTCTAGTCTTTGTTGATAACATATAGACATGCTGATAATTTATGCGGGTTTATTTTTATCCCATATATTTTAATCAATAAATAATTATTTATTAAAAACTCTAGCAAAGTTGCAGGATAAAAATAAACCTGCAACTTTGCTAGAGTTTTTAATTGTTTCAAATAGTTTTTTTTAGTTGATTCTGTAGGATTCTCTAAATATATTTTCATATTATCTAAAGAGTTATAGTTTTATTTCCTCATTGCCTACTCTAATTCCTTCAATTTCTCTTTCTTTTCTTATTGCTAAAACTAACATTTCTAGTACAACACTGAATAACAGTGGTGATAATGGACATCCTTGTCCATCCTGATCTTAGTGGGAATGCTTTAAGTTTATCTCCATTACAAATAATGCTTGTTGATGGCTTTAAGTCTATGATGCTTATCATTTTAAGGAAAACTTCATTTTTTTCCTATGATCCCCAATGTTTTTATTAGGAATGGATGCTGTATTTTGTCAAATGCTTTTTCTGTATCTATTGAGATAATCATGATTTATATTAGTTTTGGTAGTGATATGTTCAATTATACTGATAGTTTTTCTGATATCGAACCAATCCTGCATTCCTGGTATAAATCTTACTTTGTTATAATAGTATATTTTTCTAGTGATAAGTTTTGTAATCTCTTTGCTGGTATTTTATTTAAGATTTTTGCATCAATATTCGTTATGGAAATTGATCTATAATTTTCTTTCTCTGGCTCTTCCTGGATTAAGTATCAATACCACATCATTGTTATAAAAGGAATTTGGCAGGACATCTTCTTTGCCTATATTCCAAATAGTTTATATATTATTAGAATTAATTATTCATTAAGTGTTTGGTAAAATTTACTTGTAAATCCATCTGGCCTTGGAGATTTTTTTCTTAAGTTCAGTGACAGCTTATTCAATTTCTTTTTTCTAAAATGGGATTTTTAAGTATTTTATTTCCTCTTTTGTTAACCTGGGCAATTTTGATTCATATAAACATTCGTTCATTTTGATTATTGTCTGGTTTATTGTCATACAGTTAGGAAAATTAGCTCTTATTTGGTGCTTTAATTTATTTCCTCTTCATTGATGATAAATTTACCACTTCCATTTTTGATACAGGTAATTTAGATTTCTTCTTTCCTTTTTCTTTTCTTTCTTTCTTTTTTTGCTGTGGCAGTTGAGATTAAATGACTTGCCCAAGCTCACATAGCTATGAAGTATTAAGTTTCTGAGACCAGATTTGAAATTATGTCCTCCTGACTTCAGAATCAATGCACAATGCACTGCACCATCTAGCTGCTCCTGATGAATTCTACTTTAAAAGGAATTGTTTTGTTTAATGATTTTTTTTCATTTGCCAAATCTATTTTAAAGAAGTTGTTTCAATATATTGTTTGCTTCTTTTTCCAAGCTGTTGGCTTCCTTCTCCTGCATAACTCTTATTTCCCCCTCCATTTTTCTTCTATCTCTCTTCCTTGTAGAATCCTTTATGAGCTCTTCCAAGAGAACCTTTGAATCTGAGAGCAATTCATATTTCCCTTTGAGGATTCAAATGGAGGTATTTTGCCACTACTGTCCTCTTATGAGTTTGTATTCTGATATTCCTTGTCACCATAGTAGTTTTCAATGATCAGAACTCTCTGCTTTTTGCTCATTTTTGGAACTGGAAAATTGCTTTACTGTGAATTTTTGTAGGTTCTGTCAGTTCAGAATCTGTTTAAAAGCTTGCTTTAGTGCTTTTTATGAGAGAAACTGGAGAGAGCTTAGGTCCTTTCCTGGATACTCTCTGTGATCTTGGCTCTATCTCAATAAGTAAGAGTTCAAAAAGGTACATTTAGGATTGATGTCAGGAAAATATCCTTCCTTTCAATGAGCTTTGACCATAAGAAGACTTGGGTGCTACAAGGGTGAGTTCTCCTTCATTCCAGGACTTTCAGCATAGGCTTATGACCACACATGAAAATCTCAATTCTTTTCAGGCATTAATTTTTAAAGATAATCTCTGAGGTCCCTTCCAACTCAAAATTCTGTAACACTATTAGACTAAAATTCTTTAGAATTTTGCATACCTTTACTTAGAAAACTTTTATTATGAAATGAAATTTGCCTACAAGTCACTTCTACCCACGTACCACAGATGTAGCCTAAGAAAAGTGAGAGAAGTAGAGTTGATGTTCCCTGAATGTGAGGTTGTGGGACCCATTAGGAGTGTTAGTATAGAGGGAGTCAGAGACAAGCTGAACTGGGAGAGTGAAAACAGAGACTGTGCAAATATGTTAATGTATGAATTGAAGTTCTTCAGAGTGATTCAGCATAAAGAAATGGGAAAGGGGTCTATGAGATGCAATATGGAATATTGATTGCATTGGTGTTTAGTCCTTAGCTTCTTTCTTCTATGTGTGTGTTCATGTGCTCTTGTGTACAACTTAATTTACAAATAAGCAAACTGAGGCACAAAGAGATTAAATGATTTGTCCAGACTGACTAGATGATATGTCTGATGTAGGATTAGAACTGATTCTAAATCCAGCATTCTATCCACTGTGGCTACTCTCTTCACTAGGTGGTCTAGGGAAGCCTAGTTGCCTCCCAAGTAACAGGAGGACAAAGGGATGAGTGAGAGAGAGCACATAAGTTCTGGACCCTCCCCCCATACAAAGAGCTGATCTCCTCTTCTCTTCTCATCTTTTCCTATCCTGTAGCTTACCACAAGCATGTGATCCAGTTTATTATAGTGGGCACAGAAAACTCCCTCTTCGACTATTTTATTGTGGATTTTCTGGATGATGTTCAAGTGCTATCCTATGACAAACATACTCAACTGCTCAAGGCCAAGGAGGACTGGGTGATCCAGACCCTGGGAGCCAAGTTCATAGCAAAGACCCAGCAGAAATTGCTGGATCATGAGAAACGTTTCCTCTGGTTCCTGAAAAAGTTGATGTTGAATGAGACCAAGCATGATGGTAAGTCATCTCCTCTTTCCTTCTCCCATGTGCCCTTCCCGCCTTCATTTCTCTCTCCATCCATTAAGCCTAATGACTCCACTTCTAGGCAATTATGTTATTGAGCTAAATATTCAGGTTCCCAGGGCACTCTAGGGAGAAGAGAAGGACTTGGTTGTCATTGAAACATAACTGCACAATTCCTAGGGCATTGTCTCCTTCTCTTGGACTTGCTTAATCAATCGATAAACATTAAGCAAGGGCTCACTATGTGACAGGTACTACAGAAGGACTTTTGTCTTCATCTCAAAGTTTACCATTTTCCTCTGCCCTCTATATTATCCCTATCATTGAACTTCACTTTGAAGCAATTACTCCTCTGCTCTTCCATGATTTCTACATTCAGAGATCTGCTATTCAAATGAACCAACTAACCATTATCCTCTTTTTCCATTGCCACTGTATTTCAATGTCTAAATACAGTAGGTTTCTTAAAATAAATCAGGGTTTCTTAAACTTTTTCCACTTGTGACTCCTTTTTGCCCAAGAAATTTTTGCATGATCCCAAATATAAAAGTATATAAAATATCAAACATTTGCTGATAATAAATCATATTTTCTCGACTCCCACATTCAGTTAGAAGACCCCATATGTGGTCATGAGCCACAGTTTAAGAAGCTTTACTCTAAATGACCAATTTCTTTTTCAAGGGGTTACTCACAAGAAAAAAGGACATATATAAATTCATAAGTAGTCCGCCAAACTAAGGAGACTAGAAGTTCATATAATAGGAAACTGGTCAGGCCAACACAAGTGATTCTTCCTCAACTACAGTTCTCTTGATCACAACAATTCATAGGTAGGTAATATTACCTCCCTTAGGAGCTCAAGAAATATAAACAAGTCATTACTAGAGACTTCAAAGGATAACTCTTGACAACATTGGACACCTCAGGGTTCCCTGCCTTTCTGAGACATCAGATAATAGATCATGTTTCTATTTTGGTTTTAATATATAATTTCCTTTACAACAACTCGTCAGTAAAAAGGAAGTGACCTTTATTCCTATTTGACGAATAGGAACATTGAGGAACAGAGATAAAGACATTTTTCCAAGGTTATACAGATAGTAAATGTTAGAGCTAAAATTCGTGTGTAAGTTCTACTGACTCTAGGCCCAGTATTCATGTCATTATGTTATCTTTTAACCTTCTCCCTCCCCCCACCAGTGAACCACACAGTGCAGATTTTTGCATTCTGTGAGATTGAGAGTGACAGCCATATAAGAAATGAAATCCAGATTGCTGTGGATGGTCATGAATTTAGCGTCTTGGATGGTGAGATGGGCATTTGGATTGCCTTGATGCCTGAGGCTCGGTCCTTTTTACCAATTCTGACAAGTACTCTCTGGACCACTCAGAGGGAACACTACATGCAAGAATATTGTATTGATACCATGAAAAAAATCCTGCAGCACTCAGTTATAAAGAAAAATGGTGAGTAATTGGTCTTCCAACCCACTTACCATCAGGACACTTTCCCACCTTCTCAATAGTGACTGACACTCTGGTTCTGTGTGAGAAGCCATAGAACTGGATCCTGGCTTCAGCTCTGATCACTCTGGGAAAAAATCAGCACCAGAGAAAGGAAGATTATTATTCTGTGGGATTGGGGTCATTCTCTTATGTGTCACCAGCATGTGGAGGTAACCCTGAGGTTTCTAGGTCTATGCTTACTAAGCACAAGCTCTGGTTGAGCTCATCATGTTAGGGAAACTAAGGCCCCAAAACATGGTGACTCCATGTCCCTGTCTCTTACACTCTCTCAATACCTCGTCAGCTAAAAGTAGAGACGTTCCTCATCAAAAGGGAGGGGAACAACCTGTTATGATGATATTATCTTGTAACAATAACTCACGAAAACCCATCTTCTAGAGTTGAGAAATTGCTTTTTAACAATGCCTTTCTCATTTTCTCTAGTGAATTTGATTATTCTATTATTTTTTTTTGCTGAAGCAATTGGGGACTTGCCTAGGGTCACACAGCTAGAAAGGTTAAGTGTCTGAGATGAGATGTGAACTCAGGCCCTCCTGACTTCAAGACTGATACTCTACCCACTGTGCCACCTAGCTAGCCCGACCTTGTATTATTTAATCCATATTGAATTTTGCCTCATAATATTTAGGCCAATATTTTGGCCTGTCCAGATATTTTTTAATCTTGACTTTGTCATTCCACATGTTAATTATTCCCCCACCCCTAGCTTTGTATTATGTTAAAATAAAATGATCATGGGATCTATGCTTTTTGATCACCAATGAAAATATTAAACAACAGATGGTCTAGTATAGATCCCTGGGTCTATATACTGGAGGCCTCTGGTCAAGTTGACATTAAATCACTCATGTAAGAAACTTAAATGTTGCTTTCCCCATTCAAATATAAGTTCCTTTGTTCAGGTAATGTCTTTTTGTCTCTCCTTATATCCCCAGTGCTTAACATCCTTTACAATACACAGTTTAATAAGTACTTGTTGAATTGACTCGAGTCTGATTATTCAGTCCACTCTTAATCTATCTACTTAGGTGGTCATCCTGCCCACCTTATTCAGCTTTTCCCAAGTGTAGCTTGCTACTTTCTTAAATGTTTTAATCTGGGTAAATTTTATTCAAACAATTCTCTTATCTACTAGTTTACCAATGCTGCCAAAAAAAAGAAAAAAAATGGAGGTAAACAGGGTTAAGTGACCTGCCCACGTTCCCACAGCTAAGACGTATCTGAGGCCATAAATTAACAACCATTTGCTGAGGATAAACTGGGTGCAGAGGACACTGGAAAAGCATAAAATAAACACTGATATAATGAAACACATAGTGCCTTGCCCTTCAAGATCTCATGACTTCTAAGTTCTGGGGGCTTGAGTAATAAGAGATATGAAGAAAGGGAGTGACAAGGGGAAGAGAAAATGCTGCTGAGATTTGCACAAGATAACTTCTCTCCTGTTTTCTACCTTTAGTGCCCCCTGAGGTAACTGTATCCCAGTATGAAACTGAGGATGGAATTACCACCCTGTCCTGCTCAGCTACTGGCTTCTATCCCCGCTCTATACTGTTGCACTGGCAGAATGGGAAGAACATAATTATGGCTGGAAAGCAGAGCTCCAGTGGTGTCTTGCCAAATGCTGATTCCACCTTCTATCAACGAATCACCATCGAACTCTTACCAGAAGATACGGGGACTGATTATGACTGTGTAGTGGACCATATTGAATTGGGGCCACCAAAAGCATATCCCAGTGAGTGATTAGCCTGAGTTGGTTGGGGTTAAGCCTCAGGAGTATTGGCCATAAAATGATATCCCTCCCCCTTCTTCTAACTTCTCCAGAATATACCAATGGGGAGGCTTCCCGATGGGTGTACTTCCCATAGTCAATTGGAAGATTTCTAGTCACATTACTTGTCTTCCTTTTATACTCCTCTTGATGCTGCAGTCCAAGTGAAGTATCCTAAAAAGAGGTCTTGGACTGTGACCATAACCATCCTGAGTGTTGTGATTCTGGTCTTGAGCTGTACTGCATCCTTCATCGTGTGGAAGAAAATGAAAACAGGTGTGTATATGGAAGTAAGTCAGAAAGAGATAGGATACACTAATATCATCAACCTTGTGAGGGTATAGAAAGCAAAAAGAGATTTGATTTTTATTTCCCCCTTACTCTCTAGATCCAAGAGATCTAGAGACTTCTCTCAAACCTTTTTGACATTTATGTCTGGGTTCTTTCTTTTTTTATCATAATTTCCTTTATTTTTTTCAATATTTTATTTTTCCAAATACACATAAAGAGAGTTTTAAACATTCATTTTTGTAAGATTTTGTGTTCCAAGTTTTTTTCTTTCTTCCTTCTTTACTTCCTCCTCCCCAAGTATAGCAAGCAATCTGATATGCATTATACACGTAAAATCTCTTGAAACACATTTCCATATTTCTCATGTTGAGCAAGAAAAATTAGAATAAAAGAGGAAAAACACATGAGAAAGAAAAAGTAGGAAAAATGAAAATACTCTGCTTTGATCCACATTCAGTCTCTGTAGAGGTCTGCAGATAGTGAGGGAACTCTGGATAAGATATAAGACCCGTTAGCCCAGAGGAAAACTGCTGACAATATCTGGTTTGGCTCTCCATTTCCCTTTGGTGCCCACCTCCCTTCCTGAGAAGTCAGGAAAAGGTGAGAACCCCAAAGAGAGGTGATCCTGCCCTCCCTGACTTCTCAGTCTTCTCTTTCCCAGACCAAACTTCCCCATTTCCCTCAAACTATTGTATGACAGTATTTCTTGTTCTCTTCCTATCCAATCATGGTAGCTTTCTAGATGTGCTACATGTTTCCAATGACCTTCCTAAAAGTGGTCTTGACGATAATATAGCATTTCTAATGGGGGTTGACCAAGGCAGAGGATAGGGGGACTATCACTTCCCCCTGGACTTTTTTCTTAATACAGCCTAAAACTATGTTTAGTTTTTTAACTGCCATGTCATTACATTGATTCAAACTGAGTTTGTAATCTAAAAAAATCCCCCAGGTCTTTTTACAGACAAACTGGTGGTTATGTATCCCTTATCCTGCTTTCCAGCTGATTTTATATATATTTCATCATCTTAGTTCTAGCCCATATATGAGCCTGGACCCTGAATGGTCATCCAGCATTGTGGTTCTCCCATCCAGCTTTGTGGCTACTGATGCTAGTTATGCCCTCATTCAATTTTACTCACTCATTTCAACATTAATATATATTGAAGATCACTGGCTAAAGGAAAGGTCATACAGCCTTTCCTTGGGGAGAGAGAAGTCAATGAAGCACCATGCTTAGGGAATCACTACTTTTTATGGGAAATAGACTTTGTACACTAGCAGCTCCTAGAACTGCATAGTCCTTGTCTCTGGGGAGGATATAGACTGAGATCAAGTGTGTTCTTGCCTTGAGAAAGGGGGGTAGAAGTGCCACATGTCCAGATCCACTCTCACTTGTATATTTTTTGGTGTCTCTTATTTTTTCATAGGCTACAGAATCCATGAATGTGTTACATTGGAAGGTAAGCAGCTGGGGAATGGAGTAGGAGGAGAATGCAGCATTGCCATAAAACATGTCCATACTAAAAAAATCTTGTGATTCTTGGGCAGGTCAAGGAGGGATGCTATGAAATGGGGAAAAAAGAAGTTTGGAGGAGTGTGTGTGTGTGTGTGTGTGTGTGTGTAAATTTTAAATCCCTCATCCCCTTGTCCTTATACACTCAGAATGGAAATCCCAAAAAGAAGTGGGCAAATTTCCCAAGAGCCAGGTTGTGAAGAAAACTATTTGCATCCTATAGAAAAGAGGGAAAAAAAATCAATTTCCCCCCCAGATATTCAACTGAACCCTGAAGATTACTAGAACATTCTGTGGTGCTAACTTCAGAGAAATAGCTGCAAGTGCTATTGGCTCATTCCTGCTGAATATGAATGAAGATGCCTTATTCTGATAAGAAGAACTGCTTCAATGTCAGCCAGATCATTTACTACTCTCTTTTTCACACCCTTTCTTCCAATTTGATCAGTTCTGATCATTGGCTCCTACTATTTTCCTAGCCTTGGTTCTTCTAAGTCACAGAGGCATTGCCCTATAGTAGAAAGCTCTGAACTTAGAGTCAGGACACCTGGGTTAAATATGACTTCTGACTCTATCAGTGGGTGTGGGAAAATCACAACTCCCTTGAGATGCACACAACTCTCCTAGAGCTGGAAAAGGTGAGTGCAAATCCAGTATTAGTTGCTAACTGCAAGTCACAACCTCTGTTTGCCTCGGTTTTTTCATCTGTAAAACAGGGATAATAATAGCACCTGTTTCCAGGATAGCTGTGAAGCTGACATGTAAAGCTCATAAAGAAGGTAGTTCATTTGTTCAGTGTTACATGACAAGTAGATGTCAGAGGTGAAATGGGAAAGCAGGCGTCCTGGCTTTTACTTATCATATATGCTGCCTCTCATGTATTTGAATATATGTATATATTAAGGCAGTAATAATTATGGATAATATTTACATAGTCCTTAAAAGTTGGGAAAGTGCTTTACAAATTTCAATGGATTTCCGCAACAACCTGTGAAATAGGAGTTTTAATTATCCCCATTTTATATATGAAGAAACTGAGGCTGAGAGAGAATAAATAACTTGCCTACAATCACATGTCTAGTAAGCATTTGAGGTAGAACAAGAAAATTTTTCTTATTCCAAGTTCAGCATTCTATCCATTGTGCTATCTAGAATTCTATTTTAAGAGGAAGGTTATGAGGTACATAAAAGGTGAAGATTCTTAGGTAAGATCATGTAGGTACTTGTGGGATAGAAGCAGATCTCTTCTATCTAGGAGTCTATTGATTTTCCCACTACACCCTGACATCTCCCCTCCCTGATCAATGACAGTTTTTTCAGTCGTTTTGGAGTCCCAAGACACATACATATTGGAAAGAACATCAGATTGGTAGACAAAACCAAGATGAAAATTGGATGCTTCCCCTGCCCTTGTTTTCTTTCTTCTTAAGATAATAAAAACAGTAAAAATCACTCTCAGGCCCTCCAATTTATTTGACAATCTCTATCACCACTAATGACATTATGGTTTTTCAGTAATGCTTGTATGACTTCCACCCCTCTCTATTACAATGTTAAACTTTGCCTTCTAAATTGTTTTCCTATTGGTTCCCTTCTATTTACCTTTTTATATTTTTCTTTAGTCTTTTGTTTATATTTTAAATTTCTGCTGGGTTCCAGGCATTTCATCAGTAATTCTTGGAAGTCTTCTATTTTATTAAGGCCCGATTCCCCCTTCTTTATGTTATGTCTATATCTTTTGCCTTTTAGAATATTTTATTTTATGCTCTTTCCTTCTTCACAGTTTTAGCTGTGTGATCCTGGTTGTAGTCTCTTGTCACTCTTTCTTTCCTGATGCCTGTATTAATTTTTTCCCTTTAAAATGAAAGTCATTCTTTTTTTTTAATAACTTTTTATTGACAGAACCCATGCCAGGGTAATTTTTTACAACATTATCCCTTGCACTCACTTCTGTTCTGATTTTTCCCCTCCCTTCCTCCATTCCCTCCCTCCATGCCCTCCCCCAGATGGCAAGCAGTCCTTTACATGTTAAATAGGTTACAGTATATCCTAGATACAATATATATGTGAAGAACCGAACAGTTCTCTTGTTGCACAGGGAGAATTGGATTCAGAAGGTACAAATAACCCAGGAAGAAAAACAAACATGCAAGCAGTTTATATTCATTTCCCAGTGTTCTTTCTTTGGGTGTAGCTGCTTCTGTCCATCCTTGGTCAATTGAAACTGAATTAGCTCAAATGAAAGTCATTCTTAAGAATTTGTTTTGAGGTTTCTTATAGGAGGTCATTGGTGTATACTTTCTTTTTTAATAATCATAATATTTATTCAGAAGAAAGTATCAGCAATAATCATAAGTTTTATTCACCCAATAATTACACATTTTATTCCCAGAGCAGCAGTATTCGAAACATTATAGTTCACCGGTAAACCTTGGTCACATTCTTTTACCAATATATGTGGTGTCTATGGGAAATAATCTTAGTAGGGAGACACAAGAATGGGGAAATCCCTCTGTCTAGGGGTAACTCATATTTCTGAAATATAGAATTTGATGTCTTTGATCCTCTCAGGAATGCTACATGAAACTACTTCTCTGCAAGTACAGAGATTTCTGGTCTTTGGTTGTTTTCCTGCCAAATAAAGCTTACTTCTGTTCTGCTTTGGCGTTCATGAAGCAGTGTTGTTCTTTTAGTTCACAGCCCCCACTTCACAGGAAGCTTTAAAAAAGTGTCTGAAGCTTAATTTGAGCTTGCCTTTCTGACTAGTGCTCCTATCCAGTGTGATATCTACCTGCTCGATATTTTTTGATAGCTCCAGTTTTTAAGCAATGATTATGTTGAATTGAAATCTTTCTTCTTATAAGCTCCACCTATTGCTTCTAATTCTGTCCTCTGGGACCAAGGAAAAAGCCTTTGATCTCTTTTTCACTTGAAAATCTTTCAAATTCTTAAAAAAAAAAGAAAGAAAGAAAAAGAAAGAAAGGAAGAAACAAAGAAAGAAAGAAAGAAAGTCATGTTTGAACTCCAATCCTTTCATACTTGGTTTCATACTTACACCATTCCAATTAGCAACATCTTAAACAAGTGCCTTGTTCAATGGCCTTCCCCAAATACAGTGCTATAGGATGATTCCAATTCATTCTAAATTACAATTCCAAATGCAGCCTCAGCAAAACAAACACAGAAGCTGCTGACAACTTTCTCAGCACACTCTTAATGCTATACAACATGACATTAACTTTTTTAGCTGCCACAATACACTGTTGACTCATATTGAGCTTGTCCATCTCTAAAAGTCTTTTATCTTTGACACATCAACTGCAGTTTAGGTATGACTCCCACAACCTATTTTGTACATGACTTTTTGTAAAATTCCAAACATATGACTTTCTATTCATTCTCATAAAATCACATTTTATTTTTGTCAGAGTTTGTTAAGTTCACTTTGCCTCTCACCCATTTTATTCAGCATATTTGCTAATCTTTTGAGTTTCATCTGAAGACTTGATAAGCATCCTTTCTATGTGTCTGTCAAGGACATTGATTTAAAAAAACCCTGAACAAAATAGGTTTAATATCAAAACCTTGGGCCATTTTACTACACGCTTTTCTACATATTTATACTATTATTAATTATTTGGGTTTGATAATTCAACCCCTAAATCTTTTTAACTATCTTGTAGACTAGCATAGCATGAGAGCCTCTGTCCAATCCCTCACTGAAAAATAGACATATCATGGCATTCCTCTGCTCTACTGGGCTAGTAAATCTGTGGGCACAAGAAGTGAGATTACTCTGGGATGATTTATTTTTGAAGAATCCATCCTGAATCAGAGTGATCATTACTTCTCCTTTAAATAGCTTGTGAACATTCCTTTAATGATTTATACTAGAAATTTTCAAGAAAGCAAATTTAACTTTTAGAACTAACTATATGTTGAGAAATCTACGCCTTTTTGAATACTGCACTATTTTTCTATCTGGATTAATTGATTAAATTTGAATGTAGGCTATATGGAGGCAATGCTACAAGTTAAAGACAGAAACATGGTGGTGAAAATTGTGTGGTATCTTAAATTATAGACAAAGGAGTTTGAATTTAGTTGAAAGGCAATACATAGTATGTCATTGTGCATCTTGAACACCATGATATGAAAGTTAATGTAGTTAGAAGCAGAACTTGTACCAGATAGTGAAACAGTAGCAAGGTGGTACTACTATAGTTTATATATTTAAATTTGTAACATTGAAAGTATTTACTTATTGGTTAAAAAATACATAGTATACTCTCTAATTGATAGGTATGGTTATAAGAAAAATACATTGTAATGATAATAAGATCTGCCTTTAATATGACATTTTAAGTTTTTTAAAGTGCTACATGTTATCTCATATAAATCCCACAACCTTGTGAAGCGGATCCCAGAGATATTACCATTGTACAAGGTAACTAGAGTATTCCTTCAATTTCCACTTACATGGATAGATTGTATAATCAAAGAATGGCTGATACTACCAAAAGGTAGTCTATTTTTTGTTTTCTCTTAACAATCACCCATCTGATCTCAGACAAGGAATATTACAAAATATTCCTCCCACAAACCTGGGATATATTCTCCTACAAATATACACAGGGAATTCACCATCTAAGTGAAGGGTGGACATCCATCTAAAGTACAATGATAGGGGATGAATGTATGATTCATATGGTGTAAGGCAATTCATAATTGCTGGAAGCCCCCTTTTTCTTTGTTGAGTTTTCATGTTGACTTCAGGAATCTGCCTTTCCTCAACTTGATTTTTGAGTGAAATGGACTCTTCTCCTTGAAACTTCTTCTCTTACATAATGATCTCTCAGAATTTGTTACTACTGGCAGTGCATATTTCTGTTCCTGCTTTTCAATGTCCCTCTCTCTTGAAATCCAAAACTCATAAAAGACTTAAGACATTTCTAAATATTCGCCGAGATGTGGTTAACCTGTTTGATCGGCCAAATTCACTGTTTCCTTCTCAACCCAATCAAAAGTATTGATATCAGATAAAAGCACAAGGACATAAATAGATCTCTATGGTCAATTAAAAAATTAATTAATAGCTTGTGATTGCATGCTAAGTCTTCTGTGACCATAATAGAAGAGATGGAGAAGGGAACTCCTTTCTTTTGACCAATCTCCTTTTGACCAATGAAGAAGGTGAGAGACAAGTAATGAAACTAGTAACTATCATAGCTAAGATTCAAATGCAGATAGCTCCAACACTTTGTTATTTCTCACTCATCTTTTATAAACTGAAAAGTGATAAAGAATTATGAGCCACTCTTCAACAATGAGATGATTCAAACTAGTTCCAATTGTTCAGTGATAAAGAAAGCCATCTACTTCCAGTGAGAGGCCTGTGGGAACTGAGTGTGGTTTACAACACAGCATTTTCACTCTTTTTGTTGTTATTTGCTTGCATTTTGTTTTCTTTCTCAGATCCAATTTTTCTTGCACAGCAAGATAACTGTATAAACATGTATACATATATTGTATTTAACATATTTTAACATATTTAACATGTATTAGATTACCTGCCATCCAGGGGAGAGGGGAGAGATAAGGAGGGGAAAATTTGGAACAGAACGTTCCAAAAGGTCAATGTTGAAAAATTACCCATGCATATGTTTTGTAAATAAAAAGCTTTAATAAAATTAAAAAATTTATATAACATAAAAAATAATTATGAGTCATTACAATCACCACTACCTCTAAAGAAGGTCCTTGGGAGCCTTAGGTGACAATGGTGAGTGGGACTGTTTCAAAAACTATAGGTCCCAGGATAACATTGAGAGGGTAAAAATCTTCTAGCTTCTTTTTCTTTCTGAAACTTAGTCTTTGTGTGAAGCAAAACTGGGATCTGATCTTACACTAGGAATACAATTGTAGAAAATGACTTCTACCTGAATCTTCTATGTTCTTCATGCCCATCTGCTTCTCCCTGAGGATATGAGGTCTTGCTGATCTCACTCACAGGATGCTGGCAGCTCCCCTGGTGAAGTCTCCTAAAATATAATTGTTATCCACAAGTGATCCTTCCTGTACTGTGTCTGTGCAGATCTTAATGAAGCAATTAGCCCAGCTGCTGTTTGTTGCCTATAACTTGACTCTGACTGAGATGCTTCCCAGTCCATGGTATCTATCTCTGGCCCCTATTTCTGGGTATAATTGATTATGAATTTCAGATCTCATCTTCTACCATTGTCTCTGGCTTTGATCTTGTTTCTTCTAAACTTGTTAGAAATTGTCTCCAACACAAGTCTAAAAAAGTTGGTTAGAATAAGAGTTGGGAGTAATATGCTAGACTAGTATGTTATTGTAAAGACCAGATGGAACTCATAGTGGAATGAAATAGTTAGAAGTGGGTTTCAGAGCTATTGCTTTGGAAACTATGAAGGAGGGACTGGGAGAAGAGAACCAGATGCTAAGAAGACAATTTAGGAAGCTTCTATAGTAAAGAAAGTGTTGGAGAGAAGAGTGAAGTAGTAATTGTCATTAGAGTTGATCTAAGAATCAGAAAGATCTTAAATTAACAGAAACTGGAAATGGGTCAAAGCTTACAATCTTTTGACCTCCAAGCTTCTGCTTTGGGGCAGTTTTGGGGCTCCTATTCAGCCTATGTTCTCCTATTCTAGGTCATGCTAGACAGTGTACTGAGCATGAGGCTTCCATAGAATGTACATTTCTTGAATTTTAGCCTACACTTCCCTTTACATAAAGCTAGCTCTTTGTCTACCATTGCCCACTTTAATGTCTTTCAATGGGGTTCTGATTTGTCTCCCTAAGGATTACACCTCATGCTGTCCTTGGCCTTTTAGACATCAGACCACTGACTCTGGACAATGTAAACCAACAAAAGTGAGCTGTCCTGGAGAAGCTATCCCAAGTGTTCTACTATTAGTGACTATTGAGATACATAGATAAGTCAGTTCCCTGCTGGAAATCACAGTTTGAAATGTTAACAGCTATTAGAGATAGATAAGATTGCACCTGTCAGAAGTCTTCATTATTAACTTTTCATATAATAATTCCAATTTTCTCCAAGATATGAGGAAAAGAGAGAACATGGAAGTTTATCCAGGAGAAAATCCCTGAAAACCAGCAAAAAAGAAAGAAGATTCATTCTCTCCCTCCCACCCCACTCTGTATGTATGTATGTATGTATATGTATATATGTATACATATACACATACACATATATATGTCTGTATGTATATAATATCTTTATAGTCTATGCTCTGGAATTCTGCCCATCAGTTTGGCTTTCCCCTGAGCAGTGGGATTCCCCCATGTCCCACTGTCTGTGGTCTGCCAACTGCCAGCTACAATCAGGAAGAAAAGAAAACTATTTATCTGGGGATTTCTGGGGGAAACCACAACTTGGAAGTCAGCATAAAACCAAGAATCCAAAGGAGTCTAGGTAAAGAGAGGAGAGAACTTCATACTGTCACAGAGCAAGTTAATTCTCTCCTAGTCATGATAGGTCTCAAGTGAGTGCCATCCTTGACTTGTCACACTTAGCCCTCTCACCTAATCCATTGTTAAATTTTGTGTTTCTCCTTCAGAACATCTTTCATATAGCGCCCCTTCAATTGAAATTTCCAACCTATTCATTTCATTCTTTGATTACTACTGTAGCCTTCTTTTTGGTTACCTTGCCTCAAGTGTTTTCCCATCCTATTCCATCCTCAATTCAGCTGCCAAAATGATTTTTCCAAAGTGCATGTCTGACTACATACTTCACTCATCAAGCTTGGGTAGTTTCCCATTACTTCCAAAATTAATATGAAATACACTGACATTTGAAGCTCTTCATAACTTTGTCCTTTTTAATCTTTCCAGTCTTGTTATAACTTATATTCATTCACATAGTTTACAATTCAGTTACCCTGCTCTACTTGTGTGCCATACTTCTCTTGCAATGGAGGCCAAGAAAGAAGGGATACCTACAATAATTGGATTGGCTCAATGCAAAAGATTATTGAAATTGGTCAGTCCATGTCATCTTGTAGAAATGAAATCAGGGAAGGAGCCAATCCTGGTTGACATATGTTTCAATCATGAACCACTAAGTCAAAGTGAGGAGTTTTTTTAAGTATTAGCAAAAGTCCAAGATAT
The DNA here is from genome assembly GCF_016432865.1 of Antechinus flavipes. Taxonomy (NCBI): domain Eukaryota; kingdom Metazoa; phylum Chordata; class Mammalia; order Dasyuromorphia; family Dasyuridae; genus Antechinus; species Antechinus flavipes. The sequence goes on from NC_067399.1 coordinate 23,486,801, forward strand.
ACAATGAGAAAAATAGCTTGAGATACTACTACCCTGTCGATGGAATTATGTCCAAAAAGTTATAAAAGTATATACAAATCTTTGACCCTTCAGTATCACTATTAGGTCTCTTTCCCAAGTTGATCAGGGAAAAAGAAAAAAAAACCTTATGTTCTAAAGTATTTTTTAGTAATTCTCTCTTTGGAAGCAAAGAACTATCAAACTGTGGTTTGTGACTGTGATGTGATACTACTATGCTATAAGAAATGATGAGCTGACTGAGTTTAGAAAACCATGGAAAGACTTGCTTGAAATAATTAAAAATGAAATGTGAATTAAGAAAATACTGTATAGAGTAAAAAGAAATTATTTGAAGAATGATTTTGAAAAACTAAATTATTCTGAATATTATAAATACTCAAATCAATTACAAAGGAAAAGGCTATCCTACCCCAAAGAGAAATATCAAATAGATACAAGCTCCAAAAAGAACTCTTAGAAGAACTTAAAAAGGAATTCACAAATCAAATAAGAGAAATTGAGGGAAAATAGGTTTAAAAAATCAATCCAAGAAAATTATGAAAAAAGTTAACAAAGTTATATGAGCTTCATCTAACCAAGAACAATCATGATGATAATACCTTTAAGAATGTGCCATACAAGAATAAGAAGGCAACCTTTCAGATATGGGTAATGTGATTGATTTTAAAAAGAGCAGAAAGAAGAACAATTGTAAGAGAAACACTGAAAAAGCATCTCCAAAAAGAAAAGCACCTCATTCTGGGTAAAGATGGCAGAAGTGTCCTATTTCCCAGCACCTAATTTGCATACAATCAAGGTTGATTTGATAAAAATTTAGCAACAGACTCTGAAATCATAAAATTTATTTTTAATTTTAATCTAAATTACTACTATTTTCCATCATTTTCAAAGGTTTAGAAATCAATAAAATAATAAATCAAGCTAATTTTTAGTGTTCCCCAATTTCTGAGGCATGGTGTCCAAATCAAAAACTTAGAAATTAGCTCTTGCATATTCATATGCATTAGTTCCAGTGTACCCTTGCTTGAAACTGATAGGAAAACTTTTAAAGTAATGAGTAGAAAACTTTGATTCCTAGAATTGCTCAATGATTAAGGGACAAGTGTATAGTTTTATATAGTTTGCAGAATTATGGATTTTGGTTCATCACCATGAAAAAGGTGAGTCATATCAATGACGTAATACTGCTTTGGGCCTGAGATTGACATGTGTAGCTTAGAAGAGCAAACTGGAGGAAGAAAGATTTTACATGGCCACTTGCTGCTTTCCTGAAACAAGTCAATCAAGTTTTTGGCCATGCTGCCATCTCCTGTCTCAGTAATAGAAACTCTTCAGAGTCCAACGTAGTGAACCAATCTGGTGAAGTCTTCAGGGGGTTTTGTTTTTTTCTGAAACAGGTATTAACAATCAGCATTCCAACAGAACAAGAACTCAAACAGATTAACTAGCAAAGAATTGGCCCAACCTAAAATGGAGCCTCAGAAAAGAAGCAGCTCAATTGAAGCAGTGGAAAAGCAGCCCATCAATAAATTGTTCAGACTCTTTCCGAAGCAGACAAAAGACACCAAGACCTATTGCACAGAGCTCTGAGTTGATCTGGACATATATATTTCCTAGGCACGTGCTTCTTGATATGGTTCACTGTAATGGGCTGAAGCTCCAGTTGATGCACTGAGGTCCCAAGCATGTGAGGCTAAATAGTAATTGGCCCATACTCTATTAATATATATGCTTGGAAAAAGAATGGCCCCCGCCCATTCTTTGTGCAAGTCCTGATGTGTTGTATAGGAAATGACAATTTTGGTGGGTGGAGGCAGAGGGGCGGAGAGGGAAGTGGAAAGAGACTGCTGGCTGGCTTCTTGTCGCAGCTGCTCACATTGCTATAGCATTCCCCCTTCACCTCAAAAAGAATAAAGATTGAAGATTTTCCCTTAACCTGAATTCCTGACTCCGGCTGATTTTAAAATACACAGTCATCACAGTTCACTACCCACTCTCTCCTATGGACACGGTGCATTGGTTGATACAGAACAACCCCAGTTTACAGATGGCATGTTAAATTATTGGTATTCTTGCTTTGTCTTTTGCTTAGTAAATATTTCTGATTAAGAATTGAGTTCATATTTGCATTTTTGTTTTTCTTCCCGGGTTATTTTTTCCTTCTGAATCCAATTCTCCCTGTACAACAAGAGAACTGTTCAGTTCTGCAAACATATATTGTATCTAGGATATACTGCAACATATCTAACATATATAGGACTGCTTGCCATCTAGGGGAGGGGGTGGAGGGAAAGAGGGGAAAAATAGGAACAGAAGCGAGTGCAAAGGATAATGTTGTAAAAAATTACCCTGGCATGGATTCTGTCAATATAAAGTTATTATAAAATAAAATAAAATATAAGAAGGAAGGTGAAAAAAAAATTAAAAAAGAATGTAGTTCAGTTAGCTAATCTATCAAATGGGAAGCATACCCAAATAGGAAGCTCAAGAATAAGGATAATAGCAATAAGAGGAGATTATATAGATTAGAGTTATATAGATTAGATTAGGAGATTATATAAAATCCTGAAAGAGTGTTTATAGTGGTAACTGCCATCTTTGTGACTTCTGCCTTGCTAATCTTAGTTTAGGTTAGGTAAGTGATTTAAGCTAGAGAGAAATGAGGTTTGATTTACATATTTGTAGTACATGGAAATTAAGTGGGGAAGCCTATCATTAAGAAGAGTAGACTTAGGAGGAATATGTAACTTTCTTGAAGTATTTAAAGGGCTTCTTGAAGAAGGGATTATACTTGTTCTACTTGGCCCCAGAAGAACAATCTCAGAATGCTGGGTGGTAATCAGAGAAAGGTAGATTTGTCTTCAATTAAAGAAATTCTAAAACATGAATATTGTCTACAAGTGCAATGGGATCATTCCAGAAAGAGTGGATTCTTCAAGTAAAGGAAGTTCAACTGCTTGCTGATATTGTAGAAAACTGAGAGCATCTAGAAATACCTGAATTCTTGCATCCTTACTGATTATGAGATGATGGGATTATTATTTTCCCTAATATATGAATCTTCTTGCAGATGACCAATTCCAATTTCCTTCTGGGAAGGTTTTACTCAGTCACCATTTTTATATCACTTTTACTCTATTGGGTCTATGATCTGATATTTTGGGCAGAAAATGCACTTCACTCTTTAAGGAGAGTTGTGCTCTGTTTCCTTAACTAAATCATGAATGAAGAATTTCCTTTGAACTCCTTCCCTAAGAACATGACTGTATTCTATCTCCTTCTTTTAAGTTTTCTACATCTTCCAGTAAGTCCCTGTATGTAAGAAGAGCTAGCACATTTAGTGCTTTAAAGTCTTTACATGACACTTTATTGGATTCTTATCATCCCTGTTTTGGAAGGTGTCTATAGAGGGATGTTGAAGAAGGACCAACATCTCTGGTGTGAGGGCTTGCTGAGCTCTTTTAAGGACTGTTCATCCACTTTTTTGTGTCCACTGCTCACCCAACTTTCACTTGGAACTTCAAGAAGATGTAGCATGTGCAGTGGCCATACCAAGGTAAAACCAACTCATCAATGTGGCTAAACCAGATTGAGGAGAACCTACAGACTTAAAAGACTTTTAGGAGCAATAAAGGGATGTCTACTCCAAACATGTGAAGACTTCTCCTTGGAGAATGTGTGGACGAGATCAAGTTGTTCCAATAGCCATAAAAATGGCTGAAACAAGTGTTGTGAAGGGCTTAGAGCTCAAGACATGAAAGATATTGAACCCAGGGAAAGAACTCTGGGAGATGACTATCAACCACTACATAGAATTCCCAATCCCTCTATTTTTGTCCATCTGCATTTTTGATATCCTTCACAGGTTAATTGTACACTATTTCAAAGTCTGACTTTTTTATACAGCAAAATAACTGTATGGACATGTATACATATATTTTATTTAATTTATACTTTAACATATTTAACATGTATTGGTCAACCTGCCATCTGGGAGAAGGGGTGGGGAGAAGGAAGGGAAAAAGTTGGAACAAAAGGATTTGCAACTGTCAATGCTGAAAAATTACCTATGCATATATTTGTAAATAAAAAGCTATAATAATAAAAGACATCAAAGATGTTGATGCATCCTGGAATGTTACTAGTCATCCTTACTTTTGTCTTATAAAACATGCACCAATGAGGACAATCTGGGAAGTTTAAGGGATGAACACTCTACCATGGGATTATCTATCGTAGAAAGTAGGGGCATTGGTCTTGAAGTTCTGAAGAACACAGGCTAACTGTGTTCAAGTATGGGAGGGACTGTCATGTCCAAGGGGACTTAAGCTTGTTTCCCCTTCACTCCAGTGGCAGAATTAAGACTAATAAATGAATGAAAGTTGGAGAGAGGCCCATTTAGGGTAGTAGTCATGGAGGCCTTGATAATTGTTATTAGGGATGCTCTAAATTTGAGTGGGCTGCCTAATGAGGCAGTAGCTTATTCTTCTAAAGGTCTTCACAAAGTGACTGGAAGAGCATTTGGCAAGATGGTTAGACAGAATCTCATTTTGGAAGGAACCTCAGGGACCAGCAAGTCCAACTCATAGTCAAAGGGATCTTCACTACAATATGTCCATTAAGTGATCTGGTATCATCCAGAGAAGAACTTTCAGGTCTCTTTCAAAAACTGTTTTGATTGTTATATCCTCTTAATGGGTTGCTGGGGAAAATTTTTCCGTTTCAGTTCCCAGATTCCAGATTCAAGGAAGGTGTTCAGTGGAACAGAAGGGGAACAACATGAAAATTGAAGATTACATTTTACAGCAAATGGAATGCCTACTTGTTTAAGCTATGTGAATATTTACTTTCAGTGGAAGTATATTCACTGTCACAATTTTAGATAGAAGGAAAAAAGAAAGGAAATACTCAGTATGCTAAGAAAGAAGAAGGAATAATAAGCTTTAATCCAAATGCCCTATCCCTCATTGGAATCCCACTAGGCAACACTTCTCTACTGTTGATAACAGGTGACAATAGGTCCTTAGTTCTAAAGGTGTTCTTAATGGATTTGTTTTCAGAAATCTAAGTCTCCTTGCTTTTTCTTCATGAGCCACTCTGAACCAAAATTTCTGAGTTTCCAGAATTCCTAGGGACAAAGTGAGAGAATGGAAGAACTCAGAGCTTCCTTTTTCTTAATAGCTCTGTCCTTCATCCAGGATGAGAAAAATGAGTCTTCCTTTACCCTAAGAATATAGGGTTTTCTCAGATTTATTTGGATGCCTTGTCTTTGTGTGACTTCCTACTTTCCCTATTCCATTTGATCATCTGGTTTCTCAACATCATCCCTCTGAAACTCTACCAGCATCTGAGGAAGGAAAGTTCTCAGATGTTTAATAAAGCAGTAGCAGCAGCAGCAGCAGCAGAGAAGAAGAAGAATGAAGGAGAAAGAACAACAACAAAAAGAATAAGAACAAGAATGAGGAGAAGGATGAGGAGGAGAAAAGAGAAGGAGAAGAAGGAGGAAGTAAGAGGGAGAAGGAAAGGGAGGGTAGAGGAGAAGGAGAAAGAAGGAGAGGGGAAAGAGGAGGAATAGAGAGAAAAAGAGGAGGAGGGGGGGAGGAGAAGAAGAAGAGAGACCACTAATCCTTCTTACCTTTCTCACTAAGGACATCCCAGTTCACTTTCAGTGAAGTTCAATTTAATAACAATTTATTGATTATTAGTTGCCAGATACTGTTGTTTAGTCATTTGTCACTCTTTTCTGACTCTTTGTAATATCAATTTAGATTTTCTTGGTAAAAGCACTGGAACAGTTTGATATTTCCTCCTCCAGCTCATTTTACAGATAAGAAAACTGAGACAAATAGGGTTAAGTGACTTGTCCGAGGTCACATAAATGACAGAGGAAGAAGGTGAAGCAAAATTTTTCTTCAGCAGAACTTTCCCAACTGTATTATTACAAAGAAGCTATAAAGAGGATTCTATAAAGAGTTTGGTAGAGGCTGGCAAGTAGAATACATTTTGTAAATAATGTTTCCTGTCATTATTAAAGAGACCTATTCTGATTAAGAGAGATTTAGAGAAAGAGCAGGATAGTAGAACATATATGTATATATATATATATATCCATAGGCTCTCTTTAGTGTTTTATTCTATTTATTGGTCAAATTCCAACTCCGTTTACAGGGTTCCATCACCATCCATTGTGACTTGTTCATGAGTTCTATGACCTGAAAGAGAAATAGAGGTAAAGTAGAAGGCCCACAGGCTGGGAAACACTATATCTTATTTAGTCTCTTTTCTCCAGGACATAGTATTTCTTATAATAGACTGGGTACAGTGATGTGCTCCACCCTGCCCCTTCTTCATAATAGCTGACGGGTATCAACTTAAAGTTCACAAAGTGTTTTGCATATAGAACCTTTTTGACCATTATACCAACAGAAATCCACACTTTTTTCTATGCTGCTTAACATTCACTGGCCTAGATAAAGGCATATTTATCAATTTTTTAGTATCACAATGTTAGTAGGGATAGCTAATATATTGAATGATGGAGTCAAGCTAAAATATTGGGTGAATATAAGATGAAATTCCATAGACTTAAATAAAAAAAAATCTTATTCTTGTGTCTAAAACATCAACTTCACAAACACAAGATGTGAGAAGCACAATTAGCCAGCAATTGTCCTGGGGAAAAATAATCTTAGGCTTTTAGTGGACTATAAGCTCGATCTGATTTGGCAAAGTGATATAGCAGCCAATCATCGACTGCATTGTGAGGGTCATAGCTTCTAATAATAAAGAGGTTGTCCCATAATTCTCCCAGATCTTTCCTCCAGACTCGGATTATGACAATTTTAAGAAGGAGGAAAGTATTAAGAAAAGGAGAACCAGAATGAAGAAAGATATTGAATAAATGTCATGTGAGCAATTACCGAGAGAAGTAGGGATGTTAAACTTGGAAAACAGAACACTCTATGAGAGAGGGGAAGCATTAAAACTGTCCTCAAGGGTTTGAAGGACTGTTATCTGGAGAAGCATTTTGATTTGATCTGTGATTCCAAATAGATGAGAAGCAAGGGTGGTGAATGGAAATAACAAAGAAGCAAATTTAGGCTTGATGTCCAGAAATAACTTCTTAACAGGGTTTTAGGAAAGTAAAATGGTTTGCCTCAAGAGCTTATTGATTTCCCTTCCAAGTGAAGAAGGTCTTCACTTGGAGTCTAGAAGCGACTTCTCAGATATGTTATATTGAGAATTATTTTCATAGAAAGGTTTTCCCACATGGTCAATGGGTCCTTTTCAGCTCAGATTTCATGATTCTATGACAGTAATATTACCATTTTTAGTTTGCAAAGGAGGAAACTGAGGTTCAGAGAGGTAGATTGAACTACTTACTCATGGCCAAAATGCTAAAAATGTTTGGAACAGGGTGAGAGGAATTGAAACTTAGCTGTCTTCTGAATCCAAGTCCAACATTCTTTCCACTGTATCATGCTGATTGTAACAAAATCATATTTAATGATTGTGGAATAATGTGAAGCCTTATTCTTGAATTATGTGAGAAATTAACTTCAAAAATACCAGATGGAGACAGTACTTTTTTCTGAGACTTTTAGGAAATTGTATAAAATTCATAAAATAATGTGAATAAAAATGCTGTGTCAAATGCTTCTCACATAGATTATAGGTGAATTTGGAAATTTGAAGTGACAGTTGAAAAAGTACTTCTTTCTGTAGAATTAAGTTTTCTATACTCTATGAATCTTTGAGGATCTATAGGGATCTATAAGGATTCATTAGAACTCCATGTAAAAGATTTATTTTCCATGCTTAACAGAGGAAGTGAAGTAAAACTTTTTCCTCATCTTCACTGCCCTAAGAGTTATTTCATAAAGAACTTTTACAAAGAGGATTCTGTGAAGTTTGTTAGAAACTGGCAAGTAGAATGCATTTTATAAATATGGTTTCCTAAGATTATTGAAGAGATAAATAAAAAAACATAATTTAACTGATTTACTGAATGACTAAATTTGACTCTTGCCTTAAAAAGACATGAAAATGCAAAATTTCAGGGATATGGAATTATATTATTTAGAGAAGTGAAGAGTCATTTAGCATTACATCAAGATTTGGTGATAACTGGCTGAGGTCATTCATTTAATCAAAATATGGCAAATAATTTGCTTTGTTATTGCTTTAAATTGTTATTAAATTATATGTGAGTAACAGGGTGAAAGGTGATTTAATTATTAACTTATTAATATTTAATGAATTAGAGCACAGACTCATTAATTAACTAAAGTTAATTAATGGAAAATTGGCTGTATTTGTTAATTAAAAAGAAATGATTTGTTCTTGACTCTGAGTTGTAGCTCAGGATAATAAAAATTAAATATATAGCAAAAAGACAGGTGGCATGTTGATATATGAGAAGCAATTGTAATGAATCCATATGAAAAAGCTAATGCAGTTTTTAGGTCTCATTAGCAATTCAGAATGAGGTGGTGATAGACCCCCTGTATTCTTTCTGGTCACACCATATCTGGAGTTTCACGTTCAGTTCTAAATGCTACATTTCAAGAATGATATCCAGAGAAGATCTAATCGGATGGTGAAAGAGCTAGAAACTAGGGCCATGGCTAAAGATATTGGAAAAACCAGGACAGAGGAGGCAGGTGATTAAAATACAACTATTTAAATAAATGCCATGTAAAAGAGGTATTCAAGTTGACCTTCTTATACCCAGTAAAAAGAACTAAAAGACATTTGGTGGGTTTGCTCAGAGATAGATTTAGGCCTGATGTCAGGAGAAGTTTTCTAAAAGTCTAAAACTTGAATAGATTGCCCCAGGAAGAAGTGAATTCCCTTTCATTGGAGGTCAATAATGCCTGTTTTTCAAGAAAGTTACAGTAATTGTATTAGATATACAATGTAAGGTCTCTTCAATCTCTACGTCTCTGAGAGACATCATTCTTCTAAGAACTTGGTAAGGTCTAGGGATGGTGTAATATCCTCACCTATACTCCTTTCTCTCCTCATCTTGCCCTTACATCATTAGTTTTCCCACTCTCCCAGCACAAATGTACCTGTTTTCTTCTTCTTCCATATGATGAAGGCCCCAACACAGCCCAGCACCAGCATGATGATCGTTAGGAGACCCAGGGCCATTCCCCATGGCCTCTTCACAGATGGCTTCTCAGGGACTACAAGGTGTGAAAGAGGGATTGCAAGGTGTAAAAAGCAACAAATAAACAAAAAGTATTTTTAGAGGAAAGACGATTGGATAATAGTGAAAACCCTGTTCTGTGGAATATTACTCTGTGGAAAAGCTGGGGGAAAGATTTCATTCTATGGCCCACATAGCTTGGGAAAAACACTCACCAGGATACACAGCTGGTTTCTGCAGCTTAGTGTGCTCTACCACACAGCTGTAACCTGTCCCTGAATCTCCAGGAGGAAGTTCCAATGTGATTTGGAGGTAAAAGGTGGAATCAGCATTGGGCAAGGTGCCACTGGAGCTCTCTTGCCCCCACACACCCAGCTGTTCATCCTTCTTCCAAAGCAGCTGGATAGAGCGAGGATAGAAGCCTGTGGCTATGCAGTTGAAGGTGACTCTACCATCTGGAGCATCATGACGGGTTACTGTCACCTCAGGAGCTACTGAAGAGAAAAGTCAAGAGAGAAAGTATTATTTCCAAAACTCTGTGACGTGGTGTTCTATTATAACTCCTATAAACTCTTCCTTTCCTTCTCTATTAATTTATCCTGTTTGTCTACCAACTTTATTGTACTTTATTGTACTAATGGTAGCTATTATTATTTTGGCTGTTGCAAAGGTCATCTTCCTAGGCCCAAGTTCTCAAACTTCTGTCTTTTCCATTCACTGCCTATTTTCTGACCCATTAATAACAGTGGATTGTTGCTATTTGCAGCACTGTAAGTGAAATGATTCTGTACTCACGTATCATGTGTTCTGTACTTATATATCATATGTGTTCATTCCTTCGGCGACTAGGACTTTCTGAGATCATTAAAATTTACGAGCCCAACATTTCTGATAGGGTAACAAGATTTAAATGTATGATTCTGAGACATTCAGTTGGAATGAACAAATTCAAGTCTGCTACCATGGAAATCGCCTTTAGAGCTGTGGGGCCCAGTGCTGATTTGTTAGCACTGGCATCACATGGCCACTGGAGATCCACCTCCCCTATCTTCCTACCAATGTCTCCTTCCTTTTTTTAATCTGTTGACTGCACTCTGATGACTCATTATTTCCCCCAAGTGGGTAGGAGAATCCAAGGTCCCAATATAATTTTATCCTTAGACCTACTCTCTTCTTCCCACATGTTGTGGGCTTGTTCTTTGTAATCGCCCCCGCTTTTATATACTCTCGGAGTAAATGTGACTGTTCACAGTGCTTACTTAGGAGACCAAGGAGTTACAAACTGCAATCCTTTTAATAAGTTGAGGAACTACTGGGCTTTCCCCTTCTGTAAGCTAAATCCTACAACCCTAAGAGTATGTCAAAGCATATTATGAACTCTAGGATATTGCTGGCTGTTCTAATACAGAGCGTTCTTATATGTGTTATGTTTTCCAATTAAACTATGGTTTCCTTGACAGTAAGGACTGATTTACTCTTTTATTTGTTCCCCAAGAGCTAAGCACAGTGTTTGGCATTCAAAAACACTTGATAAATTCTTTCTCTCCTTCTTTCATTAATTAATTAATTTATTCATTCTCTCCTTAGACCCAATGGACTCCAAAGCTCCTTGAAGGCTAGGGTAGTAAATCACACTTATTTGCATACTACACAGTACCTAGGACAGGACTTTGCATACAGTGAACTCTCAATAAATATTTGACAGTGGTGATCATAATTATTTTTACTAGATCCCTAAAGCAATTGTTTTAAAAGTGTATTCTTTGTGTTTCCTTTATTAAGTCCCTGACTTTTCATGATTTTCTTACCTAACTCTCATTTCTTTTCACAACTTTTCCTCTACCTCTCTTACTTGATTTTCAAATTCCTTTTTGAGTTTTTCTATGGCCTAAGACCAATTCATGTTTTTATTAGAGGCTTTAGACGTAAGAGATTTGACTTTAGTGCCTTCTTTGTATTTTATTGTCTTTATAATTATAGTAACTTTCTATAGTCAGATTTTTCTGCTATTGTTTACTCATTTTCCCAACCTATTAATTGACTTTTTAATTCTTTGTTAAAAAAATTCCAAAAAGAGGAAGGAATTTATGACCAAAGAAGAACTAGAAATCATTATTGATCACAAAATAGAAAAATTTGATTATATCAAATTGAAAAGTTTTTGTACAAACAAAACTAATGCAGACAAGATTAGAAGAGAAGCAATAAACTGGGAAAATATTTTTGCAGTCAAAAGTTCTGATAAAGGCCTCATTTCCAAAATATATAGAGAATTGACTCTAATTTATAAGAAATCGAGCCATTCTCCAATTGACAAATGGTCAAAGAATATGAACAGACAATTCTCAAAGAAATTGAAACTATTTCTAGCCATATGAAAAGATGCTCCAAGTCATTATTAATCAGAGAACTGCAAAGTAAGACAATTCTGAGATACCACTACACACCTGTCAGATTGGCTAGAATGACAGGGAAAGATAATGCGGAATCCTGGAGGGGATGAGGAAAAACTGGGACACTGGTACATTATTGGTGGAGTTGTGAGTACATCCAGCCATTCTGGAGAATGATCTGGAACTATGCTCAAAAAGCAATCAAACTGTGCATACCCTTTGACCCAGCAGTGTTACTACTGGGCTTATATCCCAAAGAGATTTTAAAGAAGGGAAAGGGACCTGTATGTGCAAGAATATTTGTAGCAGCCCTGTTGGTAGTGGCCAGAAACTGGAAACTGAGTGGATGCCCATCAATTAGAGAATGGCTGAATAAATTGTGGTATATGAATATTATGGAATATTATTGTTCTGTAAGAAATGACCAGCAGGAGGATTTCAGAAAGGTATGGCGAGACTTACAGGAACTGATGATGAGTGAAGTAAACAGGACCAGGAGGTCTTTATATACTTCAGCAACAATACCATATGATGATCAATTCTGATGGACGCAGCTCTCTTCAGCAATGAGATGAATCAAAGCAGTTCCAATAGAGCAGTAATGAACTGAACCAGCTACACCCAGCGAAAGAACTCTGGGAGATGACTATGAAGCACTACATAGAATTAAGAATCCCTCTATTTTTGTCCACCTGCATTTTTTATTTCCTTCAAAGGCTAATTGTACAATATTTCTAAGTCCGATTCTTTTTGTACAGCAAAATAACTGTTTGGACATGCATACATATATTGTGTTTAGCTTATACTTTAACATATTTAACATGTATTAGTCAACCTGCCATCTGGGCATACTATGAACTCTTTCAGAGTCATAAAATCTCATATTGGCTGCAACCCCCCAAATTATCTTGTTTCCCTTTCATTGTTGCCTTCTTTCTGCCACAAAGAGTGGAGGAAAGGAGGGAAAAAGTTGGAACAAAAAGATTTGCAACTGTCAATGCTGAAAAATTACCTATGCATATACCTTGTAAATAAAAAGCTATAATAATTTTAAAAATTAGAAAGAAAGAAAGAAAGAAAGAAAGAAAGAAAGAAAGAAAGAAAGAGAGAGAGAGAAAGAAAGAAAGAAAGAGAAAGAAAGAAAGAAAGAAAGAAAGAAAGAAAGAAAGAAAGAAAGAAAGAAAGAAAGAAAGAAAAGAAAGAAAGAAAGAAAGAAAGAAAAGAAAGAAAGAAGGAAGGAAGGAAGGAGGGAGGGAAGGAAGGAAGGAAGGAAGGAAGGAAGGAAGGAAGGAAGGAAGGAAGGAAGGAAGGAAGGAAGGAAGAAGGAAGGAAGGAAGGAAGGAAGGAAGATAGATAGTTCCAAGGTGGAGGGTGCACTATCCCCAGTTTCAGGGGGTTTGTGCAGCAGTTTTCAAAGATACTTCTAGGGTCCTATAAGTTTGCAGTTCTTTTAAGGTGGAATGATTTAAGGAGAGGGGCATTTATTACTCTCCTGGCCCATGCACATGTCTGAAGTGACCACAAGAACTCTTTTCTACCCTGGAATTATGAGGGGGGTTCCTGCTTCATTGTGGCTGCAAGTTCTGGTGTTCTAGTGCTTCTCCTCACCCTGGGACTGTCACCCAACACTAATCCAGACCTGAGTATGAGCAAAGCAACAGAGTCCTGCCTCAATGCTTGCAAAGAGACCCCTGTATTCTTTTTTTTTTTGAGCAGTTGTGTGACTCTTTATTCTCTGTAAGCAGAGAGCTCGAGAAGCAGCTACAGTCTCTGCTGATTCAAGGCTCTCAGGGTCTGCTCTTGGTTTGCTGGGATCAGGGCTGTGCTGGCTTGGTCTGTGCTGAACAGCAACAGACCTTTTCTGCTGACCTAAGTTGTCTTGGTTTGAAAAAATGTTTCACTAGGTTTTTTAGCGGGTTCTGCTGCCCCAGAATTTGTGTAGAGTCATTATTTAAAAGTATTGGGAAGGATTTGGGAGAGAACTCATGTGAGTCCTTGCCTTACATTATCATCTTTACCATTCCAGTGTTTATGAAAATCTCCACACTTAGCTATAGTGATCCTCTGACAAGAAGGATCTTGTCTGTCCCAATTCTGTCCCAAGCCCAAACTCAGAGTTTTTTCAGCTTGATAAAGTTGACTAGAGCCTGTGCTTTGCTCTCATGATCTTAGAGAACTCTAGGAGGAAACAGGAAAAAATGGAGGACTTACCATTCTCCTTCATGCTTGAGTATTCCAGGATTTTCCTCATCATATCATAACAATATATCTTTATAGTCCTGTCTCTCATTTTGACCCCAAAATAACTTTCTGTCATGTAGTTGATGTGCTTTATTTCAGGCTTCATGACAGTCCAGTGGTTAGTCTGACCATCTGACTTCAAAATATCTTCACCATCCATGGAAAAACAAACATGACTGCCCACCTCAATTCCATTATTCAGTTGACAATCAACAAAAAGCTGTATTGTGTGATTCTCTGTGGAGAGATTCAGGAGTCATTATGATATAATGGAATCAGGATTGAAATTGAAGTCAGAAGTGCTCATATGAATCCAGTCTCCTACATTGCTAACAATATAACCTTGAATAATTTACTTAAGCCCTCAAAATTTACCATAATGACAATATTTAACATTTTTATATTACCTTACACATTTTCAAAGCACTTTACATATAGAGTATTATTGCTGTTGACCATCTTACTGTTGACCATAGAGATATGTGCTATTATGGTCCTCATTTTACAAATGAGGACTCGAGATTGAATGATTTTAAATAACCTACCCAATGACATGCCATGTAGCTAATAAAAGTCTAAAGTGTAATTCAAAAACAAATCTTTCTCCTTCCAACTCTATAGTTTTCTCTCAGACTTCACACTTCATACTATCTCCTTATATATGTAAAATTGTCTAAAAATATTTTGTATATTACTGTTAAACATAATTTTTCCTGTTGTATAATAGGGGTAACAATACTTGTATTCTGTCTCCTAGGTTTATTCAGAGGAAAGGATTATTCATATGTGAACCTATTAGAGTCTTCTAGAAGAATAGAATATTGTAGGACAGGTACATTGGGTTGAATTATTCTCCAGGAGACCAGCTATCCTCTCCTCAAGGAGAAACACTACTTGGTGACATTGGAGATTTCTAATAAGATAGACTCAAATATGATCTGGCATCAGATTGAGTCTGGATAATTTCCTATTATATGAATGTCTAGTTATCATATCTTAATGTATAATTTCTGAATTTATACTTAGAGATAAATGTTTAAAAATACTTTGTTATCTGACTTTTTTAGTATCATGGAATAGAAAAAAAGAAAAGAAAGTGGAAATAAGATCTAAAACTCAGTAGCATAACATTGTGGTTGTGGCAGAAAGAAGGCAACAATGAAAGGGAAACTAGATAATTTGGGGGGTTGCAGCCAATATGAGATTTTGTGACTCTGAAAAGTGTTTGTCCCGGGGAATTTTCTCAATGTGTATCATGAAGAAAAACCCCAGATTTGAATTTTCCACAGATTCATAGAATCTCCCAATTGGAAGGGATCTCATAGGCCATCCAGTCAACTCTCAGGTCATGAAGAATTCCCTTCAACCCAGTCCAATAAAATCATCTCACTTCTGCTGGACAGCTCCAGCTATAGGAACTATAGAGAGATTTTCCCAAATCCTTCATTCTGCAACTTTCACCAACAATTCCTAGTTCTGCCCTCCATGGTGAATAAGTCATATCAAATTATACCTGGAATTCTCTTTAGTTTACTACAGATTCAATATTTTTCTTGTTGTTGAGCTGTTTCAGTAACATCTGACTCTTTGTGACCCATTTAGGGTTTCTTGGCAAAGATACTGAAGTGATTTGCTATCTCAGCTCATTTTACAGATGAGGAAACTGAGGCAACAGGGTTAAGTGACTTGTCCAGGGTCATACAGATAAGTGTCTAAGGTCTTATTTGCACTCATATCCTTCTGACTCCAGGTCCACAACTCTATCCATTGCACACCTAGTTGATTCACACACACACACACACACACACACAGAGAGAAATAATTTGTTTTTCAGTAATTTGCCAGTCATATCTAACTCTTCATAATCCTTTGGAGGTTTTATTTGCAAATATATTGGAATGGGTTGTAATTTTCTCCTTCCCCTCATTTTACAGATGAGGAAACTAAAACATATAAGATTAAGTGACTTGCCCAGGATCACAAGGTATGTGTCTGAAGCTGGATTTGAATTTAGAAAGAGAGTCTTTCTGATTCTATCCACTGTGTCACCTAGCTATCCTTGATTCAGTATAATCATCACTTATTAAATTCTAACCCTGTGCAAAACAGCGTACTTAGCATTAAGGATATTTAAAAATATTTCTTGAATTCAATGATCTTACATTTTAGAGGGCCAGGGTGGTGAACAATCTGTGAACATAGAAGTGAGAGCAAGATAACATGAGAGTATGTTAGGAGGATCTGGAGAGGTGTGACATGGTAGGGGGCATTGTCTGTGAACCTTGAAGAGAACAAAGGCTTCTAAGAGGTAGAAATGAGGCAGGAGAAATTAGAACCGGCATTGAAATCACTATGTAGAAGCCCTCAGAGAAAAGATCGAAAATTAAATCTGAAGCACAGCTTGTGGTCCAGATTTTCTGTGACATAATGTATGGAAGAGAGTAATGTGAAATGTCTGGAAAGGTAGGATGAAGTCAGATTGTGAAGGGCTTTAAAAGATCAAGTGAATAGGGGCAGCTAGGTGGTGCAGTGGATAGAGCACTATCCTTGAAGTCAGGAGAGTCTGAGTTCAAATCTGGTCTCAGACACTTAACATTTCCTAGCTGTGTGATCCTAGGCAACTCGCTTAATCCCAAATGTCTCAGCAAAAAAAAAAATCAAGTGAACAGTTTGTTTGTTATCCTAGAGGCAATGGGGATCCATGTAAAAATTCTAAGTTACAAAAACTTGAACCAGACTCGTGTTTTTTGAATATTATTTTGGCTGTTGTGTGAGGACTGGTTGGATTGAAGAGAAATGAGAAAACAGAGAAACAGCATTTGAGGGAGACATAATGGGTGTCACACTTAGTTTGATGGCCATTTGAGTAGAAAGTGTGGGATAGATAAGAGTGAGGTTGTTAAGGTAGAGGCAGCTGGTGGTACAATGACTAGAGCATTGGCCGGGAGTTAGGAAGACCTAAGTTCAAATTCAGCCTCAGACATAACCCAGCTGTGTGACCCTAGGCAACTCCTTCAATTTTTGTCTGCCTTAGTTTTCTCATTTGTAAAATGAGGATAACAATCACATCTGCCTCCCAGATTTGCTGTGAAGACAAAAGGAAATATTTGTAAAATAATTTAGTAAATTAATATGATCACGAGTTGGCTACTAATTAATATAAGAGAGCATGAAAAAACTAATGAATGCCAGAATATGAATGAGTCCAGGCTTGCAAACCTTGTAGACTGGATGTATTGTGAAATTCTCAGAAACAATAGGAAGGTTTGGAGGAGGGACATTTAGAAGGGAAGGTAATAAATCCGTTTTTGTTCAAAGATCAGAGGATCATTTTGGGCACTACTGAAACAACTGAAAAACAAGAACAAGTGCCATTGTGTTTTGCTCTACTTAAACTATGTTCATTTCATGGTACCATGATTTAAGAAGCTTATTGCTATTTCAATGAGAGTCCATAAAGAGGGCAACCAGGAAGATGAAGGAACTAGGGATGCTAAGCTTTCTTAAAAGAAGATTTGGTGGAGAGAGCAAAGGTATATCTGTCTGAGAATCTGAAGGGCTCTCACATGGAGGAATGACTAGACTTCTTTAATTTAGCCCTACAGATCATAATAAAGCATAGTGGGTAAAAGTGGCAAAGGAGGAAATTTAAGCTTTTCCTAACAATCACTCTGGTCCAAAAATTTATTGTGTACCTTTAAGAGGTGGTGCATTCATTGTTCTGGGATGTCTTCAGAGCTGGATAAGCACTTGTTGGGTAGAGTGTAGAGAAGGGATTTCTTTCATGAATGGGTTGAACTCTATAGCCACAGAAGGCCCTTCTGATTCTGATTGTATGAATTCCATTTGTCTCACTTACTCTCATTCTGGGTGTCATTCTGTATCAGGAGCCTGAAGAACCAACTGAAATCCATCTGAGCTCTTAGAAGAGCTTTCTTCTTATACTCAATGTAGTCTTTCCCAAGTGCCTCGGTGACCCAGGCTTCATTGAACACAAGTTGCTCGTCCTCTTTATGATAGGAACACACCTGCACGTCATCAATGACATGAACTACAGTGAAGTTGAAGAGAGAATGTCTTGTACCCACTGCAATGAATCGATCCTCTTTCCTGTGCTGGCCTGTATCACAAGAAAGGGGAAAACAAAGCAAGTTCAGTAAGTGTATCCCTAGACCCTATCATGTCCTCCTACTCACCTCACTTCCAGACTTTGTGTCAATAGGATAACTATGCCAACTACCTGGGAACAGTCAAGAGGGTGAAGTGTCCCTAGGATAACTTGGAGCACAACACTAGTAGGTAATCTGTTAACAGATTGGGTCAGAAATTCTTCCTTGACGTAACAAGTACTTTTCTAACTCCAGTCTTCTGTTTTATCAAGGGGCAGACTGGGCTGTTAACATCAGAGGTGTTAGTGTAGAGAGAAATTAGTATCCTGCCTTATATAAGGGAGTATTGAAGGAGCAGGTTTAGTTAATGCACGGGTAGAGTATAGGAGCATTTTCATCCATTCTGATGTCAAAGGCAGTCATTAAATTTAAGAATGAGAAGCAATGTTAATATCCAAGAAAATGACCTAGTATCATTCTACAGCTAAGGACTGATGCAGACAAGATAATTGTATAAATCTGTATAAATATATTGGATCTAACATGCATTTCAACATATTTAACATGTATGGGACGACCTGCCATCTAGGGGAGGGGGCAGGGAAAGGAGGGGAAAAGTTGGAAGGTTTTGCAAGGGTCAATGTTGGAAAAATTACCCATACATATGTTTTGCAAATAAAAAGCTTTAATTAAAAAAAAAAGGACTGGTGCAGTCTGAGGAGACAAAGGGAAAGAGTCAGTTAACATACCTTGCAGTGCTTGGGGTTCTTCAGGGTTATTATCCACATAGGTAGGATCTTGTGCTTGGTTAGTTTTGTTTTCCTCTGAAAAGGGAAAGAAAGAGAGGTCTTATCAACGATTCCTCCATATATTTTATGAGGTCATAACTATTTCCTTAAAATATCCAGGAATATGTGTCACACTAGGAACATTCTGTGATGATTCTCACTCCATGCTCTGAAAAGTAGTGCCTGGAAAATGGTAAGCAAGCAGTGCTTTTTGACTTACTGACTTCTGAGTACAATCACAAGGGTAATTATAGAGGGCTGAAACTATTTTCCAAGCACTTGAGGCTAATTACCGATGGGACAATACTCTATGGGCCTGTGCTTGGAAAATGGTCCTTTCCACTATCCGTGCTGGCTCAATGATTGGTGTATACAGAAGACTGTAGGAGGGACTAGGGAGTGGAGTAAGACTAGCCAGAGTCAGTCTTTGGCGGTAGAAGGTGGTTGCGGAGATTCTGCTTCCACCCTGTTCAATCCTGCATCTAAGACCAAGAATAGACTAAGGACTTTTGCTTCTCCTGACTCCAGCTGATTCTGAGGTATCTGTGGTGCTAGTGTGGTCATTACAGGTAATATGTTATGAGGGATTTAAAGTTGAAGAACTTAGTCTAGAGTTTAGCTTCTATTTGGTTCTGGGCAAGTTACTTCTCTGGATGTCAATTTCTCCAGTCTAAAATAAGTCATTTGGTCATAGCAGTGCCAAATGAGTTGTAACTGGCCACAAATATCCTGTACAACTTCAGAATTTAGCCTCCATCAGGTTAAATTGTAATTAAGAAATGTTTAGCACAATATATAAAAATAAAATGCAACACTCATAATAATGACTTGTGGTTTTCTAAGTAAATGTATGGCTCTGAGCTGCTATTTGAGTTTGATACCCCTGAATCACTAACAGTTTTGATATTCCAAGTCCTATGGCTCTATGGATCAATAATGAGACCCCTTTTAGCTCAGAACCCTATCAAGGATGTACAAAACTGCTATTACTGATTCTTTGAGAGTGCTGAGGTTGAGGAAGCTCTGGTTGCTTTCAGCCGTATCTTACTCCACACTGAAGCAATGCTGCTAAGAAATTATTTAATGGTCCTATCAATTTTATCCCTTAGAGCAAATAGGAATGCTTTGATCATCAAAAAGATGTGGGCTGCTGAGGCATTGATGCTTGAACCTTGGAAGAAAGCTACTATGCCAATTCAAATTTTAAATTATCATTTAAGATAATGAGATGAATATCAGGTATTGTCTGGCAAGTAACTAGATTTTGGGAGGGTACATTTGAATAAGCTAAGAAATAAGATAGATAAGATTCCAAAGACTAGTATTCTACAGGGGAAATTGATTTAAGAGAGATGGGGTGCCATGATGAGGGAATGCCTAAATATCTTGTGATATATGAATAAAATGAAAAGTTACAGGGCTATTAGGAACTTGTGAAAAATTCAGAGAAGTTTGGGAAGACAAATGAATTGATAAAGTAAGGAGGGTCACAAAAGTAATGGAGAAAATAAGTACCACAGTATAAAGAGAAAAACATTTTTAAATGAAATTGAATATTAAGTAATGATAATAGATAAGCTTGACTCTTAAAAGAGAGTTGAAAAAATAATGCTTCCTTTAACATCATGGCAGAAGGAGGAATTAGGAATTTGGGTTACTATATATATCATCAGATGTGACAGATTTTTTTTTAGTTTTTCTAAGTTTATTTTCTTTTATTTATTTTTAAAAAGTCATTGTTACAATTATCAGTTCACTAAACAGGGGTCTTATTCAGAAAATTTAAAAAACTTAGTGTAGGGCCATAGATGGAATGCTGAAAGGGACTTCAGAAAGCATTCAGCCTACTCCTTTAATTTTAGAAATGATGAAACAGAAGCTGAGGGAGGTTGAGTGACATGCCCAAGATCACATGGTCACTTAAATTTAGTGGGAAAATTTGAATGCAAATCTTCAGATGTCAGAGCTAGTGTTATTTTAATTGTAGGTTCTTTCAAGACAAAATTCTTAAAATATAGATGCAAATTATTTCAATAAAGAAGCACATAAGTGTGATAAGTATCTCAAGTGACAGGAAATTGACCCAAAAAAGACTACAATTTAAACAACAAAAAAATGCAATTGAGGACAAGTAATGGGATGAGAACCAAATGATGACATAATCTGATAAGAATATTGGAAATGCCAGAATCCAGAATTATTTAACTCAGTGAGCATATAAGCCATCTTTGGCAGACATAGAAAACCCATAGGAAATAGAAATAATTTCCTATGACTCTCTATCTCCTCCATCCTTCCTATCATCATGGATCCATCTCCTCGCCAGCCAAATCCATAATCCAGACACCAATGCTAAAGGGCTTCATTTCTCACTTACTTTAAAGAAGTACACAGAAGGAAGAAGGAATTTGTGACCAAAGAAGAACTAGAAATCATTATTGATCACAAAATAGAAAATTTGATTATATCAAATTGAAAAGCTTTTATACAAACAAAATTAATGCAGACAAGATTAGAAGGGAAGCAATAAACTGGGAAAACATTTTTACAGTCAAAAGTTCTGAAAAAGGCCTCATTTCCAAAATATATAGAGAATTGACTCTAATTTATAAGAAATCAAGCCATTCTCCAATTGACAAATGGTCAAAGGATAGGAACAGACAATTCTCAGACAAAGAAATTGAAACTATTTCTAGCCACATGAAAAGATGCTCCAACTCATTATTAATCAGAGAAATGCAAATTAAGACAACTCTGAGATACCACTACATACTTGTCAGATTGGCTAGGATGACAAGAAAAGAAAATGTGTAATGTTGGAGGGGATGTGGGAAAACTGGTACATTGTTGGTGGAATTGTGAATACATGCAGCCATTCTGGAGAGCAATTTGGAACTATGCTCAAAAAGCTATCAGACTGTGCATTTGATCCCTTTGACCCAGCAGTGTTACTACTGGACACATATCCCAAAGATATCTTAAAGAAGGGAAAGGGACCTGTATGTGCAAGAATGTTTGTGGTAGCCCTCTTTGTAGTGGCCAGAAAATGGAAACTGAGTGGATGCCCCTCAATTGGAGAATGGCTGAATAAATTGTGGTATATGAATGTAATGGGATATTATTGTTCTGTAAGAAATGACCAGCAGGATGATTTCAGAGAGGCCTGGAGAGACTTACATGAACTGATGCTGAGTGAAATGAGCAGGACCAGGAGATCATTATATACTTCAACAACAATGGTACATGATGATCAATTCTGATGGACCTGGCCCTCTTCAGCCATGAGATGAACCAAATCAGTTTCATTTGTTCAATAATAAATAGAACCATCTACACCCAGAGAAAGAACTCTGGGAAATGAGTGTGAACCACTACATAGCATTCCCAATCCCTCTATTTTTGTCTTTCTGCATTTTTGATTTCCTTCACAGTAGTACACTACTTCAAAGTCTGATTCTTTTTGTGCAGCAAAATAACTGTATAGATATGTATACATATATTGTATTTAACATGTATTATTAGTCTACCTGCCATCTGGGGGACGGAGTGGGGGTAAGGAGGGGAAAAATTGGAACAAAAGGTTTTGCAATTGTCAGTGCTGAAAAATTATCCATGCATATATTTTGTAAATAAAAAGCTATAATAAAGAAAAAAAAGTACACAGTCTTGATCTCAGAAGACATTACCACTTGCTTCTCTCTGGCTCAAGAGAAAGATATATTTTCCTTCTGGTCTGCCTTAATCCTTAATGGTCAAAAGTGATATAAACAAGTAATAAAATAGGGAAGGAGAAAGGGAATCAACATTTATTGAGTATCTACTATCAAGTACCGTGCTAAGCACTTTTCACAAATATTATTACATTTGATTCTGACAAGAACTCTGTGAGATAGATACTATTGCTATCATTATTTCCATTTTATAGTTAAAAAAACTGAGGCCAACCAAGATTAAAGGATTTGCCTAGGGTCATGCAACTAATAAGTATCAGAAGTCAAATTTAAACTGAGGTTGCTTGACTATAGATCCAAAACTCTATGAAGTATACCACCAATTAGTTGTCTCTGCACAAAAGGTACAAAATTTAATAATAATAATAATAATAATAATAAATGTAATAATACATAGAGAGGTGAGGTTCCACTCTGCAACCCTTGGCATTTTTACCCTTTAGACAGACTGTCCCTAAAGGTTGTCGGTCTGTATCTCCTTTAATATTCTCTTTTATTCTTTTTAAAGGTTCTTCCAAAACTGGATTTGTCCTTTCTTCCCTATTCATTCCAGGAAGTTCACTTTGCTTTTTCTAAAACATTTTTTCTAATTAACTCCACTTGGTTTAGGTCACTTGAGAAACAAATTTAAAAGTTTTGAATTTTATTTTGTCTACTTTTTCTCTTTATCTTGTGCCTTCCCTGAACTGGCTGCAGGGGCTCTCTCTCCCTCCTTAGAGGGATTTCATTTGCTCAGTCCTCCTTCCCTCCCCGCCTCTGACTTACCTGCCTGCAGCTCGCTCAAAGCAAATACACCTAATAAGAGCAGCCAATATGTGAATGATTTTCTCCTCTTTCTTTTATTCTCCATTTCTATACTTTAGACAGCTTCTTGGTCTCTGAAGGAGTTAAGGGAAGTACTTCCCAATTATGAACAGAGGCTCTTGGATATATATATATGTAGATATGAGTTAAAGGGAAATAGAGTCTGCGGTTAGGGTAGGAAACTTTAGAGTCTATTTCTCCATCAGGTGTTGTTCCCCAAACCAGTGACTGACACAGTGCCACCCACATGTGTAAATGCCAACTGAATTCAAACGAAGAAGATAAAACATACCTTAGGGGACTCCATAGTCCAATGAGTAAAGCATTCCCAATTGTTAGGGAACCCTTGATTTAATAAATGAATTATGATAAATTATTAAGGGCTTACTATGTGCAAAGCACCATTCTATTCAGTGTAGACACAAAGACAAAATAATAATATTATAATGAAGGAGACAAGACACAGGAGCTGTCTGGAAGTGAGATAGAAAGAACCCATGGGTGAAATGGTAAAGCAGATGATGATTCTTTTTCTTTAATATCATCTGCATGGATCATAAGCAATTCCCAGACAATGCTCAGGGCTTTGGTCATTACAGCTTTCTTTCATGGGTGTTCAGGATCTGTGACTGCTGAGGAGCAGGACATGGGGTTAGACCCCACAGAGGTGATTAACAAGTGACTTTTCCACAACAGGAGTTGTTTACAGGGACTGGGTTATTAGCAGAGTTGTTGTCTGGGGAATATAGTTATTCTCAGGGTTCTTGGACTTACTTGCCACCAGTGGGGGAGATGCTATTCCTTCCCTCAAGGAAATCTTTAGATTAAAACCATAAATCCCTTTAAATTTATGTCCAAGTCTAACCACTTAGGCCAACAAAAGGCTATAGCTCACTAGTGCCATTACTGATGCTATAGAAATAAGGCCCTGAGTCATCAGGGACAAGGTGGCAAATTAGCTTTGTTTATGAAGCCAAAGGTCCCCTGACTACAATTGATCCAATTCAGTGCAACTCAACAAACTTTAAGCATCTACTATATGCAGAGCACACTAGGCACATAGATGTAGACACAATAATAAGTAGAGAGAGCTTTCATGGCAATGGCCACAATCTCTACAATACTGGGACTTTAATTGGATTAATTTCCAGGGTTTGATACTGATCTTCACAGGTAATATTTGAATGCTGGTGTCTAGCTGTCTGAAGATCAGACTTTTTCTTAGAGCTATATTATATTTCATCCCAGTGTGTGAATCTGTGTGAATGTCAGGCCTTCGCTTGCTTGTTTTATCTTGTCTTGTCTCAAATCTGTCCCTGGTTTTGGCTGCCACTTCCACACTGATGACCACCTCAACTTCTCCCTGGAGCTCAGTATTTGTGAACCCCAGATGCTCTGTTCATGCCAATCAATCAAGTAAGATTTTATTAGGCACTTACCATGAAACAGGGTCTGTTGTTTATCCTTCATTCAGGAAAAGGACCAGAAGATCAGGGACATGCAAGTGAATTGGATTTAAGTGAGGGAGGGCGATGCAAAATCACCAATCTTACTTCTCCCCAGGCACTGCACTAAGTACCAAATATATAAAAAGAAATCAATTTAGTTTCTGTCCTCCAGGAACTTACATTCTAATGAGGGAACAACATATGTAAACCAAAATATTTAAGTTAATATAGAGTTAATGGAAGCCAGTTATTGCTAGTATTCATCATTCTCAAAGAGGATCACATCATCAATTGGACTTAAGTGAGGTAGAGCTTCACAAAGTCATCATTAGAGTACTTAGTAACTGAGAGAAAACCTACTGGAGGATTTTTAAGGGTCAGAAATTGGAAGGGATTGGAAATGAAATGTCATGTGCAAATAACACCACAAATGAGGCCATTATGGCTGTCTGGTATGTAGTAGAAAGTAAGAAGTTTGGAAAGGCATGTTAGGGAACAGGTTATGATAAGTTTTTTATGAGAATATTATTTTCCCCTAGGGAGTAATAGGGAACCACTGGAGTTAATTGAACAGAGAGTTGAAGTAATCAGGCTTTAGGCAAACACTTGGGCAGCAGGGTGCAGGAGGGCTCTGAGTAGGGAAAGCCCTCAGGCAGTGAAATCAATTAGGAAACTATTAAAAAATTCAGGGGAGAGTTGATGAGGATCTGAACTAGAATAGGGGCTTTATAATAAAGATATAGATGATATAAAAAATGTTGTAGAGAAATAAATTACAATATTTAACAAGTGATCAAATCTGTGTTTTGTGTAACTCTTACCCTAGGTAACTGGAAAGATAGTGGTGATGTCAACAATAACAGTGAAATTAAGACAGAGAGAGGGTTTGGAGGAAAAGGTCATGAATGCTATTTTGGACATCCTGGGTTTGCCAACAGGATGTCTAATAGGAAATTCATGATGAGGAACTGGTTTGTAGCAGAGAAAGTAGATGGAAAATTCGACTTGAGAATCATTTGGTAATGATGGTAACTGAGCACATAGGAGCAAATAATAAAAGAGGGCCTAAAAAAGAGGCCTGAAAGACACCCTCAGTTATTTTATGCAATTTGAATAAAAATTCAGCAAAATAGAGAAGGAGCCCCAGTATAACAGATAAAAGTAGAACCAAGAGAACAGTCACAGAAAGCTAGAGAGGAGAATCTTTTTTTTAATAGCTTTTTATTTACAAGTTATATGCATGGATAATTTTTCAGCATTCAGCATTAACAATTGCCAAACCTTTTGTTCCAGTTTTTCCCCTCCTTCCCCCCATACCCACCCCTATATGGCAGGATGACCAGTAAATGTTAAATATATTAAAGTATAAATTAAATACAAGAATTTATACAAAAGTATAAATTATATACAAGACCGAACTATTATTTTGCTGTACAAAAAGAATCGGACTTTGAAATATTGTACAATTAGCCTGTGAAGGAAATCCAAAATGCAGGTGGGCAAAAATATAGGGATTGGGAATTCAATGCAATGGTTCTTAGTCATCTCCCAGAGTTCCTTCTCTGGGTGTAGCTGGTTCAGTTCATTACTACTCCATTGGAACTGATTTGATTCATCTCATTGCTGAAGATGGCCAGGTCCATCAGAATTGATCATCATATAGTATTGTTGTTGAAGTATATAATGATCTCCTGGCCCTGCTCGGTTCACTCAGCATCAGTTCATGTAAGTCTTTCCAGGCCTTTCTGAAATCATCCTGTTGGTCATTTCTTACCAAGCAATAATATTTCATAATATTCATGTACCACAATTTGTTCAGCCATTCTCCAATTGATGGGCATCTACTCAGTTTCCAGTTTCTGGCCACTACAAAGAGGGCTGCCACAAATATTCGTGCACATACAGGTCCCTTTCCCTTCTTTAAGATCTCTTTGGGATATAAGCCCAGTAGTAACACTGCTGGATCAAAGGGTATGCACAGTTTGATAATTTTTTGAGCATAGTTCCAAATTATTCTCCAGAATGGTTGGATGTATTCACAATTCCACCAACAATGTATTAGTGTCCCTGTTTTCCCACATCTCCTCCAACATTCCGCATTATCTTTCCCTGTCATTCCAGCCAGTCTGACAAGTGTGTAGTGGTAGCTCAGAGTTGTCTTAATTTGCATTTCTCTGATTAATAATGGCTTGGAGCATTTTTTTTCACATGGCTAGAAATAGTTTCAATTTCTTCCACTGAGAATTTTCTGTTCATATCCTTTGACCATTTATCAATTGGAAAATGGCTTGATTTCTTATAAATTAGAGTCAATTCTCTATATATTTTGGAAATTTATCAGAACCTTTGGCTGTAAAAATATTTTCCCAATTTATTGTTTCCCTTCTAATCTTGTCTGCATTAGTTTTGTGTGTACAAAAACTTTTCAATTTGATATAATCAAAATTTTCTATTTTGTGATCAGTAATGATCTCTAGTTCTTATTTGGTCATAAATTCCTTCCTCTTCCACAGGTCTGAGAGGTAAACTATCTTGTTCCTCTAATTTATAATCTCATTCTTTATGCCTAGGTCATGAATCCATTTTGATCTTATCTTGGTGTATGGTGTTAAGTATGGGTCGATGCCTAGTTTCTAACATACTAGTTTCCAATTTTCCCAGCAATTTTAGTCAAACAGTAAGTTCTTATGCCAAAAGCTGGGGTCTCTGGGTTTGTCAAACACTAGATTGCTATAGTTATTGACTGTTTTGTCCTTTGAACCTAACCTGTTCCACTGATCAACTAATCTATTTCTTAGCCAATACCAAATGGTTTTAGTAACTGCTGCTTTATAATATAATTTTAGATCTGGTACAGCTAGGCCACCTTCATTTGATTTTTTTTTCATTAATTCCCTTGAAATTCTTGACCTTTTGTTTTTCCATATGAATTTGGTTGTTATTTTTTCTAGGTCATTAAAATAGTTTTTTGGGAGTCTGATTGATATAGTGCTAAACAAATAGATTAGTTTAGGTAGTATTATCATCTTTATTATATTTGCTCACCCTATCCAAGAGCATTTAATATTTTTCCCGTTGGTTAGATCAGACTTAATTTGTGTGAAAAGTGTTTTGTAGTTTTGCTCATAAAGTTTCTGATTTTCCCTTGGCAGATAGATTTCTAAGTATTTTATACTCTCAGTAGTTACTTTAAATGGAATTTCTCTTTGTAACTCTGTTGGATTTTGTTAGTGATATATAAGAATGCTGATGATTTATGTGGGTTTATTTTGTATCCTGCAACTTTGCTAAAGTTGTGGATTATTTCTAATAACTTTTTAGTAGAATCTCTGGGGTTCTCTAAGTATACCATCATATCATCAGCAAAGAGTGATAATTTGGTTTCCTCATTGCCTACTCTAATGCCTTTAATTTCTCAACTCTTATTGACAAAGCTAGCATTTCTAATACAATATTGAATGGTAACAGTGATAGTGGAAACCTTGTTTCACTCCTGATCTTATTGGGAATGGTTGCAGTTTTTCCTCATTACATATGATGTTTACTTATGGTTTTAAATAGAGGCTACTGATTATTTTAAGGAAAAGTCCATTTATTCCTATGCTCTCAAGTGTTTTTAATAGGAATGGATGTTGGATTTTATCAAATGCTTTTTCTGCATCTATTGAGATGATCATATGGTTTTTGTTAATTTGGTTATAAATATGGCCAATTATATTGATAGTTTTCCTAACATCGAACCAGCCCTGCATTCCTGGTATAGATCCTACTTGATTTATCCTGGGGATGATTTTTTTGT
Organism: Antechinus flavipes; assembly: GCF_016432865.1. Lineage (NCBI taxonomy): Eukaryota > Metazoa > Chordata > Mammalia > Dasyuromorphia > Dasyuridae > Antechinus > Antechinus flavipes. The sequence continues at coordinate 23,515,289 of NC_067399.1, forward strand.
AGTCTTTTTGCTAATATCTTATTTAAGATTTTAGCATCAACATTCATTAGGGAGATTGATCTATAATTTTCTTTCTCTGTTTTCAACCTACCTGGTTTAGGTATCAGTGTCATGTCTGTGTCATAAAAGGAATTTGGTAGGACTCCTTCATTCCCTATTTTATCAAATAATTTATATAGCATTGGGGCCAATTGTTCTTTAAATGTTCAATAGAATTCACATGTAAATCCATCTGGTTGATTAATAGCTTGTTCTATTTCTTTTTCTGAAATGGGACTATTCAAGCAATTTACTTCCTCCTAGAGAGGAGAATCTTAAGGAGAAGAAAAATGATCTACAGAAAGGTCAAGAAGATATATGAGTCAACAGAGTAGAACAAAAAGATGAATGAATTTAATGTCAAAGGACAGGTGTTCAAATCCCTTGGGTTTGAATTAACTTGAATGTTTGCTCCCTTTGTGATCTCAGGAAGCTATCTGACATCTCTGAGCCTCAGTTCCATTGCTTGTCAAATAGGAGGATTGGACTAGCTACCATATTGTGACCCCCTTCCCTCTCTAGATTTCTGATCCTTTTGTTATTATTGAGTCATTTCAGACATGTCTAATTCTCCATGACACTATTTGGGGTTTTCTTTGCAAATTCACTGGAGTGGTTTTCCATTTCCTTCTCCAGCTCATTTTATAGGTGAAGAAACTGAGGCAAATAGGGTTAAATTATTTGCCAGAGTCACATAACTAGTAATTGTCTGAGGTGATGAGTCTTCCTGATAAGACTATCCACTGCAGCACCACCTAGTGGCCCCTCTCTGGTACTATAGATCTATGAATGCACTTATTCCTTTTTCTAACTTCTCTAGTCCTAATATTGGAATTACCAGTCTCCCAGTATCATAAATCAGGAGCAGATTTGAAATCTTTTCTTTACTACTTCAATTATCCAATCAGCCATCATGGGCTGTGGATTCAGCCTCCATGATATTCTTCGTATTTCACCACACTTTTCCAACTGAGTTTCAAATGTCCTTCTTCAACTCTTCATCTCTTCTCATTTATTCTGTTGTAATAGTTTCTTAATAGGTTTCCCGACTTCTCATCTTTCCCGTCTTTTCTTCAGCATGGCCATGTAATCTTCCTCATATCCTACCTTGTACAAGTCATTCCTGTACAAAAATCTGTAGACAATAACACATTAAATTCCTAATTTGAGCATTAAAGCTTGTTTGTTGGTTTCTTTATACTGTGGCTTCTACCTACATTTCCAGTCTTTTAACTTTCTTCTCCCTTTTATATTCATTCTATAAATAACTGGAGTTTTCTCCACATTGCATTTTTATCCTGTCTTCTCCTGTTTCTATATCTTGACTAATATGGTCCTCATTTTATGGAATGAACTCCTTTCTTACTCCAATTTCTATCTGTTGAGTGTCTTTGTTTCTTTATTGCTTGAACTCATGCTATTCATGTTGCCTTCCCTCAGTACTGACTGAGGAAAAGTGAACTCTCATCAGATTTTTCATAGCACTTTTTCCTAGACCTTTTGCATTTTCTCACTTTCCTTCATATTATAGTTTATTTTGTGTATATCTCCTCCCTTCTCCAGTAGGAATCAAATGATTAATAAGGGACTCTGAGACAACCTTAGGGTCTTCTATAAATTCCCTTAGTCAATTCTTCTTCTTCCTTGGAGATCCTCTTTGTAGCCTCTACCCACAGTCTGAAGTCTAGTTCTCCTGTTAACAGCCACCTACTTGACACATGGCTTTGCTCACTTCCCCTGTAGTGGTCAACAATTGATTCACCACCAAAAGACTTCTCCCTAAATTCCAAGTTCCTGGGTTGCCTTTCCAGTGTAAGAGGTGGGCTGAGCTCCAGATACCACAGAAACCAAAAGATTAGTATTAAAAGGGGAAGACTACATGTCAAAAGAGTAGATTATGCTGGAAAGAATGGTGAATGAAATATTTTTTTGTTGAAAAGGATGACCAGGGATAGGAAGGATTTTCTTGTGAAGTCCTTATCATTACTGTCCCTCTCACTCCTTCAGCATTCATCAACCCAATCTGCAGGAACATATTACTCTCCCCAAAATCAATGTAGGTTTGTGATTTAATGCAATGGAATTTCTTTTTGGAGGTGGGAACATTTAATATGACATATACAAAGCTTCTAAACCCCTGGGATGTGAACAATTATTTCTGAAGCCTGTGATCATGAGGTCGATTAATTCTTTTTTGGTCACATGCTGCATTATTAGATCTGCCCTAATGGCTTTAGGAGATGTGGGGAAAAAAGTGTGATTGACTAGTCTTTGCTTTTGAGTGCATTCTTAATCAATCAGTGAGTTTTTACTAAATGCTTACTATATGTCAGGTACTTTGTTAATGGTGGAAATAATATACGTGTGTGTGTGTATGTGTAGTTTCTGTTTTCAAAGAGCTTAGGTACATGGAAAATAATAACTAACATTTCCATAGCACTTTATGGACTACAAAGTGTTTACAAATATTTCATTTGATATTCACAACAACCTCTGTAGTATAGGTACTATCATTATCCTCATTTTAGAGATGAGGAAATTGAGGGGGAAAGGGTAAGATTGGGCCAGGATCACAGAACTGCTGAGGAGAGATTTCAATTCAGCCCTTCTGTGTCCACTATCCCAAAGTAGAAATGTCATAATCTTGGAAAACATTCAAATTGAGTTTCTTTTTTGCTGCTGTTTTTGTTTTTTAATTATGTAGTTGTAGTGCCAGAGTATATTATTTTCCTGGATTTGCATGCTTCATTTGACATCAGTTCAGAAAGATGCGTCAGACTTGAGAAGATCAAAAAGACGGATTTTCTTTTTTTTTTCTAACTTTTTATTGATAGAACTCATGCCAGGGTAATTTTTTACAACATTATCCCTTGCATTCATTTCTGTTCCGATTTTTCCCCTCCCTCCTTCCACCCCCTCCCCCAGATGGCAAGCAATCCTTTACATGTTGAATAGGTTACATTATATCCTGGATACAATATACGTGTGCAGAACCAAACAGTTTTCTTGTTGCACAGGGAGAATTGAATTCAGAAGGTATAAATAATCCGGGAAGAAAAACAAAAATGCAAGCAGTTTATATTCATCTCCCAGTGTTCTTTCTTTGGGTGTAGCTGCTTCTGCCCATATTTGATCAATTGAAACTGAATTAGCTCTCTTTATCGAAGAGATCCACTTCCATCAGAATACATCCTCAAATAGTATCATTGTTGAGGTATATAATGATCTCCTGGTTCTGCTCATTTCACTCAGCATCAGTTCATGTAAGTCTCGCCAGTCCTCTCTGTATTCATCCTGCTGGTCATTCCTTACAGAACAATACTATTCCATAATGTTCATATACCAGAATTTACTCAACCATTCTCCAATGGATGGGCATCCATTCATTTTCCAGCTTCTAGCCACTACAAACAGGGCTGCCACAAACATTTTGGCACAAACAGGTCCCTTTCCCTTCTTTAGTATCTCTTTGGGGTATAAGCCCAGTAGAAACACTGCTGGATCAAAGGGTATGCACAGTTTGATAACTTTTTGAGCATAGTTCCAAACTGCTCTCCAGAATGGCTGGATGTGTTCACATTTCCACCAACAATGTATCAGTGTCCCTGTTTTCCCACATTCCCTCCAACATTCCACATTATCTTTCCCTGTCACTCTAGCCAATCTGACAGGTGTGTAGTGGTATCTCAGAGTTGTCGTAATTTGCATTTCTCTGATTAATAATGATTTGGAGCATATTTTCATATGTCTATAAATAGTTTCAATTTCTTCATCTGAGAATTGTCTGTTCATATCCTTTAACCATTTATCAATTGGAGAATGGTTTGATTTCTTATAAATTAGAGTCAATTCTCTATATATTTTGGAAATGAAGCCAAAAAAGACGGATTTTCAAAGAAGCAAAAGATGAATTCTTCAACTATAAACAAATGATGATTACAATTCTTAGAAAATTCTGCAAAGTAGAGGGTTTTCAAAAGTCTTAGTGCTATTAAGACTTTAAGAATTTCATCAAAACTTTTGTGATACCTTTTATTATTAGAGTGTAACATATGGAGGCAATTCCAACTCCATGGTAGAACCCTGTGGTAGATCCTGTGGATCCATTTCCACTCAAAGTCATAGTTTGTGAGCCCCCACTAATGTATTTAGATGTACTAATCAGTCAGAGAACACACATGCAATTCAAAACAAAGGCATTTATTGAAAGTTCATAGTTAGAAAAGTAATGAGAAAATGTCTTCCCCATAAAGTTGGGACACATTTTGAAACACAGACACATAACATAAAAACAATGAACAATGGAAAGAACTCATAGAGAATATATGTAAGGATATACAAAAAGAATATGTGTGTAAGAATACATACAAAAGGGACATAAGTGATCAAACACACTCATGAAGAGTGTACCTCTAATGCTATAAAATCATCTCCTAGTGATATTATCATATTGTTTCCCTGAACTGGAAACTTAAAGTCCTGAGTGACATGCGGTCTATTGTTCCTTCTCAGTCAATAATCTGACTGACATCCCTATCAGTGAATAATCTGATAAGCGCTGGTCCTTACTGATATTGTGTGGCTGCTATTCTTGCCCCACTGGTCTTTTGGTCATTTTCAATTGTTGCCCAGTGAAGGTCTACCAAGAATGAAGTGGGGATGCTTCTCTCTGCCTCCAGATCCAGCTTTAGTTGGAAGCCTCAGGTGGGCTTCTATCTCTTCTTCATAAATACCAGAAGTCTTTTCACAAAAGTTACTTTAAAAATGAATCTGCTCATCAATCAACAGCCATTTGTTAAGCACTTACTAGAGTGTATACCAGCCACACAAAGTGCTGGAGATACTAAGAAAAAAATGGGGATTAGTCTCTGCTCTCCAGGAAAACAGTGTTTTTGATCACTAATGAAGGAGCGCCTTCTTGCTGGACACGTTGTTTAACATGAACAGACATCTAGGAGCAACCACAATTTTAAATATATATACACACACACATCAACTATCTCTAATATGCTATCTGAGGAACTTTCCCCACCTCTTCAAAAACCAACCCCTCTAACTTTGATAGGAATAATCCCCATCCAACATGAGATGACATAACCTACTAGTGCAGTAAGGGTTTGAGAGTGCAACATAAATGTTAGGACTTAATCTTCCTCACTATTCCGAGACTTCCTCAAAAACCTAGGTTTTTTTCTCATTAATCCTAGGAATTTCTTAAATCTATTTCTACTAAAATTTTGAAATGTTATTAATGTTACTGGCACTATCTTGGTTCCTTGGGCCTTTCTAAGGATTTTCTGCAATTCCTAGAACCTCTATTTCCACTCGCACACCTACCATGCAGAGGCTAATTCTTTCCAGTGAAAAGACATCCCCCTTGACAATGATAGGAGGGTATAATCCTGATTGAGCCTTCCTTGACCCAAGTAAGGATGAGAGATCAAGAACCCTTGAGAATAAAGGACTCACAGACAATATCTGACCTACAAGATTTGAAGAATCTCCAACTAGAATATTGATAAATAGGCCAATTGATAAAATTAATAGAATTGAAATGGAGAGTCATAGAAGGAAAGGAACTCATTCTTTCACCTTTTAGTTACTCCTGCTTAGTGTGGATCCTTCAACTAGGCCTAGGCTAGGGAAGTGGAAAGTAGATTGAGATAATGACCCTGTGGGAAAGGAACAGCCCCTTCTTTCAGATATCTTCAGGCCAGAAAAAGGAAAGAAAATGTGCTCAGTAGATGCAAACATAGAGACAGATGAACAAGGACATAACCTGAAACTCACGAAAGGTCTTGGAATGATTCTGAAATAAACTCTGCCATGTTGAGATAACCAGAAAAATCCACTCAAAATAAAGTGAGCTGCTAGTGTCCTGGAAAGGGTAAGGAGAGACTTTGAAGAAAATGGAGTAGAAGAAGAAAATGGAGCCAGATGGTTGACCAGTAAGCCAGAATATGGAGGATAGAATTTCAGCTGGATCTTGTCTTTACCCTTAAGGACAATATATATAGTTATTTGTTTTGTATTTCTTTGTGGAATTTGTTTACTTTACTGATTGATGAGTAATTCCTTTTTTTTTTAATCCTCATCTATATTCTGTGATTAATCCAAGTAAGTCATAAGGGTGAGTTCTCCTCTGGGCTTTGATCTCATGCATCTCTAACCAATATGTGCCTTCCAATAACAGATTTGGAAAACAAAATTTCTAAGTTGGAGAAAATCTGTCAGAAGAGACATAAAAATGCAACAATACTAAAAGAAAATACAAATTCTATATAAATAACCTTGAAAATAGGGTATACTGAGAATTTGGGGATAATAGGTCTCCCAGAAGATAACAAAAATCAAACAACTACAATTATAATATAGAAAATATAACAAAATTTTCTAGGACTTTTAAAAACACACAATAAAACAATGATCAAAGAGAATTCAAATCACTCTTACAACTCCAAGATATATGGTGCTTAGATTTAACAGTTTCAATAATAAACACATTTTGCAATTTGCAATTTGAAAGATGTTCAAATAGAAAAGAAAGTCAAATTGAAGAACATAGGATTATTTTATATTCCAAAGGGAAGAGAAGAGTGTATTGTAAGAACAAAAACCCAGAGTTGGTTATTTGACTTAAAAACACAATATAAAGAATTATGAAGGCAGAATTACATATATTTTTAAATTACATATATATGTATGTATGTATATATATATATATATATAAACACATTTTTTAATTGTTTATCAAAAGCATATAGAGTAGGAAGAGCATGGATTTTTAATCTCAGATCTGCTATAGGAATCTGGACAACTCACTTAATTTTCCTGGATTTTAACTTTTCCATTGGTAAAATAAGGGATTGGGACTATATACTTTTTAAATTTCCTTGCAATTCTGAATGTTTTATAAATTTAGAGTTTTGAAGGGACCTCAGAGACCCTCTAACCTAACCCTCTCATATTATTATAGGAAAAATGAGACCCAGAGAAGTGAAACTACTTGTCCAAAGTACATTGACCTAGACCTAGATTTAAGTAGCCTTAGAGCTACTTCATACTTCAGGCAGATATAGAGGCAGAGGCAGGATTTCAATTAATCAAGTATTATGTTATTACTCCAAGCTCAGCCTCCTCTCTACTCCACAAACGGTCCTATAATCATATGATAATCATATGATCGTGAACCTTTATCTAAAACATTCTGGAGGAATTAAGACTTCACTGGAAGAGTGAAAATTACAATTATAACTGCAGATATTTGCAAGTATTGAACTTTTAGGAAGGATATGGTCCTAATCTTGTATAACAGGTAAGATGCTTACTCACCACATATAATTGGCCTAAAAAAATCTGGTCTGATAAATTCTCAGAATTTCAAAGACCATCCCATTTATGAAAAAAAAATACTTCTAAAACATTTCCAATCATTGCTCATCTAATCTTTGAACGAATGGAGTACGGGAGGGGAAACAATTTCTCTTCCAGCAGTACATTCTATATGTTAATATCTCATCATGACTAACAATAATAATTTAACTAATAAACATTTATTAAGCACTTCTGTATGCCAGGCACAGGGCTAAATATTGGGAAAAGTTTTTTAAAAGGTGAAACTAGCTCTCATGGACTACCTATGCTAATGAAGAGGATCACATGCAATTAATTTGGAATAAGATATATACAGAGTGCTTGAAAAAGTACAGGGAAGTACAGAGTTCAAGGAAAAGAACAGATCCTAATGAGCTTAAGTATGGTGCTTTCTTTCTTGCTTTCTTCCCTTAGAGCCAGATGAGATGTCTGTTATCCCCAATGGCACTATCACCTTCTCCTAATTGGCCACAAGCTGCTTGCCCCAGATCTGTCTTGTTAATCTGAGAGAAATTCACTGAACAGGCTACATGGGAAAGGGGAGCTCCAGTGTCATCCTGCCCAATAGTGATGATTTCTAAACCTGAGTCATCTTGGAGCTCCCCCAGGTGCCACAGGGGCAAATTACACTTGTACTGTGGATTACAGTGATCTGGAGAAAACAGTTATTTCCCTCACCCTGGTGAGTGTTTCAGCCAAGCTGGTTGGGCCAGATCTTAGGGGTTCAAGCTATGGAATTCTGCAATCCCCTATTCATGTTCATCCCTAAAAGTAAATGGCTCATTGGCAAATATCTTACTGGCTATATATTCCATTCCCACTAGAAAAATTGCCTTCCCTTACCCCTATTGATTTGTTGGCTCTTTCCTGCAGTGTAGAGGATGGGAACTCTGAAAAGGCTACTTAAATCTAGGTCAGCATGGTGCTTATAGTTAAGTACCTATTCAATATGAAGTAATGGTTCTCTAAGCACAATTTAATGTGAATCAATCTAGCTGTCATATATTTAGGGTAATATGCTGATGTAATGTTCTACAGTTGTGCATGCTGAGAGAGTTGTGCATGCTGAGAGAGCTTTCTGTCTCTGAGACTCCTTAAGTATTTAAGGAGTATTTAAGGAGTCTCAGAGACAGAAAGCTCTCTCAGCCACAGCTCTCGGCCACAGACACAAGAGAAGATGCCAGATTCCAGACTCAATCTTTGACCAAATCACATGGTAGCTCTCCCGCCTCCTTTACTCCCCCACTAAGACCAAGGACTCAGGCTGATTGTGAGGTCCTCCAGAGAGCTAGTCCAGACATTACACTGCAGCTTCTGGAAAGTCCCCTAAGAAGAAACCTTGGGCTGTGACTCTGAGCATCCTGGAAGGCTTTATCTTGGTGCATTTATTACCTGAAAGAAGAAGTCCACATGTATGTGGCCAGAAAGAAAAGAGTGAAAAGGGAAGATCACCAAGGGACATAACAAGTTGCCATTTTGGGGTGCTATTTGCAATACTGCGTCTTGTAAAAAGAATTCAAGAAGTACAAGCTGGAAATGAGCTTGATGACATCTTAATAGAAATCATATAAAAACAGAATTCTGCTACTCAAGAATCTCCACAACAAGAGATCATATACCCATGGCTCAAAGATCTTGAGTAATGGGGAGCTCACTATTTTATGAAGCAGCCCCTTCATTTTGGGTTCTCAGCCTTAATCCCACCTCCAACTGGCCTATCCTTCTAAGAGATGGAGCAAGGAAGGGAAATCACAGTATCACCATTTAATTATCTTCACAGGAGAATGAGGTGAACCTTTACAATTCTGCAAATAGGGAGTGAGAAAGTGTCAAGAAAAAGTGGTCAAGAATAAGGAAGAACTCTTCTTTTAATGAGGTTCTGGCTTATGATTGTACAATGCTTTCTGGGAATTCCCCCAAAATTTATCCCAGACCTTTCATATGGTACATGCAAAATAAAAGCTCCCTACTCATGTTTTGTCTCTTTAGTAGCTAGCATACTTCACAATTATTATATGCTCAAAGGCTTGTTGAATTCAATAGCACATTTTGCCCATCCAAATGATGCAGGGGACATCAACCCCAAAATAAGAACATTTAACTTTGATATAAAACTATATAAAACTTTGATATAAACTTATGGAAATGACAAGCAAAAGAATTAACAAATAGAAACAATCTCATCCCCTATAAAAATAGTTTCAATTACCTATGCCTTCCTAAATGACTGATAGAATGGGGAAACATTAAAAGGGCTAATCTTCCTTCAGAATGGGGACAGATTTTGGGGGGACCTATGTCCAACTCCCTCTTAGCACATTGTCTTCATGTTATATCTGCATCTCTTTTCCCCATCAGTCATGGACTATGTCACCCACAAAAGACTAGGTATTCCTTAAGAGCAATGACTGAATATCCTCCATCACAATTAGAGTTCAATATTCTAAGGCTGCCCTCCCTTTTCTTCACCCAGGTTCACCTGCCTCATTCTCTCTCAGATCAAATACCTCTAGAATGAATATCCAGAATAAGAATGACCTTCTCTTTTGCTTTCTCTTCCAGCTCACCATTCTCTTCTGCTGAAGACTGTTTGATTTCCTCCACCATTTTTGTAGCCCCCAGTGCCCATGTCCTGTTACTCTGATAATGACTGAGGGGAAAATTAGGCTCCTTTGTGCCCCAGAGTCCCAACTCCTTCTTCTCCTCTATCTGGGGTTGGGTCTACGGCTCTGCCCTCCTATCATCACTAGCTGGGACATCTGCTGTTATAAAGGGGCTGCCACGTCTTGGTGACTATGAGAGTGGAAGTGAAATGGAGTCTGTGGTGAAAAGAGGAAACCACAGAACATAATCACCACCAGGTGTTTATGGGGAGATGAAGCACGAGGACTGACACAAGGGCATGAACATAGGTGGTTTTTGAACATTAATGAAGTTGCTTTATTTGTTGTTATTGTTGCTTATTGGGGGATTTTTTTTTCAGTCATGTCTCTATGATGGGGTTTTTCTTGGCAAAGATACTGGAATGATTTGCCATTTATTTTTCCAGTTCAGTTTTTATAGAAAAGGAAACTGAGGCAAACAGGGTTAAGTAACTTGACTGGGATCACTCGTAAGTATCTGAGATCAGATTTGAACTCAGGATTTGATTTGAACTTCCTAATGCCAGGCCCAGCACTCTATATACTATGGTGCCCCTTACCTACTCCTAAGTTGATTTAAGGAACTACTAATTCTGGGTTAAGTCCACTCTTGACACTCTAAGTTTGGTGGAAAAGTAAAAACATGAGTTCTTAGTGAGTCCATATTCTGATGAGGGAGAAGGTCCCTGTCCTAAATAATTTTATGATCTAATAGTAACGTCAAAGTCTCTGATTTACTCTCTGTTCCCTGTTGGAATCCTTACAAAAGTTTTAAGTCATTAGAATTGATAGAGACAATAATTATCTAATTTAGCATGGTTCAGTATGATTGATCTGATCCTACAAGGAGATGTTATGGGCCAGAACTTGAAACAAGGTACTAAGTGGAATTGATGGAACCAATGCTTGTTTGCTTGGGTTTGCACCTTTAAGAGTTTACACATTAGAGCTCACACATTGGAGTTCACAAGTATGGGAGATTCACAAAGTTAACTTTGTAACTTTGTGAATTCACACTTCCCATAATCCCACTCTCAGAGGAGGAGTCAACCTTTGAGAGAGCATAAAAACAGCTGAGCTCAGTCAGCAGAGTTCAGTTGAAAAGATTCAGAGTGGAGGAAAGTCAGTTCAGAAGAAGCCACGAGTTGGAGTTGATTCAGAGAGAGGCTGAAGCTAGCAACAAGAGCTCTCGGAACCAAAGAAAGCTAACTGGGCTATTTTGGAAGAAACAATAAAGAACTACTTTAACACCTGGCTGCATTTGAAGTGATTATTACTTTGAACTGAAACTAAGGCTGCCTCCAGAAAATCTCCCCAAGAAACCTGCTCCCAGAGAACCATTATATTATATAAAAGAAGAGAACACCAAATTTTGTTAAAGTAGGTCTTTATTATTTCTTCCAAAATAGCCCAGTTAGCTTTCTTTAGTTCCTAGAGCTCTTGTTGCTAGCTTCAGCCTCTCTCTGAATCTTGGTTCTGCCTGACTGCAGATTAGCTTCTCAATCTCCCGAACTGAACTCTCACTCTGTCAGTCTTCCAAAATCACTTCTGGCTCTAGCTCAACTCTGAGCTCCTTGAAGAAGGAGCAGTTTTAGGCTCCTTCTGTGTCCTTGGGGTTTAACACAGTTTATGACATCTACTAAGCAATTAATAAATTTCTATTTTGATGAGAGAAGATAAAAGATCCAAAGCAAAGATAGAGCAAAGTGCTTGAACTTCCCTAGGCTAAGGCATTTAATTTACAAAATGATAGTATTTTCCTCTCTAGACTTCCTCTAAGTGAATGATACATTCATATTTCATGAGAGTGCTTGGCAAAGTGATTCCATTTCTCCTTGTGGATAAAATAATGTTATATCAGCTGAATTATAGGCATGAGATGCAACTGGAGTCAGTCGAATGACTGGATTTAAAGCATAGTCATCAATCCCTTTTAACTCCTTCAGATGCAAACAGTGTGGCCAATGGAAAGAAAGCAGAAAGAACAATTGAGAGAAACCCTAAAAAGCAGCTCTAAAGAAAAAAAAAAGCAATTTGTTCTATGTAGAGATGGCTGAAGTGTTCTATTTTTCAGTATTTAATTTGCATACAGTAAGGATTCATACAGTGATTAACAACCAACTCTTCAAAAATCCAACTCAATTTTAAGTTCAATCTTCATTGTTAATATTTTCTCCATCACTTTTAAAGTATAGGAATCAAACAATGAATCTCTAATTTTTAATATTTGCTTATTTTCTAGGTATAATGATCACACTAAAAACTTACCAGTTAGCTCTTGTTGCCATATGCACTGGTTCCAGTGTACCTTTGCATAAAACTGGAATGAGGACTTTGAAGGCAATAGATAGAAAACTGATTCCTAGATGTATTTTGTGATTATGTGGCAAGTGTATATATCAAATTTCTTTTTTTTTAATTTTATTTTATTTAATAATAACTTTGTATTGACAGAATCCATGCCAGGATAATTTTTATACAACATTATCCCTTGCAATCGCTTATGTTTCGTTTTTTCCCCTCCCTCCCTTCACCCCCACCTCCCAAGATGGCAAGCAGTCCTATATATGTTAAATATGTTGCAGTATATCCTAGATACAATACATATTTGCAGAACCGAACAGTTCCCCCGCTGCACAGGGAGAATTGGATTCAGAAGGTAAAAATAACTCGGGAAGAAAATCAAAAATGCAAATAGTTCACATTCATTTCCCAGTATTCCTTCTTTGGGTGTAGCTGTTTCTGTCCATCATTTATCCATTGAAACTCAGTTAAGTCTCTTTGTCATAGAAATCCACTTCCATCAGAATATATCCTCATACAATATCGTTGTCGAAGCGTATAATGATCTCCTGGTTCTGCTCATCTCACTTAGCATTAGTCCATGTAGGTCTCTCCAAGCCTCTCTAGTATATATCAAATTTCAATATAGTTGGTAGGATTGTGGATTTGGGGTTCATTACCATGAGAAAGGGATGAGTCACCTCAATGAAGAGATCTTGCTTTTGGCTTGAGATTGCACCCACTTCTGTAACTTGGAAAAGCAAGCTGGAGAAAAGATAGGTTTTGCATGACCATGAGGCTTGGGAAACTGACATGGAACAAGTCGGGCTTTTGCCTGAGCTGCCATCTACTAAGTGGAAGAAACTTTTCAGAATCCAGCTAAGTAAGCAGTCTAATGAACAACTTAGATCCTAATTTAGAGGTTTTTGGTTTTCCTGAAATAGCATAATAGACTGTCAGCAGCACAACAGAGCAGTAGCCAGATCCCAAACGAAAATATAGAGGCTCAGAAGAGAAGTTGAATTGATGTAACCAAGGGAAAAACAACCTTGCCCATCAATTAATTGTTCAGATCCTTCCTGAAGCAGACAGAGGAAATCAAGGCGTATAGTACAGAACTGTGAGTTGACCTGGGCATATATGTGTCCTAGGCACATGCCTCTCCATTATATGGTTCACTGTACCCACTCACTCCATGGATATAGACATTGTGCATTAGTGATACAAAACAGCCTCAGTTTAAACATGGAATGTTAAGTTACTGAGATTCTTGCTTTGTCTTCTTTTTAAATTAAAAGTTTCTGATTAAGAGCTGATAAAATTCAGTCAGCTAATCTGTTAAATAGAAAGCACAACAATGGGGGCTCAGAAACAACAGTAATCAGCAAGAAGAACAGATCACTCAGATCAGGATTACCTTTAACACTCTAAGACAGTGAGTTATTGCAGTAACTGCCATCTCTGTGACTTCCTTTTCCTTGCTTGCATTAATCTAGGTTAGATGAGTAACACAACTAAGAGAGAAAGAGAAGGAAATTTTGGCTGATGTGCTTATAGTACACTAAAATCAAATGGGAATGTCTGGCTTGGAGATGAGTAGAATGGGGGTGGGGGGAATATGCTAACTATTGTGAAGTATTTAAAAGGCTTTCATGGAGAAAAGATTAGATTTTTCTTCATGGACCCAGAGGATAAATCTCAGAGTGCTAGGTGGAAGTTGCAGAGAGGCAGATTTACATTCAGTTAAAGAAAAAGTTCCTAGGCACATGAGCTTTGTTCAGAAGTGCTATGAGCTCACTCTAGAGGTAGTAGATTCTTCCTTATTGTAGATCTTCAAGCAAAGGATGCATGATCACTTGCTGATCTTATAGGAATTGGGGGCAGTTTGAATTATTTGGACTGTTATTCCTACACAATCTGAGATTGTGCGATTTTCCATTTCTTTGATATCTTCTGTCAGATGACAAACTATAGTTTGCTTCTGGGAGATTTCATACACTCTAACTCATGCCACTTGTATTCTATAGAGCCTATGAGCTAATACTCTGAGTAGAAGTTAACATTTCGCTCTCCAAGGTGAGGTTGGTTCTATTTACTTGACTAAATAAAACCAGGAATTATCTTCCAACTGCTCTCCTAAGACAATAGCCTTTTCTTATATCTCTCTCTTTTAGTTTTCTTAGATTAATAGAATAATTTCAGCTTCTTCCAAAATGTTCTCCTTTTCCCTTTGATAAGAGGTGATTATATAGATTATAGTTACCTTTAGAATCCTGAAAGAGTGTTTATAGTGGTAACTGCCATCTTTGTAACTTCTTCTGCCTTGCTAATCTTAGTTTAAATTAGATAAGTGGTTAACCTAGAGAGAAATTAGATTTGATTTATGTATTTATAATACATGGAAATTAAATGGGGAAGCCTATCATTAAGAAGACTAAGGCTTAGGTGGAATAGGTAACTTCCTTAAAGTATTTAAAGAGGCTTCTTGAAGAAAGGATTGGACTTGTTCTACTTGGCCCCAGAGGAACAATCTCAGAATGCTGGGTGGTAATCAGAGAAAGGTAAATTTGCCTTTAATTAAAGGAAGTTTTAAAGCATGAATATTGTCTATCATAGAAAGTAGGGGCATTGGTTTTGGAGGTCTGAAGAACACAGGCTAACTGTGTTCAAGTATGGGAGGGATTGTCATGTCCAAGAGAACTTAAGCTTGTTTCCCCTTCACTCCAGTGACAGAATTAAGAGTAATGAATGAAAGTTGGAGAGAGGCCCATTTAGGTGGTAGTTATGAAGGCCTTGCTTATTGTTATTAAGACTGCTCTAAATTTCAGTGGGCTGCCTGATGAGGCAGTAGCTTATTCTTTTAAAGGTCTTCACAAAATGATTGGAAGAGCATTTGGCAAGAAGGTTGGAGATTTCTGTTAACAGATTCACAGAATCTCAATTTTGGAAGGAACCTCAGGGACCAGCAAGTCCAACTCATAGTTGGACATACAATACGTTCAACAAGTGGTCTGGTATCATCCAGAGAAGAACTTTCAGATCTCTTTTAAGAACTTTTCTGGTTGTTAGATCCTATTAATGAATTCCTGGAGAAAAGTTTTCAGGTTTAGTTCCCGGATTCCAGAATCAAGGAAGATGTGCAGTGGAATGGAAAAGGAAGAACATGAAGACTGAAAATTACATTTTGGAGCAAATGGAGTGCTTACTTGTTCAAATTATGTGAATATTCACTTCCAGTGGATTAATTTTCATTGTCACAGTTTTAGATAGAAGGAAAAAAGGAGGAAAATACTGAGTATGTTAGGAAAGAAGAAGGAATAATAAACTTTAATCCAAATGCCCTATCTCTCATTGGAATCCCACAGAGCAACACTTCTCTATTGTTGATATTAGTTGACAATAGGTCTTTAGTTCTAAATGTGTTCTTAATGGATTTGTCTTCAGAAATCTAAGTCTTCTTGTTCTTTCTACAACAGCCATCTTTAACCAAAATTTCTGACTTACCAGAATTCCTAGGGACAGAGTGAGAGAGTGGAAGAACTCAGAACTTTTCTTAATGGCTTTATCCTTCATCAAGGATGAG
Source organism: Antechinus flavipes (assembly GCF_016432865.1). Lineage (NCBI taxonomy): Eukaryota > Metazoa > Chordata > Mammalia > Dasyuromorphia > Dasyuridae > Antechinus > Antechinus flavipes. The sequence goes on from NC_067399.1 coordinate 23,531,210, forward strand.
AGGGATGAATTTTCCTCTACCCTAAAGAATATAGGGCTTTCTCAGATTCATTTTGGATGCCTTGTCTTTGTGTGATTCCCAAACTTGCTTGTTCCATTTGATCATGTGACTTCTCGGCATTGTCACTTTGAACCTTTACAAACATCTGTTGTCTAATAAAGCAGCAGCAATGGTGGAGAAGAAGAAGGAGAAGAAAGAAGAGGAGGAGAAGGAGAAGAGGAGGAGGAGGAGGAGGGGGAGGAAGAGGAGAATAGAGACCATTAATTCTTCCCACCTTTCTTACTAAGGACATCCCAATTTAATTCAGTTCTCTTCAGTGAAATTCAATTCAATAAAAACTGATTGACTACTAGTTGCCAGATATTATTGTTATTTAGTCATTTTTCACTCTTTTATGATTGTGATCCCAATTTAGGTTTTCTTGGCAAAAGCACTGGAGTAGTTTGCCATTTCCTCCTCCAGCTCATTTTACAGATGAGAAAACTAAGTAAAACAGAGTTAAGTGACTTGCCCAAGCTCACATAATATAGAGGAAGAAGGTGAGGTAAAATTTTTCTTCATCAGAACTTTCCCAACTGTATTATTACAAAGAGGATTCTATAAAGAGTCTGGTATGGGCTGACAAATAGAATATATTTTGTAAATGTTTCCTGTTATTATTAAAAAGACCTATCTTGATTAAAAGAGATTAAGAGAGAGAGCAGGATAGTAGAACTTATTTGTATGCCCATAGGTTCTTCAGTACTGTAAATACTGATTGGGCAAATTCTAGCTCCCTTTACAGGTTTCCATCACCATCCACTGTGGCTTGTTCATTAGTTCTGTGACCTGAAAAAAGAAATAGAGGTAAATGTAGAAGGAAACACTTAAATCTATATCTTATTAGTATTTTTTCTCCAAGTTATAATATATCTTATAATAGACTGGGTACTTCCCAAAGATAACTGTGCATTTTTAAAAATAGAATGGAAGAATAGTATTCCCTATCATACATGAGAGTTAAAAGGACAGACCAGCACTTTCCTGCATATACTGGAGTTATCTGTCATTTGTGAACATTGAATTATGAAGATTTGGGTTCAACACCACTTCAGACACAATCTTTGTGACCTTGAGCAAGTTAACTAATCTTTCAAGTCAAATGAGATCAAATAAAATAATATTTGTAAAGCACTTAACAAATGCTTGGCATATAGTAGGTGTTTAATAAATCCTTATTCCTTTCTCTTCCCTCAATTCAATTTTCTCATCAGTAAAATAATGATATTAAATGTCCTTTAAAGCTCTAAATTTATGATTCTATGAATTCTATGCTACAAAAACTACTTTTCCAATGACACGGATGGCATGTATGTTGCATTGCCAGTTACGCAAAGCTCACAAAGAGAATTAATTTGTAGGAAGAAAGACTCAGGACCTAAAAAAGACTCAGTAGACCACAGTGATGTGCTCCACCCTGCCCCTTCCTTCCTTCATAGTAACTAACAGGTATCAACTTAAACTTCACGGAGTGTTTTGCATATGTAATCTTTTTTGACCATCATACCAACAGAAATCCACATTTATTTCTATGCTGTTTAACATTCAGTGGCCTGGATAAAGGCATATTTATCAATTTTTTAGTGTCACAATGTGAGTAGGGATAGCTAATACATTGCATAATAGAGTTAGGCTAAAATATTGGGTGAATATAAGGTGAAATTCAATAGACTTAATTAAAAAAAAATTCTACTTGTATCTAAAACATCAACTTCACAAGTATAGGATGTGGGAGGCATAGTTAGTTAGCAGCTGTTCTGGGGAAAAAATAATCTTAGGGCCTTAATGGACTACAAGCTCAATCTGATTTGGCAAAGTGACATAGTAGCCAATCATGGACTACATTATAAGGGCCATAGCTTCTAATAATAAAGAGGCTGTAGTCCCACCACCCTTTCAGATCTCTCCTAGAGACTCTGATTACTACAATTTTAAGAAGGAGAGTATTAAGAACCAGAATGAAGAAAGATATTGAATAAATGTCATGTGAGCAATTGCTGAAAGAAGTAAGGATGTTGAGTTTGGAAAAAACACTCTACAAGAGAAGGGAGGCATTAAAACTGTCCTCAAGTGTTTGAAGGACTGTTATCTGGAGAAGCATTTTGATTTGATCTGTGACTCCAAAGAGACCTAAAGAGCCTCCAAGGAGTGGTAGTTGGAAATTACAAAGAAACAAATTTTGGCTTGATATCCAGAAACAGCTTCTTAACAGTGCTATAGGAAAGTAAAATGGTTTGCCTCAAGAGCTTGTTGATTTTCCTTCCTTGCAGGTCTTCAGTTGGAGTCTGGAAACTTCTTTTCATAGAAAGTTTCACTACATGGCCATTGCGTCCTTTTCAACTCAAATTTCATGATTCTGTGACATTCACTTTTGAAGTAATATTATCATTTTTAGTTTACAAATGAGGAAACTGAGGTTCAGAGAGGTAGGGTGAAATACTTATTCATGGCCAAAATGCTAAAAATGTTTGGGACAGGATGGGAGGAATTGAAACTCGGCTCTTTACTGAACCCAAGTCCAACATTCTTTCCATGATACCATGCTGATTGTAACAAAATGATATAATTGTAAAATATCATTTTACAAAATAAAATATAATTATAAAATATATAATAACAAAAGGAATAATTGTGAAGTCCTATTCTTGAATTATATGAGAAATTAACTTCAAAAATACATGATGGAGGGAGTACTTTTTTCTGAAACTTTTCTGAGACTTTTGGGAGTTTGCATAATTAATGTGAATAAAAAGTGCTGCCTAAAATGATTTTTACATAGATTATAGGTGAACTTGGCAGTTTGAAGTGACAGTTGAAAAATGTTTTACTATAAAGGACTTCTTCCTTTAGAATTATGTTTTATCTGTGTTCTATGAAGATCCATTAGAACTCTATGGAGAAGATATAGAAGAAGTGAAGTAAAACTTTTTTCTTATTTGCACTGCTCTCAGAGTTATTTTACAAAGAGCTTATACAAAGAGGATTCTATGAAAAGTCTGTTAGGAGCTGGCAAGTAGAATATATTTTGTTTCCTAAGATTATTGAAGCAATAAATGAAAAAAAAACATAATTTCACTTATTTACTGAGTAACTAAATTTGACTTTTGCCTTAAAAAGACATGAAAATGCACATTTGGGGGGGGGGGACCAAAGGAAGCTGAATGGTATGGGATTATATTTTTCAGAGAAGATTTTTCAGAAGAGTCATCTAGAATTACACTGAGATTTGGTGTAACTAGCTGGGGGCATTCATGTAATCAAAATATGGCAAATATTTTTTTTGCTTTGCTATTGTTTTCAATTGTTATTAAATTATATGTGAGTAATTTAGGGTGAGAGGTGATTTCTCTAATTATTAAATTATTAATATGCAATGAATTAGAGTACAGCCTCAATTAGCTGAAATTAATTAATTAATGGGAAATTGTTTATTAATTAATAAGAAATTATTTGTTCTTAACCCTGAGTTGTTATGTAGTTCAGGATTTAAAAAATTAAATATATAGTAAAAAGACAGGTGGCATGTTAATATATGTCATAGAGGCAAGTATGAGTCCATATGAAAAAGCTAATGCTATTTTTAGATTTAGCTAAGAAATTAGGAATGTGAAGGTGATAGACCCCTGAATTCTTCCTGGTCAGATCCCATCTAGAATGTCATGTTCAATTTCCAATGCTACATTTCAGAAATGAAATTCAGAGATATATTCTGATGGTAAAAGAGCTAGAAACTATGGCAATTGCTGAACATATTAGAGAAGAAAAGACAGAGGAAGCGGGTGATTGTGATACAAATACTTAAATAACTGCCAACTGAAAGAGGTAATCAAATTGATCTATTTATACCCAGTAAAGAGAACTAAAAGAAATTTGGTAAGTTTGCTCACAAATCAGAGAGAGATTGAAGCTTCATGTCAGGAGAACTTTCTTACAAAAAAAGTTGAATAAACTATCCTAGGAAGAAGTAAATTCCCTGTCATTGGAGGCTAATAAGTTGGAACTAGATGTCCATTTTTCTTTCTTTTTTTTTTTTTGGTCTATCTTTTTATTGTAATAAGTTTATTTATTTTTAATACACATAGTTTTATGAATCACATTGGGAGATAAAAATTAGAGCAAAAGGAAAAACCATGAAAGACACTTTTAAAAAAACAGAAAAAAAAGAAGTGAACATAGCTTTTGTTGATTTACATTTGTTCTCATTTCTTTTTCTGGATGCAGATGACATTTTCTGTCTGAAGTCTATTAAGATTGCTTTGGATCACTGAACCACTGAGAAGAACCAAGTCTTTCACAGTTGATCATCATATATTCTTGCTGTTATTGTATGCAAAGTAGTCCTGTTTCTGCTTGTTTTGCTCATCATAAATTCATGTAACTCTTTCTAGGCCTTTTTATAATCAACTCATCATTTTTTATAGAACAATAATATTTCATTGCCTTCACATACCACAACTTGTTCAGCCATTCCCCAACTGATGGATATCCACTCATTTTCCAATTCTTTTTTACCACAAAAAAACCTGCTACAAACTTTTTTGCACAAAATGTGGGGCCTTTTCCCTCCTTTATGATTTCCTTGGGATACAGACCCAGTAATATTAATGCTGGCTCAAAGGATATGCAAAGTTTAGATGCCCATTTTTCAAAAAAGTTATACCAATTGCATTAGACATACAATCTAGGATCTCTTCAATCTCTAAGTCTCTGAGAGACATTATTCTCCTAAGAAATCTATGAAGCTTAGGGACAATGTCATATTCTCACCCACACTCCTTTCTCTCCTCCTCTTGCCCTTGCATCATTAGTTTCCCACTCTCCCATCACAAATGTACCTGTTTTCTTCTTCCTCCATAGGATGAAGACCCCAGCACAGCCCAGCACCAGCATGATGACTGTTAGGAGACCCAGGGCCATTCCCCATGGCCTTTTCACAGAGGGCTTCTCAGGGACTACAAGGTGTGAAAGGCAGCAAACAATCAAGAAGCATTTTTTAAGAGAGAAGGCAATTCGAGCAGTGAAAACCCTGCTCTGTGAAACATTACTCAGTGTGGGAAAGGTAGGGGAAAGGTTGAAACATCCCATTCCATTACCCACATAGCTTGTGAAAAACACTCACCAGGATACACAGCTGGTTTCTGCAGCTTACTGTGTTCTACCACACAGCTGTAACCTGTCCCTGAATCGCCAGGAGGAAGTTCCAGTGTGATATGTAGGTAGAAGGTAGAATCAGCATTGGGCAAAATGCCACTGGAGTTCTCTTGTCCCCACACACCCAGCTGCCCACCCTTCTCCCAATGCAGTTGAATAGAGCGAGGATAGAAGCCTGTGGCTATGCAGTTGAAGGTGACTCCACCATCTGGAGCATCATGGCGGGACACAGTTACTTCAGGGGCCACTGAAAAGAGAAGTCAAGAGAGAGTATTACCTCCCCAAACCAGTGACATTCTGTTCTTTTATTATCATTTTAATAAACTCTCTCCCTTTCCTTCCACATTACTTGACCCTATTTCTCTATTAATATTAACTTTGTCAAATGGAAGCTATTATTATTTTAGCTGCTGCGAAAATCATCTTTTCCTTAGGCCCTAGTTCTCAAATTTCTACCTCTCTCACTCCAATGCTGCTTCTGACCCATTAATCACACCGGCTTGCTGTTATTTGCAGCATTATAAGTGAAAAGAATCCTGTACTCATGTAATATATTGTTCATTCTTTCTGAATCTAGGACATTCTGAAATCATTAGTTGATTAACCTACCATCTCTTCCAGAGTAATGGATTTAAATGGATAGATTCTAAAGAATTCAGGGTGGACAAAATTAAACCTGCTACCATGAAACCTTTAGAACATGTGAGATCCAATTCTGATTTGTTAGCTTTAGCACCAGATGGCCCGCTGGAAGCCTACTTCCCCTACTTCTTGCCAAAGTTTTCTTCCCTTTTTACCTCCTGATTGTACACTAACCTTTACCCCATTGTCTCTTTCAAGAAAGAAGGAGAACCAAAGCCCCACTATAATTTGAACTTTAGGTCTATTCTCTTCTTCTCACATGTTGTGGGCTGATTCTTTGTAAGCCCCCTCCCCTTAAAAATACTCTTATAGTAGATATGACTATTCATAATACTTACTTAGATGACCAGGGAGTTACAAACTGCAATTATTCTGGTAAGACGAAGAATCACTGGGCTTTATCAGTTTCCCTTTAAGCCCCACACTCCATAGAGCAGGGGTCCTCAAACTACGGCCGCTGGCCAGATGCAGAAGCTGAGGATGTTTATCCCCCACACCCAGGGCTATGAAATTTCTTTATTTAAAGGCCCACAAAACAAAGTTTTTGTTTTTACTATAGTCTGGCCCTCCAACTGTCTGAGGGACAGTGAACTGGCCCCCTATTTAAAAAGTTTGAGGACGCCTGTGACATAGAATATGTCAAAGCACACTGTGACCCCTGGGGCCTTGATCTTTGTTTTAATGTAGAACATTGCCCAATGTATAATTAGAGCTTAGCACAGGACTTAGCACATCATAAACAGTTGATAATCACCTTTTCTTTCCTGTTTTCATTAATTCACATATTCATTCATTCTGCTCTCAGACTCAAGGGACCCTAAACTCCTTGAAGGCTAAGAAAGTAACTTATACATCTTTATTCAGTACCTACAATAATACTTTGGACACAGTGGCCTCTTAATAAATATTTGTCAATAGTGATCATGATTATGTTATTAGATCACTAAAGCAACCATTCTCATGAATTAAGAATAGAATCTTGCATATTTTAGTTCCTGGAAGGATTGTTGTTACCCTTAGTGAGAGTATTCTCTCACTTGTTGCTGAATATACTCTTACCATATCTTACCATACCATACCATACCAAACACATGTTCTTCAGTTATTGTAAATTAGAAGAATTATTACCTACTGACTACTCCACTGTTGGTGACAACCCCAACACTTACTTAGACTGATCCTCTGACAAGACACAGTCTGTCCCAAGCCCATGGTCAGAGTTTTCTCAGTTTATAAAATTTCTGAGAGCCTGTGCTTTGCTCTCATGGCCTTAGAGAACCCTGGCAGGAACAGGAAGGACTGACAACTTACCATTCTCGTTCATATTTGAGTACTGTAGGATTTTCCGCATCATGTCATAGCAATATTTCTTTATAGCCTTCTCTCTCATTTTGGCCCCAAAATTACTTTCTGCTAAGGATTTGAAATGCTCCGCTTCAGGCTTCATGATGGTCCAGTGGTTAGCCTGATCATCTATCTTTATAAAATCTTCACCATCCATGGCAAACTTGACATGGCTGCCAATCTCAATATCATCATCCAGTTCACAGTCTGCAAAGAGCTGTATGGTGTGACTCTCTATAGAGATATTTTTGAGTCAGTATGATGTAGTGGAATCAGGATTGGAATTGAAGTTAGAAGGGCCAATATGAATGCAGCCATTTATTTTTGCTAACTATATAATCTTGAGTAATTCACTTAACCCTCAAAGTTATCATGCTGACAATTGCCAACACTTACATAATAGCATCAAGATTTTCAGAACACTTTACATATAGAGTATCATCACAGCTAACTTTTGCAAGCCCATTTATAGAGGTGATATTTGTATTTATTTTATGAGTACCCAAGGCTGAATGATGCTAAGTGATTTGCCCAGTGACTTGTCATATAGCTAATAAGTTGCTAAAGTGGGATTCAAATACCAAATCTTCCTCATTCCTCATAAATTTCTGAATTTATATATTCTTGGAGACAAACTGTTAAAACACAATTGTTATCCGAGGATATTTTTAGCATCATGGAATAGAAAAGGGAAGGGAAATGTGATCTAGAACTCATCAGGACATGGTAGTTGTGGCCATAAGAAAGCAACATTGAAAAGGGGACAAGATGGTTTGGGGGACTGTGGACAATTTTAAGATTTTGTGACTCTGAAAAATGTCTTTCCTGAGGAGTTTCCTTGATGTGCATCATCACTGACAAGACCTGAAGATCTGAATTCTTCACAGATTAACAGAATCTCCCAATTAGAATCTCAGAGGCCATTTAATCAACTCTCAGATCATGAGGAATCCCTCTATCTCAGTCCAATATAGTCATCTCACTTCTGCTGGACAGCTCTAGCTGTTAGGAAATTTTCCCTAACCTAGTGTATCTGACTTCAAATACGGTTCTCTTTCCATAACAATGCATCTTCTACATATAAATTTTTGAATTCCAACTGCCCATATTAGTTAGATGAAGTTACAGATTGCATATTTATCAAATTTGCATATGATACTGGGCAACAGAATTAGGATTCACAAGGGTTTTAGACTAAAGTACTAGACTGTATTCATAAAAAAAATTGCACTTGAGTACAAAATCATCATCTAAAATAATACAATATATATTATAAAAAATAAAAATAATATAATAGGAGAGATTGAGTTAGGGAGTAGTCAGAATATCAGGGTTATCATAATTTCATAATTTTCAAGTTTAATTTGAGTCACCAACATGATACAACAGACAAAAAGAAGTTCACGTGATCTTGAGATGTAATATAAAGAACATTAGTTTCAGAAATTGGGAGATAATGCCAGTGTGCAAGCAACAAGGTGGCACAGTAGTTAAGAGGGTTTGATCTCGAGTCAGGAAAACTCATTTTCACAAGTTCAAATCTGGCCTCAGATACTTCCTAGATGTGTGACTTTGGGCAAGTCATCAGACTCCATTTGCCTCACTTTCCTCATCTGTGAAATGAGCTGGAGAAGGAAATGGCAAACCATTCCAGTATCTTTGCCAAGAAAGCTAAAATAGGGTTAGGAAGAGATGGACATGATAAAATAACTGAAGCATCAATAACAAATATCATTGTGTTCTGTCCTAGTTCGATCTCACTTGAAGTATTGTGTTCATTTTAGGACATCATATAAACCATGTTATTGATATTCTGGTGAGAGTACATAAGAGGGCAATCATGATGGTATGGGACCTATACATGTTAAATTTAGATAAAAGAAAACTTGATAGAAAGAGCAGGGACACGATAGCAGTCTGAAAATTTCTAGGGCTATGACATGGAGAAGTGACTAGACTTTGCTTTGGCCTTACAGATCATAATAAGAAAGAAATTTAAGCTTTTCCTAATAAACACTTCTGGCCAGAAATTGAATGTACTGCTTCAAAAGATGGTACACTCTGAGATACCACTACACACCTGTAAGATTGGCTAGAATGACAGGGAAAGATAATGTTGGAGGGGATATGGGAAAACAGGGACACTGATGCATTGTTGGTGGAATTGTGAATATATCCAGCCATTCTGGAGACTGATTTGAAATTATGATCAAAAAGTTATCAGACTGTGTATACCCTTTGACCCAGCAGTGTTACTACTGGGTTTATATCCCAAAGAGATTTTAAAGGAGGGAAAGGGACCTGTATGTGCAAGAATGTTTGTGGTAGCTCTCTTTGTAGTGGCCAGAAACTGGAAACTGAGTGGATGCCCATCCATTGGAGAATGGCTGAATAAGTTATGGTTTATGAATATCATGGAATATTATTGTTCTGTAAGGAATGACCAGCAGGATGATTTCAAAAAGGCCTGGAGAGACTTACATGAACTGATGCTGAGTGAAATGAGCAGGGCCAGGAGATCATTATATATTTCAACAACAAGACTACATGATGATCAATTCTGATGGATGTGGCCCTCTTCAACAATGAGATGAACCAAATCAGTTCCAATAGACCAGTAATGAATTGAACAAGCTATGCCCAGGGAAAGAACTCTGGGAGATGACTATGAACCACTACATAGAATTCCCAATCCCTCTATTTTTGTTCACCTGCGTTTTTGATTTCCTTCACAGGCTAATTGTACACTACTTCAAAGTCCGATTCTTTTTGTATAGCAAAATATCTGTTTGGACGTGTATATTAATATTGTATTTAATTTATTCTTTAACATAGTTAACATGTATTGATCAACCTGCCATCTGGGGGAGGGGGTGGGGGAAAGGAGGGGGAAAATTATAACAAAAGGCTTGACAATTGTCAATGCTGTAAAATTACCCATGCATATATCTTGTAAATAAAAAGCTATAATAAAAAAAGAGAGAGATGGTACAATTATCCTTCTGGGATATCTTTAGGGGCTGGATAAGTACTTACTGGGTATGGTACATCAGGGATATCTTTCATTAATAGGTTAAACCGCAAATAGTTAAGCCACTGAGGTTCCTTCTAACTCTGATTGTATGGATTCAAATTGGCTCACTTACCATCACTCTTGGTGTCATTCTGTATAAGGAACTTGAAGAGCCAATTGAAATATGTCTGAGTGAGTAAATTAATTTCCTTCTTACGATTAACATAGTCTTTCCCTAGTGCCTCGGTGATCCATGCTTTATTGAATATAGTTTGTGTGCCCTCTTTATCATAATAATACACCTGCACATCATCGATAACATGAATTATAGTGAAGTAGAAGAGATGATGTCTTGTTCCTACTGCAACAAATTGACCCTCGTGCCTGTGATACCCTGTATGACAAGAAGGGGAAAAATACAAAGAAGTTTCAGTACATAGGCCCCCAGAACATACCTTTCATACATCTCCCTTTCATTCTCTGTATCAGTAGGACAATCTCCCTGGAAATAATCAGGAGAGCTAAGTGTGCCTGGCTTTATTTGGTATATAGCATTTAGACTGAGTGCACAGCAAGGTAGGTAATCTGTTAACAGATTGTGTCAGTTCTTCCTTGATGTGATAAATACTTTTCTAATCCTAGTCTTTTGTTTTATCAAGATGGAGATTAAACTGTGTAAACATCAGAAGTATTAGTGAAGACAGGGTAACCTGGCTTCGATATGAGAGAGCTAAAGGAGTAGACATGGCTAATGCTCTCATAGAGAATAATAGTATTTTCATTCATTCTGGCTCCGTAGACAGTCATTGAACTTAAGGATGAGAAGCAATGCTGGTGTCTAAGAGACTGGCCCATTATTTTTCTGCAACTATGGGGTGGTGTTCTCTTCTTTTTAAAATATAAATGATGGTTCTCTGGGAGCAGGTTTCTTGGGAAGGTTTTCTGGAGGCAATCTTAGTTTCAGTTCAGAGTAATAATCACTCCAAATGCAGCCAGCTGATAAAATCCAAATGTTTATTTCTTATCTCTTTCCAAGCCCGGTTAGCTTTCTTAGAGGCCTCTCTCTCTTCTTGGTTCTGAGAGCTTTTGCAGCTTTGTCCTTTGCTTCTGCCTCTGCTTCCTTCAGCCTCCAGCCTGCACCAAGGTGGAAGATGGAATGAATCTGTCTTGCCTCCAAGAGAGGGCTTTTGGCTCTCCCAGAGTGCTTCTGTGTCTGTCCCAGAGTTCCCTTTGGCCCTAAGAGCTTCTTGCTTATATGACCTCTCTAAAGGTGTGAACACAAGCATTGTTTCTATCAGTTCCACTTAGTATCTTGTTTCTTCTGGCCCATAACATCTCCTTGTAAGATCAGATCAATCATACTGAACCATGCTAAATTAGATAATTATTGTCTCTATCAATTCTAATGACTTAACAGCTACATCTCCCCCTTTCTTTTGATTTAGAACATAGGTGGTCATGACCTCCCTGACTTCTCAAGGAAGTGAGAACCTCCCCAAAAAAGAAAGAAGGTGATCACGCCTTCTCTGACTGCTCAAAAAAGAATTGAAAACACCATAAAAAGAAGGTGGTCACACCCTCCCTGACATCTCAGGAAGGGAGTTGAAAACACCAAAGGAAATGGGAAATCAAATCAGATTAGCAGGTTTCTGAAGGGGCTCACTTGAAACAGGTACACAGAAATCCATCAATATGGGAGGTATTACACGTAATTACATAAAATACATAAGCACATAGCAATATAACAGAGTCTAGTAGTAATGTAACAAATAACATGAATCAACATGAGAATTTATATATGTCCATAAATCCTAGAAACAGTCAAAAACAAATACATTGTCCATTAGTTCATGTGCCAAGAATCCAATAATTCCTGTTAGCTCTGAAGTACTTCAATAGTCTCATCAACAATTTTTCATCTCAGGGAATCCAATGATTCCTGCTGGTTTTCAAGAACTGAAAGCTGAAGATTTTAAAGTTCTTTTAATAGTCTCATTGTCAGCCATGCTCTTTTGGTGTCAGATGTTTCTTAAATCTTCTCCTTTGTTTTGAGGTTTTTCTCTTTTTCTATTTCTCTCTGATGGACAAGGCGAATACGGCTCATTGGCACCCATCTGATTCCTTCTCCATCTGTAGAGATACAAGCAAACCCTCTTCCCCAAGCAGTTAACCTATCTAATTCCCTTCTGTTTACCACTTTAGGGATTTCTCCTCATCATCTGACAATTACATTGGAGCTGTTTGCACTGGACACTGCCCTGTTGGGTTAAAAGGCCTGTATTCTCCCCAACTGTAATCTCTTTGTGTCATGTGATTAATTTTAGGCTGATTGATCACATCAGAGTCCTGACCTTCTAAAGACTCTCTGGGTGTAACCTCAGCTGCCATCATACCCCACCTGTCTTTTGGTTGATATCTTGGAGCTAGGCTCCGCCTCTCATTTCTCTGGGTCACTCTATATTCAGAGGCCCAGTGAAAGCCTCAGTTGCATTTTGGACATGGGGTTTGGGGTTTTATTCTCTCACCCTGTCCTCTCACTCTATTTCTGTATCTGCATTGGGCTCTCACATGCCCAACTTTTCCACAATGAAAACATCGACAAGTTTCTCTAGAATTCCTCTGCCAAGAGGGACCCTGTCTTTCCATGTTCATCATAGTCTGGGCATAATAAGCATTTGTGCCCACTATGGAACAGCGTCTTATGATCTCCTCTAAAGGAGCATCTTTGTCTAGCCTTCATATAATTCTCTTGCAAACCTCATTGGCATTTTCCTTAGCCACATGTCTGGTCATTATTTCTGTAGCTGCATTATCTCCAAGGTTCTTGTGACAGCTGTTTGCAAATGTCCCACAAAATCTGCAAAAGGTTCATTGGGATCTTGCTCTATTTTTGTGAAGGCTTTACTTCCATCTTTCTGTCCAGGGAGAGAACTCCAAGCTTTAAATGCAGCCTTAGAAATCTGCTCATACACTGTTCTGGGATAACCAATCTGTTCTGAATTCCCTCCATACTGACCTTCACCAGCGAGTTGGTCTAAAGCTATTTGTACATTAGCTTCTGTTTGCCTATTGTGTTGGGCTTGAGTCCTACATAATTCATGATACTCTGAAAGCCACAACAAATTTTATCCAGGTTCTAAGCATGTCCTCGCTATGGATTTCCAATCATTCGGGGTCAAGATTTCATAAGACAAATTATCTAGTAACATCTTAACATAAGAGGATGTAGCCCCATAAAGAGTGCAACCCTTTTCAAATCTTTAATTTTTTTCCAAATTAAAAGGAGTGTATTTTCTCTCTTTTTGACCTGAAAAGTCAAGCTTTTCAATCACAGGATATGCATTTATAAAATCAGATATATCTTCTCCTTCATTTGTTGCTTTAATTAATGCCTCCTCTAATCTTGTCATATTCTGCTTCATAGGAGATGCTGATTGTATTTTTGCCCCTCTCTCCTTCCCTTCTTCTTCCACCCAGGAAGGGTTAATTGAGGGGGGAGGGTCATGAGAAGTGGAATGATCTAATTTCTCCTGCTGTGAAGTATCACACTCAGAATTGTACTTAACTCCATTCTTATCTGATTCTTCCTTCTTTTCACTTAGTTTAGTTGACACCTCCCCTTCCTGCTCTTTTTTCTTTTTCTTTATTCTAACACTTATAAAATTTCCTAAAGCCAGTTGTATTAAATAATATGTATTAAATATGTCTTTGGAAATTGAGTCAGGTCCATTTTTATTGTAGAATTGACAAAGATCCTCTCCTACTAATTTCCACTCCTCTGGATCCAATTCTATTTCCATAGAGAAACAAGGACATATGTGCTTTACAGCTATTAAAAGTTCAGTGATCTGCTGCAAAATTATAATCAAACCTTGGCTTTCCACAAGCTTGACAATTCTCTCTAAACATTTTCCTTGAACAGAAACAGAAGGCTGTTTTCTAAAGAAATCTCAAGAGGCCTTATTGAACTACTATTGAACTATTAAATTTATTGAATTGCTATTGCGGTATCATGGAAAATGGGAAAGACAATGCAGAGTTGGAGATGTATAAATTATCCAATTTTCAAAAGGGTGGTTTCTTATGCCTATATTCCAATGATTTTGAATCCATTTAATGGGAAATGTCTAGCATACATTATTCAAGAGATAATTGCTAACAGTTCAAAATGGAAGTAATAACCCCAATAAGTCAATGTGAGTGTATCAAGTACAGATCATGGCAGACCAAGTCCATTTCATTTTTTCACTAGTGTTCCCAGGGTGATGGATGAAAAGAATTCTGCATAGTATGTTTGGACTTCAGCAGGATATTTGACAATATTTTTCATGGCATCTTTGTAGATAAAATGAAGGTGTGCCTCCTATTGGATCCAGACCTGGTAAAATGACTGGACCTAAAGTGTTGTTTTACATTATTTAGTATCAATCAGGAGTCAGGGTTTGGGTCTACTGTGCCAAGAATTTGTCCATGGCATTATTCTGTCCAGCATTTTTATCAATGTTTTGAAGGTACAGGAAGCATTCTTATAAAATTTTAAGATAATATGACTCTGGGTGGGATTTGGGATCCAATATGATATAGACTATGACAGAAGATAAAATTAAATGAGATAAAATTTAAGGAAGGAAAATGCAGACCTGTAAAATGAGGGGTCTGTGGGTGGTATATATTGGAATAAATGAAAGCATGACAGTGTTCCTTTGGCCAACAGCACTATTGCGAAGCTAAAGTGGAGTATTGCTTTTTCAGGATTCTTTTCTTGATCTCCATTCTCTAGAGGCTCACACAGATGTAGAACCAGGTAAGAAAAGGACAACTTCCACATTCATTGTGTGCTGTCACAAGCTTTTAAAGCCAAATTACAGAGCCATTTAGTAGATTGGCTACTTGCCTATTATGTCTCTGTATCTTGTATCTGAATGTTTGAGGCTGGGCCCAGTCTTATAGCTATCAAGAAGGAGCCCAGTTACAGTAATAATGATGAAACTCAAAGTCAACCCTGGCAGACATAGAAAACCCAGAATTGTTTCTATTTCCTTTGAATTCCTCTCTGTCTCCTATACACTTCCTCTTATCATGGATCTGGCTCTTGCTGCCTCCACAATCCAGACACCAATGCCTATGTACTTCACTTCTTACTAATTCTAAAGAAGTAAACAATCTTGACCTCAGAAGAGATTACCACTTGCTTCTCCTTGGGTCAAGAGAGGGAGATTTCCTTTTTAACCTGCCTTAATTAATTTTTTGAGACACCTTATGGTCAAAAGTGATATCAGAAAATAAAAGTGATCATAAAGTAGGGAACAAGAAAGAGAATCAGCATTTATAGAGTATCTTCGATGTGTCAGCCACCACATTGACTAAGCATTTTTTTACAGATATTATTTCATTTAATCCTCATAAGAACTCTGTGAGGTAGATGCTATTATTATCCTCATTTTATAGTTAAGGAAACTGAGGCAAACCAAGGCAAAGGGATTTGTCTAAGGTCATGCAACTAATAAATGTCTAACATCAGATTTGAACTCATCTTCTTGACTCTAGTCTCAGTACTCTATAGACTGTATTACCAGTAAGTGGCTTCTGCACAAAGGGTACAAAACTTAAAAATAATAATAAAGTTGAGCGCCAAAGTTCCAGTCAGCAATTTATGGTATTCCCATCCTCTAGATTGTCTCCAAAGGTTGTCAGTCTGTGTCTCCTTATTTTTCTCCTTCACTGCCTTTAGAGGCTCTCCCAAATCTGGATTTGTTACTTCCTCCCTGTATATTTAAGGAAGCTCACTGTTTTATTCTGAAACATTTTTCTAATTAACTCCACTTGGTTAAATTCACTTAAGAAACATCCCAAGTCTTGTTTAGGTTTGGACTTTATTTTGACTTGTCTATTTGTATAACTATATCTTCTCTATCTTGTACCTTCCCTCTGATAAGCACTGGATGCAAGAACTCTCCCTTTTTAAACCCCAAATGCATTTGCTCAGTCCTCCTTCCCTCCTCCCCTTGGACTTACCTGCCTGGAGCTCATTCAGACCAAACACACCTAGCACGAGCAGCCAATATGTGAATGATTCTCTCCTCCTCATCCTTTTAGTCTCCATTTCTATATTTTAGAGGGCTTCCTTGCCTCTGCAAGAGTTAAGAGAAGTAGTGCCCAGGTATGAAATGCGACCCTATATATACATTTCCTAATTCCTCATCCATGCTCAGATGGGTATTGGTGCTTCCAAGACTGCCTTCCTGTCAGTACAAACTAGGACATTTGTCACCAGGCAGAACCCATCTCAGTCTGGTAGGTATAAGAGATAAAGGGAAATATGGTTAGAGCAGGAAACCCCAGATTCTAATCACTATTAGGTGTTGTTTCCCAGAATGGTGACTGGCACAGTGCCATTTACCTTTGTAAATGTCAGTTGAATTCAAATTAAGATAAAACATATCTTAAGGGATTTCACAGTCCAATGAGGAAAGCATTCTCAAACCTTTGGGAAAACTTTGTTTAATGAATGAATTAAAATAAATTAATAATTTTTATATATTAATATTTATTCATATTAATAAAAATTAATAAGGTCTTACAAAGCACCATTCTATGAAAGACATAATAATATTATAATAAATAAAACACACAGGACTGTCATCTGGAAGCCAGAAAGATCCTATGGGTGCAGTGGTAAAACAGAGATAATGCTTCTTCCTTAATATCATCTCCATCGACAAAATCACAACCAATTCTCGTGTCAAAACACCAGACAGTGCTGGGGGCTTTGGTGATTAGAGATTGCTTTTCTATCTCTGGGGGGATGGAGGGGGGTCTTCAGGAGAGTGATTGCTGAGGAGCAGGGGACAGAGAGAATCTACAGAAATGGTTAAGAGGTCGCCTCTCCACAAAAGAAAAGGTTTGTGAGGACTGGGCTGTTATTGTTCTGGGGAACATAGTTGTTGTCAAAGTACTTGGAATTACCTGCCATCAATGAAGAAAATGCTATTCCTCCCCTTAAGAGAGCTTAAAACCATAGATACCTTTAGCTATATGTTCATGTCCAATCACTTATGCCAAGAAGGAGCTGTAGTTCTTTGGTGCCAGCCTTCTATGCAGTGATGCTATAGAAACAGAGAGAAGGTGACAAATTAGCATTTTTTATGAAGCCAAAGATCTTCTTATTACATTTGATTCAATTCAGTCCAATTCATCAAATTTTAAGCATCTACTATGTACAAAGCACAGTAGGCACACAAATGTAGACACAATAATAATATAATAACAATAACTTTATTGTCAGTGGTCACAGTCTCTACAGTATCAGGAGCTTAACTAATTGGGTTAGTTCTTAGAATTTGTCACTGAACCTCACAAATAAGATTTCTATTCTATTGTCTATCTGAAGATAAGTTTTTCCTCTTACAACTATATTATATCTCATTCCAGGGTATGGATCTGCATGAATGTAGGGTCCTTAGCTGCTGCTCTTAAGAGAGCTTATTTCATTTTTGTCCTGGGGATTAGTTGCCACTCACACATTGGTGATTAACTATGTATACACCTCATCCTCCTGGAGCTCAGCTTCTGTATTTCTAACTGCCTCATAAGTAGCTTTGCCTATAAACCCCAGGTGTTCTGCTCATGACAATCAATTAACAACCAATGAGAAAATATTTATTAAGTATCTTGTCCAGACCTGCTCACTAGGTGATTTCGGTACCAGCCCGAATCCTAATCATGGTTGAAGAGTGAAGGGGCGGAATTCTTGAAGACAGTCAAAACATGAGTTTGTTTATTCCAAATTCTCTCAACCTTATATACCCTAATACCCTTATGTAATTATAGCATATTGTGCATGTGTCAATTATATACTGCACATGTGGGAACACATAAACAACTTGCTATTGTGTGCAGATATCTCCTTGCCACTTTAGCATAACTCTGTTTTAATTATAACATGTCTCCTGACTTCTCAGGAAGGCTAAGATGCTCCTGGGGGTATGGGGAGTCAAACCAGATGTGTCATCAGGTTTTTTTTAACTGGACTAAAGGGTCTTATACCTTGCCCAGGGTTCCCCACCGTCTGTGACTTTCTACAGTATCTATCATGAATCAGGAACTGTTGTTGTTTGTCCTTCATTCTTAAAAAGGACTATGACATCAGGGACATGCAAGTGAATTGGATTTAAGTGAGGGAGGGCTGTACAAAGTCACCAACCTCATTTCTCATCAGGAACTGTGTTAAAATCAAAAAATACAAAGGAAGTCAAAATAATTATTGTTATTAGTCCTTCATTATCAAAGAAAATCCTAACGTCACCAATTGAAGTTAAGTGAGGCAGAGCTTCACAAAATCATTTTTAGAGTTAAATTGGTTTAGCAGCTGAGAAAAAACTTCCTGGGGGTTATGATAAATTTTTAATGAGAAAGTATTTAATTTTCCCCAGGAAGTAATAAGAAACTACTGGAGTTTATTGACTAGAGAATTGACATCCTCATAACTTTAGGAAAAAACTTGGGCAACAAAGTATGGGATGGTTCAGAGTAGGGAGAAACTTCAGGCAGTGGAATCAATTAGGAGGCTATTGAAATAGTTCAGAGGAGAATTGATGAAGATCTGAACTAGAATGGGGGCTATATAATAGAGATATGGGTATCAAAAGATGTTGCAGAGAAAGAAATTACAATATTTAACAAGTGATAGGTGTTTTGTTTAAGAGAGAGGAATCAGTGAAGGCATAGTAAGACCCAGGGTGACTGAAAGGATAGTGGTGTTCTCAACAGTAACAGTGAAATTTAGAAAGAGAGAATGTTTGGAGGAAAAGGTAATAAATTCTGTTTTGGACAAACTGAGTTTGAGAAGATGACAGGATATCTAATAGGAAATTGATGATAAAGAACTGATGCACAGGAAAGACAGTAGATGGAAAAATAGATTTGAGAATCATTTGTGTAGTGATGGCAACGAGTACATAGGAACTAATGATAAAAGAAGAACTAAAACAGAGGTTTGAAAGACAACCTCAGTTATTGTGTGTGACATGAATAGAAATTCAGCAAAATAAAGAAGGAAAAGCAGTATAACAGGTAGGAGGAGACCCAAAGGAGAGCAGAATCACAGAAAGTTAGAAAATAGAGAATCTTAAGGAGAAGAGAGTGATACACAATATCAGAGTCAGCAGAAAGGTCAAGAAGATGTCTAAGTCAACAGAGTAGAACAGAAAGATGAATTAGTGTTCAGATTCCTAGGGATCTGGGTATTTACTCCCTCTGTGGCCTCAGGAAGCACTTAACATCTCTGAGCTTCAGTTCTACTGTTTGACAAATAGGAGGATTAGACGACCATTTGGATCCCTTCCAGCTCTAGATTTCTGATCCTTTTGTTGTAATTTCAGTCATGTCTGATTCTTCATTATCCCATTTGGGGTTTTCTTTGCAAAGTCTCTGGAGTAGTTTTCCCTTTCTTTCTCTAGCTCATTTTACAGGTGAAGAAACTCAGGCAAACAGGATTAAGTGACTTGTCCAGGGTCACATAGCTAGTAAGTATCTGAGGACAGATTTGAACTCAGGAAGATGAGTCTTCTTGATGCACTATCCATTGAAGTACCACTTAATTGCTCCTCTGTGATCCTATAGTCTTATGAATACATCATCTTATAACAAAACCTATTCCTTTTTCTAACTTCTCTAGTCATATTGCTGAAGTTACAAAGTTCCCTAAATCAGAAGCAGTTTTGGAATCATTCCTCTACCATCTTAATCTTCCTCATATCCCACCCTGGGCAAGTCATTCCTTTACCAAAATTCTGTGGGGAGCTACCCATGAAAATCCCTAACTCCAGCATTAAAAAAAATAAATAAAATTTTATTTGCTATGGTTTTAGCCTACATTTCCAGGCTTAACTGTAATGGGCTGAGGCTTGAGTTGATGCACTGAGGTCCCAAGCACATGAGGCTAAATAGTAATTGGACCAAACTCTATTAATATATAAGCTTGGAGAAAGAATGGCCCCCACCCACTCTTTGTGCAAGTCCTGATGTGTTGTATAGGAAATGATGATTTTGGTGGATGGAGGCAGGGGAGTGGAAAAGGAAGGGGAGGAGAGACTTTTGGGATTGCCATTGCCACGGTTGGCTCAGCTCGAGTCTCTCTCTGTTAGCTGGCTTCCTGTCGCAACTGCCTATATTTGTTATCGCAATCCTTATTCACCTCTTCACTTCAATAAATATTGAAGATTTTTCCCTTAACCTGAATTCCTGACTCCGGCTGATTTTAAATACACGGTCATTACACTTAACTTTCTACTCCCTGTTATCTATATTCTAGAAATAACTGGAGTTTTCTCTACATTGTGTTTTTATCCTGTCTTCTCCTATATCTTGGGTAATGCAATCCTCATTCTATGGAATAAACTCCTTTCTTCCTCCAATTTCAATCTATCAAGTATCTTTCTTTACTGGTTGAATTCATGTGCTACTCATGCTACTTTCCCTTAGTACTGACTCAGTAAAAGTGACCTCTCATCAAACTTTTCATAGCACTTTCCCTAAACCTTTTTCATTTTCTCACTTTCCTTCATATTGTGTATACATTTTGTGTATCCCTTTTCCCTCCTCCAGTAGGAATCAAGTGACTAGCAAATGACTCTGAGATAACCTTAGAGTCTTCTATAAATTCCCTTTTCTTCCTCCTTGGAGTTCCTCTTTGTATCTCCTACCCACAACCTGAGGTCTAGTTCTCCTCTCACAGACACCTACTTGACATATAGTTTTGCTTACTTCCCCAGTAATGGCCAACAATTGATTCACCACCAAAAGATTTCTCTCTGACTAAATTCCCAATTCCTGGGTTGCTTTGCCAGTGTGAGAGGTGGGCTGAGCCCCAGATACCACAGAAACCGAGAGGTTAGTATTGGAAGGGAAGACTACATGTCTAAAGAGTAGATTATGAGGTAAAGAAGAGTAGGAGGAGCATAAAATGAAATCATTTCTTAGTGAAAGGCATGTCCAGGGGTCTGAAGGCTTTTCCTATGAACACACTCTCTCTCTCTCTCTCTCTCTCTCTCTCTCTCTCTCTCTCTCTCTCTCTCTCTCTCTCTCTCTCTCTCTGTCTCTCTCTCTCTCTGTCTCTCTCTCTCTCTCTTTCTCTCTTTCTCTCTTTCTCTCTCTCTCTCTGTCTCTGTCTCTGTCTCTCTCTGTCTCTCTGTCTGTCTGTCTGTCTGTCTCTCTCTCTCTCTCTCTCTCTGTTTGTCTCTCTCTCTCAAAACACCATTTCTCCTATTCCTCCAGTCCATCATGCAGGAACACATTATCCTCCCCAATATTAATATAGATTTATGATTTGATGCAACAGAATTTCTGTCTGGAGATGTCTGGGAACAGTTAGCACTACTTATACAAAATCTCTAAACCCCCTGTATGTGAACAATCATTCCTAAACCCCAAAACTATGAAGTCAACCAATTATTTCCAGATCACATACTTTATTGTTAGACTAATGACTTTAGGAGATAGGAGAAAAAAGCATAACTGACCAGCTCTGCCTTTGAATGCATTCTTAATCAATGAACTTTTACTAAATGCTTACTATATGTTAGATTACTTTGTTAACCCTGAAGTAAAAAAAAAAAAAAAGCACTATATAGTTCCTGCTCTCAATGATGTTACATTGTAATGAGAGACATGGCATGTATAGGTATATAGAAAATAATAACTAATATTTCTATAGCACTGAGTGGTTTACAAAGTATTTACAAATATCTCATTTGATATTCACAACAACCCTGTGATGTAGATACTATTATTAACCTCATTTTACATATAAGGAAATTGAGGGAGAAAGGTTAAGATCTAGCCAGAATCACAGAGCTGTTGACTTTCATGTGCACTGTGCTACCTGCTTGCCAACAAAGTAGAAATGTGATAATCTTAGAAAACACTCACATTTAGGTTTTTTTTTTTGCTGTTGTTTGATTATGTAATTATAAACCCAGAGTATATTATTTTCTTGGATTCTCATGCTTTATTTGAAATCAGTTCAGATAGGTGTGTCAGACTTCTTGAACTATAGACAAATGATGACTGCAATTGTTAGAAAATTCTAAACAATACAAGAGTTTTTAAAAGAACTAGTGCTATTAAGGCTTAAAACTTCACCAAGACTTTTGTGAACTATATGTTTTTATAAAGCGTAATGTGTGGAGGCAAATGCAACTTAAATAGTGGATCCCTCAACAAAACTGTCTCAAGTTGAAGGTATTCTATGGATCACTCAAAGTCACAGATCGTAAACCCCCACCAATGTGTTTAGATATACTAATCAGCCAGAGGACACATGCAATTCAAACCAAAGGCATTTACTGAAAGTACATAGTAAGAAAATAGTGAGTTTCTTATAAAGTTGGGGCACGTTCTGAAACACAAACACATTTATAAAAACAATCAACGATGGCGAGAACTCAGAGTATATTTAAGGACATGCAAAAAGAAAATGCATGTAAGAATACATACATAAAGGACATAAGTGTTCAAGCACATTCATGAAGAGATGATTCATGTCTGTAATGCTATAAAGTCATATCCTAGGGACATCAACTGTTGCTTTCTTTCCCAAGGCCCTTAAAATCCTGAATGACAGGCAGTCTGCTATTCCTGTCATCCCTGTCAGTGAATAATCTTTGATAAGTACTGGTCTTTGCTGATATTATATGGCTGCTGTTCTTGTCCCACTGGTCTCTTGGTCATTATCAGTTGCTACTCACTGGTGGGCTGCTATTTCTTCATAAGAGGATAAATACACACTGCCATTTCACTTCAAACACTTCAAATATTAAACACCAGAAACCTTTTCACAAAAGTTACTCAACAATCAATCTATTAATCAATCAACAGGCACTTACTACAATATATGGCAGGAATACTAAGGGTTGGGAATATTAAGAAAAGGTGGAGATAGTCTCTGCTGTCCAGGAAAGAAGTGCTTTCAATCACTGATAAAGGTGTGCCTTTTTGCTGGACAAGTACATACGATCTATGACTTTGAGTGATCCATAGAATACCTTCAACTTGAGACAGTTTTGTTGAGGGATCCACTATTTAAGTTGCATTTGCCTCCACACGTTCACAAACATATAAAAACATATAGTTCACAAAAGTCTTATTTTTACCTTCTGAATCCAATTCTTCTTGTGCAACAAGAGAACTGTACAGTTCTGCACACATATATTGTAGCTAGGATAGACTATAACATATTTAACATGTATAAGACTGCTTGCCATCTAGAGGAGGGGGTGGAGGAAGGGAAGGCAAAAGTTGGAACAGAAGTGAGTGCAAAGGATAATGTTGTAAAAAATTACCCATGTATGTGTTCTGTCAATAAAAAGTTATAATTTAAAAAATAAAAAGCTATAATAATAAGAAGAATCAGAAAAAGAATTTTTAAAAAGACAAAATCAAAAAAAATTCCATCAGACCAAGGGCATGTTAATTTGATGGGAGGGGGATGAGGTAATTAGGTCCAGACTTTTGAGGAAGCATACTGTGCTCTGTCTGGTGCCAGCTGGAGGATTGGTAAGACGCCCCCAGGCAGGGTATTTCCTGGCTTCAGAGCAGTTCTGGACACTCCATGACTTTCCTGTTGGCTTGCTGCATGAGAATGGACTCTTTTAACTGAATACTGAGCTGGTTAGAGTAGAATATAAGAGGTTAGATTAGATGAAATCTAATTTCCTGGTGATGAGTGAGGCAAGAACAGTTATGAGCTGTTAAATGGGGAGCACAATGGATGAGAGCTTGTCCAATATACTATCTGAGGAACTTTCCCCACCTCTTCAAAAATCATCCCTCTAACTTTGATGGGAACAGTCCCCATCCAATCTATGAGGACACAACCTACTATTGCAGTGAGAGTTCAAGAGTTGAACATAAGCCTTAGTACTTAATCTTCCTCACTATTCTAAGACTTCCTCAAAGGCCTGTTTTTTTTCTTTCTTATTAACCCTTTTCTTAGGTAAATCTATTTCTACTAACATTTTGAAATGCCATTAATGTTACTGGCACTATCTTGGTTCTTGCTCTGGGTCTCTCTGAGGGTTTTCTGCAATTCCTATAGATTCCATTTCCATTTCCATACCTACCATCAAGAGGCTAATTCTTTCTATAATTAGCCCCTTCCCAGAACCCTTCCCCCCATAATGATAGGAGGGTAAAATCTTGTTTGAGCCTTCCCTGGTTCAAGTAAGAATGAGAGATCAAGAGTCCTTGAGAATAAAAGATTTATATTTTCCATGTAGACAATATTTAGGCTACAAGATTTGAGGATAAATGATTTCCCCAACTAAATATTGATAAGTAGACCAGTAAATTGTTCACAGAATAGAAATAGAATATCATGGAAGGAAAGGACTCATTCATTCACCTTCTAGCTACTCCTGCTGAGTGTGGATCCCTCAACTAGGTTCAGGCAAATAAGTCAAGGAAGACCAGGACTAAGAAATGGAAGATAGAGATAATGATCCTCTGTAAAAGAAATAACATTTCCTTTCAAATATCCTCAGATCAGAAAAAGGAGAGAAAATGTACTCAGAAGATACATGCATAGAGACACACAAACAAGGACACAACCTGAAACTCAGGAAAGGGTTTGGAATGATTCCAAAGTGAACTAGACCATGCTGAGATAACCAGAAAAAATCCTTTCATAATAAAGTGAGCTGCTGATGTTCTGGAAGATATAAGGAGAGATTTTGAAGAAAATGGATTAGAAGATGAATCCAATTCTCCCTATGCAACAAGAGAACCGTTCGGTTCTGCAAACATATATTGTATCTAGGATATACTGCAACATATCCAACATATAAAGGACTGCTTGCCATTTAGGAGAGGGGGTGGAGGGAGGGAGGGGAAAAAAATCGGAACAGAAACGAGTGCAAGGGATAATGTTGTAAAAAAAATTACCCTGGCATGGATTCTGTCAATATAAAGTAATTATTAAATAAAAATTAAAAAAAAAAAAAAGAAAATGGATTAGAAGAAAAAAAAAAAGGAGACAGACAGATGACTAATAGATTAGAATCTAGAGGGCAGAATTTCAACTGGTTCTTATTTTCACCCTTAAGGGCAAGACACATGTTTTTTTGTCTTGTATTTCTTTATGGAATTTGTCTACTTCCCTGATTAATGAATAATTCCTTTTTTATCCTCATCTATATTCTGTTATTAATCCAGATAAGTCACAAGAGAGATTTCTCCTCTGAGCTTTGATCTCTTATGAGCCCTTAACCAATGTATACCTTGTAATATCAACAATAGATTTGGAAAACAAAATTTCTAAAATGGGAAAAATTTGTCAGAAGAGACATAAAAAATGCAAATTCTATATATGCTGAAGCATCTGGCTTTGAAGATAGGATATACTGAGGTTTTGAGGACATAGGTCTCCCAGAAGAAAAGAAAAAATCAAACAACTACAATTATAATATAGAAAATATAACAAAATCACCTACGACTTTTTAAAACACACAACAAAGCATAGACTGAGAGAATGCAAATTACTCTTTCCATTCCAAAATACATGGTGGTTAAATTTAACAGTTTCAATGACAAACACATTTTGCAAGTTACAAAACGCAGGAAAATTTGCAAGTTCAAATAGTAAGGAAAGTCAATTTGAAGAACCCAGGATTATTTTATATTACAAAAGGAATGGAATAATGTGTCATATGAACAAAGGAAAAAACCTCAAGAGTTGGTTATTTGATTCAAAAACACCTTTACTAAGGTAATAAGACATAATACAAACAATTATGAAGACAGAATTGCATATATTTGATAAATTATATATATATATATGTGAATTTTATTGTTTATTAAAAGTAGATAGAATATAAAGAGCATCGAGTCTAATTTCAGATCTGCTATAGGAATCTAGGCAACTCATTTAATTTCCCTGGATTTTAATTTTTCCTTCAGTAAAATGAAGGGTTTGGATTAAATGTTTTCTAAGTTCCTTCCAATTCTGCATGACTCATAGATTTAGTTTTGAAGGGATCTTAAAGGCCCTCTAATCTTACCCTCTTATATTACTGTAGAGAAAACTGAGACCCAGAGAAGTGAAACTACTTGTCCAAAGTCTCATAAAGGCAGAGGCAGGATTACAATTAATCAGATGTTATGCTATTACTCCAAACTCAGCATCCTTTCCACTCCACCATATGCTCTTGTAACTATGTTTCTTAAACTGAATCATTGAATAAGTCACCAGGCCCTAATGGTTCACAGACAGAGAACTATGATCTAAGGCAACAACAGCTAAGCACCAGTTTATTATGGTTGGTCTATTGAGCAGGTGAAACTTTGAGTAGAGGTATGAGGGCAGATCATGTATCATTTGGGTAAGGATTAATGTAGCTGATTTCAGGAAGGCTCAGAATTGTGTCCTCTACTCCACTCCTTTTAATGAATCCTTTAGGCCACATTTATCTAAAACATTTTGGAGGGATTCAAATTTCACTGGAAGAGTGAAGATTACAGACAGATATAACTGCAGATCTTTGCAAGTATTGAACTTTTAGGAAGATTATGGTGCTAACCTTGCATGACAGGTAAGATGCTTATTACCACTTGTAATTGATTTAAATATCTCCTGGTCTGACAGATTCTCAAAATTTCAGAATAGATAAGACCTAGGAGGCCATCCCATTTTTGAAAAAATAATTACTTCTAAAACATTCCCTACCATTGCTTATCTAGCCTTTGAACAAAAGCAGTACAATGAGAGGGAAAACAATCTCTCTTCTGGTAATACATTCCATATGTTAATAGCTCATCATGACTAATAATAAGCAATTATTGAGTACTTCTGTGTGCCAGGCAGTGAGATAAAAACTGGGAAACTTCTTAAAAAGGTGGAACTAGTCATTGTCCTCATGGACTATCTATCCTAATGAAGAGGATTACATGCAATTAATTTGGAACAAGATTTATATGGAGTGCTTGAAAAAGTACAAGGAAGTACAGAGTACAAGGAAAAGAACATATCTTAATGAGCTTTAGGTATGATGGTTTCATGTTTATCACTAAAAGTAAATGCCCTGTTGGCAACTATCCCACTGAACATATATTCCATCCCCACTACAAATATTGCCTTCCATTACTAATTTGTTGGCCCCCTTTTCTTCACCCAGGCTCACCTGCCTCATTCCCTCTCAGAACAAATACCTCTAGAATGAGTATCCAGAATAAGAATGACCTCTTTTTCTTTCTCCTCCAGTTCACCATTCTATTTTGCTGGAGACTGTTTGGTTTCCTCCAACTTCAGTTCAATTTTTGTAGCCACCAGTACCCATGTTCTGTTCCCCTGCCAGTGACTGACAGGGAAATGAGGCTTCTTTGTTTCCCAACCCCTTCTTTTCTCCATCTGCCATTGGGTCTAAGGCTCTGCCTTCCTATCATCATTATCTGGGCCTGCCACATCCTGGAAGATATTCAAGTAGAAGTGAAACGGAGCCTGTAGTGAAAAGAGGAAACCATAGAACAATATAACCACCACGTGTTTATGGGGAGATGAAGAGCAAGAACTGGCACAATGCCATGAACATAGGTGGTTTTTGCAAATGTTGGTTGAATTAAGTTGATTTATTTGGTTGTTCTTATTGTTGTTCATTAAGAGATTTTTTTCAGTCCTGTCTCCATATGAAGCATTTGAGGTTTTCTTGACAGAAATACTGGAATGATTTGCCATTTATCTCTCTAGTTCAGTTTATAGATAAGGAAACTGAGGCAAGCAGGGTTAAGTGACTTGACTGGGGTCACTAGTATCTGAGGCCAGACTTGAACTCAGGAAGATGAGTCTTCCTGACTCTAGGCTCATTATTCTATGTACTATGGTGTCCCTTACCTGCCCTTAAGTAGATTTAAGGAAGTGCTAATTCTGTGTTAAGTTCTCTCTTGGAGCTCTAACTTTGGTAGAAGAGTAAAAACATGATTTCTCAGTGACTCCATTTTCTGATGAGGGAGACAGTCTCTTTCCTGAATAATTTTATGACCTAATGGTGGAGTCACAGTCTCTGATTTACTCTTCCTCCAAAATGGCAGTCGCTCTCTCTACTCTTTTCATGTCCTGCAAATGGTCTTTATTTCTGAATTTGAAATTTCTCAGTTTTTTCAAGATTCAAAACTCTGATTTCACCTTCTACAGAAAGCTATACTGAGTCCCTTCTTCACCCCTACCCCATTCCCTGTGTCTGGCATTTACATTATATATAATTTGTATATAATGATTATTTTCTCTTTCTCATTAGAATGTGAGTTTCCTGAAGAAGGGACAATTTCTGGCTCTTTCTGTGTCCCCAGGGCTTAACACAGTTTATGACATCTACAAAACACTTAATAAATGTCTATTATGATGAGAGAAGATGAAAGATCCATTGCTATGATAGTAGAGTGAAGTGCTTGATGGGGTCACAATCACTTCCCTAGACTAAGGCATCTAATTTAGAAAATGATAGAGGAAGTCTAGAAAGGAAAATACTAAATGAATGATACATCATATTTCATGAAAGTGCTTGGCAAAGTGATTCTATTTATCCTTGTGGATTAAAGTGATATCAACTGGACATGCAACTGGAATTAGATGAATGACTGGATTTAAAGAGTAGTCATCAATCCCTTTCATCTCCTTCAGATGCAGTGTAGCCAGTGGAAAGAAAGCAGAAAGAACAATTGAGAGAAACCCTGAAAAAGCAGCTCTAAAGAAAAAAAAGAGCAATTTGTTCTAAGTAGAGATGACTGAAGTGTTCTATTTTTCAGTATTTAATTTGCATACAATCAGGATTCATACAGTGATTGTTTAACAACCAACTCTTCAAAAACCCAACTCAATTTTAAGTTCAATCTTTGTTGTTAATATTTTCTCCAACACTTTAAAGTATAGAAATCAATCAAACAATGAATCCATGATTTTTAATATTTGCTGATTTTCTAAGAAGAATAATCACAATAAAACTTACTAGTTAGCTCTTGTGAGTCCATATGCACTGGTTCCAGTGTACTTTTGCATAAAACTGGAATGAGGACTTTGGAAGTAATAGGTAGAAAACTGATTTCTAGAATTGTTTTATGACTGTGACAAATGTATATTTCAAATTTCAATATAGTTGGTAGGATTGTGGATTTGGGGTTCATCATCATGTGAAAGGGACAAGTCACCTCAATGAAGAGATCTTGCTTTTGGCTTGAGATTGCACCCATATCTGTAACTTGGAAAAGCAAGCTGGAGAATAAAATAGGTTTTGCATGACCATGAGGCTCGGGAGAGTGACATGGAACAAGTCAGGCTTTTGCCTGAGCTGCATCTACTGACTGGAAGAAACTTTTCAGAATCCAGCTAAGTAAGCAGATCTGATGAACTCCTTGGATCCTAATTTAGAGGTTTTTGTTTTTCCTGAAATAAGGTAATAGGATGTCAGCAGCACAACAAAGCAGTAGCCAGATCCCAAAGGAAAATATAGAGATTCAGAAGTTGAATTGATATAGCCAAGGGAGAAACAACCTTGTCCATCAATTAATTGTTCAGATCCTTCCTGAAGCAGACAGAGGAAATCAAGGCTTATAGTACAGAACTATGAGTTGACCTGAGTGTATCCCCTCATTCCATGAATATAGAGTGGTTCTCAGAGTATGGTCTAGAGAATCCTGGGGATCTCTGAAATTCTTTTAGAGGGTCTACAAATACAAAAAATAGTTTTTATTTCCAATATGATAAATGTCTATAAATATAACCCAGATAAACAAAAATGCTTTGGAGAGATCCTCAATCATTTTTAATAGGATAAAGACACTGAAAACAAAAGTTTGAGAACACTGATATAGACATTGTGCATTAGTGATACAAAACAGCCTCAGTTTAAACATGGAATGTTAAGTTACTGATTTTTTGTTTTGTTGTTTTTTTTTTTTTAATTAAATATTTCTGATTAAAAGTTGATAAAATTCAGTCAGCTAATCTGTTAAATAGAAAGCACACCAGTGGGGGCTCAGAAACAATAATAATCAGCAAAAATAGACCACTCAGATCAGGATTACCTTTAGCACCCTAACTCAATGAGTTATTGTAGTAACTGCTACCTCTGTGACTTCCTTTTCCTTACTTCTATTAGTCTAGGTTAGATGAGTACCACAGCTAAGAGAGAAAGAGAAGGAACTTTTGGCTGATGTGCTTATTGTACACTGAAATCACATGGGAATGTCTGGTTTGAAGATGAGTATGCTTGGGCAGTGGATGATTTAGATGAAGTTACAGTCTCTGCCAATGTAGACCTTATTTATTTTTAGAGGGATCCCAGACTTGGCCATATGGCGAAATGAGAGATCCAGTTATAAGGAGCCACGCTGAATATAATAGAAGCAATCATTTATGGAAGATCATTTCTGCAGTATGGCATATGGAAAATGGAGGCACATGATTAAGTGGGAAAAATAATTGAATCAGTAGAGATTTTCCATCTCTTATGGTAGGCATATGATGCTGGGCAGGTATAAGTATCATCTCTGAATTCAGGCTCAATTTCTGTAGAATGTGGCTAATAAACCGATTAGCTCCTACCACATAGGTTTTCTAGGAAGATCAAGTGAGTTACTCCCTCTTCTTGTGTGGGTCTGACATATAGTTGCTATACAACCCTTTTTTCCCCCTAGACAATCCTTAAAATTGCCTAGAAGATATTAATGTGCGCTTGAGTTCAGTCTTCTGGTTCTAAGATCATCTCTCTCTGCATTCTACAACTCTGCTAAAATGAGGCAGACTTCAGAAACAGTTTGACAAATGACAAAGTATTATATGGATGTCAACTATTATCATCCGGAAATTGTGGAATGGACTTTAGAAGCTATCTAATCCAGAGTCCTCATTTGGCAGATAAGGAAATTGAGCACCAGAAGACTGAGGTGGTGCCCTCAATATTATGCAACTAAATCAATGACCAGAAACTCAGGATTAAATAAGACTAACTCTGAAAGCAACTCATTTCAACTCCCATCTCTAATGTTTCCATTACCTTGGATAATATCATGTAATATTTTTCATTATAATAATAATAATGATTATAAAGCTTGGAATTTTCAAAGTACGTCTTTATAAAACCTTTTACTTTTGCCAGTGGGTTTAAATCCCATTTAGTAGATGAGGACACCGAGACCCAAATAATGATGAGATTTCTTAAAGTTCGTTTGCACAGGTAGGACTCCAGATCAGGTTTTTCTGCCTCTTCCTAATAGCTTTCCCATTACTCCAGGCTAATTTCTACTTTCCCTAATGGATCCCAGTTCCTACCACTCTTTCTCCATACTCAGTGTGAAGTAGTAAAAAAAGACCATTGGCCTAAGAGACACAGATATCAGTATTAGAACCTTATAAATAAACTATCATAAATCAAGGGCTGAAAAAGGACTACAGAGGCATATATTCCAATCTTCTCGATTTAAAGACAAGAAAACTGAATCCCAAAGATATTAAATATGAACTATTATCAAAAAATTATCAAAATTAATATGGAATCTCTCTAAAAAAATTTTAGAGCAACTCAGTGGATAGAATGCCAGTGGATAAAGGGTCTGGAATAGAAATACCCGATTTCAAATCCGGTCTCAGACACTTGCTACCTGCGTGACCCTGGGTAAATCACTTAACCCTGTTTGCCTCAGTTTCCTCATCTGTAAAATGAGCTGGAGAAGGAAAGGGCCAAACATTCCACTATTTTTTCCTAATAAAACCTTGAATGGGTTCACAAAGAATTGGGTACAAATGAAATGACTAAACAACAAAAATAGAGAATTTAGGGAAGGCTATGGACAGGAATCATCCAGCAGGGATGTTTGCATCATTGGAGGGAGAACACATACCTACATCATGTATCCATGGGAGAGTGAAAGAATTATAATAATAGAATTAAAGTGCCAAGGAGAAGGTGGTCTTAAGCCTCAGTTGGGGTAGGGATGAACACTGAACTGTGATTTCATGATGGGAGGGAATTCTGACATAAGTGTCTCTACAAATGGAAGTTGGCACTTCCTCTTCTCATTACCTCATATGCGATAATTAGGATGTTATGTTATTCTCACCATTTCATAATTAGAAAAACTGAGTCTCAAAAAGGACAAGGGAGTTGTACCTGATGAAACAATACATGTAAGATCTAGGATTAAAGGTACATTGATTTAGAGCTCAGTTCTTTTTCCACTACACTGTACTTTCTCCATCCTTTTGGATGAATGGCTGAGGCAGGAAAGTTCATCCAGGAAGGGGAAAAAAGGCAGGAATTGATTCTGAGTTGACAGCCTGGGCTGGACGGTGATAAAGCAGTGTCATTGATGATCAAGGAGTCTCTTATTTCTGGCAGAATTTCCTCTTGTTTCATCAGAACAGGTAAATAGAAGATCCATTGGCCACACCGGGTCTCTGAAAGCAGCAGTTATCCTTTCCAATATCCCTAAGCATCCAGCTGAATGCCTAAAAAAAAAAAAAAAAAAAGTTTCTTGTTCTATAGACAAGTGAAGAGTTATCTTCATAACCCCCATCCAGAGGAAGACTAACAGGAAGGATGATAATACTAATATTAATAATGACAACTGACACTTATATAACACCCACTGAGTGCCAGGTGAGCAGCCAGGTGGTAAAGTGGATAGAGCAGTGGGCCTGAAGTCAGGGAGATCTAAGTTCAAGTTTACCTCAGACATTTACTCGTTATATGACTCTGAGCAAATTGCTTAACTACTATTTGCCTCAAGTCCTCATCTGCAATGGAGACCCACTGGAGAAAGAAATGGCCAACCATTCCAGTATTTTTGTCATCCTTGTTGACAAAGTCCATGAGATCACATAAGTAGACACAGCTGAACTGACTTAACAACAACAACACGAGCCAGGCACTGTGCTAAGCACTTCACAAACATCTTGTTGGAATATCATAACAAATCTGGAAGAGAAGTATTATTGTTATCGTCCATTTACAATTGAGGCAACTGGTAAAGTCACTCATCTAGTGTCCGAGGCAGGATTTGAACTGAGGCTCCTTATTCTATCCATTGCCACCTTCTTGTCTATTTTCCACTTTCCCTAGGGAGGCATCCTGATTAAAGACTGGGAGTGGGATTGGGCAACTAGAATTTAAATAAACCCTTGTAGACCCTCCCTAGAGTTCTATATAATGGATAGCTGCCTTCCCTCCCCTGCCCTGTATGATGACCCTCACCATTCACTGTAGCGTGTTCGTGGGTCCTCTGACCTGAAAGACAAATAAAGAGAAATATAGAGACCCATGGGGACACCTGAAGGCCAAGTTCCTTCCATTCTTATATTCAGGCACAAGTATGTTTCATTTCAGACTGGGAACTCCTTTCAGGCCCACCTTGTATCTTCCCAATTGGAATAATAAGCATTGTGTCTCTCCTGAGATCTGGGGCTCTATGAGGATGGCAATTATTCTCATTTGTCTACTGGAGTTCTCTGGGGTTCTTTCTGTCCTTGCTCAGACTTGCAATCAAAATGATCTGAATTCAAATTATGGTATCTGAGCACATTACTTTAGTCCCTGGGACTTAACATTTCCCCACCTGAAAAAGGAAAACATTGGACCTGATGTTTTATGGCTTCCTTCCAGCTCTCCACCTTTGATCTATACAACAACACACTTTTTCCTTGACTTAAGGAAGAAATTTATGACATACCTGCCAACCAGTCAATAAACTTTCATTAAGAGCCTGCTACATGCTAAGAACTGTGGTAAGTGCCTAGAGATATAAAGAAAAGCAAAAGTGTGGTCCCTACTTTCAAAAAACTCAGTCTAGTGTGTGTGTACACATGTACAACAGGTAAAAACTATGCATAAACAAAACGTATAAATAAGAAATCATTAGAAGAAAGACAATAGCATTAAAGGAGGCTGGAAATGGCTTCTTGTAGAAAGTAGAATTTTAAATGGCACTTGAAAGAAGCCAGGAGATGGAGATGCAGAGGGAGAGCATTCCCGGCCTAGAGAACAAGCAGAGAAAATGCCCAGGAGAAGGAATATTCCTCTTGTCTGAGGAATAGTAAGGAAACCTGGGTCATCTGACTGCGGAGTTAATGAAGATGAATGAGGGACAAGGAGAGTAGATGGTTATGAAGGCCATCAGATTCATGCTTTAGGATCAGGAGTCGGGAAGGTGGGAGTTTATAAACCAGTGGAGAAAGAAATGAGCAGAACCAGAAGAATAATCGATGCTGCAATAATAACACCATATAAATAAGACAATGGTGAAAATTATAAGATCTATAATGAATATAGGGAGCGAGGTGGCTCAGTTCAAATTCAGTTTCAGACACTTGGTAGCTGTGTGATCCTGAAGTCATTTAACTTTGCCTAAATCCACTGAAGAAGGAAATACTAAAACATCCTAATATCCTTTTCAAGAAAACCCCATGGACCGTGGGTTATGAAGAGTCGTACATAACAATAACATAGTGAATCCTATGACCATTCATAATTCCAGAGAAACAATGATGAAACATACTGGAGATGTGATAGATTTAGGGTTGCTTTAGAACCAAATATACTTTTGAATACAAACATTGAAAGATTTGTTTTGAATGACTTTTCATATTTGTTATAAGACACTTTTCTTTTCCTTCCTCTCCCCCCACCCCAAAATGTGGTACAAATGGATTGGGGAAAAAAAGAGAAAATAGATTTCTTTTAATTGTTATTCTTAATAAAGAGGGTGATTATTACACAGGGGAAATATTGCATGAACTTTTAGATGAGATCATTGTATTATTCATTTTACTTTAACCATTATACTTTATTACAAACAACCTTTCATGAAGTTATTTATATGTGAAATGTTTGCAATGTAAAAACAACATATATAAAAAGACTTTAAAAAGTTTCCACCAAAATGATCAAATATGAGCTAGATTGTGGAGGGAAGGAGAGACACTAATGGGTTCTCTGGTACTGGAAGTCTTTCAACTGAAGCTATTTGGACATTTTGTAGGAAAACTGTACCCAAAGGACTAGGAGGCCTGTAATATCCCTTCCATCTCAGAGTCTATATTTCTGTTTAGAAAGGGCTTTTCTCCTTAAAACCCCTGTGAGATCACATGTCCTCACTCATTGTGATCTCTCTCCCTGTCCCTTTCTCTCTTTGTACTTGAGAAGCTGATTTTTTTTCCTCCTTTCTCCACACATTCATACCTGTTTTCTTCTTCCATGCAGTGGAGGCTCCAGCACAGCTCAGCACTAAGATGAAGGCTATCGGGATGCCCAGGGCCTTGGCCCAAGGTATCTCTGTGGGGATAGGTTTCACAGGGACTGCAGGAGGTAAAGGTCACAAGTAAATGAAAAGTGGAGTTTTTCTGGGGGACGGACACTTAGGAATTGTGTCTAGTGAGATCTGAAAGAAATTATTGTATTCTAGTATATTAATCACCAATTATTACATTAGGATTCAGGTTTTTCATTTCTATTTCCTCATTCAAAACCCAGCCCTTGCAGCTCAGTCAGTCAGTTTCTGAAGAACACTGCTGATGGATGGGATTGCCCAGATCCTCTAAGTATATATACTCTCTGCCATCTTGGGTGGAACTCTACCCAGCCAGAAGACTTTACAAATTTCTACTACAGAATTAGAAAAGTTCTACTATAGGTCAATTCTTGCCCATAGGAAACGAGCCCGTCCTTGAACTCCTCCAGTAGAACTTGGGCGACATAGTTTATAAAGGAGCAAACCAACCAGAGTGTTCTGGGTAGAGATGTATTCCTTTGTCCATTTTACTGGAGGGGGCCGAGTCTCATGATTAATTCATGTTCTAAGCAGGAATAAGTGAAGACTTTTGCCCCATCTCCTCATTAAAATCTCTACTCTTCATTATCTGTTTACTAATCAGGGGTGATTTTTCACCTCTTTTGGTGTAAAGGAAGTTGGGGCCCTTCCTTTTCCAAAGGCACTTAAACATTCAGGGATCTCCATGGTTTTTGAAAGAGACCACTGACCATCAATTTATCGATTATTTGTTGTCCTAATTAATAAACGATTACCGATTGCCCAAAAATTGTCTCTTGGGTTTTTCACTTGTCTCACATCCTTCTCTGTGGAAAGGTCAAAAGTGGATGTCAGCATTCCATGGTCTGGAATCTTGAGGTAAATCCAGTCATTTTTGGGAAAAGTACTTACCAGGATATATAACTGGCTTCTCCAGGGCACTGTGCTTCACCACACAGGTATAATCTGTGTCGGTATCCCTCAGAGGAATTTCTAGGGTGACTTGGAGGTAGAAAGTGGCATCAGCATTGGGCAGAATGCCACTGGACCTCTCTTGCCCCCACACCCCCAGTCGCCCATTCTTCTCCCAGTGTAGCTGGATGGATCGAGGGTAGAAGCCTGTGGCCAAGCAGGAGAGAGTGACGTTTCCATTCAGAGAATCGTGGTGGGACACAGCCACCTCCGGAGGTACTGAGAAAACAATTCAAGGAAGAAGGAATCATGTGCTATTCATTTCTACCTGCTCTCACTTCCTTTACCTACTTCCCTAGAGAAGGGAAGGGAAGGGAAGGGAAGAAAAGAGAAGGAAGAGAAGAAAAAAAGAAAAAAGCACTGACTAACTGGCCAGTTGAGTTCCCAGTAGGACATTATCTTCTCCTACGCATAGATGTTGTTTGTCCTTTGTTCTTGAAGAGGACCAGAGCATCAGGGAGGTGATGCCATGATATGGAATTGAATTGGATTAGAGTGAGATAGTATTGTGCAGAATCACCAGCCTCACTTTCTCCTCCAGATTGCTCAACTGACCGAGAGGACTCCTAGGTGACCCAAGTAACAAAACAACAATATCACTCACTTCTATAAAGTTGATTTTCTAATGAGATAGATGCAGAGGTTTTCTGGGAAATGTTTAACAACTGGCTCTCTGAAAAGAATACACTTTTAAGTATTTTCTCCCCCCCCCCCCTTTAAAGTTTAGGCAATCAAACATCAATAAAAACCCATTTTTTGTGTTTGCTAAATTCTGAAACAAACGACTCATGTGGCAGATTTCAACTATCAGCTCTCACAAGCTGGTTTGAGATGACTCCAGCATACCTTTGGTTGGCTGTGACCTGGGCCTAGGGTCTAGGCTACTTCTTTGTACACCGGCTTCTGTGTAGAAGTACAGTGATGGTAGTTTTGATTCTTGAGAGGAGATAAAGGACTCACCCTTTGATTCTTGAGAGGAGATAAAAGGACTCACCGTCATCCTTCATTCTTGAGTACTGCAGGATTTTCCTCATTGTGGTGACACAATATTGCTCCATGGAATGTTTCCTCAGATCTCTCCAGAAATTACTTTCTACTAGGGATTTGAGTTGTTTTGCCATAGGCTTCATGAAAACCCAATGGTCAACTTGATTATCTACCTGAAAGAAATCCTCCCCATCCAAGGCAATGCTGATTTGGCTTTTCACCTCGATGTCCCTGTCCAACTCACATACTGCCAAAATCTGGATGGTATGATTCTCTGTAGAAGAATGTTCAGAAGCAGAGGGATAAGTAGGATAAATATTACTCTTGGAGTCAGAAGGATTCCAGTATGAATCATAGAATTTGAGAGTTGGAAGGGATATGTGAAAGAAATACCCATGATGACACACCTGAAAATTGGTCATCTAGCCTCTGTATTCAAAGACCTCAAGGGAGAGGGAACCTGCCACTTCTCAATGTGGCTTATTCCATGCTTGTAGGACTTCTGTTGTTAGGGAGTTTTTCCTGACAATACATTAGACTACACACACACACACACATACACACACAGAAGAGAAGCTTCTTTTCTCCAGGATAAACATATCCAATATTCTCAACTGATCTCCATAATACTAAACTCAAAGCCCCTGACCGTGTCCCTCTTCGACCATGATACTCAGAATAGACTACATTAGTCTAGAAGAGGTCTCACTAGGGTGGGTTAATCATTTCCCTTGTTCTGGAAACCAAATTTCCCTTAATGGATCATTCAGTTGCATTAGCTCTTTTGGCCATCACATCATAGAGATGGTTTATATTGAGCTTGAATTCTACTAAAAACCTTAGATACTTTAGAGAATATCCATTTTCTAATTATTCATCCTCCATGTTACATTTGTGAAGTTGATCTCTTGGACCCAAAAGTAAATTATTTCATTTATGCCTACTGCATTGACCTCCTTGCTCTTCCAGGAACAACCCTCCATGTCTTGATTCTAGATATTATCTTTAGCTTTCCCAGATATCCAAAGTGCTCTCCCTCTCATCTCTACTTCTTGGACTCCCTGGCTTCCTTCAAGTTCCAACTAAAATATCATGTTTCACAGGAAGCCTTTCCCAATTCCTCTTAATTCTAGTGCCTTCCTAATGTTGATTATTTCTTATTTTACACATATGTAGTTTGTTTGTGTATCTTGCTGTATTTTCATCTATTTCATTTTTCTCTGTATTCTTCCCAGAAAAAAATTTAAGATACTGTCGAAAGCTTTGCTTAAGTCTAAGTAATCTATACCCACACCATTTTCTTTGTATATTAACTAATACTCTCAAAAAAAAGAAATGAAATAGGCCTGTTTTTTTTTCATGATGTACCGCCTCTTTGTATCATGACATCTCCATCTAGATATTCTTCAGATATGTCATTTATGTCCAATTAACAAGGATATGTGTAGAGGGTCAGAACTCTGGAGAAGTATACTTGAAACAAGGATACTTACAACAAGGTGTTAACTCAGTAGAATTGACGAGATAATGCTTCTCTAGTTTACACGTACATAGTGTGCTGTAATGATCTAATCACACCAAGGTACTTAAGGGCTGAGAGGACTGGAAGTGAGATGTTCCATTTTTGACCATCCTCCTGATGGCTCTCCTGACTCCCGCACTCCTCCACTAAGATCAAGGCTGATCCCGAGATCCTCCAGAAAGCTACCCTGAACATTACACATATGCCTTAGTTTCTCCTCTTCAGGAAGTTATCAACTCAATTTAGATATTTTTTTTAAATCCCTTGGTTCTACAGCCTATACTTAGCTATTTGTCTTTAGCCTAAGCTTCTTCTAAGCTTTAAAAAAATGGGTTATTTGGTTCTGATTCCTGATACCTTGACATCTTCATCATTACAAAAGGATAAAAAGATAAATCAAGCTATTAATCCTTCACAGATATTAACAGATAATACTGAAAGAGAAAGGAAACCTCATTAATCTTGCCTTGTTCTGAACTTTATTTACTTATTGTCACCCATAGATCTATCACATCCTTCTTTAGAAAGTAACTTTCTTCATCCATAGACAGTGTATCTCCACTATCTATAGGAAGAGCCTCACAATTCCTCACTTATAGTTCAAAATCTTCATTTTAACAATAGCCTTGGGGCATCTGGAAGTGGATGTCTTGTAGGTATCTCAAACTCAGCATGTCTAACATAAAATTTAATATTTCTTCTCTCCCACAAATACACCTCTCCTTTCAAATGTCTTATTCCTCTGGATGGCACCACCATCCTCCCAGTTACTAGGATCAAAACCTAACATCA
Source organism: Antechinus flavipes (assembly GCF_016432865.1). Lineage (NCBI taxonomy): Eukaryota > Metazoa > Chordata > Mammalia > Dasyuromorphia > Dasyuridae > Antechinus > Antechinus flavipes. The sequence continues at coordinate 23,570,956 of NC_067399.1, forward strand.
TCACCCTCGTCCTTTTGCCACTCTTTTCTTGCCAAATCTCCATCACTCTTATTAGCATGCAGCCAAATGCACACAACTGTGCTAATTAAGTATGAATTTATGCTATTCAAACTCAACTTTATACTTACTATAATCTGGTGGTTCTTTTATTTCTTCCTCATTGATTTCCTATCTCATACTGAAGCTAAGCCACCTTCTCTTCTATTCTCAATTCTTCCCCCATACTTCCTCCCTCCCCTTTAGCCAAGTATTTTGCCTTTTACTGTATGGAGAAAATAAAGAATATTTGATGTTATCTCCCTCTTCTCCTTGTCAATGCCATTCCCTCTAGAAGTACACTTGATCCCATTCTGTCCCTTTTTCTTCAGTGGATTTCATCCTTAATCATTCCTGATTTCATTTGAATTTTCAACCTATGTTTATGCCAAGTCTTTTCTTCCTTAACCTCCCCCACTAGACTCTACCATTCTTTCAAGTAATTGTCTTCTATCTTTTTTCTTTTTTTCAACCAATTCTAATATTTCTCTATTCCTAGGATAAAACATTAAGAAATAAATCAAAAGGAAAAACAGAAAGAGAGAATTATACTGAACTGAATACTGAATTCCAGAGAATTGAAAGGAGAGAGAAATAGATTTTCTTAAATGAGCAATGTAAAGAAATAAAAAAAAAATAGCAGCATGGGAAAGGAAAGATCTCTTTGTGAAGATTAGAAATATCATGGAAATGTTTCATGCAAAAATGGACATGGTAAAAGACAAAATAACAGGGACAATAGATGCAGAAGAACTATGCAAGAAAGCAATAACATCACTGATAACCAGGATGATGTGGATACTGACCTAGAGCCACTCATTCTGGAGACTAAGGTCAAAGGGCTCTTAGGAAGCATCACTAATAATAAGACTAATGAAGGTGATTTAATTCTAATTTTATAGAATCCTATAGAATGCTAAAGTGCTGCACTCAACATGCTTAAAAATTTGAAAAGATTGAACCAAGAATTACCAGAAGAGACAGAAAAACTAGAAACCAAATTGCCACCATTCTCTGGATTATGAAGAAATCAAGGAAGTTCCAGGAAAATATCTACTTCTGCTTCCTTGACTACCCTAAAGTCTTTGATTGTGTAGATCATTACAAAATGTGGCAAGTCCTCAAGAAAAATGGCAGGACCAGATCATCTTACTCATCACCTTACTTATCTACACCTACCTACATGCAAGAAGCAAGACCAAGAAGCAACCGTTAGAACCAAACATGGAATAGTATTGGTTTCAGGTTGGAAAAGGAGTAAAACAAGGCTGTATATTGTCACTTTACTTATTTAATTTATATGCAGAGTATATCATGCAAAATATAGATTGGACAAATTGGAACCTAGAATTATAGTTATTGGGGAAAATAATATTTTCAGATATGCAGATGATAAAATTCTTGATAAAAATTAAAGAGGAGAGTGTAAAAGCCAGCCTGAAGCTTAACAGCAAAAAACTAAGATCTTGGCAGCTAGTTTAATAACTTCCTGGCAAATAGAAAGAGAAGAAATTGAACAGTGCCATATTTTAAGTTTTTGGCCTCAAAGATCACTATAGATAGTGACGGCAACCATATTGATAAATGTTTGATATTTGAAAGAAAAGCTATGGCAAATCTGGACAGCATACTAAAAAGCAGAGATGTCACTTTGCCAACAAATGTCTATATAGTCAAAGCTATCTGTTTAGTAACCATGTACTATTGTGCTATTCACTATGTAAATTTTACTATAAGGAAATCTAAGTGTCACAAAATTGACATCTTCAAATTATGTTTCTAGAAAAGACTTTTGAGAGTCACTTGGGCACAATGAGACCCCATTAGTCAAAACTTAAAGAAATTAATTCAAGTTATTCACTGGGAGACCCCTGAAATGAAATCTTAAATACTTTGACCACATGATGAGGAGACAGGACTAAATGGAAAAGACCCTGATGGACAAGATTGAAAGCAAAAGGAAAAGAGTATCAGAGAATGTGATGGATAGATAGTGTCATAGAAACAATGACCATGAACTTGCATAGACTTTGAGAAATAGTGAAGGATAGAAGTATACGGTGGTGCAGAAGGTCACAAAGAGCTAGACGTGACTAAATGGTTGGAAAACAACAAAATAGAAACTCCTGCTTCATTATTTAAAATCCTTCACAAATTGGCCCTAATCTATACATCTAGTCTTGTTGGACACTATTCTCCCTCCCACATTCTGCAATCCAGCCAAACTGGCTTCTGTTTTCCTCAAGAATGAAATTCTATTTCCTACGTGTGTGCCTTTGCACTGGTGGTCCCACGAGACTGGAATGTATGCCCTTCTGATGTTTGTCTTACAGAATCCCTCTCTTCATTGAAGTTACAGCTCATGTGCCATCTTCTGTGTGCATTGTTTCTCGAGCCTCTCAACCACTACTCCTTCCTTCTCAAGTTCCTTTGTATTTAGTTTCTTTGCATATGCTTGTATTATTTGTGTTTTTTGCTATAACTATTTTAACATGCATTTATCTTATCTATTAGAATGTAAGCAAATGGGGAAATAATTTTCATTCTTTGTTCTTATTATTAGTGCCAATCATTTAATAAATTATTTTGTTGTTTATCCTTTGTTCTTGAAGGGGCCCAACTTCATTCATTAATTGTTCCTTAACTGCTCTTCACACTGACTCAATTTATCTACTATGTTGTCAATTGAATAATTTATACCTTCTGTAGATCATACACACACACACACACACACACACACACACACACACACACACATCACCTCCTCTCTATTCATATGACTACTACACAGGGCAAATCATCATGAACTTTTACCAGGATTATTGCAATAACAATAATATCCCAATCAATCAGTCATCCTGCCTCAAATCTTTCCTCACTCCTTCCCTCTTCATTGGGAGATACTTATTTGGCAGACAAAATTTAAACCCAACTCTAGGACTCAAGCTATAAGGACACAATTCGAAAATCCAAGTGCTCAGAGATTTATACATATTTTGGTCACCAGGGAAGAAAATTCCAGTGATCTCAACCTTTACATACTCATCTGAAAGGTATGGATGTCCTCTCTATATAACCTAAAGCTAGCCACTTAACTTTTTTGGGCCTCAGTTTCCTCATCTGTAAAATGGCAGTTAGACCAGCTGATCTCTGTCCCTTTCAGTTCTAGATTATTATTATTATTGATTCTGTGACTCACAATGATGGGACCATTACTCAAGGAAGGGAAAAATTAGGTTAGAGATTGAAAGAAATTTGAGTGGAATTCAATTAGTTTGACTTACTGTGGCTCTTGGTGTAATTCTTTGATAATAACCTGAAGGCCAATTGGAAATACATTTCACTTTCTGTGATCACTTTTGTCTTATGCTTAAGAAATTCTTCCCCTAATGCTACAGACATCCAGGATTCTTTGACCACAAGTTGTTTATCTCGTTTGTCGTAGCTGCACATATTCACGTCATCAATAACATGTAGTATGGTATAATCCAAGAGAGAAGTTTCCCCCACTGCAATGAATTGACCTTCATGCCTATGGAAAGCTAGAAAACAGATTGGGAGAAGAGAGCACTGGAGTTGAAATGTCTTGAGAAACCCGACAGATTCTCCCATACAAGCTCTTTCCCATCCTTGTATTAGTAGGTTAACTAAGCTTGGACAGCCAGAGTGATTGACCCTGGAGATCATCTGGAACCGTGAAGGATGCTGAGATTTCCTCAGCTCCTAGATAAGGGCTGTGCACATGATAAGGCTGAATATGTCATTCTTTTTGATAAATTAGGTTTTTTTCTTTTCTTTTCTTTCTTTCTTTCTTTTTTTTTTTCTTTTTTTTTCTGAGACAATTGGGGTTAAGTGACTTGCCCAGGGTCATACAGCTAGGAAGTGTTAAATGTCTGAGCCCAGATTTGAATTCTGGTCCTTCTGACTTCAGGGCTGGTGCTCTATCCATTGCACCAACTAGCTGTCAATAAATTAGTCTAAATAGAGGCTGCTCCTTTAAGCAACACATTTTTGGCCAATCCTAATCTTCTTTCTCTTTGTAGGATGGACTGTGGGAATTTCGTGGGTGTTAGCCTGGACAGGAAAGGGGATGAAGTTCAACTATGGGAGTCATAAAGGAATAAATGTATCCAAAATGCAGAGCATATACACCCATGCTGGGGTCCTATTCAGTCAATTGGAGAGGCAGTTCTGGCATCCACAAGACTATCCCACCAACTCCTGCAGATAACAAGTAATACAGTGTAAGGTGAGAAAGGGAAAGAGTAGGGGAGGAATCAGTTCACATACTTTGTAGGACTGGAGTTTTTCCAGCACTTTTTTCCATATGAGTGTATCCCTGTGCTCTGCTGGTACTGAGCCCCTCTGAAAAGAAAACAAGGACAAATTTTAGTAGTGTTTCCTCCAAGAAGAAGCTCCAGCACAGCAAGAGTAACAGACTTCAGAGATGACTGTGGCAAACATGATGAAGCCCATATTGTTCCTGTTTCCTAAGAAATCTTTGCTGGCTCCCACTTCTCCTTTTCATGGGGCATTGACATTGACAATGACCCTGACATTCACCTCTACAACCTAAAAACCCAATAGGAATGTAGTGAATTTCTCCTTTCATCAAAAGGTGAGCCAAAAAAGAAAATTATTATGATGATTGCAATGATGTTGACTATAATATAGTCAATTCAATATAATTGTAACACAAGTCCCAAATTAGCACCCAATTAAGTTTTTGCTCATTAGATCCTGCTACCATTAAGGCAATTTCTCTGGCGTCTTGTTTTTTCTGCTCCATTTTCTTTTTAAAGCTTCTCCCCAAAATTGGTCTATTTCTTCCTCCCTGTCCCTTCAAGAACATTGACATTCTTCTGGGAAAAAAAAAGTTTCTGTTTAATTTTAGTTGTTAAGGATTAGTCAGTCAATCAACTAGCATTTATTAGACACTTACTATATACTAGACACTGTGTTAAATGCTGGGGATACAAAGAAAGCTTAAAAACAGCCATTTCTTCAAGAAGCCTATATTCCAATGGGGAAATAACATGCAAATAACCAGGTACATATAAATTAAGGGGCATCTGGGTGGTGCTGCAGTAGATAGAGGCCTGAGCCTGGAATTAAGGCGACTCATCTTCATAAGTTCAAATATGCCCGTTTGTTGGCTGTGTGACTCTGGGCAAGTCACTTAACCCTGTTTGCCTCAGTTTCCTCTTCTGTAAAATGACCTGAAGAAAAGAATGGCAAACCATTCCAGTATGGTCAGAGTCAAACAGGGTCAGAGTGATCCCACTGAACAACAACAACAATAATATATATATTAAATGGAAGAAGGTGACTCATTGCTCAGTCAATAGAGCCGTTGGTCTGGAGTCAGGAAGATCTGAGTTCAAATCTAGCCTCAGATGTTTCCTAACTATGTGACTCTAGGCAAGTCACTTAACCTCTGATTACCACACAAAATGGATCCAATAGATTCACTGGAGAAGACAATGGCAAACCACTTGGTATCTTTGCTATAAGAATCTCAAATGGGCTCACAAAAGGTTAGACATTACTGAACAACAGAAATTCACTAGCAGCTGAGGATCCTGGGAAAAAAACATTTGTAGAACATTTCAGTTGATCTAATTCTTGAAGGAATATAGAGAAATCAAGAGGTAGCAGTGAGAGGTCAGAGCAGAGTATTCCAGGAATGGAGGTAAGCCAGAAAAAGGAAATAGATAGCTATTTCCCATGAATTGCAAGTAGACTAACACAACAGTATGGTTGGGTCATGGAGTTTGTAGAGGGGAGCAAGGTATAAAAAGAGGGGAAAGATAGAAAGGGGACAGGTAATAAAAACTTTTCAAATGTAGGTTTTTATTGATGTCTTTTTTTTCTATCCTCCTAGTTTTCTCCTATCTCCTTGCTTCCTCCCCAAGCCATCCCATAAAACAAATATTTTTTTTAAAGGGAGAAAAAATTATCACAATTGATAAATACATTGGAAAAGTCCAAAAATATGTGCATTACATAACATTTGGGGATTTCCCACCTCCATGAAGGGATGATTTGGAAGTATCCTCTCACATCCCTTCTTTCAAGTCATGTCCAATCTTACAAAGAACTTTATGTGACAAAAAAGAGGCATTTAAATTGAATCCTGGGCTGTTTCGGAATCATCTAGATTTTTTATAGTTTTTTTCAACTATGTCCTTATTTGTCTGCTTCTCTGTCTTTGTTTTTTTTTTCCGCATCATACCAAGGACACAGGTGCTATATCTACTTTATCAAACAAATCACAAAAATGAGAGACCTTCATTTTCTTAGCCCTCCCTCCTCTCCTGTCCTGCTAGACTCACCTATGTGGTATTTCCTCAAAGCAAACACACCTAGCATAAGCAACCAGGATGTAAATGATCCTTCCCTCCTTCTCTGGTTCTCCATTTTAATTATGTTGATAGATTCTTGGTCTCCTCAACAGGTCTCTATTTGATCTCGCCTCAATTAAAAGAAACACCAGTTCCCAAAGCCCATATCATTTGCTGATCCCAAGAATGAAATGAAGTCCCTAATATAATGTCTCTCTAGCTCTTATACATTACCAGACTGGGATTGGCTGTGTCAAAGCCCCATCTTCCTATCATTGCCATTCAGGATGTTTATCACCAGGCAGAACTCTTCTTGACTGATGAGTATGAATAAGCTTGTGGGTAAAGAAAGGAAACCCTAGAGTATAATCACAATCAGGTGTTGTTGAGGAGCCCCACATCACTGAATGGGGGAGGTGGAGACTGGCAGAATGTCATTCACATGGCTGGCATTTGTAAATGTCAACAAAATCCAATTGATGTAAAAAAAATACTAAAGTTAATGAAGAAGACAAGAGGATACTCTCAGGGAGTCTACACTATGATAAAGCAAACATAGTTCCATTCCCAGAGGAGGCCCAGGTTGAATGAATGAACAAATGAATTAAAAAGCATTTATTAAGTCCTTACCTCATGGAAAGCACTGTGGTAAGTACTGGGCCTATAATTAGAAACGCAAAACTCTTCCTGCTTTCAACAGTTCAAAATCATAAGAGAATACAACACATGCTGGAAATTTCAGTGACAAGTTAGGTGGAAAGGCCCTGAGATTCTTAGGAGTTGGTAGCGAAACAGGTAGTAAACAAACTCTCTTAAAATAGCATTTCCATGGCTAAAACCACAGTTATTTCTGATTTGGCAACATTATGGCCTTTGGTAGTGGGAACTTACTTTTCTAATTCATCAGTATCTAGGCAGTTATTCAATCAAGGAACAAGAACTTAATCTGTGTCAGATACTAGTGCTAAGCACTAGGGATACAAAGAAAGGGGGAAATGGTACCTTTCCTCAAATGGGGAAGGCAACATGCAAATGGCTGAGTAGCAAAAATATAAGCACAAGAGTAATTGTTGCTATTTAATTTCATTCTTGAAAAGGATTATGTCTTTAGGGAAGTGATACCATGGTATGAAAGGGAATTTTATTTAAGATCTCACTTTCTCCTACAGAGCCATCTAGATCCAATAGCAAGATATAAATCAGGATGAATGCAGATGGCCCTCACTCTGAGCAGACAACATTAACAGCTGGGGGACTCATAAAAAACCTTATACAGAAGGTAGAACTGAAGCTGAATCTTGCAGATCAGGGAAACTAATGGGTTGCGTTGAAGGGAGAGAACTATTTTAGGCATTAGGGACAAGGAGGACAAAGATTCAGGGATGGGATATCGAGTATCGTATTTGAGAAACTTAAAGCAAGCTAATGGAGCAGGATCATGGAGGCAGAGGAGATAAAGTATAACAACTAGAAAGGTAGGAATGGGTCAGATTATAAAGAACATTAAATGACAAATAGAAGAATTTCTATTGGGTTCTAGAGTCAACAAATAGGAAGAAACTAGAGGTGCCAAAGAGATTGGGAATGAAGGATATAACATGGCCAGAGTTACATCATAGAAAAATCTTGTCAGCAGCTTAGTGAAAGATGAGCTGGTTTGGTTGGGAGGAAATTTGAAAGGGGGAAATAAATTAAAGTGTTATTTCAATAGTCTAGCAAGAGGCAGCTTGCTAGAATGTCTTTTACACAAGTGGAGAGAAGACACCAAATATTAGAAAAGAAACCATCTATTTCCAAGTCTTATCATTCATAAACTAATAGTAAAAGAGAAGTAATAGCAAAGGTACAGTTGAGGCAGAATAATATGCCAACATTCAGGCTTACAAATCCTATGCCCATTGAGGTCCCTTTGATCTCACCTCAATTAAAAGATACCAGAGAGGGCCCTGAATATCCAGCACTCTGAACTTCAAAGATCCTAAAGTCAACTCCAGGAAGTCAAGGTCAACATAAGAACTCAGAGGATTCAGGTCAAAACAAAGTAGAAAAGACCACTGTACTGTGACATATAAAATGTTCAAGACATAGTTTCTGATAAATAATCATTTTATTAATAATACTAGCTTATTATCCATTAAAGAGTCATTTGATTGTCTCTTTTAGACCAAAGACTCCTCATGGAAGCTACTCAATACTTATATGCCCTTGAAAAAGTGGATGCCCCTAAGGGTAGAAATTAACCTCGATTTGTTAACAATTGATGAGAGGTAGACCTATTCAAATGAAAACTTGGGGTATGTGATTCTGATCACTTGGTTTTGGTCAAAAAGAATTATCTGTATCCATATTACCTGTTTAACAAAAGGGAGAATCCATACCTGTCTGAAGTATGGGACAGAATCTATCAATTCACCTAACTTTCACTTTTGAATATCTCTGAGTTCTCCCTCTAATGAGAGGGCATCAGCCCTGCAGTTAAAAAGCTGTCTGAGTGATCTATAGGAGGCTGATTTCTGAATGAGGATGTAGAAAATGGGGGGAAACCTTGGTCCTAATTCAATCATTAGTTAATAAATACAAGAGAGAAATAATAGTTTCTCTCAATACCCAAAACTGCAGCAGAAAGTGGAGCCTGGATTTGATGATACAAAGTCTTATTTTGGGTATTAAAGCTTGAGAAGTGAATAAATCAAACTCCCAGCAGTATCAAAAATTATCTCAAATCTGGTAATTCCTCCAAAGGAGGGAATAACAATTGCTAGCAGAGACTCAAAGAGGAAAAATGGATTTCCTCCAAATATTACATGTACCTGGACTAAATGAAAACCAAATGCAAAAGTGAAAGTAACTCTTGAAAGAAACAACAAAAGGAAAAGTGACAATAATGACAAAGCCATAATTCAGAGCTCCCACATGAAAGAAAAAAAGTATTTAAAGTATCCAAAAAGAGGTAGTTCAAGTACCAAGGAATTAGTTAGAATCATAAATTTCTACCATAAATAATAGAAGATCTTGGAATATAACATTCCAAAAAACAACAATAATACAATAAATGCTTATAACTAAGAATAAGTTACACTCAAAAGTTAAGTATAATGATGTGACATATTACAAAGTCTAAATTTGGAGAATAGACATTCTTATAGTAAAAGTTCCTAATCTAAGCTTTAATTTCAGGAAATCATGAATGAGAAAAGTGACTATTTTCACTAACTTTTAACTGAATTTAAAAATTCCTTTTACCTGGAGTTCCTATTTCTATTTCTAACTGCATTTCTAAGGACACAAAGATCTCAAAAACAACATTATTTACTGGAAATATTAATGAACTCACTATTAAAATCATGGGTTCAAACCCCATCCTCTCACTTTCCTCAACTACGAAATGAGGAAGGTTAGACTAGAGAGTCTCTAAGGTCACTTTGAGCTCAGATGAATGAATCCATGCTAACCCCAACACATGACTCTTCCTGGGGTCAGCTTTCCCTGTTCATGTATCTAGTACTACAAGCTTCCCAATATCATGATCTTGATTCTCTGTCTCTGTCTCTTTCTCTCTCTCTCTCTCTCTCTCTCTCTCTCTCTCTCTCTCGTAATGGGCTGAGGCTTGAGTTGATGCACTGAGGTCCCAAGCACATTAGGCTAAATAGTAATTGGACCATACTCTATTAATATATAAGCTTGGAGAAAGAATGGCCCCCACCTACTCTTTGTGCAAGTCCTGATGTGTTGTATAGGAATTGATGATTTTGGTGGGTGGAGGCAGGGGAGTGGAAAAGGAAGGGGAAGAAGAGACTTTTTGCATTGCCATTGCAAGGGCTTTTCAGCTCAGATCTCTCTGTTAGCTGGCTTCCTGTCGCAGCTGCCCATATTGCTATTGCAATCTTTCTTGCCCATATTGCTATTGCAATCTTTATTCACCTCTTCACTTCAATAAAGATTGAAGATTTTTCCCTTAACCTGAATTCTGACTCTGGCTGATTTTAAATACGCGGTCATTACACTCTCTCACCTTACATATCTAATCTATTGCTAAACCCTATGGAGTCTGCCTCCTTAATAGATCTCTCCTCCAATGTCTGGTCTGCCTCCTCCATTTGAAGTCCAAACTCTTCTTTCATTCCTCTTTGATTCTCATTTAGATGAATAGGATGAGCTCCCTGGCTCCACTCTTACTTTTCCATTCCATCCTTCAGTAGTGCAATTCTCCTCCTACACTATTCTGAAACTACTGGTAACCCTCAGGGAAGTCCCATTGCATGCCATAAGGTTTTTAAATGCTACCTCTTAGCATTGAAGTTTCCTCCCAGTCTGGCTCTGACATTACTCTCCTTTATATACATCCCAGAAAAAAAAAAAAAAAAAAGAACAGTACTTATCTTTAACTATGGCCTCCCCCATTTCCACATGATTTCTTGGGCTGCTCCCCATTTTGTGGAATGGACTCTTCCTGCTTCTGAACTCCATCCATCAAATGCTTTCTCTTCTTTTGAGGAAGAACTCAGGTGTCACCTAGTCTATAAAATTGGGCCTGAGTCCAATAATTGCTGAGCATAGTACAGTGTCTGGCACATGGTAGTGCTTAATAAAAGTTTATTGATTAATTGAGGGGAAATTTCTCAGCCTCTCCTAGATCTCTTTTTTAATCATCTACCTTTTGGTCATAATTGTTTTTGTGAATGTCTTTTCTCTCACCACATTGTTGCCCCTTTGAGAGAAAGGTCTGGTGGGATGGTGGTCAGAATATTGTCCTTGAAGGCAGGTATACACATCACAAAAAGGAGTTGTCTTGTGGCATTGGGCTTGTTTCTCTATGCTTTTACCCAAATTAAAATCAGAGACTGTCGAGGTAAAAAGCAAAAAAAGGATTTATTACAATCTTGTGAGAAAGGGCAACTCCTAACAGACAAGATGTTGTCAGCAAAGAAATGCAAAGGACAAAAAACAAAACACAAGATTATATAAAGTCTAACACAGAAGCCCCCACTCCCCTTGACCCTTGACTCCCATTGTCATGCTGAAATCTATCCCAGATAGATATATAAAAGTATCCTAGTAAATAACAAAGTCATCAAGTACTTAAATGCTAATTAAGAGGTGGAGGAAACAGGAGGAGAAATATTCATCCAAGACAATAGAACACCTGCAGCTTTTTAGCTATAGCTTACCTTGTTATTGTAAAATCTCAAATGATAATTAGGGCACAGATCAAAGCTACATCTTTAGGAGAGGTTTTCACTCAGTCTGTCCCATTCACTATTAAGGTTAGGAAGCCAGTTAGAAGGTTGCCTTTGGGGGCAACTAGGTGTTGCAGGGGATAGAGTGCTGTTCCTGAAGTCAGTATTCAAATGCAGCCTCAGGCACTTACTATCTAGGACACTCTGGGCAAGTCATTTAACCCTGTTTGCCTCATTTTCTTCATATGTAAAATGAACTGGAAAAGAAATGATAAATCAACTCCAATATCTTTGCCAAGAAACACCAAGTGGGTTCATGAAGAGTCAGATGCAATTCAAAAAGCTATTGAACAACAACCCCCACCATAATAGGAAATAGTGGATGGAACACTGATCTTGGGGTGAAGGAGGCCTTAGTTTCAATCCCTTCCCAAATCCTTGCAAATCCTGTGATGACAAGTGACTTGTCATCCTCATCCATAAAATGAAGATATTCATAGGTCCCACTCCCCAGGTAGTTGTGAGGGTGAGGGTGAAATGACATCCCAAAGATAAAGCATTTTCCAAATCTCCAAGTACTATATAAATTGTAACCATCATTAATATTATTATTAATATTATCGGTAGGTTGATAAAATTTGTCAGATATACTGGTGATATAACCACAAACATATTGAGACTCCAAAATACTCAAAGTATGGGGAATAAGGGCAAAGCACTAGTAATGACTCTGGGACAAAGTTAGAATCTTCCATGGATTTCCTTAATTAACTCTTCCCCTTTGAGGTTCCTCTTTACAACAACCTCCCACCCCAAGCTAAAGCTGGGTTTTCCTTCTCTAGCCACCTACTTGACATATGGTTTTTCTCACTTCCCCAGGTAGCAAGAAATTGGCTCGCTCCCAGCAACCTACTCTATAAAGAAATCCCCAACTCCTGAGTAGCCTCTCTAATGTGGGAGGTAGATAGGACCCCAGTTACCACAAAAGCCAAAAATTTGGGAGTAGAAAAAAAGACTTCTCATTCCTAGATATTAGCTTATGAAGAAAATAATAATAAGAGAAGTATCAAAAAATTAAATTCTTTCTTTGGGCATCAAGAGATGACTAGCACATGGAGTCCTTTTCTCTGAAATCTTTTCCTCTCGCTCTCTCCTCTCCTACCCTTCCTGTCTTTATCACGCATGAATATATAATCCCTACCAGAAGTCAACATGGAATTGTAATTTAAGACAATAGTTTTTTTTTTGTTATTGTTGTTTGGAGATATTTAGGTACCACTTACATGATATTTTTAAACCTTCAATTGGCCTTGAAAAATATGACCATAGAGAACATTGTACATAGCAACAACAAGTTTATACAATTATCAATTCCGATGGACATGGTTCTTTTCAACAGCGAGGTGATTCAAGCCAGTTCCAATGGTCTTGTGATGAAGACAACCATCTGCACCCAGAGAGGGGACTGTGAATCACAACATAGTATTTTCACTTTTTTGTTCTTGTTTGCTTGCATTTTATTTTCTTTCTCATTTTTTCCTTTTTTGATCTGAATTTTCTTCTGAAGCAAGATAATTGTGAAAATGCATACAGAAAAATTACAAGTTTAACATATGTTGGATTACTTGCTATCTAGGGAAGAAAGGGGAAGGAAGGGGGGAAATGGCACACAAGGTTTGGCAAAGGTGAATATTGAAAAAAAAACTATGCATATGTTTTGAAAATAAAAAGTTAAAAAAAGAAATACTAAAAAAAAAAGAAAAAGAAGATCATAAGATTAGTCTGTCATTTATCAGTCACAACCTATCCCAAACCAACTCTCTATCAAGTATTCCACAGTGAGTGGAAAGGGGGAGGGGAGGAGGACTGTGCACTGTTTGGAGCATTTAATTTTCCCTGCTTAGAACCATATCCCTCACTGGGCTATTTATAGACCCTGCTCCTAAGTGACTGTTGTCTTAGCTGTCATGTCAAATTCTCTTTCCAAATCAAGTGAAATCCACAAGAATTTATTCAGTGCTTACTAGAAGGTAGGCACTGGCAAATAAAATTGCTCCTCTTTCCTAAGAAATCCTGCTTGGATCTCACTTCATATTTTTGTGGCACTAGTAATATGCTAACAAGGAAAAAAGTGAATGATGCTGTCCTCATATTCTCATATTTTATTCCCTCTTGTGGTAGGAAATGGATATGACTTCCAGACTCCCTAGCCACATCAAATAACAATGGATTATGAGTCATTCCCAATTTTCTCTCTGTAAGTGTAATTCTTGCCCACTCAATAAAAGATCAATTTCCTAGCACTTACGCCTATGTAGTGATCAAATCCTCCTTATGACAAAACTAGTCTTGACTGGTACACCAGGATAAGGGAACAGCTTCAAAGGATCATTGTTAGGTGATGTCCTAGGAGCTTTCAAAACCATCTGGTTCAATTACTTGTTTTATGGATTAGGAAACTGAGGTCCAGAAAGTTGTGATTCTGGAGTCCAAAGTCACACAAGGATGAGTGATTGAGCTAGGCTTTGAATTCAAATTCTTCCTAATTCCCAATTGAATATGACTTTAAAAGTGTAATTATAGATCCATAAACAAGCCCAAATTCTTCTTACAAAACCCACCAAATTATTCAATATATCTTTAAATATATATAATTATAGGGAGATCACTTGACTATGGAGTCAACTCACTCCAGTGATGGATAACATTTTTAGGAAGGTCTTTCCCCCTTCTATTACCTTTAAATCTGCCTTTTTGCAAGGTATTGGTCCACCCATTGGTCGCATGGCTTTTTTCCCTCTTTTCAACAGATATCTTCCAAATCAAAGCAAGTCAAGTCAAGAAGCAGCTATTAAGTGCCTACTGAATACCAGACATTGTGCTAACTGCTAAGGATAGAAAAACACTCCCTGTCTAATTCTTAATTCTTTCTCTCTGCAAATTTACTCTAATTTTCTGTAGGTAGAGAGATTCAGAGAAAAAGAGAAAGACAAGGAAGACAAGAAAGATAAGAGAGATACAGAGAGAGTAGAGAAAGAAAGAAACAGAGACAGAGACAGGGACAAAGAGAGATTTTCATTAGACTCAGAGCTCCTCCAAAGTGCTTTGCATAACACCTACTAGGTGTTTTATAAAAGCTTGTTTTCTGAAGGACTGCCCTCAGGGACCTCACTCTATGTACAAAACATTCTCCAGCTTGAACCTTCTCTCCTGGCCAAAAAAAAAAAAAAAAAAAAAAAAAAAATTGATAATGGAATCACCTAACACAAAAATCTTGTCTAACAAGTTTTTCTTTTCATAATCCCACATCTTTCTTCTTTGAGGAAAGAATATGCTCCATTTGTTTTTCCTTTTTAAGACTGCAATTGATTTCTTTGTGTCTAATTTAGAATGTTATTGTGTAGATGATCTCTTGGTTCTGCTATCTTAATGTCTGATAATGTTTGTAAAGGGCTGTGAAAATCTTAAAGCATCACAGAAATCCTAGCCATCACTAGGTCCCATTGCTCACCTTAATGAGTGCAATTGCTAGCCTAAGAAAACCCCTATCACTTTCTGACAAATGTTTCTGTATTTGTTTCCCATGTAAAAGATTACATCATTATTTTCTTTTTGTGACTGTTAGTGCCTGCTTTAAAACATATTATCAATAAAATATTATGAATAATATAAATAAAGAGTTATCATTATATGAAAAGGAATACAAAGTGGTTAAACATATCACAGCAGTATAGTGGATACAATAGACATTTTCAATGCTGCACCATCATGTAATATTATATGCATTAATGCAATACTAATAACTACTTTGCACTCCAGATTACAAATTGTGAAATTTGGATGGTGTCCAAGGACTGCCTTGTTGTAGCTGAAGGTTCATTTGAGATTATGTAACTGATATTTATTGTGGAGCCAGTCACCAATTTCATGGTTTTCTCCAGTTTTGTTATGCATCATGCGAATAGGGCTAAAAGCAATGGTTGATGGAAATGACCCAAGATTGAAGTGTAGCAAAGCATGATCAATGAGAGAATAAGGGGGCAAGGGACAAAAGATGCTTTCTTCCTTCCCTATTCAGGAAAGCATCCCTGAACGTCCACAGGAGTTTGTGGTTCAAGACAACAGAATTCCTGAATGAATTAGTCTGACCAGACTTCAAACAATTACTCTGTGGCTTCAGAACCTTACTGCAAGAGATCCCCTAAAGCCTGTGACTGTAGAAGAATTTATGTAAAACCAACCACGTGCCCAAACAATCTAATATTGACTCAATGGATATCTACCCAAAACTCACGAAATTAATTTGTATGTGTATGTGTGAGTATGTGTGTACATGTGTATATATTTATACATATATATTTACTTATGTGTGTACATATATGTATATATAATTATTCTTTATGTGCGTATCCATTATTTCCCTCAATAGAACATGAGCTAGTCAAGTCTGTTGGTAAGAATATTATTATCCTGAGGTGGATTGAACTTGCTGGCCTCTGAGGTCCCTCTTAGATTGAAGATTCTGGGTTTTCCAGACAGAATGTGTGGCTCCTAGCCCAGAGGGATTCCTCCAAAAAGAAAGATCTGGCTCTTGACTCAAATCAACCACATTCCATCCTGGGAAGGGCCAAAACAGAGAAAGGAAATTGTACACCAATTTCCTTAGTGAGTATTGATGCAAAAATGTTAGTATCAGCAAAGAGATGATAGCAAAATAATATACTCTGACCCAAGTTGGATTTATAGCAGGAATATAGGGTTGATACAATTTCAGGAAAACTATCAGCACAATTGGTCATGTCAGTAACAAAACTAATAGAAATCATGATTAACTCAATAGATGCAGAAAAAGTTTTTGAGAAAATATAGCACCCATTCCTATCAAAAACAATAGAGAACATATATAATAAAAATGACAAGTCTATCTAAATTAATGTACCATCAGTGCCATGCCAATCAAACTGCCAAAAAATTACTTTATTGAGCTAAAAAAATTAAGAAAATTCATCTGGAAAAAGAAAATGTCAAGAATGCCAAGGGAATTAATGAAAAAGAATGCAAAGGTAGGTGGACTAGCTATACCAGACCTAAAATTATAAAGTAGTAGTCATCAAAACCATTTGGCACTGGATAGTAGAGAAGTGGATCAGTTGAATCGGTTATATATGCAAGACACAATAATCAATGACTATAGTAATCTATTGTTTGATAAACCCCAAAACTGCTGCTTCTGAGATTTAAAAAAATCACTATTTTACAAAAAATTGCTAGGAAACTATAAAATAATATGGAAGAAACTAGGCATTGACCAACATCTAACATCCTATACTAAAATAAGGTTGAAATGGATTCATGATTTAGACATAAAGAGTGATACTATAAGCAAATTAGGAGAGCAAGGGATAGTCTACTTGTCAGATCTCTGGAGAAAGGAGGAATTTATGGTGGAAGAATAACTAGAGTACATTATAAAATGCAAAAAGGATAATTTTGATTACATTAAATTAAAAATGTTTTGCACAAATAAAGCCAATGCAACAAAGATTAGGAATGAAGCTGAAAGCTAGGGGAAAAAAATTACAGCCAATATGTTTGATAAAGGCTTCATTTCTAAAATATATAGAGAATTGAATCAAATGTATAAGAATACAATAATTCCTCAAATAATAAAGGATCAAATGATATGAATAATTTTCAAATGAAGAAATTAAAGCTATGTCTAGTCATATAAAAATGCTCTAATTCTATATTAATTAAGAGAAATGCAAATTAAGACAACTCTGATTAAGACACACTTCTCAGATTGGCTGAGACAGGAAAGTAATGACAAATGTTGGAAGGGATGTGGGAACACTGGGACATTAATACATTGTTGGTGGAGTTGTGAAATCATCCAACCATTCTGGAGATCAATAAAAAGAATTATCAAACTGTGAATACCTTTTGATCCAGCATTCTCACTACTAGGTCTGTATCCCAATTTTTTTTTTTCAGAATAGGGTCTATTGCCTATAGAAATAAGGGAATAAAATAGGGAAAGAAAATAGGGAATAAAATAATATAGGGAATATAAATAAATAAAATAATTATTAATAAAATAGGGGAAAGGATCTATAAGTGTAAAAATGTTAATAGCTGCTCTTTTTGTAGTAACTAAGAACTGGAAATTCCCCATCAGTTGGGGAATAGCTGAATAAGCTGTAGTATATGAAGGTAATGGAATATCATTGTTCTAAAACAAATAAGGAGCAGAGTGATTTCAGAAAAGCCTGTGAAGACTTACATGAACTGATGCTAGTGAAGGGAAAAAGAGCAGGAGAACATCGTACACAGTAATAACAAGATTATATGATGATCAATGGTGACGGACCTGGCTCTTCTTACCAATGTAATGATTCAAGGCAATTTCAACAGACTTGGGATGAAAAGTGCTGATCACATCCAGAGAGAGATCAAAGCCTAGTATTTTCACCTTTTATTTCTTCATTCATTCTTTCTTGTGGATTTTTTCCCTTTTGGTCTGATTTTTATTGCACACACTTTCAAATATGGAAATATGTTCAAAAGGACTGCACATATTTAACCTATATCAGATTGTTTGCTGCCTTGGAGAGGGAGAAGGTAAAGCAGAAAGGGAGAAAAAATTAGAATACAAAGTTTTACAAAAATGAATGTCGAAAACTATCTTTACATGTATTTGGAAAAATAAAATACTATTGAAACTGAAAAGAATATGTACACTCCCAGAGAAGATAAATGAGAAGATTGATCCCCCAGTCTTTTATAGATGTAGGGATGTCCATGAGTGAATGCTTGTACTGTAAGATTTTCATTCACTGTATTGATCAGTTTCTTTGAAACTTTTCTTCTCTTGTTCCACTTAATGTTTTCCCTTTTTTGTTGAGGCATATGGGTTAAGTGATTTGCCCGAGGTGACACAGTTAGGAAGTGTTGAGTGTCTGAGACTGGATTTTGCTTGAGCCACTCGACCATCTAGCTGCCCCTACTTTTTTTTTTCCTTAAAAAAAAAAAAAACTTTTATAAGAGATGGCTCTTGGCCATCTTGGAGAAGTGATTGGAGAAGGAGGGCTAGAATGATAAAGGGAGAAAGCTAGGCAATCTAAAAGTTTTACAAATATATGTATCAACACAAATCTATTTAAAAGAAAGCCAAGACTCAACCAAAGAGAACATTCATCTTGCTGGAAGAAGTAACCAATGACTTCATCTCACAGGAGTGCCCAGAGAAGACAATGGCTGATCTTATCTGGACACTTTTCAAAAATAACCTTCCAAAGTGCTTGCTTACAGTAAAGAAGGAGAGGAAATGATCCTCTCTATTTCCTTCCCTAACAAAGAACTAAGTTTCTTCTTTCATATAAATATATCAGTCTTTTCACTTCTGAAAGTTTTGTTCTCCATCCAATCAATCTCCATGATTATTCTCTACATTTTCCATCACTTAAACTGAACTACTTGTGACCAGGATCTCATTCTTCCCATTGCCAAAGGAAAATGTGTCTCACATTTAATGAAGGATGTCCCATCCCAGATCTGTCTCCTATACAGAAAGGCCACTTAGAGACTTAGAGATAGGATTAGGATGGTTGGATGTGCAACAAATGACCGTCTGACAAATATGTGGAGATTTCCAGGAAAGATGGTGCCGGCCTTGTGTCAGGGTTGAGGGTTGATGAATTCCTTCACTGGAGATGATGAATAACAGGAGAAGCAAAAGAAGAAGAAAGTCCAAGTTGAGCTTGTAAAGTTGTCCCTGTGAAAAAAGATCCCTAGGTTAAACTCATCTCCAATTCTCACATCTATTTCTTCTTTTTCATCTTATTGGAAGAAATAAAGAAAGGGAATTAAATCAGAGTTTAGGAATTACTAAGACTAGTTCATCCTTCTCTCCAGTCACCTTCTTTTTCTGGTAATAAGGTTTTTCCTTTGCCCAGGAGCCTTCTGTCTATACCATCTCAGTTCATTTCCCTTCAACATGTCTTCCCTGTATTACCCATTCTCAATTTTGACATAAATCACAAAAAGAAAGTTCCAGAAGACTGCATGGTTCTAAGAACCAAGAGTACCGAGAACAAATTCACAGAATCTCAGATTATGAAAAAACCTTGGCAGCCATCTAGCCCCATTCATTCATGAAAAAGAGTCCTCTCCTTAATTGGCTTGCCAGCCTTAGTTTGAAGACCTCTCATAGAAGAGAACCAGCTCACTGCCTCCCGAGGCTGCCCATCTCAATGAAGATAGCTCAAATTGTCAGAAACCTTTGCTTTTTATCATGCTAAATTTCTCTTTGAGGTTTCCACCAATTGTTCCTATTGCTATCTGCTGGGCCCAAAAAGAGAAAGTCTGATTCTCTTCTTGATGCAGTGAATCCATTGAGACAGCAATGGACTTGAAACCAGGATAACTTAGCTAAGTTCAAAACCAGCCTCAGATATTTAAGGGCTATGTAACTTTAGACAAATCACTTATGTAAAGGGCTGAAACCCCAAGTTGATGCACAAGGACAGACAACCGAGCTAATAGACAATACTCTATTAGCGTATGCTTTGAAAATGGCCCTTCCCACTATTATGTACTGTTTCAATCTTTTGGGGTATACAGAGAATTATGGGAAGGATCAGGGGGTGGAGTAAGACTAGCCAGGGTCACTTTGGCAGTAGAGGAAGAGAAGGAAGATCCTGCATCCATCTTGTTCATTTCTATCCCTAAAGACCAAGAATAAAGACCAAGGACTTTTGCTTATCCCGACTCCGGCTGATTCTAAGATATCCAGGGTGCTAATGCGGTCCTTACAACTTAACCTCTGGCTGCCTCAGTTTCTTCAACTATCAAACATAAATCATAGTAGTATCTACTTCACCCTCATAGGGTTCCTGAGAGAATATTTGTAAAGTGGCTTAATACAATATAATGGCTTAATACAATGCCTGGATTATAGTAGATGTATAATAAATGTGTATTTCCATTTCTTCCTACTTTAAATCCTTCAGACACTTTGCCCTTTCTTGAATATTCCCAGAACCAAGTAGAAGACTCTAGATGGGATTTGAAGGAATAGAACTAGATGGGCACTTTCTTATTCTTCAAAACCATTCCCCTTTGACTGATTTTTATGTTATTTTTTTCTTAAACAAACACAGAGAGGGAAAGCACAAATACCATTACCACAAATTGTGTGTGCAAGTTTCCTAACATGTGGGGAACTGAGAGGGGAGAGATATCTTGCAATGGCAGAAACTTATTGTGGGAACAATCACCTTTATTACTACATTGTCTCACCTGCCAATTAAATCACCAGTCTCTATTATTGCAACTGACTTTCTTGTTCATATTTTTGGTGCCATATTGCACTCATCTAAGCTTTCAAATCCACTAGCAATCTGCTGCTATCTGTAACTTTTCTTCCCATTTTCATCTTGCAGATTCTCCTCCAACTCTTTCTCTTTCTCCTCCTCCTCTTCTTTTATATTTTAATGGAATCTGTCTCCATGGATATATTGGTCCAGCTTGTTCTTTTCCCTTTCTTTTGAATTTAAAATTCTTTTTATTACCGTTATTTTATTCAAAAGAGTAATTAAAATTATTCTATTTGATCCCAGGGGAAAGAAGTAGGAGTGATGACTGAAAGGTAAATAGAAAAAAATTCTGCCTCCTTGTATTAAAAAAATAACAACTTGAAACTCTGAACTGTCCAAAAATCCAAAAACTATCCAAAAGTCAGGAGGTAGTGAATTTGGACATTCTATGTAATCAGTGTATTGGTTAGTTTTGTTGAACCATTACTCCCCTCCTTTTATAATTCCTTATTAAAAGGGATGAATTTCTAGGAGAAAGCAGAGATGAATACAGTGGGGAATGTAGTAGTATCTACAGTTGATGTACAAATAAAACAAAAATATGGGGTCTGTGCTTGTGATTTTATTGGTAAAGGAATGTCCAGGTCACTTTAAATACAAAGAGCTTTTATTACAGACGTGTCAGACACTCTGCTAAATACCGGTAAGAAAACTCTCTCTACCAGTGGAAGTTAGCATCTTCTCTCAATGTTTCAGTACTAGAGACTAGCCTAAGCTATGGAGAAGTTAAGTAATTTGCCCAGGAACATACGACCAATTTGTGTCAAAAGTTGGACCTGACCCCAGGTATTCTCCATCCACAAAGCCATGCTTCCTTTCCAACAAATATATCAGTGAAAAAAAAAATTAAGGTTGTGACCTCCCTGTCACTTGAAGTTTTCAGTCCAAGGATATATGAGCATTTGCTGGAAATATTACACAGAGAAAGTATGTTCTTAAAAAGGTTTGAATGGCATTCAAGGTGCCTTCCTACTCTGAGATTCTGTATTTTGGGGTTTCTTTTTACCAAGTACACAATTATTAACATAAACCTCAGAATAACACTTTGTTTTATTCTTTTGTGTTCTCTTCTTGCCATCCCATCCCCTCTCACCTAACAATACATTCCTGACTTTCTCTTCTTCCACTTGATGAAGACCACAAGACAACCAACTGTCAGAATGACTGCTAGAAGGATGCTCAGGACAACAACCCAAAAATTCTTCTTGTAAGGCTTCTCAGGGACTATAAAAGGAGAAGAGCCAACAAATTAATGGGATGGAGGGGATGTAATTTCTCCATGGTGCAATGGGAAGAATGACCAGTGGGCATTTAGCGCTTGGGCCTTTGCAGGCAGGAATGGGTATGAGCTGAGAAACTTACCAGGGTACACAACTGGTCTCTCCAGCTGACTGTGCTCTACTACACAAGCATAACCTGTTACAGAGTCTCCTGGCTGGATCTCCAGGTTGATTCGGAGATAGAAGGTGTCATCAGAATTAGGCAGGGTGCCACTAGAGCTCTCTTTCCCCCATATAGCACCATCAGTACCCTTCTTCCAGTGCAACAGAATGGGTTGTGGGTAGAAGCCTGTAGCTGTACAGGAAAGCCTAGTAGTACCATCAGGGTAATCTTGGCGGGACACATATACCTCAGGTGGTTCTGAAGACAAAAGAAAAAAAAAGACATCGTGCCCCAAATTAATTAGAGTCCATTGGTCCCCTTATCCGCCATTCCTCCCTTACTCCTAGTTGACCAGCCCTCAGCTCTTTCCTACTTCCAGCAGTATCAGTCGTCTCTCTATGTCTCTCCCTGGTATCTAATATCCTTCCCTGTCCATAGAAATCCATTTTTACTTATATTTTTGTTGTTTGTGTTATATTGTATTATGTTGTTTTGTCATTTTTGTTGTTTATGAAGATGAGCTATTAAAAGTTGGAATGATTCTCAGAGACTTAAAAATCATGTGACTTGGGGCAAATCACTTGATTTTGATTTGCCTTATTTTCCTCTTCTGTAAAATGGGCATAATAATAGTATTTACCTTTCAGGATTGCTGTGAAACTCAAATATAATACTATTAGTCAAGGACTTAGCCCTTAGCATTGTGTCAAGCACATAGGAAGTACTATAGAAATGTTATTTATAAATAAATATATAGTAACTATAAATATATAATTGAAGTATTGAAGTATTAAAGAATACTGTAGTCTGATTTTCTTATAACACTAATTTCTTATCACCTCTTGCAATTGGTTTGATGTCTCCTGCTTGTAGAGAAACAGAGAACAACAGAATTTCCAAGTTGATAAGATTGTTACTTATATATGAAAAAAGTCTCCTTTCTTCTCATTCTATTTAGTATTTTGTTTTTCCCCAGTTATAGGTAAAAACAATTTTAACATTCATTTAAAAAAACTTTAAATCCAAGATTTAATTTTCCCCTTCTAACCCTCTGCCTTCTTTGAGAATGCAAGCAATTTGACATAGGTTATACATGTATACCCATGCAAAACATTTCCAAAATTGGCATGTTGTAAAAGAAAACAGAGACAAAAAAATCCTAAAGAAAATTAAAGAAATTTTTTTAAAAGTATGCTTTAATCTGCATTCAGTCACCATCGGTTCTTTCTTTGGGTATGGACACTATTTTTCATCATAACTCCTTCTGAGTTATCTTGTATCATTGTATTGCTGAGAGTAGTTCTATCATTCACAATTGATCAACTTACAATATTGCTGTTACTTTGTACATATTGGATTTCACTTTGCATCAGTTCATGTAAGTCTTTCCAGGTTCTCTTGAGAACATTCTGCTCATCACTTCTTATAGCACAATATTCTTCCATCACAATGACATACCAGAATTTATTCAACCATTCCCCAACTAATGAATATTTCCCCAATTTTCAATTCTTTGCCCACAAAGAACTGCTATAAATATTGTTGCATATTTAATAAAAATGACAATTCTCTCTAAATTAGTCTACTTATTCAGTGCAATATCAATCAAAATACCAAAAAATCATTTTACAAAAGTAGAAAAAATAATAATAAAATTCATCTGGAAAAACAAAAGGTCAAGAATATCAAGGGAATGGAGGGGAACTGCAATGGACAATAGCCTTGCCATGTCAAACCTAAAACTGTATTATAAAGAAGCAGTCACCAAAACCACTTGGTAGTGGTTAAGAAATAGAATGATAGACAGCGTGGAATAAGTTAGCTACACAAAACACAATGATCAATGACTATATATAATAATCTAATGCTTGATAAATCTAAAAGACTCCAACTTCTGAGATAAGAACTCACTCTTTGACAAAAATTGCTGAGGAAGATGGAAAATGGTTTGGCAGAATTTGGGCATAGACCAACATCTTATACCCAATACCAAGACAGGATCAAAATAGGTTCAAGATTTAGACATAGTGATTCTACAGGCAAATTAGGAAAATAAGGGAGAGTTTGTCAGATCTTTGGAGAAGGGAGGAATTTATGACCAAATAAGAAATAGAGGACATTAAAAAAATGCAAAATAGATAATTGTGTTTACATTAAATTAAAAAGGATTTGCATAAACAAAACCAATGCAGCCATCTATGATCATATGAAAAAACACTCTAAATCATTATTGATTAGAAAAATAAAAATTAAAACATCTTTTTCGTATGACCATAGATGGCTTTAATTTCTCAGAAATTGTTTGTTTATATACTCTGACCATTTATCAATTGGAAGATGACTTGTATTCTTATAGATTTACCTAGTTTTCTACATATTTTAGAAATGAAACGTATATCAGAAACACTGGCTATAAAAATTGTTTCCCAGATTTCTGCTTCCCTTATAATCTTGGCTACATTGGTCAATTGGAAAGTGGCTAAACAGATTGTTGAATGTGAATGTGATGGAATATTATTGTGCTGAATGAAATGAGAAAATACATGATTTCAGAAATACAGAAACACTTGTAGGAACTGATGAAAAGTAAGCAAAATAGAACAATTTATACAGTAACATCAAATGTAAAAAAAATCTCTTTTGAATGAACACGTTAAAATGAAAACTTTTAAAAACTGAAAAAGAATAAAATGAGCTTAGCTAGGAGAATAATTTATACAATAACAACAAGACAATGCAGACAACTTTGAAAGAGATAAGAATTATAATCAACTCTATAATAATTCAAGATTCCAGAGGACTGAAGATGAAGCATGCTTTCCACATTCTGATAAAAAGGGAATTATTCAGGGTGCAGATGTGACTATTTTTTTTAACATAGACAATAACAGATTTTGTTTTACTTGATTCTGTTTTTTTGCTATAGAGAATTTTTTTTTTATTTTGGCAAGTAATGGCAGAAAGAGAAATATATTTTAGTTAAAAAAACAAAACTCTAATTTTAAAAAGGATAGAAAGCCAAGTAAAAGATTAGTTATATTTCATAGAGGGCAAAATTTTTCAGTCTTCTGAAAATATATTTATATTAATTGACAAATGAAGCATTCATTTTAAAAAGTAAAATCAAGAGATGACAATAACATATGGGGTAAAATTTCTGTGGCAAATTTATGGAAGGACAGAGACAAGAATTGCTCAGATTGGGTAATGATGGAGGATGTAGGATATGCATCATTGGAGGTAAAATCCACATGAAGAGAACCACGGATGCATTGGAGTATTTAAATATTATTTTCAATTAAGGAGTGTAATCTGTGGAATGTGGATGTTCACAAAACTAAAACAAATAATACTCTTACACTCAAAAAATATTGGGGCAAAAATGTTGACTTTAAGAAACTACTGTGAGTTCCATACCATAATGAGGCATCAGAGTACAATTTCCATAATTTGAATAAATTAATAAAGACAATTTTTCACATTTATACTATTTGTGTTATTTTCTTGTTAGAGAGAATTGCATCTTAGGTCTTATATTTCCTAATTCTAGAGCTCCAGTTGCTACACAGTAAGATGGAAGAAGTGGCTTGATAAAGGAGAGGGGGAAATGTACTTACCGTTCTTTTTCATGTTTGAATTCCTAATAATTTTCTGCATTGCTCCAACACAATATCTCTTATTATAACGTTTTCTTACTTCGGTCCAGAAAGGACTGTTCACAATCAATTTGAAGTTATGAGCCTTAGGGTTCAGTACCACCCATTGTCCTTCTGACTCATCTAGCTTGATCAAATCTTCTCCATCAAAGCCATACCTTACATGACCGCTCAATTGGATATCTCCATCTAATTCACAATCGAACTGAATCTGCAATGTATGATTTCCTGTGGAAAGAAGAAACCTGGGACACTATAGGGGGAAACTGGGTATGGAGAAAAATTGATGGAGAGAAATATTGTTGTGGTGTCCCAGAAGAAAAAAATTATTTGACTTAAGAACTTTGGGAGTGACCTATAAATGAGTTATAAATATTCCAGTTTCTAATAAGACAGCCTCATTATTCAAGCCCAGGTGAAATCCTAGCAAGAATACAAAGGAGAGTTGTTAAAGGACTGAGAAAATTAGGAATAAAGTGTAATTCAGCCTTTTGTATTAATTTCTACTTATTTTGTTCTACTGAACAAATTTGTGGTCTTTTCTTCTATAAATAGATCAAAGAATAAGCATGTTTCTATGCACATATATATTAATGGGAGATTTAAAAAGAAAGCACAAGCTAGGAACAAGTGCCAGGAAGAGGATGAGAACAAGGAAAAAGAGAGAAGAAGGAAAAAAAATGACAAGGAGTATAAGGAGAGGAAGAAGAGAAGGAGGAGAAAGAGAAGGAGAAGGAGAAGCAGAACCAGAAGCAGCAAGAGAAGGAGGAAGAGGTGAAAGAAGAAGAGGAGGAGGAAGAAGAAGAAGAAGGAAAAGAAGAAGAAGAAGAAGAAGAAGAAGAAGAAGAAGAAGAAGAAGAAGAAGAAGAAGAAAGAAGAGGAGGAGGAGGAGGAGAAAGAGAAGGAGAAGGAGGAGGAGGAGGAAGAGGAGGAAGAAAAGAAAGAAGAGGAGAAGGAGGAGAAAGAGAAGAAGGAGGAGGAGGAGGAGAACAAGAAGAACAGAAGGAAGGAAGGAAAGAAGGAAGGAAGGAATGAGGGAGGAAGGAAGAATATTAGGAATCAAAGAATAAAGAGGAACTTTTCATTGAATTCAGGGACCAATGATAGTTAAGAAGTTCAAAATCTTGGGTTCACACACAGTAATTAAAGAAACTTGGGAAGAAATGAAAAATGAAAACTCTGAGGCTGAAGGGGAAGGCTCTGAACTGATTTCAATGGAGGATTTGTTGTCATGAGAAGCTGATGTGGTTCAGGACTGGATCTTTCATAGCCCTTTCCCTACAAATGAAGTAGTAGTGCTTTAAGTCTTCATGGATATTATTCTAATGGATCAGATCCTTGAGGATTAGAACACAGACTTGGTTGACGGGACATGAGCTAAAATGAGGGGAAGGATGAGGGCAAGATTTGTATGGGATTGACTTACCCTCAGTCTCAGTGTCATTTTTTGTCAAGTAATGAAAGACAAACTGGTAATCTTCCTTGTGGTTTATTATCAAATGTTCCATCTCCTCAATTAAGTTCGATCCCAGGACCTCAGAGATCCAGTCTTCCTTGAACACAATGTGTTGATTTGATTTGAAATAGGAAGCCCACCGAATGTCATCGATGAGGGCAACAATACTGAGGTCCAAGAGAGTATTGGATGTGCCCACTGCAGTGTGTTTTATCTCATTCTTGTGTTGGGCTAAATAGCCAGATGGGAGAAAGGAAAAAGAGGGGTTAGAAATGAGAGGTACTCAGAAGCTTAGGATCTCCTCACACCCATCTATTTTCCATTCCTACTTTTCATCATTAATATTTTAATTATTATGTAATAATTTAATAATTAATATCTTCATTCTTTAGACTTAGAGCATGCTTAGATCACATGAAGGAGGTACCTTGGATGTGCTTGGAGATATCCTGCATTTTCCTATAATCACATAATTGAGAGAAGCCTCCTTTGATAGAACATGTAGCCAGAACAGGCTGTCTTCTTCAGAGTTGCAGGCTGAAATGTCCTGCTCTCCTTTCTGCATGCTTTTTGTTGCTCACCATCCAGAGATGGTGAAGGTTTACCCACATTATAGGGATAAAGAACTAAACCAATGAAGACTTCCTCTCTCCTTTTAGACCCCATGGCCCTGGAAAATGACCTTAGAGTTTTTATTTTTGTGGCCTTCTCTGTTTTAGGTACAAAAGATGGAATTCTTACCTAGCAGACTCTGAAACAAGCCATGATGACCTTAGAGGCAAGATTCTAGGTTGGATGTATAGCTAGCCAATTCTCTAACTTCTGAGAAGTCAAGGTCCTTGGGACTCTAGTCAAAGGGCAATTTTGCACTCGGAATTTAGGACTATGCTATATATGAATTAAATTAAGGTATGAACTTAATCTTCTTCCTCACCCCAGAATATGAAATGATGCAAGGGAGAATTATGCTCCCCATATTGAAGCATATGCCTATGTCTTTGTTATGTCTCTGAAGTAAATATTCCTTTGTAAAATCGCATCTGAGTGTTAAGGAATTAAATGAAACTGTGTTGTAGAAATTTCCCTCAAGGCTGGAGCCATTAACAGAGAGCCTTGATAGTCCCAAACACTTTAGAGAATCCTGGGAAAGTGAGAAATATAACACCCCTGGATTTCAGGAAGTGGGGAATTCCAGATCCTTTCCTTCAGAAAAAGAATATGCAACCAACAGCCAGCCTTCCCATCAGGACTTTCAAAGAACTGAATACAAATCAAGGATCAATAAGAGTAAGAAGGATCAATAAGAAGAAGGATCCGTATGATGGAGCCATGTTATGAAGGGTTCTGAATATCAAACAGGGGTATTATATTTGACTTGGAGATAAGGGAGATTTATTAACTAAAGGAGTGACATGGTCAGATTGGTGCTTTAGAAAGATTAATCTGACAGCAGAGAAGAAAGAATGAACTGGAGACCTGAAACAAGAAGAACAAGAAGGTTGTTACAATAATCTAGGTGTGAAATTGTTGGAATCTTTCCAAACTGCTAACTCATTAGAGTTGATAGATTATTGATCTGATTTTACAAGAAGATGTTTTGGGCCAGAACCTGAAACAAGGTACTAAGTAAAACTAATTGATACAATGCTTGTGTTTACACCTTTACTCATTGGAATATCTGTTTCAAGTTCTGGCCCAAAACATCTTCTTGTAAGATCAGATCATAATCTATCAACTCTAATGAGTGAGCAGTTTGGAAAGATTCCAACATGAAATGATAGGGCCGACATTGGGCAACAGGAGGCTCGGGAGAGGTAGTGATAAGGGAGAGGAAGGAGTAGATGCAAGAAATGTTATGAAGGTAAAATTAACAGGATTTGCCAACAGACCAGGAGAATGAGACTGAATGAACTCTGGAGAATGACGTTTAGGTGGCAATCCTGGGGGACTGTTCAGATGTGGGGGCCCTCAATGGTAGCAAGAATGTTTGGAAGAGGGAGATTTTTGGAGGAAGTTTCAGATATGAGGTGTTTCAGATAGGTTGAGTTTACAAATCCTTTGTGGGGCAGCTAGATGGCGCAGTGGAGAGAGAGAGAAGTCAGGAGGACTTGAGTTCAAATTTGATCTTAAATATTTAACACTTCCTGGCTATGTGATCCTTGGCAAGTCACTTAACCCCAATTGCCTCAGGGGGAAAAAAGAATCCTTTGGGATATCCAGTTGGAGATGTCCAAGAGACTTTTGGAAATGACTTACTAGAGTTCAGAAGAAAGGTAAGAGCTTGATAAGTATTTTTAAAAATCATCAGCATAGAGATGATCATTGATCATTTAATCAAGTGAGGCTGACGAGATCACCAAGTGAAATAAAACCACATTAATTAATGGACTACGTCCCTGTGATAGACGGAAATGCCTTTCAGTCCTCACTGCCTTTTGAAAAATATCTTCTTTCCCATAATCCAGGACAAGCCTCGGCCCATAGAGATCCTAGCGGCCCCATTCAGGATTAGCCTGGGGTAATAGAAGTCACTTTCTCTTGGATTCATGAATCTCAACAAAAATCTTCCATACACCAGCTTCTCTCTGGCTTATGTCAATGAAACACATCCCTATTTCAGTCTGCCTGTTAAACATTGGCAGCATCTTACTGTCAAAAAGTAGTGAGTTCTGCCATATAATGTTGTACCGAGATAAATGAAGCTTTAAAAAACCAGCCGTACCTGGGATTTCATCAGCATAGGGACTACCTGTAAAACAGCTGGGAATGTATCTGCTCTGCTCCTTACTGTCAGAGTTTCCTGGGGACTAGGAGGTTCAATAGCTTGCCCTCAGTCTCACAACTAATACGTTTGAGAGGTGACACTGAAGGCTAGGTCTTCTTGACTCACAGGCCGTTCTCCATCCTTTGCTCCCTACAGACTTATAAAGGACACATAGAAATTTTTTAAAAACATCCTTGTATATACAGAGACAATGTTATAACACCCCACAGCGTGTATCACTATAGACTCAACCCTCAAATTGGTACATTGTTATGGCCGCCAATAACCATATTGGTACATGGGTTATAGCCATGTTCAGTCTCTCAAAGGGGCTGCTTTGGTTCAGGTATGATAGCCTGGACAACTCCCATCCTTCCCTTTTTCCCTAGGTATGAGTCAAGCCCATCTCAGTAGACCTTTGAAATCTAAGCCCATTAAAGAAAGATGTCAAACACCTATTCCTCCATTATTTACGCTGCCCCAACTGTGATAGTCCTTGACCTTCATTAATTCTTACTGATTGATTCTTGCTGAAAAATGAACAAAACCCAGTAAAATGCCTTGAAAAGCAACCTCTGTCTCAAATAAAATTTCCGTGACTCAGACTGGTTGGGGTCACTTGAAATTTATCCATAGGAAACAAGATAAAAGTTCTGTCTAGAGGCTCTGAATTGTATTCTTGTTTCTCTGCTTCTGTATATTTCTCCTTTCTATATCCAGTCTCTCCATCAGACTGGAAAGTCCCTGAGATCATGATCACTGTCTCCTCTATCTGACTGGGATTTCCTAGAAGGTTGACAACAACCAGAGTCTCCCTCATGATGCAGGAAGTCATTATTTGTGTTTCTCTCATCAGACCAAGTTTTGCATGTCAAATCCACCCACCTCCAAACCCATCCCAATTTACCCAGACTCACCTGTCTGGATTTCCCTCAGAGCAAATAGCACCACCAGAATAAGTAGCCAAGAAGAGAATGACCCTCTCCTCCTTCTCCAATTCATCATCTTCTCTTTATATATCTCTTCGGAATCACTCCGTTTAAGAGAGCCACCAAAGTACAGGCCCTCCTTTGCCTAAAGGTTTTTATATAGGGAAAGAAGTGCCTTTATACCCAAGGGCTTCCTTGCTTTGGTATTGGTTCTACCAAGACTCTGCCCTCCTATTGCTGCCAGGGAGGGCATTTGTCACCAGGCAAAATCTGCCGTGGGCTAGCAGGGGTAAAAGTGGAAGTGAAATGGAGTTTGTGGTGAGAGCAGGAAACCCTTGAATATCATCATTTTCTGTTGTTGTTGGAAAGCTACAGTTGTACCATGGGCACAGCTGGCATTTGTAACTGTTAGTTGAATTAAAGCTATGTTAGGTGGGAGGGAAAATAAAGTACCGGGCCCAGAGTTTGGGAGCTCTGGATTCAAATCTTGTCTTAGACAATCCCTTGCACGTCTCTTACCTCTTTCTCTCTGTTTTCTTATATGTCAAATGTGGATAATAATTGCACCTACCTCACAAACTGTTGTTAAAATGGGTTGATATACGGCAAATGATTTTCAAACCTTAAAGTCTATATACATTGTTATTATTATTGTTTCTGATCACAAGATCCACTTTCATGGGGTTAGTCCCCAGTCAAGTGAGAGAGATAGTCCTGTTCTCAGGGTATCACTGTTCTAATGGGGAAAAATAGTGCCTACCCTCGGTGGTCTTTTGTCCTAGGAGGAGTGGCAAAGAAACTGCTTTCATGGAACCCCAGGCTGAGGATCAAACTATTGGCCCTTCAGGGACTTCTCAGGCTGAAAGCACCAAAAGTTCTAGGTAATGGCCTTACAGATAAATATTTCTTTGAAAGCTACTTCTAGCTCCCCGGATTCATTTCAAAAAATGAATCATGTTTGCCATCTGTAGCCTCACTCCTGTCATCGTGTGTCCCATTTCACCTCACCTCTATGGTTGAGCCCCAGTGCCCTGTGATCTTTGATAAGATGGTTTAGGGTTCATCCCTGGAGATCAATAGTCTTAGTTCAAGTGACTCTGGAAGTGAAACTTTTGCTATCAATTTCCCATTGGATTTCTAGTCCCCTTCTTTACAATTGCCTTTCACCCTCTCTTCCTGGACACAAATGCCAATAGCTCAACCCCATTTCAATAAACATTTGTTAAATGCCAGTCATGGTCAAGGCCTTGCACTCTCCTTTGAGAATTCAGACAAAAAACGAGATTATTCCTCCTTTCAAGGATTTTACGTAATTGCTGAGGTCAAAAATACAGAAAACAAATAATCGTAACATAAAGATGTTTACAACTAGAAGGGAGGATAAAGAAGACTTCATAGAGAAGGTGATCAACAGCTGGTTCTTGGAAGAAAATGGGGGTTTGTAAAGGGGGAGATGAGATTGAGTAACTTGAGTTGCATGAGAGCAGCCTCTTAATCACATTCAAATTGTGATAGGAATGTGTCCCTCTTTTTCAGTGCATTGAGAATACTTCCCTCCTAACCAATCATTTCTCTGGACATCTATCTTGGACACACACATACACACCCTTCTTCCTACTCTGACTAATTAGCTTAAGACGATCAGACTTTGAAAATAATATCTTTCCTTATTTCCCAGACTTCTTTTCATAATGCACTGCAAAGTGGAGGTGGAACATTTAATAACTCATGCAAAGAATCATTTATATTTACATTTAATCAAATGATATTGATGCAGGCTCTCCGGAGCCAGAAGAACTGAACCAGCTGCTGTTAGAATTCTTACAAGGTGCTAAATCAGTGGAATTGATAGAGACAATGGTTGTTTATCAGAATGCTTAACAATTCTCTAGATGTACTTAGTACTTATTAGAGTTCACACCTTTAAGAGAGCATATATAAGCTAGGATCCTCAACTAAGGAGGCATTCAGAAGCCAGGAAGATTCAGAAGCCAGGATTCAGTCGAGGAGATTCACAAGTCAGAGACGGCAGTTGGGCAGAACGAAAGAAGACAGAGTTGTGTCAGGCTGTCCTGTGGAGAACACTGAAACCAAGATCCGGAAGGTCTCCTGAAAGCTAGCCGAGCCCCAAGTGAAGGAAAGAGAAGATAAAGGATTTGGACTTTAACTCCTGGCTGAATTTGAGGTGATAATTTACCCAGAACTGAAAAGAAGGCTGCCTCCAGAAGCCCCTCAAGAAACCTGCTCCCAGAGAACATTATATTTCAGAGAAGAACATTACAAGTTTCATCTTCTCCCATTTTTCTTCTCCGCTGATAGGATTGTCTATTGACATAGATATGAGTGCCTGAAAACAAATGGGTGGAAGAGTTGTTACCAGGAAAGTAATGAAAAGGACATGCCAGATGATTACCCAAGGGCCATAGACATGCAATCCATCCAATGGTACTGGTGGTTGGCCGACTACTGCTGCTGTTCCCACTTTCTCTATGGCCACGTGATTGTTTCTATCATGAGGATATCGAAAAATAAGATCACCAAATTTCTTGAACTGAAATAAACAATTTTACATTCATCACCACTCAAATTTATTTTATTGTATTTCTCTCACATTCTAGTCTATTAAGACCATTTTGGACCATGACCATAGAATCCAAACTATCTCGTGCCATCTACAGATCTGATAAATATATCATCCAAGTCATTGATTTAAAAATGTAATTGACACAAGCCTTCAAGGCGTCAAAATTAGAAAGCCATGCAATCATACTGATTAATATGTTCGGCCATCACAGATCAAACAGATGATAAATTTTAACTTCAGCTATTCTTTCAATATGCATTTATTCAGTTTCTAAAGATGTACTACTGTGGTATAAAATAGAACTAGAGAAAAGTAATTGATTTGTAAAGTACCTGCAAGTTAAGTAAGAAGGGACCATATTGGGAATGGCTTTGAATGCCAAAGAATAATTTGCATCCAGTCCTAGAAGTAATAGGGAGCCACTGAAGTTTATCAAGTAAGGAGTTAAGATGATCAAATGAATACTTTAGGAAAATCACTTTAAGAACTGAGCAGAGAATGGATTAGAGTGAGGCGAGAGAGGCAGAAACACTAATAAAAAAGTTATTTTAACAGTCCAAGCATGTGGTGAAAAGAGCTAGTGTCTGTATAAGTAAAGAGAAAGGGATCTATATGAGAGAGATTGTAAAGCTAGAAATTACAAGATTTGGTGATGGATTGGATACATTAAGTGAGGGAATATGAAGAATTGAAAATTATTTTGGTGGAAGAACATGACTTAAAGACTTGGACAACATTGAATTTTCTCCTTGGTCTTACTGGATGGTTCTTCCTCCTCGGGGATTTTCCTCTGAAACTGGCTTCCACCCTATAGCCTGGATTGCCCCCAGTCACCCACAGTCACATGACACTTTACTTCTCACATGACACTTTACTTCTCTAACTTTGACTGGCATTTGGATGATCATGGATTGTGGGATATGGTGGAACCCTACACCTCAACCTCAACTTTTTCTAACTTGAAATATGGGCACTGTTCCAGAGACCACATAGACCACTGGGCTAATAAATGGAAGAAAAGATTGAAAATGCTTGGAAATGGGGCTATTTTTCCTGGTAAAAAACTCTAGGCATCTGCCCATTGTTCTCTCTTTTGCGTCTCTGACATTGTGAATTCTCAGATTTTCAAAGACTGACTTGTCTAAGAACCTCAGCAGCCACTAATAGAACAATCGGGACAGTTTGTCCAGGTCTGCATTAAATCTGAGTGTCTGGGAATTGTGTTCACACTGGCATTTGGCAGCTAAATGACACAGACTGCACAGGAATATACAATCCTGAGGGCAAGGCAAAACTAGGACCCTATTGAAGAATGTTAAAGGAGGCAAAGTTGGGCAAAAGCTGAAAAAAATTGGGTCAGCTAAAATACATGAGGTGACCATTCTTCAGGAGTCCCATTGCTCACATAGATCCATATATCTGCAAGGAGTGGGCATAGGATGAACAGGAAGCTCAAAACAGCCCTAAGGCAGAAGCTTGGTGGTCTAAAAGATCTCCCCAGATTTACTCTTATGTTCTGTTCCCACTTACTCATAATCCAGATAAGCTTTAGCACGTGTCCTAGTGACCCCTGGAGCCCTAATTCTATTAAAATAGATACCTACATGGTTTCTTCATATCCAGCCTCTATTTTCTACAGTTCATCCTCCAAAACTGCCAAAATGATAATTTTAAAATCCAAACTATCTCACAACTAAACTTAAGAAACTTCAATGACACTGTATTATCTCTAGAATAGCATAGACATTCAAAGTTCTTCACCGTCTATCTCTAGTTTGTCTAGTTATTTCTAGTTTATCTCGTTTATTTCCCTTCCTCTGGAGTATTTTGAAACTTCTGGCAATGGTTGTCTGAACAGAGGATTATTCCCTTTTAACTGTCAGTATAGTCAGAACTAATGAAAGAGAAAGAAACTCACAGTGCCATCAGACAGTAGAACCCTACTCTTTAAAAGTTCTCTAAATCACTATTGATCAAAGATATTCAAATTAAGACAACTCTGAAAGACCACTACACACTTCTCAGATTGGCTAAGATGACAAGAAAAGATAATGACCAATGTGGGAGAGGACATGGGAAAACTGGGACACTGATACATTGTTGGTGGAATTGTGAATGAATCCAACCATACTGGAGAGTAGTTTGGAACTATGCTCAAAATATTAACAAACTGTGCACATCCTTTGATTCAGCAGTGTTTCTAGTGGGCTTATATCCCAAAGAGATCTTAATGGAGGCAAAGGGACCCACGTGTGCAAAAGTGTTTATAGCAGCTTTTTTTTTGTAGTGGCAAGAAACTGGAAACTGAGTGGCTGCCCATCAGCTGGAGAATGGCTGAATAGGTTATGGTCTATGTATGTTATGGAATATTATTGTTCTGTAAGAAAAGACCAGCAGGATGATTTCAGAGAGGCCTGGAGAGATTTACAGGAACTGATGCTGAGTGAAATGAGCAGAACCAGGAGAATATTATACACTTCAACAACAAGATTATACGATGATCAATGTATATGATGTGACGCTTTCCAACAACGAGATGATTGAGACCAGTTTCAATGATATTGTGATGAAGACAGCCATCTACACCCAGCGAGAGGACTGTGGGAACTGAGGGTGGATTACGACATAGCATTCTCACTCTTTTTGATGTAGTTCTCTTGCATTTTGTCTTCTTTCTCCCATTTTTTTCCTTTTTGATCTGATTTTTCTTGTGCGGAAGATCATTGTATAAATATGTAAACATATATTAGATTTAGCATATATTTTAACATGTTTAACATATACTGGATTACCTGCCATCTAGGGGAGAGGGTGGGAGAAAGGAGGTTTTGCAAGGGTTAGTGTTGAAAAATTATCCATGCATAGGTTTTGAAAATAAAATGCTTTAATAAAAAAGAGGGATATTTTTTAAAAAGAGAGAGAGAAACATAGTGTTTGCCCTCAAGGGCTTCCCAGTCTAAAATTTTGGACACCTCTGGTTTTCTGTATTGTTTCTGCCCAATAGCTAACACCAAGTAGGTGCCATTTCTCACCTTTTCGCCATAAGAGGTAGTGCCATATTAGCAGTGCTAATTGATATCAAGGATGACCAGCAACATAAAAGCAAGGAAGACAGTCATCTGAGAAACTGCTGTCAGTATGCACTGTCTCTATATCATCCATCCTTTTGGTTATTTTCTAGGATTTCGATATTGAGTCTTCCAAAGACTAACCCATGCAATATTCCCTATTTCATTCTCACCCACTGTGCAGTTAGTTTTCAGACTTCTCCTATTTTGCTGTCCCCACTCTGCCTCATCCCCATGTATGAGCCTGAGTGTATTCTACTCAGGACATGGAGATCAGTCCTGACTTTTCTTTGTCCTTGAGAGTGAGGTCTCCTTTGAAAGACCTAACTGTGTACTGTCAAGGCAGGGAGGCTAGCTCATCACATTGCCTCATTGGTTGGACCATCAAAAGGAGTAAATAACATAACATTCCACTTACTTTAGATATATCATGACCTAGAGATCTGGGGAGTAAGGAAAAGAAATGGGTTCCCCCCATACTTCCCAGATGAAATCTTCTTCCTCTTTGGGATTCCCATCTTACACTGACTCACACCCTGTGGCACGGCTGCTCCTAATGTACCCCCTCCCCAAACACATGACTGTTGACTTCTCGGACTTCTCTGTGGCTGATGGGTAGTTCACCACAGACTGTGGGACACAGAAGAGTTCCACAGCTTAGACTCAGCAACCATTTTTGCCTTGGAAACAAGACAGCATCCCAGATTCCCCAGAGACTATGAGGATATAAATGGAAGGTGAGACCCACAAATGTCTGCTAACAGATCCGTGACTTCTTTTTTAAAAAAAAATTTTGTTCCCCATGATTACCATATGCTTCCTCTGCTAATGAGTCTCCCAGGTTCCATATTCTCTAGTGTTGGTAAAACTTCCCCTTTATTAAAATCAGAATATCCAGAATATTTAGGATTGGGGTTAGGGTTAGTTGCTATCTGCATCCAGAGAAAGAACTGATAAATAGAAATATGTAAAAAGTAATTTTACACACACACACACACACACACACACACACACACACACACTTATTTATTTATTTGTGTCTAATGGTGACCATTTCTAGAGTGAGAGTTAAAGAGAGGAAAGGAAAAAAAATTTACATGATAATTTTGTTGTATATTTGAAATTGAAAGGAATGGCAAGCTGTACACAGTAGATTTACAATTTCATGTACAATCATCTTTTTATTGTCCTATATTGTAGAAATGTTCATTTTGTTCCATAAATTAAAAAGAAAAGAAAAACATCCTCTCCTAAATATCACTTAAGACTCAAACCTGCAGACACTCACAACTTGAATAATAATATTTTACTGTACTATAAAGCTTGAATGATTAGTGATTTCACCAGTAAAGCACTTCCCTCCTTCAACACTGATTACAGCTTCTCTATAATGTATTTAATTGTTGTTCTGGCTGTAAAATTTATCTTGTGGCTAAAAAGCTAGTGGAGAACTTCTCCAAGAGTTAGGTAGGCTGGTCCTTGGATGATGGACCATCCTCGAAGACTTTTCTAGCTTACTGAGATCTGCCAGAGATAATGCTCAGCATAAGACAGGATTGGGGTGACCTCATTTTGCTTCAACATTCTCAATTAAAAAATAGATAATAATATTCACGAGGTCATGAGTATGTATTGAGACACTGAGTGAAAGGTAAATTGTTTCTCTCTTCTGTGGGTTTGGATCTGAATATAGTTATTCACGTTATTGTCTCCCTCATTAGAAGATAAGCTGCTTCAAGATAACTGTATAACTACATATACATATATTGGAATTAACATATATTTTAACATATTTAACATGTATTGGACTACCTGCCATCTAGGGGAAGGGGTGGGGGGAAAGAAGAGATAATTTGGAACAGAAGGCTTTGCAAGAGTCAATGTTGAAAAATTACCCAAGTGTATGTTCTGTAAATAAAAAGCTATAATAAAATAAAAAAAGAAAGTAAGCTGCTTGAGGATAGAAATTATTATCCCTTTTTTCATTGTATTTCCATTACTTAGTAGAGTGCCTTGCCTTATAGTAAATGTTCAATAGATGTTTGTTTGATTAAGCTAATGTCAATTCTTGACCTTAGGACAAGGACAAGAATTATACAAGATGAGAGGCATTGGATGGTTTTTGATCTGCCCCTGTGAAAACAGCACTCACACTGAGGGTTCCAAAGATTGTTGTTCAGCTGCATCTGGCTCTTTGTGAGTCCATCTGAGGTTTTCTCAGCAAGGATAATGGAGTAATTTGCCATTTTATTCTCCAACTCATTTTACAGATTAGGAAGCTGAAGCAAAGAGAGTTAAATGACTTCTCCAGAATCTCACGGGTACAAAGTGTCCACGGCCAGATCTGAAAAAGATCTGTTCTGATCCCAAGCCCAGTATTTTATCCACTGAACCACGTAGCTGTTCACTAAGCTTGGATGCTCACATATCATTATATAACAAGACTCTGTGAATCTGGTGGTGGGAAAAGACTTGGAGCAACTTTTCACACAGACACAACATAGCAGAATCTAAAGTTTGCTTTAGAAAACTGTCTAAGTCTCAGACAATTGTGACTTATCGATGATCACACAACTATTGTCAAAGGCCCAAGACGCCTGACTCCAAACTCAGTGACTTCTACTCCTGGTTTTTGCCCCTAAGCAGTTGGAAAAAGGGAAGAATGGAGGCCCTGGGAATAGCATGAGTCAAGCCTCTGAGTTGGGAGAGAGAAGGGAAACCACTGAGGCTAGGGAAGAGAACATGCTGGCTGCCACCAAGGGGTTTTTCCTTCCAAGTAAACTTCTCTTTTTCATATTTAGCAAGAGTAAGCAAATAGCAGTTGGAGTTAGATTTTGCTTCCTGGGCCAGCACTGAAGAAGATTCTAATGTTCTTGAATATCCATCTGAATGTCTGAGGGGAAAATATGGGGTTCCCCCTGTTTCTTATATGTAGGCAAATAGTTTTCCTCAAAGACTGACCTTGGGAAAACAGCCACAGGACAGGATCCCTCTATACCCATACCCTACTTCTATTTTGAAGGATCATCATGGGTAGGGAGAGGGATGAGGGATCTGGCATTTACACATACACTCACAACCACATCCAGTTCCTTCCCCAGCTGCTGTTCTTCACTAGAAAGAATCCCTTTATGTCTTGCTCTAGAAGTCATAACATCTTGAAGGATAGAAATTTATTTTATATTTCTTAGTCTTCCTCAGCTACTCCCCTCTGCCCCCTCACCCAACCCACTCCCTACCACTGTCCCACCTTCCATTATGGTATACTCATGGATGCTGTAACCTGCAATACAATTAAAGTTACAAAAAGGTTAATCAGAATTTGACACACAAAAAGGTGAAGTCTAGAGGGGATTTTACACACACCTGTCTCTTATTCAGGACCACACTTAATCTCAGCCTGTCTCTTCCCCAGGGTCACAGAGTCTGGGGAAAACCAGACTATGTCTCCCCAGTCAGATCTATGGGTTCCTAAGGATAGGAGCCAAGTTCTCCCCTGCCAACTGGACCAGACCCAAGCATCTATCTTTGGACCTATGATCTTCATCATTGTTTAATTAATGAAATGAATGAAGTCATAACTAACATCCTTATCAACTGGCATGCGACACAAATCTGAAAAGGAGAACTCTCATGGTGAATGATAATCGGGATTTGAAGAGATCAAAACCATGAGCTAATAAGATGAAATATAATTGGACTAAATGTAAAATCCACTCTTTCCATTTAAATCATACAGCTGCTAACATCAGGTTATGGAAGACATGATTGTACAATAGTATGTGTGTAAAAAATCCAAGAGTGGAACTGGATTGCAAGCTCAATTTGATTCATAAAGACTGAAAAAGTGAAGATCAAGTTAAGCTAAATTGAGAGAAAGGTGTGGTTCACAGTATAAAGTAGGTGACCACCCCATAGTCCTCTTCCTGGACAGAGCCCACCTGGATTATTGTGTCCAGTGTCACATTTTAGGAAGGATGCTGGAAACCTGTAGCATAGTAAGAAGTCTTACTTCATAGGGAGAACATTTCATACTATACTATGAATATTGAATAATCTTTTTTTTGTCCTAGATCAAACTAGATTAAAAATAAGGTAGCTTAGAGATTTCAAATTTGGGGGGGAAGGCAATATTTGGCCAGGAGAAAGGCCTGATAGTTGCCTTTAAGCACTTCCAAGGCTGCTACATGGAAGAGGACTAGATGTGCCAACAGACAGAAGAACCAGGAACCTTGAATGGAAATCATCAGGGGTTCAGAGAAGAAGGAGAAATATTTAGTTTGATGGAAGGAAAAAAAAAAAATATATATATATATATATATATATATACACATATATGTGTGTGTGTGTGTGTGTGTGTGTGTGTGTGTGTGTGTATAACAATTATGGAGTTTGAAAAGGAAATGAACTTCCATAGGAAGATTTTTGTTCATTATTAATTCAAGGCAGATTGCCTACTTGCCAGAATTTTTACAGAGTTGTTCAGTTGGGTACAATTTGGACAAGATGACCTTGATGACCATGAACTCTGAGGTTATAGGATTCTTTCCAACTTGAAGACCTTGATGGAACATCACCTGTAATTTGTTTTCTTCCACTGGATGTCACAGAATGGCTCACACCAGGATGACAGCCCCCAGAATACTGAATGTCACAGCCCAAGTCATCTTCTTAAGGGGTTTTACAGGTATTAGGTGATGTAAGGAAAAGACAATTAATATATGTAAGAATCTTCCCAAGTAGAATAGGGAACCTACTCCAATGGGTTCATTTTAGAGAAGCTATGGGAAAAGTCAAGGATGACCAATATTTCATTGCCTATCTTCCTGGGGCTCAGACCAGCAAAGTCAAGCCAGAAACTCACCAGGATATGCTTTTGGTTCCCTAGCCCAATAGGGTCCACCACACAATCATAACTGGTCCCTGTGTTAACTGGTGGTAGCTCAATGATGACTTTTTTGGTAGAAGGTGCCATCATCATTGGGCAGGGGGCTGCTGGAACTCTCCTTTCCTGCCACAATTATGACTCTGCTCCTCTTCCAGTGCAACAGAATGGATCTAAAATACAAGCCCATGGCTGAGCAGGAGAGGGTGATAATGTCATCCTCCACTTTATGAAATAGCACAGTTACTTACAGGGGTCCTCGAACTAGGGCCCGCGGGCCAGATGCAGCAGCTAAGGACATTTATCCCCCTCACCCAGGACTATGAAGTTTCTTTATTTAAAGGCCCACAAAACAAAGTTTTTGTTTTTACTATAGTCCAGCCCTCTTACAGTCTGAGGGACAATGAACTGGCCCCCTATTTAAAAAGTTTGAGGACCCCTGCTTTAGGAGATAGTGAAGATAAAAGTCAGAGAAGACAGCATTTACTGTCAGTATTTACTGACATTTACTGATGGCATTTAATCTCAGTGTTTATTTTCTTTTATTCTGTCTCCTCCTTTCTTCACTTCTCTTATTGTGATAGCCTGTAGGAGCCAGCAGATTATAAAGTTTTTGGAGGGACAATAATATGTTCTTCATTCTATGTTCTCTCTATACCCACTTTATAGTGATCCACTCTCTCCTAGATCACTATAGTTACCCCTCAATAAATGATTGTTGATACTCATGGCAATGATGTCACTATATTTTAATCTAACAAGAAGAGTCGATGAGGTTTTCTCTGTTAACACTGAATTAAAACTCAGAATCGTCTTCAATATTTCACTAATCTCCAATGGTCAGATCCTTGATTTCATACATCTGCTTATTCCTTTCAATGATAGGGATCATAAACCCTCTGGGATCACAAACTCCACACACATACCCCCAAAGCCTGTACCAGAAACACGCTATAGCAGTGGTGTGTGATCTCACCCACTGAATCTCTTTCTCTAACAAAAGAACAACAGCTAATAATGTGATATTGACTTAGTGATAACTTCATCCTTTAAATTGTAAAAAAAGAATAAAAAAAAAACTTTCCCAGATAATTTTTTCATTAACAAAGAAAGAATGATTTCTGGGGATAGAAACAAGTGTGCAAGAGCCAGCTCAAATCTACAGGTTTAAATTTAAACTCACAGATTTAAAACATAGAGGTTTAAATTTTCAACATGAACAGTTACACTTTAGAAATCAACACAAATTTTCTTGACTTGTTTTGTTGATTTCCTAGATTTAAAATAAAAAATGGAGAAAATATACATAATGTAAATTAAATTTTAAAATGTATTATGCATCTTCCCTACTCCAGACAGTTATTAAGAATTTACTAGCACACAACTAGGTGAAAGTGATAGGAACCCTGAGTGGAAATAAAGATTATGTTCTAGATTTGGGAATAGAAATTTCAGATCTAGTCTGACATGTGTCTATATTTTAGGAAAGGAAATTTCAGAGTTCAGAGGAAGGCTAAAGAGGACTTCAGGAATTAAAATCTACAGAGAAAATCAGTCAGGATTTTCTAAAATGAAATTCTGAAGATGCAAAGGGAAATAATTCAGATGAAAAGGGAAAAGGAAAATTGTTTGAAGAAACTGATGCAGACACATAGGGAAATGCTGAATAGGTAAGCAAGGGCAGATGATTGAGGACAATGCTAATGTCCTGTAAAGACAAACTGCCGTAGTATTAAGGTTCAGAATAAGCTTTAACTGGTAAGGAAAACCAAGGACAATAACAAAAAAGGTATTTTAAGCTATATTTGGGGAAGGTGAATGGAATAATAAAAATTTTGAAAATTTTTAAATTTGAAAAATTTGAAAAGAAAATGACCTTCACACTGGGAATGACTAAGCAAAAAAAGGCTAACAAGGAAGTGATACCCCAGATAAGTAAGAAAACTATAAAGGAACTCCTTGTTGCCCTTGATGAAGTCAAATTACCTGACCCAGATGAACATTTTTGGGGGGTACTGGGAAAAAACCCTGGCAAATGTGATGGCTCATTTACTGTCAATGACATAGAAAAATAATAAAGGACGGAACATTCCCACAGGAATGGGGAAGGGGAAATGTTCTCGTTTTCAAAAAAGGAAGAGAAAAAAAATCTGAAAATTTAGGCCACTGAGCTTGACTTGGATTCCTAGTGAAACTCTAGAATGGATTATTTTTTTAGATTCTTGGTGAAATCTAGGAAATGAAGCGGTGATTATTAAAAGCCTACATGGTTTTGTCAAGAAGAGATCATACCAAATTAAACCTTTTTGCTCCATTGATAGGACTACTCAACTACTAGATGTGAAGAATGCTGAGGATAGTGTTTACTGAGGTTTTAGTAAAGCTTTTAATAAAGTATTATGCTATCCATGTGGAAAAGATGGAGAGATGGGGGCTAGAAGTTAGTAGCTAAGATATATTTAAAAACTGGTTAAATGGCCAGATTTTAAAGAATAGCTGTGATGGTTCAATATCTGCTTGGCAGGAATCTCCAGCGTAGGGCCCTGATGATCTACGTTTGACCCTGTGAAGTTTGGTATTTTTATGAATGATGTGGAAAAGAGTCAAAGGTGACATGGTTATCAAATTTGAAAATTACGCAAATCTGGATGATAGAGCTCAAACATATGATGGCAGAGTCAGTATCAAAACTTTGGCAGAATGAAAAATGGATCAGATTCTAATAAAATGAAATTCAATTGAGGTAAATGTAAAGTGATTTAAATAACACACTTCATAAATGAAAGATGAGGGTAGCATGACTAGACAAAAGTTGTTCTTTCGGAACTGGAAACTTCAGATCAGAAATTGGAAGCAAATTGGAAAACATTTGTGTGAAGATCAATGGAAAGGGAAAAGAAACAATACTGTTGGGAATATAGATTATAGATTGGCTGGTCAGAAGGAATTATATATGATGATCAAGTAGCTATGGACAAGCTCTTAATGACTATCAAGCAGAGAATGGTCCACAGGCCTGAAAATAGGCAAACATTGTCCCAATTCTTAAAAGGAATAAAGGGAGCTTCTTCTAATAATATACTAATGTAGACAACTTTGGCTTCTAGCCAAAAAGGAATAATTTTCTAGCATTTCAAGAATAAAGCAATATCAATGCAATCCACTAAGACTTATACAAGAGCAGGTCATGTCAGACTTATTTCCTTTGGTAACAGACTTACCAGACTGAAAGATGGAGATAAAATACCTGTACTTCAGCCTTGC
Organism: Antechinus flavipes; assembly: GCF_016432865.1. Taxonomy (NCBI): domain Eukaryota; kingdom Metazoa; phylum Chordata; class Mammalia; order Dasyuromorphia; family Dasyuridae; genus Antechinus; species Antechinus flavipes. The sequence continues at coordinate 23,615,879 of NC_067399.1, forward strand.
ATTTAGCAAAGTCCGCTCCTAGCAGCCTTGTGAGTGAGATGGAGAGATATGTACAAGGTGAAGCTTAGAAGCTTAGAAGATTCAGAACTGGTTAAATGAATAAACTTAGGAAATAGTGATTCATGTTTCAATGAAAAGAAGGAAATTTGCAAGCCTCTGTCTTTGGTCCTATTTTTTCAACATTTTTATAATAGATTTTGACAAAAACATAGAGGTCACAAATGTAAAAATTTTAGCTAATACTATATTTGGAGGAATAGTTAATATTTTGGTGAATAGAATCAGGCTTTAAGGGCAGTTAATTGGTGTAGTAGATAGAGCACCAGCCCTGAAGTCAGGAGGACCTGAGACACTTAACACTTCCTAGCTGTATGATCCTGGGCCAGTCAGTTAACTTCAATTGCCTCAGCAAAAAAGAAAAAAGAAAGAAAGGAAAAAAATAAAATCAGGCTTTAAAATTACAATATAATTAATAAAATAATAAAACTCAAATGTGGCTCTTTGAGGTCTGTAAAGTGACTTCATCATGACAATGTACATGCTATGATAGTATTGTTATTGTTGTTGCTGCTGCTACTATTGAGCCATTTCAGTCTTGTCTGGGCTCTTCATGATTCCATTTGGGGTTTGCTTGGCAAAGATACTGGAAAAATTTACCATTTTCTTTTCCATCTCATTTTATAGGTAAAAAAAAAAATTGGGCAAACAGGATTAAGTTACCTTTCTACGGTCATACAGCTAATAAGTATGTAAGACCAAATTTGAATTCAAGAAGATGATTCTTGCTGACTTCACTGGTCACTCCTACCTAGTACTCCATGCACTAAGCCACTTAGCTAACCAAATTGTTCAATCATGTCTGATTCTTTGTGACCCCATTTGGAATTTTCTTGGCAAAAATATTGAAGTAGTCTACAAACAGAGGCAAACTGAGTTAAGTGATTTATCCAAGGTCACACAGATAGTATGTCTGAAACTGGATTTAAATTCACAAAGATGAGTTTTCCTGACTCCAGGCCTAGCATCCTATCTATCTATCTGCTCACATAGTAAGTGCTTAACCTATTGAGTTAATTTAAGTATGCAAGATGAAAAAGTTGGACGAAGGAATTTATAGAATTATAATTCTACAGATGTATGCATAAATCATTCTCGTAAATAAATCTCTAAACATATTTTTAAAAATTGATTACAGTTCAGTGTTAGTGAACCAACAACAGCTAGTATATAAAAAGAACTAAGAGACTTTAGTGAACTTGACACAATGCTTGATTGATTGCATATTATATGAGGGTTATTTGAAGGAATAGAAAATTATTCAAATGGACAAGAGAAAACTAAGGAAAGAAAGGGAATTGGGATATGATAAAATCTAGTATTTAAAGGATTATTATGTTGAAACACAAATAGAGTTGTTTGTATAACCCTCAATGACATCACTATAAGGAATATGCATTTGTTATATGAAGGCAGTTTTATCTTAACATAGGGAATTTTTTAGCAAGTAGAACTAAATCAAATGCTAATGAACTGCCTTTTAGAATCATAGAATTCAGAGTTTAAAAGAATAATCTAGTCCAAACATGAAAATGTTTCCCCACTACAATACCCTAGGAGTTCTTTGGGCAACTCTGATTAAGATGATTTTTTTTTATTTATAGAATAAAACAAGCATTTCCATAACATACTACAAAAAAATGATTGTACATAAAACTGCAAATTATGTTTAATTTGCTATGCCTTTCAAATAGATAACAAAATGTCATATAAGTTTCTTTTCTTTCTTTTTTTCCTTCTCTCCCTCCATCCTAGAGATGACTAATACTAGATACAAATAGGGAGAAAGGGAGGGAGGGAGGGATAAAAGGAGAGAGAGAGAGAGAAACAGAAAAAAGAGAGAGAGAAAAAAAAGATAAATAAAATTATTCCATACATACTTTTATTCATCAGATTTTTCTCTAGAAGCACATAATATTTTTACTTCATTTGCTCTTAATAGTTAAATTGAGCATTATAATAGTCAAAATAACTTATTTGCTCAAAGTCATTCTTAAAACAATATTGCTATTACTATATATAGTGTTCTCCTAATTCCGTTCAGTTCACTCATTATTTCATGCAACTCTTTCTATATTTTGGAACTTGTCCAGGATCACACTAGTGTCTGAAACCAGATTTGACCTCAAAAAAGGGACTCTTTCTTCTAGCACAGTAGTATTCTATCAAAATCATATACCACGATTTGTTCAGTCCTTCCCCACTTGATGGCATGCCTGTAATTTCCAGTTCTTTATTACCACAAAGAGAGCCGCTAGAAATATTCTGAAAAGTATAGGTTGTTTTCCTTTTTCCTTAATCATCTTTGGAAATAGACCAAATAGCAATATTACTGGATCTGAGGGAATGAGTTTAATAATTCTAATAACTTGAGTCTTCTCCTGAGGTCTTGTTAAGATATCTTAAAAGGACAATTTTTACCCATTTATTTATATTTGCTATTATCTATTCATTTCATAGTGATTTTCTGTCTGTTTGTGGAGGAAATCTAGAAAATCTGTAGATTTCTGATCTATTCTGCCATCTTCCCAGAATGCATAACATGTTCGTTTGTTTTTTAACATTAAGCTTTGAGACTTCCTTCTTAGGGCAACTATTTCTGCCTACTAGATGCCATAGACAGAGTCTAATTTCTATTTCACAAGATACTCATTTAAATAATAGAATACAGTTGTCTATAAGCTCATTACTACCACCTTTGTTTTCTTTTCCACAGACTAAATATTCCCTGTTCTTTTATGAATGTAGTGAGATCACTGAACTTCTTTAGAGATTCAAAACACTTCCTGAAAGATATTATGAGGAATGGGAGTTCTCACTCTTGCAAAAATTGAACTAGATCTTATGTAATCCCTTCAAACATTGTGTCTAAGGATGTTCCCTTCCCACCCCAAGAAAAGCTTGATTGAGGGAAAAAACCAAGAGCTTCAAGTTCTAGTTTTAATAGCCTCAGAGCCCTAATATGTTGTGAAACCAAGAAATAGTGAATTGCCATAGATAGCTGGTGGCAAGAATTTCCCTTCTACTTCCTCCTTTAAGAAATGAGAGAAAAGAAAATAATAAGAAGGAGAAATTCCAGACAACTTAAAAGGGAGACTTTGTGATTCACTGCTCAGCCAGGGTGGTCAGATAGACAAGAATCCCAAATGGGATCCCATAAATTGTACCAATCGGTTCAATTAACACCCAGACATTACTCATTAAAAAAAAGAGACATGTATTCTGTCACTTTGCTACTATGTTTGTTTTTTCCCCTATTAGCCAAAGTGCCTTGAAAACAAATCAAAACTTGTCTCCATTGAATTAAAAAGAAAAAGAATAGTATGTTTAAAATGGGTCAGGGTATATGAAAAATATGCATGCCCCCTGGTGGCCAAATATGAACTTCCCACCACAGGAAGCATTGGTTTTGTTTGTACAAAAACTTTTAAACTTAATATAAAGAAAATTATTCGTTTTGCATTCCATAATGTATTCTAGTCCTTCTTTGGGCATACACTTTTTCCTTCTTCACAAATCTGAGAGGTAAACTGTCCTTTGTTCTTCTAATGAGCTTATAATAACACTCTTTATGTCTAAATCATGAGCCCATTTTGTCCTTATCTTGGTATAGGATGTTAGGTGTGGGTCAATGTCTGCCTATCATTTTCACTGCACCATTATCCTGTTTCTGTGTGTTTGATGCTGGGCTGGGTTCTGTCCGCAACAAGGGGTCCAGGCACAGATGTTTACTATGTGTGTAAGAATAGTCAAATCACTTCATATTTCAGCCCTTAAGTTCCTCATCTGTAAAATGAGAGGGCTGGAATAGATATCCTGGAAGGCTCTTTATAGCTCTAAATGTGCATTGAACATTTTATGATGTGCTGCTGGTCCACTTGAAGCAAATATGAAAGCCCCAGAACTGCTCTTTTCTATTGAAAAACATACCTATATCCTTTATTAGTGATGGTTGCCCCTTCCATCTACCTCCATATTCCAGAAACTAGCAAGGATGTCTTTGAATCTTCGCCTTTTATAAAGAATAACCTCTATGTTTTGAACAACAGGGATCAGTCCCTGACTCCAAACAAGCCCAAATTAGTTTAATATTATGTAGCAAATTATTGATCTTCCTAACAATAATAATAATAATAGTAATAATGCAAGTTTCTATAACTCTTACCATGTACCAAATATTATGCTGAATGATTTACAATTATTAACTTGTTTGATGCTCACAACAATTCGGCGAGGTAAATACCATTACTATCCCCATTGTATAAATGAAACAATTTAATCTTTGCTCAGGATCTACAGCTAGTAAATATCTGAAGCCAGATTCAAACTCAGTCCTCCAGAAATTTGGATCTATTCACTTCACTGCCTCACTGCTATGCTAGCCTCCTTTACCCAGGATAACAGGGTCCCCAGAACGAATGTAGATGCCAATTTCTCTCTAGTTTATCCAGATCCAGAGGAAGTGTTGCCTTCATACCTACTTTGGTTATTATAATTATCATTTCATTCTCTACAATTTTGTCAATACATTTCCGAAACAAACAGTCCTGTATCAAGTCACTATCCTGTTCTTATTCTTTTGTATACATAGTATATTAGGGACTATTGTGTGAGTGGACAAAGTTAGTGCATCTTGTAACTAAATAAAAGTATAATAATGTAAACAAATCCAAAACAGACTCTCTGAAAACTACATTAGTGCATCTCTAGGAGCAGATGGACCAGATAAATGATCCTGCTAGTAGTAAAAGCAGTGGTAATAATAGCAATAGAGGCAATTTTTTCTTTCCTTCTTCCTTTTTTTTCCCTCAATAGTATTTTATTTTTCTAAATATGTGTAAAAATAGTTTTCAACATTCATTTTTGAAATATTTGTGTTTCAATTTTTCCCTCCCTTCCCTACCTCTCAAGACAGCAAGCAATCTAAGATAGGTTATACATGTATAACCATATTAAACCTATTTCCACATTAGTCATGTTATAAAAGAGCATTAGACCAAAAGGAGAAAAACTCACAAGAAATAAAAAACAAATAAACCAAAAAAGGTGAATGCTTCAATCAGCACTCAATTTCCATAGTTCTCTATGGGTGCAAATGGATTTTTTCATCCCCAGTCTATTAGAATTGTTTTGGATCAGTATATTGCTGAGAAGAGAAAAATCATTCACAGCTGATCATCACATAATCTTGCTATTGCTATGTACAACATTCTGGTTCTGTTTGCTTAGCATCAGTTCATGTAAGTCTTTCCAGGTTTTTCTGAAATCAGCCTATTCATCATTTCTTATACAACAATAGTATTCCATTACATTTGTATACTATAATTTATTCTCAATTGGTGGGCATCCATTCAATTCCAGTTCCTTGCCACCACAAAAAGCTGCTACAAATATTTAATCACACAATGGGGGCTATACAATATAGCAATAGAAAGCCCACTTTTGAATTAAGTAGTCCTGGATTCTAGTCCTACCTCTGACACAAATTTCTTAAGTCTTTTAGCCTCTCAGTGGCCCAGGAAACAACTCCTTGAGAGTCTAAGTTTCAGAACAGGTGCTAATCCTCATAAATAGAGGGAGATTCCTCCTTAGCAGTCCCCTATAGCTATGAAATCACAGATCTAAAATAAAAATAATCACAACTGGCACTGACATTTCCATGGCACTCCAAAGACAGTAACATGTTTTACTTACAGTGTTTTCTTTGAGCCACCACATACTCCTGTGTAGTATGTGCTACCCGAATCTTGGAGATACCTTGTTTCACAAAAGAATAGTCAACTCAACCAAAAAAAAAATAAAATCAAAGATATTTTGCATGGATCACCAAGTAGGTGCTTAGTGAAATGTGGGTCTTCCTGCTCTGATGGTTCTAGGTATAATGTCCTTGTTAGTTTGTCTTTCTGGATGTTTTTATATTGTGCCTTCCTCATGAGAACAGGGTCTGAGTCTCCCCTATTAAACCCAGATTCCAATATCCTCCCTACTCCTACCTACCTGCTCCCTAGACTCACCTTCCTGGATCTTCATTAAAGCATAGGTCCCCAAGATGAGCAACAAGGATGAGAAAGGTCTCTTTCTTCTCCTCTTCTGATTCTCAATCCCATTCCACTTGTCTGTCGTCCTTGACTATACCCTGTTCTCCAAACACTGCATCCCAGCAGTGCCCAAAAGTAAAATAAGGCCCATATACAAATATATTGGAGTCACCCCTCATCCTCACCCTCCCTGGGATTGGCCCTGCCCAAGAATTAGCTCTCATCATCATTCACTGAGATGTTTGTTGCTAGACAGAACTTGAGTGTATTTGACACCCTCGAGAAAGGAAGTGAAATGGGGTCTCTGTTTAGGGCAGGAAACTCTAGAGCAGTGTCACCATTAGGTGCTGTTGGGGTATACCAGAGGGTGACAGTTGGCTCAGTTCTATGGATACAAATGGAACTTGTTAATGTTGCTTGAATTTACAAAGTGCTAGGTCTCATAATAGACCCAAAGATCTGTCCTATAAAAGTCCACTACAAAAGTATGAACACCATTAGATGTTTGTATGTTTCTTACCTTGTAACTAACAAGGTTTAGCTTTCATATCTCTCCCTGAAACAGATAATTCCCGCATCTGAAGAAACCTAAATGCCAGTCTTGTTCATCCTGGATGTGATCAAGAATGCCCTATTCATGATTCCCAATAGATTCCTCTATCTCTGCTTGAGGACATGTATTGATGTGGAAAGTTCTATCTCTAAAGCATCCCACTCCACTTCAATAAAGCTTCAGTAATTAAGAATTTTCTTTACAATTATTTCTTCCTGTCATTTTCTCCCATAAATTCCACCTCTTCCTTCTTCTAGGTATTATCTTGACATTAGAAGGATACCAATGGAATTCACACAACTGTCAACATTGAAGAAACTGACAGGAGCTGGAAAACTGGGGAAACTGACAAGCTGGAAACTGAAGAAACTGACAAGAGTTGGAAAAGCTGGAGAAACTGAAAAGTGCTGGAAACTGAAGAAACTGACAAGACTTGGAAACACTGGAGAAACTGACAAGAGTTGGTAAAACTGGAGATACTGACAAGAGCTGGAAACACTGAATAAACTCACGAGTTGGAAACACTGGAGAAACTGACAAGAACTGGTAAAACTAGATATTGACAAGAGATGAAAACACTGGAGAAACTGAGGAGAGTTGGTAAAACTGGAGATACTGACAAGAATTAGAACCAAATTTGGTACTGTTCATATCTCAAAGATATTTTTTAGTGGAAAAGAATACATTTTGCAAAACTATAACAGTACTTTGTTGCAGTGAAAGAGAACTAAAATCTGATGGCATTCCCATAAATTGGGGAATGACTGAATAATCCACAGCATGTGATTGTGATGGAATGGCATTGTGTGGTAAAAAATTATCAAGGGGAAATTTCAAAGAAACCCCAAAAGATTTTGTAAACTGATGCAAAGTGAGCAGATCCAGAGCAATGGGATAAAGTATAAGGACAATCAATTTTTAAAGACTCAGAGACTTTGGCCTCTGAGTACAATGACTGACCATGATTCAGTAGGACTCATGATAAAACATTCTCCCTACTTCCTGACAGAGAAATGATGGACTCAGAGTACATATATTTGGATGTGGTCAATATGGGAATTTGTTTTATTATTATAAATGGTTACCAAGTAAATAAAGTACCAAATTTGGAGATTCAAAACTTTGTGCTCCTCAGACACTTATTATTTATATAACTCCAAGTAAGTCACTTAAACTTGCATCTGTAAAATGAGACTAATAATAGTATTTCAGGATCAAATAAGATAATATATGCAAAGTGCTTTGCAGCATTTGAAGTCTATGTAAATATTAACTGCTAGTACTACTAATATCCTATTTTCAGATTGAGGGCTCTCTTAGAGCAGAGACTATATTCCCCATTGTAGCAGAGTCTCCCTGGCAGCAGCCTTTCCTCTTTGATGGAGGCACCCTGGTGCAATTTTGTGAAATCTAGGTGACACAGTAGATAGAGTGCTACAACAGAAATAAAAAATGCCTTGATTCAAATCTGGCTTCAGATACTTAGTAATTGAGTGATTCTGAGTAAGTCACTTAACCTCTGCCTCAGTTTCCTCCACTATGATAAAGATTTGCTAATAGGTTCTTGTTAGATTCAAAATGAGATAACATTTGTAAAGCACTAAGCACAGTGCCTGGCACAGAGCAGGCACCTAATAAATGTTTGTTCCTTCTCTGCCTGCCTTTTTAATTCAATTCACATTTAAGAATAGCAGATAGTGGTTGGCACTTTATCAGTTATCAGAACACTTTAACCGTTCCAGAAATTTAAAGCTAAATTTCTGGGATCTGTTTTTTACTCAATACTCCTGCTCTCTTGGAATTGCTTCTACTGGCCCCGGATGTGTGTCCTAAAGGTAGAAAAAAATTGAGAGAACTTCCAGGTGGCACTTATTACTAGTATCCTAATTTCTTTTTCTGTTCCAATGCTTCCTTCCCTTGTGTTTAGTCTCAGTCCTTTTACAATCCCTAGGTGCTGGAATTCTCCATTCTCTGACAGAGTTACTGCTCTTTGGTCCTGGCCAGCCCCTCACTGGTGAGTCCAGTGTCCACAGATCTTTCTGTCTATTTTCATAAGCTGCCCTAGCCTGGAAAAATGACTCATTGAAACTTTATCTTGGTTTTCCCCATTAAAAATATATCCAGGGCATGGGAGATAAAACAAAATATTTTTCTTCACCATCTTGCCTTTTCTCTCCTCTCTCATCTTTCACTGGGGACACTCCCACCCCTTACCAACTATCCTTTCTCTCTACAGTCCCTGGAAAAACCCACCAGACCATGGATCCTGGAACTGAGCATTCTGTTGGTTGTCATCCTGGCACTGAGTTCTGCTGGGACCATCATCACACAAAAGACAGATTTTTATACATGAAGAAGAGATTAGCAGAAAAAATTGGATGAGGAACTCCCAAGGAGATAAGATATATTGCTGCTACTGCAATCACAGCTGCTTTTTGTAGAAAAGAATAGAATCCTTGAATCTCAATATTAAAAGGGTCACAAGGGTTAAATCATATCTAATAAAAAAAAAAACCTCAATAATATTCTAGGAAAGTCACTTAATTTCTCTGAGTCTCACTTTACACCTTTCTGAAACTGGGATTACAAAAAGCAGTTACCTCACTTTGGAAATATAAAGTGCTTTGCAAAACCTTAAATGATTTATAAATGTCAATAAATCCATTGAATATGAAGATGAATCCACCAATCCAGTCAGAGATCACATGATTGGACAGAGAGTCATGATACACTATTAACTTTTATAGAACTTACAATTCAATAAAGATGCTAGGTATTTTCATTTTCTCAAAAAGAGTTTATAAGTATCCTGTAATTATATTTAATTGCTTTTTATCATACTTGAGATTTACACTTATTCCTAAGACAATCTGATCCAACTATCATAATAAGACTATATCAGGAGCCTATTACTGTATATTCTGGGCTCTTGCAAAGATAAAGTCAAAAGAAGACATCCCTTACTTTTAAAGGACTTACATCCTATTAGCAGGCCATGATATCTAAAATACCTATTTTTTAAAATTTATTACATTCTAGCCATTATTCTACCTGAGCAAGTTATATTCTTACATTGTTCCTAAGATTTTATGGCTCATTTTTCTATCCAATCAATTGTGGGTAATAGTTCAATCTCTGATAATTGAGTGAGTTCTCTGAGATCTTTTGAGTGCTGATTCTGAAAAATGAGGATTTGTCCATCTGTCAGTCCAATAAAGAGACAAAGCTTGTGTGGTATTGTTATCTCATTATTCTTCTCTTTTTCAGTGGGGTTTGAATAAAAGTGGTTCTGAGATAAAATGTTATTCTAATGTTTCATTATTATCATTATTTTTATTATTGCTATCATGTAGCCAGTATGATCTGGTCCTCGTTTTCAGAGACAGACCCATAACATCTGCTCCTGAGGAATCTAGAAAGGCTTCTAGAAAAACTTAATGGTTCTCTTCTCAACTGCCATTCATTCAGACATATAGATCTATATCTCCTTATATTAGAGGCTATATATCATATCCAATTAACCATTTAATATTGAATAACTTTTACAAAGGCATATATACTTTAAATAAATAGTAAAAACAGAAATACAAATATTTTCCCCAACACCTGCATATATTCTCTCCCTTATACATCTAGATGGAAGCTCAGTGATATAGTTGGCAGAACCAAGGGCCTTGACTAAGGAAAACCTTATTCAAATCCAATCTCAGACACTTACTTGGCCCTTGTGTGACAAGAGTCACTTGTGACCTTTTGCAAGTCATTTAACCCTGTTTGCTTCAGTTTCTTCATCTGTAAAAATGAGCTGAAGAAGGAAATGGCAAGCCACTCTAGTATCTTTGCCAAAAAAAAAAAAACCACCTCCAAATGCAATCATGAAGAGTTAGACACAATTGAAATGACTGAAAAACAACAAAAACAATGCAACCTGGATTTCTGACAGGAGTAGACCCACAAATGAAGCTCAGTTCCTTTATTGCAGTAGTAGACCAAGTTCATATCCAACTGGATAAGTCCTCATTTCAGCTTCTGCTGGCTTGAATCCACAAGATCATTTCCAAAATCCACTCCTTGTTCCACAAGGAATGTGTCATTATAATTATTATTGCCAGAGATTTGGGATCTTTTAAGTGAACATTTCAGGAAGACTTCCTTGAACATTGCAGAGTGTCAGGGGAGAGTTTTGCGGATGTTGATGAATACTGATCAGATATAAGAGTTGAGGTTTTGAAATTAGGGGCTGATCTTGCGGCCTAAAGGCAGCAAGACAAATGAAATGACCTTTCAAGGTAACCAATAAGGTGATAACACTAATTTGTTTGGAAGAATGGATGAACTACAATGAAATTATAGAGGAAAGTAGGAGAGACCCCATCTGAGAGACATAAGATGGGATATATAGGATGAAGGCCATAAATAAAGAAAATTCTTCTAATTTGGCTAGAAGAAAGTAGGGAGTCTGTGAATTTATTGAAGTTTGAAAAATTCCAAGAATCCAGTCTTTTCCTTCTCTGCTTCTCCCAGTAGCATAATTTGGGTGATCTCATCTATCAGCAATGTTCTTCACAAATTGACTGAATGACCTGCAAGAGCTGATCCCTGAATGAAAAAATAGAAAGCAAAAAGCTCAATCCTAATTTAAGGATTTGTTATGAATGTAATTCTTTTTAAAAATCATTTCTAGTTGTTTGAACTTGGCCAGATGACTTAACTCAGGATCCCTCATTTGTAAAATGGTTCTAAGTTAGTTTCTAGCTATAGATGTAGGGGATCTATGTCTCAGAAACCTAGGTCTAGAGAATTTAACCCTTTCATGAACAAAATTAAGGCTAGTTGACTAAGGAACACCAAGAGATAATCACAAATGAATTCAAGTGGTGGGGGATTTTGGACTACAACATTGAAAAATCATCTCCCAGCCCCTCAGAATTATCCCTACAACTTTGAGGACAAATATAACCTTCATCTCTTCATCCCTAATACCCCACACTGCCAATGTGAATATGGATTGAAATAAAAGCTCCAAAGTCTACACTACCTAGTCATGAATGTAAATTTGTAGTAGCTCTTTCAAAGGAAGTTGTCACATTCTTGGAAAAACTCCCATTTCTGGATCTTAATTTTTGAAACATTAATTATACTCTCAATCCCTTTTTGTTTCCTTAAACTCCTTAATTAATGGTTTGCTTTTGACATATTAAGAAACAATATAAAGAAGATAGAAATTTCACCAACAATATAGAGGAGCTGTCATTTGCAGTGAAAATAGACTGGAACTGAATGGAACAAGGATTCAGGCTTCTGCTATTGTCTATTTCTGTCACTATAGCAACTAGTCCTGAAGTTTGTCCATCTATGAAAAGCCACTGTTAGTGCCTGCTGGGATCATGATCTGAAAATTTCATGGTAAGATAAATCCAAATCAGCTTCAAACACTTACAAACACACAAACACTTTTTGTGCCTTCACTTTAGTTTTCCCAATTACAAAATGAAAATTAAAAATAAGATCTACCTCCAAGGGGTAGTTTTTTGCTCAGATGGAGGTAAGGGAATAAGCACTTATATATAATACATACTATATTCCCAGAATTGTGCTAAGTAAAATATTTCATTTAATCCTCACAATGACCTTGAAAAGGAGATGCTATTATTAATCCCATTTTATAGGTGAGAAAATTGAGGCAGGTAAAGTGACTTTCCCAGAGTCAAGTAGGATTGTCTGAAGTTGGATCTGAATTCAGTTTTCCCGACTTTAAGTTCAGTGTCTTGAATTATATATGCAAAATACTAGTTACACAAAGACCCCCACATGGGGAAGAGCAAAGACGCTCCGAGTCAAGAGGAATCAGAGAAGACCTAGATAAGAATATACCATACCATGCACAGCATGGGTGAGCTCTCCCACTGAGAGTGGGATACCTCAACTCAACCAAGAGAAAGTCTCAGATCTCATCCAAGAGGAAATCCCCTCAAGTTTGTCTGTGGTCAGCTATAGACAACAACTTCCTTACATGTTAGCTTCTTCCCAGTTTCCCTCTCCCTTCAAAGACCTCTCTTTCAAGAGAATATAGAACTATGGGTCCCCTCTTAGACTCTCTCATCTCCCAGAGTTGACCAACTCCAGCTATAATACAGGAATAATCAGTCTCCATTATATAAATGGGATTTGAGTCCCTGCTTCTAAATGCAAGCTAATTTGGGAGAGAGAGGATAGAGAAAGTCTTCCTGGAAGGTGGTGCTTAAATTGTTTAAGATTCTTTGAGGTGAGAAAAGATGACATTTTAGCCATGGAGTTTTTGCTAAGATTCGTGCAAAGATACAGGGATGGGAGATGGATTGCTTTTGTGAGGAAAAGAAAGGCCGATTTAGCTACACCAAAAAATATGGGAAGGAGAGTCATGGGTAAGGAGAGTCTGCTGGTGAAGCCCTTTAAAAGTCAAAGGGAGGGGGGCAGGGAGGTGGCTGGAACCCCAGCCCTTAAGTCAGGAGGAGATGACTTCAAATCCAGCCTAAGACTTACTAGTTATGTGATCCTAGATGTCACTTAAACCCGATATCCTCAACAACAGGCGCAACAAAAAGCCAAAGGGAAGTCCCTATTTTGCATCCCAGATGGAATAATAAGTCACTGGGATTTTTTGAGTAGGGGGATGACATGGTCAGATCTGTGATTAAAGAAATTCATTTTGGCAGCTAAGAGAAACTGTCAAGGTGGAAAAGGCGAGATTCCAACTTTGCCGGAGCTAAGGCACCAGCCCCTGGTTTCTAGTCTCTTTCCAAGATTTCTTCAGCTGGCCCATGACCTTCCCTCAGCAGCAGCAGCAGGCTGAATGGAGCGTGACTGAAATGGGAAGAGACTTGAGGCAGGGAGAATGCCATTAGACATTCAGTCAACAAATGTCCCCCGGTTTTAATGAAAGTTCCCCATAGAGGGTTTCTCCCAAGGAAGGAGAATCTCCTCAGTTCCAAGGTGAAAAAACTCACACAGTCCCAAGGAGGGACGATCCATTCAGTCTGGAGCAGCCAGGGACACTGAGGGGAGGGTCTTCAGGGCCAGGAAGCTTTTCTTTGACCAAATTTTAATTATTCGCTTTATAACTTCCACTCGTGTTCTTTATTGTTCCCTCTGGGGCCAAGCAAAGCCAGACTAAGCCTTCTGCACATGAAGATCCTTCGGATATTTGAAGCCACTTATCCTATTCTCTTCTCCAGCGAGGCTTCTATTTTATAGGATAAATCTTGTTCCTTCACCTGGCACAAACCCAAGGCCATTCACCCTCCCGACGGTTTAACTTGTGAATGGCCTTCCTAAAAATGTGCTAATAATCTAGATGTGATTTGGCCAGGGTAGAGAACAGTAGGACTATCACTTCTTTTTCCTGTCTCAACAAAGCCTAAAGTTACATAAAATAGCTTGGTTGCAATATAATTTTATTAATAATAATGGGCATTTATAGAGCACTTGCTATGTGCCAGGCCCTGTGTTAAACCCTTTACAATTATTATTTCATTTGATTCTCATAGCAACTCTGAGAAGTAGGCTCTGTTATCATCCCCATTTTACAAATAAGGAAACTGAGGCACAGAGAGTTTTAATGACTTCCCCAAGACCATACAGCCTGGTGTCTAATGTGGGATTTGAACTCGGGTTTTCCTAACTCCAAGCCAGCACTCAATTGCTATCATACTTGGCTTATATTGAACTTGATGTTTACTCTGACCCTAAGATCCTTTTCAGATAAACTGCTACCTAGCTACACTTAACCCATATAGAAATTGTGAGATTGAAAAATTTTTAAGCAAACATAAAAATGTACAATATTTAAACAGGTCTCTGATTTCATGAGTGTACAAAGTTCCCCATCGGGATCTTGGAGATTTGGCTAGAGCACTGAAAAGTTAAATCACTGGCCCTACATTAAAGGGCCAGTATGGGTTAGATGGCCCTGGGATGGGCACGGTATCTCTGTGTGCAATGTGGGCAACTTATAACTAGATTGCAATACTCATACCAGCAGGCAGCACTCCAAGCTCCAGACTACCATCCAGACCATGTGACCTCAGGTCTGAAGTGCCTCTGGCTTCCTGAGAACATGTGTAAGCGGTTTTTATCTAGTCTAACTGCTTAATTCTTAACAAAAAGCCACAATTTATAAAAATTTCTTCATTCCATGAGGACCCCAACTTCCTTCTCATGTCAAAAATAATGGCTCCCTCTCACTGCCTCCAGACTGTCCCCCTGTGGCTTCCCCTTGGCAGCCAGTGATCTTAGCACGAGTCTGACCATTCCTCTCACTTATTCAATAAACTTCTAGGATCTTGGTTTTTAAAGCTTTTTCTAATCCGGCCTATTCCTCCTTCTTACACCTAATTCCCTCCCTTGTCTCCCACAAGACAACTAATTTCTCAATCCAGGGCCTTTCCCTCGGAATATTCCCTCTTAACAGTAAGATTGACCCTCTCCTTGCCAGAGCTAGCTCAGTGTTTGCGAGGCTCCAAAGGAAAGTGTGGGAAAGGAAAGGTATTGGACTGACTTACAAATTGAAATTCTGTAGAGCCCTTGTGCTGACTCTATTATTGTAAGTCTGTGAAATATGGGCATTATACCAACGCCATGTCAGGAAACTGAATGGCTTCCATTTAATCCTCTTGGGAAGTGAGTATTCCTTTTCAACTCCACTGCCTTGGCTTTCAACCAGATAGCCACACTATGGGTAACAGCCTCATCTGGGTTGACACTTTCCTTGAGCTCCCTTCCACTGAAGAGTTTCTTCAGAAGCTCCAGGATCCTGGCCGTAATAGAACCCGTGAGAAGGTTGCTCTGTGCCGAATCCGACATGTTCAGTTTTGAGAAGCCACATAGACAGCGAGACTTCAGGATGCACGCAAGTCTCAGGGCTTTGAGCCATAACCCAGCAACTTCAGAAGACTTCATTAAGGAGACAAGCACTAGTGGCAAAATGATGATCTAGACTTTTGTAAGCTTTCAGGATAAGGATTTCTACCTTAAAAAGAAGCACTGTTTCCCCCTGAAATGTGGGCTACTTGAGATCAGGGACTGTCTCCCAAAGGAGACCACTCTGCCTTCCACCTTACAGGAACTCCTTGAGAGAGGAGAATGCTGTTCAAATTCTGCATTTCCTAAATTCAAACTGTATTCCCTAATGGGAATCCCAGTTGTGCTGATGGTACTGTGCCACGGATGACTGTGCCACGGGGGACTGTGGGACTCCCCAACACCACCTGACAGTGATTATACTTGAAGGGTTCCTGCCCTTACCACAAGCTCTATCTCACTTCCACCTTTATGACTTCCAGATAGAGTCAAGTTCTTTCTAGCAATAAATATGCCCACAGGATATGCTAGGAGGGCAGGGCTCTGGCAGAGCCAATCTGGAAAGGAGAGAAATGAGGAACATGAAGGATTTGGGCATAAGGGACTTGCATTTCTCATCCTGGCACTTCCAAGGGTACAGGACTTGAAGACCAGATACCCTGTTGATATGGTGGGTGATGCTGAGAACACCGGTCATTTTATAAGCAGGATGGGAACCTGGAAGAAAAGGGGAGGATCCCTGTCATCCTGGAAGCTCGTTCTGGTGATCTGTGTTCTGAAGGAAGTTCAGACAGGTGAGTGTAGGGGAATAGGGGAAGGGAGAACTTAAAAATAAAGCTTGGAGTACGGGAGTCAGTCCTTACTCTGGTATCACAGAGACACAAACCACTCTCAGGGGAGGTCCATCTAATGGAGGAGACCCTGTCCACTACAGGAAAGATATAGCCTGTAACCTCAAGGAATACCTAAGCAAATGGAGATACTTATTGGACACGTATGAGGAACACAGAAAAAGGTGAGCAAGGACAGAACTAGGGTCTTCGGTCTCAGGGGAAGAATCCAAAGTGACTCCAACCACTTAGAACCAACCTAAGAAATCTTTTAGGAATAAGGGAAATCTGACCTAATGGCAGTTGTATCTCAAGGCAACTGCCTCAAGAAGCAACAGAGCTCAGAGAGGGAGAGGGAAGGCCACAGCCAGAATGATATAAAGATGGAGGACAACATCTTAAAGTACTTGATTTTCAAGGTTCTCAGAAATTCAGAATATTTACATAGAGGTTGCTACTGCTTCATTTTTCTTTATTATCTCTGAGATAGAAGATGAGCCAAATTGAACAGAGTCGGGAAAATGCTTGCCCCCAATTAGCCAAATAGCAAGAGAATCTTACTAAGTCGTGATTTGTGCCCAGTTTTGTGACAGGCACCAGTTGAAAATGTAGGTAGGGGGCAACTAGTTGGTACAATGGATAGAGCACCAGCCCTGAAGTCAGGAGGACCTGAGTTCAAATCTGACCTCAGACACTTAATACTTCTTAGCTGTGTGATCCTGGGCAAGTCACTTATTCCCAGCTAAGAAAGAAAGAAAGAAAGAAAGAAAGAAAGAAAGAAAGAAGAAAGAAAGAAAGAAAGAGAGAGAGAGAGAGAGAAAAAGAAAGAAAGAAAGAAAGAGAGAGAGAGAGAAAAAGAAAGAAAGAAAGAAAGAAAGAAAGAAAGAAAGAAAGAAAGAAAGAAAGAAAGAAAGAAAGAAAGAAAGAAAGAAAGAAAGAAAGAAAGAAAATGTAGGTGGGGCTCTATCCTTGTACAGAATGATCTCCAGCCCAGGTTCCTATATTGTAGGGATGGTGAACAATAATATAAGATAGATGGATGGGAGAAGACATCGGGCTTCTCCCCCACCCCTCCTCCCCAACACACACACACAACCCAACCCCTCCTGCCTCTCTCCCATCCTGTCATTCAGGACAACACAGACACGAGTTTTATTTCACTGCGGTGGGCACGACCGGCTCCCTCTTGAACTTCACCATGGTCTCCTTTATTGATGATATTCATCTGTGTTCCTATCACAAACGGAATCAGACCGGCGGAACGATGGAGTGCATTCCCAGCATCCCAAGCGCCAACTTCAGTGAGCAGATGCAAAGTGTGCTGATGAAGCACGAGGAGGATTTCCACAGATTGATCTGTTACTTGGAACAGAATGACACCAAGAGTGAAGGTAAGTCAGTCCACACATGCCCTGGCCCATCTTTCCCTCACACTTCCTTGTCTCTCCCTCACCCAGATGTGACCAACTGATTCCCAAGAGCTTGTTCTGTTGGAAATCGTGTCAGTCTTAGACCAGAGACTCGTCACTGCGAGAGCTGTAAAGGACCCCTTCCTCGGCTTTGGGAATCAATGACCCACATCACTTTCTCAAGATCCCAGCTCTCCCTATCATAATATGTTCAGGGGTCCTCGGTCTCTAGGTCTCCAGCCTCAGGCCTCTCACATTTCACTACTTCCTGTTGCCTTGACCGTAGGACTGGAACTCAGTAAGCTGAACTTTCTAACTTTCCTTGGTCCTGAGATCAGAGTTCAGTCCTTGGATCCTTGGTTTCCTTTATCTGTTTTCCTGGTACTGTCACCATCTCTGTGTCCCTGATTCTAATTCCTATTTATTCCTTTTATCCTATTGTGCTCCTCTGTTGACTCTAAACATGGAAGCATGGTTTTTCTAGAGTTTTATGTGAGAGAAAATGTGTGTGTGTTTGTGTGGGGGGCAATATGGAAAGAGGGGAGAGAAATGTTTTTCTCCTGAGACAGTCAGTAGATGTGAGTAGTTTAGATAACATATCGAACACTAACTACTGAACATTCACTGACCCACAAATCCACATCATTTCACTGAGAAGAGCAGGCGCCAACTTAGTGCATAATAGTAAGGTAAACTGTTGGGGGATATTACTTGCTCCTCCAACACAACTGGTCTCTAAGCCCTTTCTCTCCTGGTGCAGTTCTCTCTGTAGCCCAACTCCCACTTTGCCCAGACTAGTGCTCTCCTAAATCTCTAGCCGCTCTTTTCTCTGCTGCAGAGGACATACTCACTGAAGCAGCTTTGAGGCTCTAGGGACTGTCTGATCCTCTGTCTCCATGTCTGTCTGAAGATAATTAATCCTCAAACTCTCAAATTGGCCTCCCAAACCTATAGATTCTATACTCCCGTACTATCTCTAGGGGAGTAGTGCTGCTGCTAGATGCCATGTTCAGTGGAGTGGGGTTAGGGACAGAGCATTTCCTCCGTCCAAATTGAAACTACTTTTAGCCATATGAAAAGATGCTCCAAATCACTTTTGATCAGAGAAATGCAAATTAAGACAACTCTGAGATATCACTACATACCTGTCAGATTGGCTAGAATGACAGGAAAAGATAATGCTGAATGTTGGAGGGGATGTGGAAAAACAGGGACACTGATACATTGTTGGTGGAATTGTGAACACATCCAACCATTCTGGAGAGCAATTTGGAACTATGCTCAAAAAGTTATCAAACTGTGCATATCCTTTGATCCAGCAGTGTTTCTATTGGGCTTATACCCCAAAGAGATACTAAAGAAAGGAAAGGGACCTGTATGTGCAAAATGTTTGTGGCAGCCCTGTTTGTAGTGGCCAGAAACTGGAAAATGAATGGATGCCCATCCGTTGGAGAATGGCTGAATAAATTGTGGTATATGAATATTATGGAATATTATTGTTCGGTAAAAAATGACCAGCAGGAGGATTTCAGAAAGGCCTGGAGAGACTTACATGAACTAATGCTGAGTGAAATGAGCAGGACCAGGAGATCATTGTACATGGTAACAACAAGACTACACAATGATCAGTTCTGACAGATGTGGCTCTCTTCAGCAATGAGAGGATCCAAACCAGTTCCAATTGTTCAGTAATGAAGAGAAGCAGCTTTATCCAGAGAGAGAACTGTGGGAAATGAGTGTGGATAACAACACAGCATTTCCACTTTTTCTGTTATTGTTTGCTTGCATTTTGTTTTCCTTCTCAGGTTTTTTCTCTTTCTAGATCCAATTCTTGTGCAGCAAGATAACTGTATAAATATGTATACATATATTGTATTTAACATATACTTTAACATTAAAAAAAGAGAATTTTCTCCTTCCCCTCAAAAAGTGAAGATCTGGGTTATTCTTTGATGACTAACTCCTTCATTGATTTGCTGGAGCTACCTAACTTCTGATTGACTCCAGGAGTCAGAAAAAAAATCATAAAGTCAAATAAATAAATAACTAGAATTTTTTTACAGAATTTTGCTAGCTAATTATTTAATAAATATTCCCCAATTACATGTAAAAGTTTTGTATCTCCTTCCCACTTTCCCCCTCCTTGAGAAGTCAAGCAATTTGCTATAAAGTATGCACGTGAAATCATCCAAAACATATTTCCATATTAGCCATGTTGCAAAACAAACCAAAAAGAAAAAACCAAAAAAGAAGAAAAAGAAAGTTTTAAAAGTGTGCTTCAATCTATTCTCAGAGTTCATCAGTTCTCTCTCTCTCTGTAGACAGATAGCATTTTCCATCATGGGTCCTTTGGGATTGTTTTTGATCATTGTCTTAATCAGTTTTCATAGTTGATGGTCATCCAATATTACTGTCGCTGTGCACAGTGTTCTGCTTCTGCTCACTTCACTTTGGATCAGTTCTCATAAGTCTTCCCAGGTTTTTCTGAAACCATCCTTTTTGTCATTTTCATGGCACAATAGTATTCAATTATATTCATATTCCACAATTCATATTCAGCCATTCCCCAATTGATAAGCCCCTCCTCAGTTTCTAATTCTTTGACACCAATTTTGAGCTTAATCAATAAACAGATTTTCTATTTCTTTCTTAATTTCTTTTTGGCCAAAGCAATCGAGGTTAAATGACTTGCCCAGGGTCACACAACCAGGAAGTGTTAAGTGTCTGAGACCAGATTTGAACACAGGTCCTCCTGACTTCAGGGCTGGTGCTCTATCTACTGAGCCACCTAGCTGCTCCAAGCTTTTCTATTTCTGATTCAATCAGAGAAAGATGTTCATAATTCATAAAGAGATCAATGGAATTAACATTTCATTAATACTGACTCCATATCATCTATACCAACCAAGGAAAGAAAATTCAAATTAAGTTGACCCTCCCCCCTTTAAATATATGTGAATTCAAAATAATTCAGCAAGGAAAAGGAAGTTGAAAGGCATATGAAAAACTGAATTGTACAATTCTTTCATTTATTCTTTCTTGGCCATGATTTTAAGCTAAGAGATTCAAGCTTTCTCGTGGACACCAAAATGATTCCATATGATGCACAGATCAACTCCGAAGTTCACAAAGGAATCTCTTTACTTTAAAGAATCCACAAGGGGCAACTGGGTAGTACAGTGAATAGAGCACCAGCCCTGAAGTCAGGAGGACCTGAGTTCAAATGTGACCTCAGACACTTAACACTTCCTGATTGTGTGACCCCTGGGCAAGTCATTAACCCCAAATGCTTCAAGGGGGAAAATATCCACAATAATGGGTTCCTCCCTCACTTTGCCCATCTTGTCTTGCAAACATTCCCCACACTTTGAAATCCCAAAGATACTTATGGTTCTTCCTCTCCCCACAGAAAGCCACATATTGCAACTCTTTGTAGACTGTCAACTAGAAGATGACATCCAAATGGATAGCCACGTACAGTTAGCTTGGGACGGTGAGAATTTGTCCCGAAGAGATGAGCAGCAAGGATACTGGATTTTCCTGAAGCCGATGGGCCATAGTTTAAAACATGGGCTGGAAAGTGCCTTCTGGGAGACTGTGAGGAAAAACTACATGCAGGAGTATTGTTATGATATAATGAGGAGAATTCTTAGATATTCAAGAATCAAGGAGAACGGTGAGTCCCATCCGTCCCTGATCTTCTCCCAGGAAAGGCAAACCTCTTCCATGTTCCTACTGTGGAGTAGTAGCTAGAGTCCTGGAATTAGGAGGCAGATGACCTGGGGTGTAGCCCAACCTCTGGCTCCCACTAAATGTGGAAAAATACGCACCACAAATACGTCAACGAGTGAATGAGTGAATGAAAAAATTATTTATTAAGCACTTATTAACTGACAATTCCCATACTAAGGATTAATGGGTCAAATACAAAAGCACGGTCAGTCTCTTCTCTCAAAGAGACCATCAAAGGGAGGAGACAATATGCATAAGAAAAGAGTGGCTAAAGAGGCAGAAATAGCTAGTGAAAGTCACAGGGAAATATATTGACACACTCTAGGAATAATGACACAACTGATTCAATCATGGTTCTAAAATTAGAGAGTAAGGAAGTGGTTGGTGAATCTGGTGAGAAGATGACCCAGGAGCATGGAGTGAAATGAGTCATGTTTGGAATCTGCATGAAATTATGGGCCAGTTCTTCAACAATGAGATGAACCAAATCAGTTCCAATGGAGCAGTAATGAACTGAACCAGCTGCGCCCAGGGAAAGAACTCTGGGAAATGATTGTGAACCACTACATAGAATTCCCAATCCTTCTGTTTTTGTCCGCCTGCATTTTTGGTTTCCTTCACAGGCTAATTGTACACTATTTCAGAGTCCGATTCTTTTTGTACAGCAAAATAACTGTTAGGACACGTATACATATATTGTATTTAATTTATACTTTAACATATTTAACACGTATTGGTCAACCTGCCATCTGGGGGAGGGGGTGGGGGGAAGGAAGGAAAAAGTTGGAACAAAAGGATTTGCAACTGTCAATGCTGAAAAATTACCCATGCATATAACTTGTAAATAAAAGGCTATAATAATAATAAAAAACGGAAAAATGGAATTATGGGCCAGGAAAGGCTATCGCCGATCGAGACAGCTATGTCCCAGAGCATGACATCCAAAGATGTAATTAATTGTTTTTATTATTTTTCTCAAATGATATGTCATGCTCTGATGCCCCATCATGGTGAATATAAGTTCTTCAAGGCCATTTTCCCCAAATTTATTTAGTATAATCAGTTTTTATGTCAGTTTCACAGATGCCCCTCTCTTGTTCCATTAACTTCATATACAACTCCTGACAACTGTAACAATTGAAAAAAAAGAGCCAATAGGTTAAAAGCCATTGATCTAAAGTGATGGTTGTTCAGCTAGTTCTATCATGCAGGAGCAATTTTGAATTAAAGTCATGGTGAGACCGGTGGATCTGTTGTGACAGAACCTTCAAAGCTGAGTTCAGGAAGCCTCTTCTTTGGACCCTTAATGATGAATTCAGTTGGGTTTATGAGTATAAGTCTAAATCAATAGGGAGCAGATTCAGTTTTGATTCATAGAGTGAAATCTTATACTGATATAATCACATATCTATGAAGGTATTAAAACATTGAAGAAGAATCGATTATACATACATACTTTATTATATATACCATATATATTATATAATATATATTATCATATATTATATTGATTATATTATATCGATCTGGTCATATAGAAAGACAGGTTTCTGAGTTGATGGCAATCTCAAAGGCTACCTCATGCTTAAAAAATTACAATCTCTCCTTTTAGAATAGGAGTCCTTGGGGCAGCTAGGTAGCACAGTGGCTAGAGTATCAGCCCTGAAATCTGAGTTCAAATCTAGTCTCAGCCACTTAATACTTCCTGGCTATATGACCCTGGGCAAGTCACTTAAACCCAATTGCCTCAGCAGAAAAAAAAAAATAGAACAGGAGCTCTTATGTCATGGATCCTTTGGCACCTGGTAAAGCCTGTTGATACCTTCAAATAATAATAAATAATGGAAGGAAATGCTATATTTCTATTAGAGGTTAATGAAAAATGGATTTGTTTTCTTTATCCAAGTTTATGGACTCCTTAAAATCTGTTCATTCACTCCTTGGGAATCTATGGGCCTAGGTTAAGAACTGATGCTCTAAAATATAGCAAACAAGCCTTAGCTTAAGCTTCACACTGAATCCTCCCCAGGCGGCCCACTCCATTTGTCCATAGTGTATCACCATAAGTGAATATCACCTTGTTTCTACTGAGTATACTGCCTTAGACACTAAGGGGAAGGCACATATATATGGCCCTTATCTGCAAGG
Source organism: Antechinus flavipes (assembly GCF_016432865.1). Taxonomy (NCBI): domain Eukaryota; kingdom Metazoa; phylum Chordata; class Mammalia; order Dasyuromorphia; family Dasyuridae; genus Antechinus; species Antechinus flavipes. The sequence goes on from NC_067399.1 coordinate 23,639,484, forward strand.
TACTTATGATTACTAGGTACAAGCAAGGGACGAGAGTAGAGAGCAGACCAATAAGGGAAATTAAAGACTATAAGGACAAAGGGAAACAGCAATACTAAAACACTTCAGACATGATGTCTCCTCTTTTGCCCTCTTCCCTCAGTGCCCCCCGAAGTGACTGTGTCTCGCCATGATGCTCTGGATGGCACCGTTACACTCTCCTGCACGGCCACGGGCTTCTATCCCCACTCCATTCTTCTGGGCTGGGAGAAGGAGAATGAGCACGCTCCATGGGGAAAACAGAGCTCCAGTGGCACCCTGCCCAACGCTGATGGCACTTTCTACCTCCAAGTAACCCTAGAGCTCCCTCCAGGGGACCCAGGAACTGGCTACACTTGTGTGGTGGAGCACACAGAGCTAAAAGCAGCAGCGGTATACCCTGGTGAGTGCTTTACCCAAGCTGGTTAGAGCTAATCCTAGGAGACCAAGCCAATGTCCAAGGCTCGTATCTGTCCCTAGCTCATAAAGGGCCCAAGGGAAGGGTTCTGTTGCCTCCTAAGGATATCAACTTCTTCCTCTCCTCTTTTGTTGACATTTCACCTCTACAGTCCCTAGGAAGCCCAATAAGGAGAAACCTTGGGCCACGGCATTGACCATCATGATAATTGTCATCCTAGGAGTGAGCTGTGCTTTAGCTTCCATCACAAGAAAGGAAAGGAAGGCAGGTACGTATGTGGTGAGAGAGGCTGGAAAGGGGAGATCACAAAGGAGCAAGGCAATTAGCCGTTCCAGGGTTGATGTTCATAACTGTCTACTTTGTAAAAAGAAGGACAACGTACCAGAAACTCAGAGTTGGAAGGGACCATGATGTCCTTCTACTCTGAAGCACTTAAGACCAGAATTCCTCTCTACAACATCCTTGAAAAATACTCAGCCATCCTCTGCTTGACTATCTCCAGGGGTGGGGAACTATCTCTTGAAACTCTATTCTACTTTGAGGCAGCTATTGCAGTTCTCCTGTTATTGATGCAAAACCTGCCTTTGTTCAAACTCTATTGCTCCTAGTACGGTCCTCTGTCATTAAGTAAAACAACTTGAATTGCTCTTTGAGGGAAAAGTCATGAAAACAAGTAAGCATGATCCCCATTCCCTCCTTTTGCTCATATGGTATAATTTACAATCTTCTTCTCATTCTGGAAATTCACCTCTGGAAAAGTGCCAGCTTGGTATTATCCTCCCAAAAATATGTTAGTGAAAATCATATGTGGAACAGATTTTCTACATGTTGTTTTTTCCACCTCTTGAAGATGGAAATTATCATTTAGACAAGTCAAGAAATCATTAATTGCTCTTCTTTTTGAAAAGAGAGCCTCGGCAGATGTCTAAATAATCTCTTGCCCAGACTCCTTATCTGTTACCCTTTTCTGTCCAGTGGTCTGTACTATTTGTAGATGACAAAATTGCTGATGTTCCTCCCTCCATTTGCCTTTACCCAAATCCCTCCAAATGCCTTTACCCAAGTCTTTCATACTTCATTGTTCTGTTTCTTAGTTTTCTTCTAAATCTATCTTCTTAATACCCTGTCCCTAGATCATAAAAGCCCAAGAGAAAGGTTCTGTTGCCTCCTAAGGACATCAACTTCTTCCTGTCCCCTTTTGTTAACATTTCACCTCTATAGTTCCTAGAAAGCCCAATAAGGAGAAACCTTGGGCCACGGCGTTGACCATCATGATAATTGTCATCCTAGTGGTGAGCTGTGCTTTAGCTTCCATCACAAGACCTGCCCTGACCAGCTACCTTTTCTCATAATTTTTTAAAAGACTTTTTCCATCCACTGTGAGGCAATATACATTGTGGATAAAGAACTAGTTTCAGAATCAGGAAGAGTGGGTAAGGCTCTGCCTTTGACACACACTGTTTGTGCAACTCTAGGCAAGGCAATTAAGGGCTCTGGGCACTCTAGGACTCCAAGCTGCTAAAAAGGTGACAACCTGCATTGATGAAGGAAGTTCCTCTGATGAGAGGTTCCTATGCCATTAGCCTAAATTCTATTCCTTTTCATAGCTGTATTCCAGGTCACGATTCTCATCCTACCAAGTCTCAGTGATAACTATGGTACCTTTGTTATTTCTCCAGTTCTTGCCCAGGAACCTGCTTAATCTTGCCTGGTGAAAAGTTCATAGCTGATCTGGCTCGGATCCACCATGCTGCTGGTCTTCAGCTATCTACATTTCAGATCTCTTCATCTTCTTCTCTATCCCCTTTTAAACTTCTATCTCTGGGAATAGTAATTAAATCAACATTTTCATTTCTGGAAAAGACTATGTAAATTTATTGCCTTGGGGTTCAACTCTGTGACTTCCCTCTGATTTCTTAATCCAAAATAGCCCTTCTTGGTCACCACTACCCATATATTTTGTTTTCCCCATTAAAATGTATGTTCATTAGAATGAAAGACTAGAGAAAGTAATATAAACAAGTGAAAAATGGGATAAAGACTCACACACAGTGATCATAATTGTGAAAAATTATGTAGCAAGCTTCTCTGATAAAGACCTCATTTCTCAAATATATACAGAATTGAGTCAAATTTAAAGAATAAGAGCCATTTTCTAGGTGAATAATAAAAAATTATCAACAGGCAGTTTTCAGACAAACTAACCAAAGCTATCTATAGTCATGTGAAAAAATGTTCTAAATCACTATTGATTAAAGAAATGAAAATTAAAACAACTCTGAGGTATCATGTCATATTTATAAGACTGGCTAATATGACAGAAAAAATGACAAATGTTGGAGGGGATATGAGAAAATTGAGATACTAATGCTGGTGGAGTTTTGAACTGATTCAAGCATTCTGGAAAGCAATTTAGAATATGTCCAAAGGGCAGATGAAGGACTTCTTGTGGGTAAAAGCCATGTCTCCCAAATGTAATAATGAGAAGAACAACAACAAGAAGAAAAAGAATGAGAGAGAAAGAAAGAAAAACAGGAAGAGAGAGTCAGAGAGAGAGGGAGGAAAGAAGGAAGGAAGGAAGGAAGGAAGGAAGGAAGGAAGGAAGGAAGGAAGGAAGGAAGGAAGGAAGGAAGGAAGGAAGGAAGGAAGGAAGGAAGGAAGGAAGGAAGGAAGGAAGGAAAGAAGAAAAGAAGAAATAATGTTATATCTTGATTACATTAGCTCAGGCTTTTCTCTTATTAGGCTGGGGAATCCCTGAGGGTGCATTTCCCTGATCAGACCTGGGACTTTCTTACTTCTACCAGTCTTTATGATGTCAGTGATATGAAATCCACATGACAATCCCCTTCTAGAATTTCTTGACAATCCTCAAATGCACCCCGCTCTCACCAGAGTCACCTTATCCTTTGATTTCCAACTCGCCTTCTTGCCAGATGAAGTATTGCCTAGAAACTGATGTCCTGGCTGGCAATGAGGGAGAGAACCTTGCTTGACCCAATCCTTGCCACGGGGGAACGAGGGTCAAGGAGCCAGTGGATATATGTCTTGTCTTCCTGACCAGACCTATGTTATCACAAATCTAAGAAATTCCCTCTACTGATGAAGATCAGTCAGTATTCTGCAATTGACAGTCTTGGAGAAATTCTAGCACTCTTCCTTTGTTGATTATAGTCCATCTATCCTATCTATAACTTATCTAAACATAGCTGTTTGCACATTGTCACCCCCATTAAATTGTCAGGAGGGCAGGGACTGACTTTAATGGTTTTTAACCAGTAAAAGTATGCCCGATATTTACGCCTGGAATATAGTAGATGTTTAATAAATATTTATTTATTGACTAATCACTAACGGATTGTCAAGATAAGTTGACACTTACTTATCAAGCACCTGCTCTGTGCCAAACATTATTTTAAGAATTAGAGTTGTGAAAAAAGGCAAAATCAAGACGTAGCTCTCTAGAAAATCATAGTCTAATGGGGGAGACAACATAAGGCTTTAATATACAAAATAAATCAGAGGTAATCCACAGAGAGAAAACAGGGGGCTTAAAAATATTTATTTCCTATGTTCAACATATTTGCAACCTATATCAGATTGTTTGCCATCTAGAAGGAAGGGAAGAGAAGGAGGGAAAAAAAACTGGAACTTTATTTTATTAAAAAGGAATGTCAAGGGGCAGCTAGGTAGCTCAGTGGATAGAACACCAACCCTGAAGTCAGGAGGATTTGAGTTCAAATCTGGTCTCAGACACTTACCACTTCCTAGCTGTGTGACCCTAGGCAAGTCATTTAATCCCAATTGCCTTAGCAAAAAAAATAAAAATTTTTAAAAAGTCAAAAACTCTTTACATTTGATTAGAAAACAAAATTTCATCAAAAATTTTTAAAAATACTTATTTCATTTGGCTTGCCCTTTGGCCTTTGATTAAAAAATGGTCACCTCCTTTTTTGCTCTAAAGTTACTCCCTTTTTAATCAAGGCAGTCAGAAGAGGGGTGCTTCTCCTGGTCCTCCAATAAGTCAGGAGAAGGTAGATGGCAATATCTGTCTTAGAGATCCCTGAATCTCAGGCAAAAGATCAGGCCATCATAAGTCAAGAATAATCTTGGCTAGTGCTAGTCTTAGATCCTGCCTGATGAAAGCTACCTGCGGTTGGCCAGTAGGAACCTAAGCAGTGTGAACTTGATAGAGTCTGGGATGTATAGAGAGAGTGTTGCACTATGGTTAGATTAGTCAGGAAAACTGGGAAGTGAATCTGGCCTCTGACACTTCACTAATTATCGTATGACAATATAAACCATGAAAAGAACATTGAATCTGGAGGCAAAGAACTTGGGTTCAAATCCCAATTGAGGCAGGTTTTCTTTATTCATTCCCCCAGTTGAATGAATAAATTATAAGCTTTATATAAGCACTTTTTAAGTGCTTATATAAGCACTGTGGAAAGTTGTTCAATAGAAGAGACAAATTCTGAGCTCAAGAACTTTCCGTTTTAATGTGGAAAAGTACACATACAAAGAAGTGTGTGTGTGTAGTGAAGACTTAGGCACATGATCTCCACAGCTGGTCTACTGGTCATCAGCCTTTACCATTAGCTTAACTCAATTCTGGCTTTAGAAGCTTGGTGGTTCATCATCAGGAGCAGGATGGAAGAGATTGAATTGGAAACAAATCCAGGAAAGGGGAGGGATGACATTGGGCAGAGCTTAGGAGTGGGAAAGCTTAGTGGAAAATCTAAGAACCAGTTGTCTTCAAGTGGACTCCTTCGGTTCCTGGAGCAATGATGGCTGAAGTAGGGTTGCAATTTATAGCTTTTTTAATCCCACATCATGTGTTTTTAAACTTTAATAATTAAGGAAGCATTAACTGGATTTTGTAGTCCATGAGGGCCCATTTTTAAAAAGAAGGATGGGCAAAACTTAAATTTACTAAGCCAAATTTAGACTTAACCATAAAAAGAATGGTGACCAGAGAATTCTCACTGGGAAATTTGCAAGGATGGTGAATAGAGAATACTAGTGAGTGGGATTAATGAAAGCCTAGAAGAAAGTTTAATAAGAGAAAGATATGGCATGCAATTAAAAGAATGCAATCTGGAACTATTTATTGAAGTAATCGATCTTAAGTGGGTATTAGCAGAAACTGCATTATCACCAACTATTATATGGAGGTTTATCTAGTGTAAATAAATTCCTATTACAAGCATACAGCCTAAAAAATAGTCAACAAACATTAATTTGCCAAGGGAAGGACAGAGGGAGAGAGAAAGAAAAGGAGAGAGAGAGAGAGAGAGAGAGAGAGAGAGAGAGAGAGAGAGAGAGGAAGAGTAGAGAGACAGAGAGAAACAAAGAGAGACAGAGAGACAGAGACAGAGAGAGATAGAAAGACAGAGACAGATAGAAACAGAGACACCAGAGACAGAGAGACAGTGAGAGAGACAGAGATTCAGAAAGAGACAGAGACAGAGAGAGAAAGAGAAAGAGACAGAGAGGTATCAAATTAACACTAGAATATAAACTCATTGTATGGATCATAACATATTTTCACTTCTTTTGTTGTAGATTGCTTGAATTTTATTTTCATTCTCATTTTTTTCCTTTTTAATCTGATTCTTTTCATGCAGAAAGATATTTGATAAATATGTATGCCTATATTGGATATATATATATTTTTAACCATGTTTAACATATATTGGATTATTTGCCATCTAGGGGAGGGGGTGGGGGGAAAGGGGAAATTGGAACACAAGGTTTTGCAAGGATCAATAGTGAAAAATTATCCTTGCATATGTTTTGAAAATAAAAAGCTTCAATTTAAAAAACCTTTAAAAATTAAAAAAGAATATAAGCTCATTTGTTAAATCTAAGACAAAAGATCATGGGCACATAAGCAGTTCTAGCTTACATATCAAAATGAAACAATGAAGGCTAAAATGACTTTTTAAGTTGGCAAGAGAAATAAGCAAGCCAAGGCATTTGAAAAACATTTAGAGATGAGAGTGGAAGAAAGTGGGAGAAAAAAATGGAGAAGACATATGAAGATTTTATATGGAATAATTTCCACCATCAAAGAACATCAAACCACAAGCAGGCTCTAACATCCCAGAGCTGCTCTGTTTAGAGAAGAAGGAGAAATGGCAGCCATGAAGGGGAAAGCAGCCAGACTGACAGGAGTATATGGAGAGGAAATCTGTGCTGGAGGCAAAACATCTGGAGTCTTTGATGGATTAGTTTACATGGAAGAAAAGTGGAATGCATAGAGTGTGCACCCAGTGTTGGATTCAAATTGAAGAGATTCCTTATGGGCTGTTCAATACTACAGGTACTTCTATTTGCAGATAATATTGTGCTGAATGAATCAAACCCTCGAACAGTGTAAGAGATCCGTGATCATTCAGAAGAATCTGGACTGAACATCCATACAGGCAAGACAGTGGATGAAGGACGTCTGTGGACCAGATTATGATGATGCAATTGGATGGACAAGCCATAGCCTTTATTCATCAATTTCCATATTTCGGATTGGTGGTACAAATGGACAAGAAATTTTATCCAGAATTAAATGAGAAGGATAAAGAGCTAGAATACCTATGAGAAATTGCCAAAGTAGAATAACAACAATAATCACGAATATTTGTATAACTTTTTAAACTTTACAAAGCATTTGTAAATATTATCTCATTTGTTCCTTACAACAGCCCTGTGAAGTACCTGTGAAGGTTCCATGATGAACCCCATTTTACAAATGATGAAATTTTAGTAACTCTAAATGTCTCACAGAAAGAGACACTTATTTTTTTTTGGCTGAGGAAACTGAGGAAAATTTATTTATTTCTGAGATAATTGGGGTTCAGTGACTTGCCCGGGGTCACACAGCTAAAAAGTGTTCTTAGGTCTGAGGTCACATTTGAACTCAGATCCTCTTGACTCTATCCACTGGGCCATCTAGCTGCCCCAACATCTACATTTTTAATAGCAATATTCCAACAGTGTTGTTGCATGATGTTGAGCTGTGGAACACAATCATCTCTGAAGACTGAAACAAGTACCATGGAAAAGGCACCAAGACATTCCCAGGAGTTGTGAGCAGCTGCATCCCATAACCAATGTTCAGAACTGGAGAACAGAGGTCAGCAGAGAAATATATGGGAGGAAAAGATGGACTGGTCCCATGGTTACAGAGAGGGATGAGAGATGGACAGTCACTGTTATTATTACACTATTGGGAGAAAGGGAGGAAGCTGCCCCTGTCCCGCATCATGACAATCTTCCATTAGGACATGGACCAGAGTGGCACAGAATGGGCATGGACACGGGCACATGAATGGGTAGCTCCACATTAGAAATGGGGAAACTGAGGTTAAAGAACTTCTTCATGGCCAGGATATAAGTTCACATCATAGCAGGACTCACAGCCACATCTGATCCAAGTTTATGGCCCTTTATCCACCATGCCATTTAGCTGCACCCATCACTCCTGGAAGATAAGTGCTATTATTGTCCCCATTACACTCATGAGGACAAAGTTTCTATGAGATAAGACCTTGGATCAGCCATAATAATAATAGTTCATACTTACATAGCACTTTGAGCTTTGGAAAGTGTTTTACAAATATTGTCTCATTTGATTCTCACAATCACCCTGGGAAGAAGGCGTTATTATTATTATTACTTCCATTATACAAATGAGGAAATGGAAGAAGATAAGTTATGTGACTTACCCAGGATCACCAATCTAGTAAATGACTAGGGTTGGACGCTTCATAATTCCAGGCCAAGCACTCTATCCCTTGTACCACTCAGCCACCTGCACAACTTACAATGACATAAATAGTGAGTTTCTGATAATTCAAACCTGGGTCTCCTGATCTGAGGTCCACCACATTATCCACTAGGACATGCTACTCCTCCTCTACATGAATCCATAACTTCAGGCTCAGTGCCCTACCCCCACCTCACATGGCTAGAATGGAAATGCTGTTGGGGAGCCCAGGCAGATGCCCAAAGAATGGGATCATGATTCAAAGGAGGAGAAGGTCATTCTTATCGTGGCTGCTCACTCTGGAGTTACTTCCTTTGCCAAAGATCCGGGCAGATGAATGCTGCCAGCCTGGGAATCAGGAAGACCTGAAATCAAAAATCAACCTTAGACACTCAACTTAGCCGGGGAATCCTAAGTGAGTCATTTTTCTCAGCCTCGGTTTCCTCATCTGGAAAACTGTATTATTAGTAGTACCTATTCAATTATTGGTTAGATCTCGAATACCTCTTTTTGTATCTCAGCATGATGTCTGGCACATAGTAGGTACTCAATAATTATGGATTTGTTGAAATGAACTAGCAACGCTACATGCTACATAAACCTTAGTTTCTTTTATTATAAGGATTGAGAGGATAGTTATGGGCCTAAAATAATCCCATTCACTGAGAACTCCCATTCTGATAGGAGAAGACAAGATAAAACAAGATAAGACTTCCACTGATTCAGATTACAGTCCTTCTCTGACTTAACCAAGTGCTAGAGAATTTCTGGCATTAAAGGCATATTGGAGTTCCATCAGCTCTCAAACCAATCCACTCCCACTGTCTCCATTCCTAGATTTTTCTGGTGGTGGCACCTGGAACTATTCTAAAGAAACCTTATTGCAATGGTTGGTTATTAGCTGTTCTTGAAGAGGACCAACAACATCACTATGTTAAAGTCGAGTTACTGTGTATCCAGTCGTGGCTGATCAGACCAACGTGAGTTTGGGATACTCTGCCACAGGTAGAATACAGTCTCTCTGAACCTTTGGGGTGATCTCTTTAACTTTGCACTTCTCACGTTTCTTCCGAGCTATTTCAATTCTGTTTTGCTCATAGAGCACAACACCTTCTGTGACTGGGGCATAACCATACTGGGTGATCCTGGGCCAGAGTCTCTGATGTTGTACCATCATTTCTAAAGTTCTTAAGAGACACCTTGAGAGTAGTGATCAGAGCGCTGAGCTAGGAACCAGGAAAACTGGAGTTGAGTTCTGTCTCTGCCAGATATGGGCACTCACATCAATCGGTTCTCTGCTCTGCGCCTTAGTTTCCTCATCTGTAAAATAACATAGTACAACTAGCCGGTATATTTGGCCTCTTCTAGCACTAACGTTTCCTTTGTTTTTAAAAAGTCCCTCTCAGCCCAGGAATTCTATGTTCTCCAACATTTGGAAGTTCCCTCCCATCTCTGACATTCTATATGCTAAGATTCCTCTCAGCTTAGGAATTCCATGTCCTAAGGGCTAAGTCCCACATCTGACATTCTGCGGTACATTGAGCAGGACCTAATGCTCTTCATTATGGAGAATTATTTAGGAAAGTTCACCAGGTCATATAATCCATCCTTCTGCCTCCAAGCTAGATTATATATAAACTAGTGTCCTGTAACCCATACTCTACCTCATAATCCAGAGATTATGTGATCCTTCTCATCTCTCTCTGGCCCTTTCTCTGCATCTCTAGTCACTACATATAGTAAAGAAGAGAACAGAACAGAAAAGTAAGCAAATGAAAGAGAAAAGCCAACCCTTTGTGGAGGATTTTGAAACATGATCATAGATTTAGAAGACAGAAAAAAAAAAAGACTTCATGTGCTACCAAGTCCAATCCCAGGTCAAACAGAAGTGGGATTTGAACCCAGATCTTCTGAACCCATAATTAGCTCCCTTTTAATCTATGAATAAAATTTGAATTTTTGAATATAAAATAAAATTTGAAAATTTAAATAATGTGAATAATGAAAGTTTATTAAGCCTTAGAGTCCCTACAAAATTGAGAATCCCCAGTGGCACATGAATCTAATAGTTCCCCTCTGCACTCCACATTAGTTTAAGCCTAATGTTGTCACAGACAAAACTTTGAAGAAGTTTAATTTTGTCAGCGACCCTTTCCTTTTTCTTTGTTGGTTCCCCTCTCCCTTCCTAGACCCACCAGACAGAGAAGTTCCACTGAGAGAGAACTTTGAAGTTTCACTTCTGCCATTTTGTTTGTCAGGGTCTTCCTGGTAACAGACTTCTCAGCTAGTAGTATGGGACACAGGCTTGGGAGGGGATAGAATCTCAGCATAGCCAACTTCAGCTGTTTCTAGACGAGAATAAGGGGCAAAGAACCATTGTATATGTTGGTGTTTCGATGCCCATTTGGGTCTTGTCAAATTTGGTCCCAGAGCTTTCCTCGATTGGGGTGTTGTTATTGAGAAAACAAAGCAGTCATAAAATGACATCCCTATGTTAGTGGCATCAGTGTGTCTGACTGTGGCTGATCCGACCAGTACCAGTTTTGAAGGCTCTGCCACAGATCAGACACAAATAGTCCATATGAACACTTGAGAGGGCTTCTCTGATTTTACATATATCATGTTTCTTTTGAGCTAATTCAGTTCTGCTTTGCACAGAGCACTGCACCTTCTCCATGCTGGGCGATCCTGTGCCAGTGTTCCACATTATACAATCGATTCTGAAGTTCTCAAGGGAGACCTTGAGAGTATCCTTATATCACTTTTTCTGACCATCTTATGAACACTTGCCCTGTGGGAGTTCTCCAAAAAATAATTTTTTTTGCAAGCATACATTTGGCAAACGATGTGGCCAGCCCAACGGAATTGTGCACTGTGCAGGGAATTGGAATGCTGGGCAGTTTAGGTCGAGAAAGGACCTCAGTGTCTGGTATCATATGCTGCCAGGTGATCTTCAGATACTAGCTAACAATGAAAGAAAAATTATTGTAACATAATGAGAGAGAGAGAGAGAGAGAGAGAGAGAGAGAGAGAGAGAGAGAGAGAGAGAGAGAGAGAAAGAAAGAGAGAGAGAGAGAGAGAACGCGCTCTGATTCTAAGACATCTTCTAGCAATGTGGCTTTGGAAAAATTTCTTAATATCCCTGAAAATCAAGGACGGACACACAACTATAGATGCAGATTCTTTCCTGCTAGAAGTTTCCCCCCCTAAAACTATGGAGAGACCTGGACCTCTGTCTAAATTGCCTTCATTCATCATCATCTAACACCTATAAGTCATCATCTGTGGCTCTGACCCCAGGAAGGGACTCTGACATCAGCCAGTAGAAAGAGATCAGGCACAATAATTATGGTGGATTATGGGACCAAGCTTGGAAAAACATGGGGCACCCTGAGCTGCATCTTCCTCTTTCCTAAGAAATCCTCCCAAACCCCTACTTCCCCTTTTAGAGTGATTGCTCCCTGACACATTGCTTATTGATAGATTTGTTGGGTCAGGCACTGTGTAAATCACTGGGGTTTTAAAAAGAGACAAAAGACAGTCCCTGAGGAGGGAGTGCATTTCAAAACTGGAGGAGTCCATCTAAAACCAGCCAGTTAACAAGTATTATCAAACATCTGCTGTGTCAGTCCTTGTGGGATCCAGGTTCTAAGCTCTTATCCTTAAGATCAACCTTGGCCAACTTGGAAATCTTGAGATGCTCTAGTTTCCTAAGAAATTCTCCCTCGCTCCCACTTCCTCTGCTCCTCATCCACTGTGGTAGGGCTACCTCCAAAGCCCAGAGATAACTTGGAATTTTTTTAATCCCTCCCAGATTGTCCCAGCCCTCCTCCTAAATCTTGCTACATTCTGCTGGAAATTGGGCCCCAAAGAACTGCCTATATAGGTATATAAATTCACAGAAGCCCATCTTCTCTTATATGATTTCTCTGATTAGCTTGAGCTGTTTGGGATCCTTCTGAAATCTTCCCAATAGTCATAGCTACTGCTTTGTGCAGATCCTTTCTCTGACAGGTATTACATAAGAGACTTTGGATAAGTCACTTACATTCCCAGAGCTTCAGTGTATTTACCTGTAAAATGAAAGGGTTGGCGTTCTGGAAGCAAGTAAGTGGCAAGGTGTAAGAAGACTGGAATGGTAGGACATGGACAGGTTATAAAGGTTTAAAAGCTAACTGATTTAAATTTGAACCGGGGGAGGCAATAGAAAACTATCAAATAGGGATCCAACTTGTGTCTTAGGTCAGTTTAGGAAGAAACTTGAGAGAACAAGAACAATCCATTACCCATTGCAATAGTACAGATATGAAGTGATGAGTACATGCACCAAGATGGTGGTAGAGTCAGAGAAGAGGAGGAGCAAAAGGAAGAGCAATTTCTACAGTCAAAATGACAGGACTTTGATCCAGTGACAGTGGCCTCCTGGCTGTTCTAGGAATAAGACCCTCCCCATTTTAGCTCTGAGCATTTTCTTTAGCTGGTCCCATGCATAGAACGGTCTTTTTGCTGTGCTCTAATTTCTGATAATCCTGGCTACCTGTAAGTCCCTACTAAAATCCCACTTTCTAGAAAACTTTCCTAACCAGTCAACCCCACTACTTCCCCCTTTTTAATTATTTCCTAATTATCTTGTATATAGTTTGTTTTGTATATATTGTTCTCAGGTTGTCTACTTCAATAGATCTGAGGGCAGGGGAAGTTTTGCCTCTTTTTGACTCTCCAGAATTTAGCACTTAATAAATATTTATTGAATCAAATTAACTTGGCAAGAGATTAGATAGGGTGGAAGTAAGGAATCAAGGATAAAACTTCAGTTACTAACCTTGGTGACTAGAAAGATGGTAGTACTCTCAACAGTAATAGGGAAGTTGTCAAGAGAGTAGTTTTGGGGAAAAAAATAATGATATGTTAACATATATACATATGTATGTATATATATCAAAGGCATGTGTAGTTTGAGATATCTATGGGACATCTAATTGGAGATGTTTAATAGGTTATTGGATATGCAACATTGGTTATCAGGAGACATACAGAGATGGATAAATAAATCTGAGAATCTTTTGCATTAAGATGATAATTTAATCTATGGAAACTGATGAAACTACCAAACAAAATAGCATAGAGGAAGAACAGAAGGCCCTGGATAGAGGCTTAGGAGACACCAACAATTAGCAGGAGTATGAAGTTGAAGTTCAGCAAATGAGACTGAGAAGGAATAATCATTTATACAAAAGAAAAACTATAAGACAGCTGTATCACAAATACCTAGAAGAAAATGAATATCAAGGAGAAGAGGATGATTGACAGTGTCTGTGGATACAGGATAAGGATAAGGATTGAAAACCTATTAGATCTGACAATTAAGAGATTATGGGTAATTTTGGAGAAGCAATTTCAGTTGAATTATGAGTTCAGAAGCCAGATTGCAGAACACTAGGAAGAGAGGAGAAGAAAAAATTTGGAGGTACCAACTGTAGATGGCCTTCTTAAGGAATTTAGCTAAGAAAGGAAAGAGAATTTTAGGATAGTAAATATCAAAAACGAATCAAGTGAGGGGGTTTTAAAACAAGGGAGACATCTGAGATGGTAGACTTTATTCTATATTATAAATTGAGTTTTGTCTTAGTCCAGGTTTCCATACTGATATTGGAGAACTCTTATGGCTATAGATATATAAATTTGGCTAAACATAAACTGTCCTCATATCATTGAGAGAAAGTATGATATGTTTGATTAAATGATGAAGTTAGAATCAAGAAGTCTTTAGTTTAAATTTTGCCCTAGACCTTTTCTAGCCATGTTTCAGTAGGTAAATTTAACTTCTCTTACTTCAATTTGAGTCTCTAAAATTAATGAGATGGTCAGATTAGATGGCTTCTATGAACCATTCTTGGTCACATTTTTAGTTGAGTAGGACCTTCTACTGTTCAATTTAGATTCCCATTATTAGATTCTACTTCCTATTCTTCTTGAAATAGTAGTTTACTTTCAAGAGTGCTAGATCTAATTCTTTGAAGGTTTTATCTTTTTCTCTTAGCTGGTTTCCCTACTCAGACTCTGATTATTCAGCTATATTCCCTCCCAATCATTTTTGTACAATATAGGTAAGTACTGGGCTATGTAAACTATTTGCAAAGATAGGGTAATCTGGCAAAGGCAGTAGCAGACTCAGCTAAGTCTCCCTGTCACTGGAAGCTGTCTTCCTGAATCACAAATTGTCTTCTTTCTCAATGTTAAATGCGGTCCCATGGATTCTGATGACATAGAATCATCAATTGAGTTGGCCCACCAATAGGAAAAGTTTCAGGAACAATTCTCTTCACTAGATCTTGTTCCTGCTGCCAATGGCATTTCTTAACAATGATCCTGTAGAATGAAGTTCTGGTATACAGATGATTAATTCTCTTTTTGGGCGTACGCAACACTCATGTATCCATCATATCCAAAGAAAGAACAAAAGACTAATCAGCCCTTCCATCTAAGCTACCTTCCTACAGGATCCAGATCTGATTTCCTTGACTTACAGGTTTCCAAGTTGTTCACATTCCCTACTGGTTTTCCTGGGAGCCATTTGAAAGTTGCTGGTACTTCAGAAATCCCTGGTATATGTGTTCAAATTGACTCTCTTCCCAGTAAGCTGAGTAAGGCAGCCTTCTCCTTAGCTTTTTCAACTATGAAAATGTAATAGTACTCACTACAAAGATTTGACCCTCAGAATAATTCTCTGTCCTATGTATCTGACATTTAATAGCTATATGACCATAAGCCAATCACTTCTCTATGAGATTCATTTTCCTCATCTGTCAATGGGAATAAAAATTCCTCTTGTACCTGCTTTCGAGGGCTGTTATGAAGCCCAGAGGAGATAATGTATGCAAAGTCCTTTGCAAATTTCAATTCACTTTCAAATTACCTGTGAATTTTTCAAGATAATTCGGAATGTTCCTTGACTGGAAATATCTCCAACTGTATTCATGATCAAAGTTGAATGAAATAACTTGATTCTTTTTAGTTCTAAAAGACTGAAGAGATTTAAGATTTGGGAAGCTCTTCACTTACAGCCATCTTTTGACTTGGGTGTTTAGAAAGCACATGTTTGATGATGCCTATGTTACAGGTGAGAAAACTGAGGCTCTGAGAGAGTAAAAGACTTGCCCAGGGTCACAGAAGTTTGTAAATGTATGAGGAAGGATTTGAACCCAGGTTTTCTGACTCCACATCTAGCACTCTGTCCACCGTTTTATACTACTGCCTTCATAAAAAGTAGAGTGAGATTATAGTGTGAGAGTGAGGAGCTAAACAGAGCCTTTGGGAGACAATGCACCCAACCTCTCTTTCTCCCGTTAAGATGAGCCTCTGTTTGAGGTTCATTCAATGGCAAGTGTAACAGTGATCCCCATAATCAAACTGGGGCCATCCCAGATAAGAGTTTCTTCTTCTCTAGAAAGCTAGAATTCCCTGGAGAGATTCATGCAAACTGAGGCTAAATGAAATGAGCAGAACCAGGAGATCATTGTATACAGCAACATCAATATGATACGACAATCAATTCTGATGAACGTGGCTCTTTCCAACAATGAGATGACTGATTCCAGTTCCAATGATCTTGTGTTAGAGAGCATCTACACCCAGAGAAAGGACTATGGGAACTGAAGATGGATCGCAACATAATATTCTCACTCTTTTTGTTGTTGTTTGTTTGCATTCTGTTTTCTTGCTCATTTACTTTCCTTTTTGATCTGATTTTTCTTGTGCAGCAAGAGAATTGCATAAATATGTTTACACATATTGGATTCAACATATATTTTGACATGTTCTTTAAAAAAAGAAAGCTAGAGTTCCCTGAGGGCAAGGGCGATCTCCCCTAAATTAAGTAGATGATGGATTGATGCCTTCTCCATCAGACTCCACACTGTTTAACACTGACATTAAGCTGATACTCAAGAACGCTCTCCTATCCTTGGCCCTGGGCCAGCTCCTTCTCTGATGACATCTGATGATGATTATGCTCGAAGACTTCCTGTCTTCCCCACAGACTATTTCACTTCCATTCCGATACCTTTCATTGTAGGATAGATTCTACCTGGCAACAGATACCCTATCTGATGATGATAGGATGGAATGAACCTGATGGATCCAATCCCAGGGTAAGTGGGAATGAGGCATAGAGAGCCGCTTTGTGTATATAGAGGCATCTTTCCCCTTCTGGACTCTGCAAAAGGTGAAACTTGGGGAGGATGCTATGTAGCTAGTCTGCAGAACAAGATGGCAAGTCAGAAGAGAAAGAAGTCATTCTTCACTTGGATGTTCATTCTAGGAGCCTTTGCCGTGAGAGACACGCTGGCAGGTGAGTCTGGGGAACAGCAAGGAGAGCTCAGAATTTTGGAACTGGAAGGACCTCAGGGCTATCTAGTCTAATTCTCTCATTTTTCCCTAGCTCATACATGTATTGATGACTTAGGATTTAAGGAAGAGCTACAGTCTGCCTTCTGGGAGCTTTTATTCCATGAAGGATACACAGAGTCTGTCCACAAAGGGCTCCAAAACTGGTAGAATTATAGGATTGGGGCATTCAAATGTTGCCTAAAGAAACTAAAATTATAGTTCTTCTTAAAAGCTACATCTCCAAATCTAGATCTGGATGACCTAAGTTAGCATCAAAAACCCAGCTCTGAGCCGCTGCCATAGTTCTTCCAGATTTATTTCTATTCAAAGCAGAAGTGTTTAATGAATAGGCTGGTAAAAATCAAGTAAACAATACTCCTCTTAGACATAAAAAAGAACACTCTCAAACAGACTTTCATAGAAACACCACTTTCTCATTTCCCCCATCATTAGTCAAGTCCCTGATCCCTCCCACTTCCTCTTTTCACCTGAGAGAAGCTTAGACAGTTACAAGCAGTTATGAAGGTTCCCACATAGCTCTTCTGCTTCTGACAGGAAGCTAGTTATAATGATGGAAACAGTTCCGGGTCTAGAGTCAGAAAGACTTGAGTTCAGCCTTCAATACTTACTGACCCAGATGAACCTGGGCAAGTTACTTACCAGTGACTGACTCAATTTGTTTAACAATAAAATGGACAGAATAATAAGACCCATCTGCTAAAGTTACTGGGAGGATCAAATGTTTCCTTCTGTGGAGTTCACAAAACATCACAATGACCACTTGTCAGATTTGCTGTGAGGGAAATTCTTTTTCAAATCCATATTGGACAGATTGGCTCATCCTAAGGTTCCTTCCAATTAAGAAATTCTGAGATGAGACAAAGCCCACAAAAGCAAAGGAGCAGGGAGACAACCAGAGAATTTAAGGACAGCTATAAGCATGAGTTTATCACATGAAGATGAGTTCAAGGAAATGGGAATGGTCAACTTTTAAAAAAAGATTCAGAAGGGCATAATAACTATGTATCTGAAGACTATCATATAAAGGTTGCTCGATTAGGGCCAGAGGAAAGAAATAGTAGCAGGGAGTGGAAAAGCCAAAGAGACTTGGTATCAGGGGAAAAATCCTAACAGTAAGAGACACTCCAAAGCCAGGAGCTGCTTTGATAGATGATGGGATCCCTTTCCTGGAGATCTTAAAGTAGAATCTGGGTCACCATTTGTCAGATGATTGTGGCCTTCCTTCTATTTTGGGGGTGGCGGGATGGCCACTGCGGTCCCTACCAACTCCCAAATTGAGTAGGATTCTGGGTGCTTTCATCAAATTGTTTAGTAAATTTTGAATTTCTTTATTTCGAAGAATAAAAACATCATCCTTTATATTTGAGAAACCACAGGCAGAATGGCTGGTCTCAGAGCCAGGAAGACCTGGCTTCCAAACTCACATTTGATACATGATGATTGTGTAGCCCTGAGCACATAGTACATGCTTAAGAATTGTTTATCGACTGAAGGACTAACTGAATGATGGCAAGTCTTTTGACCTCTCTGCATTCTAGGCAACTCTCTGACCCTTTAAGTTAATTAGTAAAAGTAGAAAAAGCAATAGAAGGGTTTCCTATACCAATGAAATCACAACTGTAATCCGAATCCCTATCCTTATGTTTGAGGAGTCAATAAATCTTTGCCTCCAAATGAAAATATAAATTCCTTAACTAAATGTGCAGTGTACACCTTGGTGGGGACCCAGGCAATGGTGGCTATTTGGAAAAGTTTCTCACAATGAAGAATGTGCTTATTCTTTAGTCATAGCTACAGGGGATGGAACTAAGGCAGTCAAGGTATAAATGAGTTAAATGTGTTCCCTGTTTGTTCTCTGGAAGATGTATATATATGGAAGATATAGGTAGGTATATATATATATGATATGTATGTATGTGTGTGTGTGTGTGTGTATGTGTGTATATATATGGAAGATATAGGTGTATATATATATATATATATATGGTATGTGTGTGTATATATATATGTGGTATATGTGTGTGTATGTATATATATGGAAGATATAGGTGTATATATATATATATGTATATATATATATGGTATGTGTGTATATATATATATATATATATATATATATACATATATATATATATATATGGTATGTGTGTGTATGTGTGTATATATATATGTGTGTGTGTGGATAGATAGATAGATGATAGATAGATAGTAGCTAGCAAGAATAGCACCATCCCAAGAAGTGGAAATTGAGAAAAGGTTCTTAAGAAGCTCAAGAAACTCTGGCCTTGCCACGTTTTCTGGGGCCAACAGTGAGGGTTTCTCCTTATTTGAGTTCAAAACCTCAAATAATGATAATAAATAGCAGCTTAACATAATAATATCAATGGACTTTTCCTTCTGATTTTTTAAATTTCCTTGGCAAATATACCCAGCAATATAATTAACATATAAATAGTATAATTTAAAATTGTTTTCCAGAATGGATGAACCAATTCTCATCTTTCCACAGCCCCTCAAACACTAATGATTCCCATCTTTTTTCATCTTTACAATTTGCTGGGTGAACTGAAACGACAAAGCTGTTTTGATTTGTAGTTTTCTTGTTATTAGTCATTTGGAGTTATCTTCCATTGAGTTGTTAAAAGTTTGCAATTATTCTTTTAAGAATTGTTGGTTCCCATCTCTTACCATTAATCTATCAGAAAATGGCCATTGGTCTTGCCTTTTCATCTTAGTTCCCTTTACATATTGGATATAAAGCCCTTCTCAGAAATATTTTTCCCCAATCCTCAGCTTCCCTTCTTGTCCTGAGCATTGGTTTTGTTACCTTTGCTTTATAGACAAGAAAACTACCCCCAGAAAAGCCAAATAACTTGCCCGTTGTAACATAGCTAGTAAGTAGATCTGGGATTCCAACTCAAGAGAATGATTCTGAATTCAGTGAACTTTCCACCACGCCAAGCTGCCTTTCACCATGCTAAACACTGGGACAGAAAGGGCAGAAAACATCGCCCCCCTCACAGAAACCACTTTCTAATGGACAAGCAAACATTTAAATCAATAGATCCATGCAAGGTATACAAAGTAAAGGAAAAGTAACCTTAGAGAAAAAAGTATCAGCTTGGTGGAAGGGTCTGTAGGACCAGGTTCCCTTTGAATGGAGATGACATTTGAGCTGGCTTGAAGGAAGTCTGGTGTTCTAAGAGATGAAGGGAAGAAGGGAGAACCCTCCAGTGCAAAAGGCCAGAGCTGGGAAGTCCCTCGTCCCTTCTGTTTCTCATGAAACTTTTCTTCACTCTGAGATGAGTTCCAAATGATAAAATGTGAGACTGAGCCACTCAGTAAATGCCTGAGTATATGAGAAGTTTTTATTAAGCTCCGCTTTGTGCCAAGCTTTAGTATTCACCAAAATGAACCTGAGCTATTGTCTCTCTCAGACCAACCAGTGGAGCAGGTACTATCCCATACTGCCCAACTTATTGCACTGATGGTGAAAGTAGAGGTGAAAGATGGATGGAAAAAGGCACTAGGTTGAAAGTCCTTTCCCAAAATATCAGTCTTCCTACTTTCACTGCCTTCTCTCAGCCCACCACAGCCATGACTTCCATTTCACTGCAATTGGCAGCGCGACGTCCCTCTTGAACTTCACTGTGATCAGCTCTGTGGATGATGTTCAGCTGTGTTACTACAACAAGCAGGACCAACAAGTTGTGATGAAGAAAGCCTGGATGTATGAGGCCCTGGGAGCCGCTGAGATTGAGCGGAAACAGAAGAAGTTGATAAGCCTTGAGAAAACTTTCCAGTGGGCCTTCAGGAGTTTGATAAAGAATGAGACTGAGAGTAAGTCAGTTCCACTCAACTTCAATATAAGTAGCTCCCCTTTTTCTCTTTTTCTTTTTTGCTAAGGCAATTGGGGTTAAGTAACTTATGCAGGGTCACACAGCCAGGAAGTGTTAAGTGTCAGAGACCACATTTGAACTCAGGTCCTCCTGACTTTAGGGCGGGTGCTCTGTCCCCTGAGCTGTTCTTCTTGGAACCAATTCTTATTCTCAATTTTCTTGATTACTGAGTTTCAAGTCAAGCTTCCAGACATTTCTTTGTCCACGAGTAAAGAAAAAATGTTATTCTAATGCCTAATTTCTCTCCTTTTCATCCATCACTACTGAGAGGAAGTCCATAAGGCAATGTTGTTTTCCAGATCCTAAAAAAATCCTGGCTTGCTTACCTGATCCTATTAGATTGCACTCATTCATTCCCTCGTTCTACAATTTCAGCCAATAAGATCTCTAATGAATGCCTGTGTTTTTCTTGTATTTCACAAGTTAGATTTTGCTTTGTCCCCTAATTGATGGAAAATAAGGAATTAAGCATGTTTCCATCACCCCATCAATCAGAATATTCCAATTTGATGAGTCACCTCCACAGTTGGACCCAGTCTCCCTCCAAAGCCAACAAAATTCCGCCCTCTTGATTGCTGGACCTAGGGGTCCTGCTTTCCCTCCCAGAATCTTTCTACCCTGCCTCAATGTACTTCTTGCATCTAGAAGACCCCACCCCACATTCTGCCCCCAACAGAGACACACACGCTGCAGGTCTTCGTGGATTGTGAACTGGACAGAGATGTTCAGGTGAGCAGCCACTTCCAGTTTGCTCTGGATGGTGAAGACTTCTGCCAGATGGATGAGCAACTGGGGCACTGGGTGGCCATGAAGCCCGAGGCCCAGCGCTTCAAGCCCCTCTGGGACAGTGCCCTCTGGAAGAGGCTGGTGAAACACTATCTGCAGGAGGATTGTGTCGACAGCATGACCAAAGTTCTACAGTATTCGAGCATGAGGGAAAATGGTGAGCGCACAATGCTTCTCTTTTGGGGAACTAAGAACAGGTGAGGATGAGGAGAACTTATATCCAGGTAGGAGGTTTGGGGCCAACTCTGCTTTCCCTCTGAGCGGCCATGAAGGCAGAAATCGTACAGAAACTAGGAGACGTGGGTCGTGACACCACCTAACGATAGATCACATTCTGTCTTCAGATGAACAGTCATTATGTGGGCACCCTGGGTAAATCATCCTGTGGCGTCTCCCAGCAACTCTCTTCATCGATAGATGGAGCATCCTCGTTGAGAGTCCCTAGACCGGACACGTTAGGGTTCAGACCTCTGATGTCCTTGGTATGGGCAATTACTAAAGGAGGGAAATCTCTCTGCCAGTGTAGGTCAGCGCTTTGTCCACAACTCCTGGTCTCAGAGAGTTGCCCAGAGCCCTCAGAAGTTAAGGGGCTTGCTGACATCCCCCAGCCTGGCTGTTTCAGAGGCGAGCCTTTTATTCAAGTTTTTTCTGGCTCTCATTGACTCTCTATTTAGTCTCCCATACTGCCCCTCTCCCCAGAATGACGAATCAGGAGGGAAAGCCTCGTAAGATCTTCCTTATAGGGCTGCCTTGAGACTCAAACTAGAATAGACTTTGCAAACTTTAAAGCCACATATAATCATGAGCTGTTACTATGAAATGTTGCTCCAGCAGGGTGATTTTGTGATAATTCTGTGTAGAAACAGCCCAGAATCTGGTACCCCATTATCTGAGGCTCTTCACCACCATCCCAGATGCTGGTAGGAGGGTAATAATTAGCAGCAAAATGGATGGGAGGAGCAGGAGGTGAAAAGCAGATCATCGCTGACCTTTGGATCTGATGCCTTCTCTCCTGCTCTCTGCCATCAGTTCCCCCTGAGGTGACTGTATCGCGCCATGATGCTCCTGATGGCAAGGTCACACTGTTCTGCAGAGCCACTGGCTTCTACCCCCGCTCCATCACCCTTCACTGGGAAAAGGATGGAGCACTGGGTGTGTGGGGATAGGAGAGCTCCAGTGGCACCCTGCCCAATGCGGACGCCACCTTCTACCTCCAAGTCACATTAGAGCTCCCACCCAGTGACCTTGGGATAGGTTACACCTGCGTGGTAGAGCACAGCGAGTTAGAGACTCCAGCCGTGTTCCCAGGTGAGTACCTTACCCATATTGGTCAATTCCTCTCCAAGAGGCCAGTCTGTGGAGTTTCTTCCCCCATCCCCATTCACCACACTCCCCATTGCCTCATGGGGCAATTCCCAGCCCTGTTTATCTGTTGTCCTTTATTCCTGAAGTCCCTGGGAAGCCTTCTATGGAGAGACCTTGGACTATAGTTCTGAGCACTGCAGCCGTCATCATCCTGGTGTTGAGCTGTGCTGGAGCTTTCATCGTATGGAAGAAAAGGAAGACAGGTGTGTATGTGTGGAGAAAGGGAAAAGAACAGGAAAGAGAAATCATGAGGGAACAGGAACTCTTAATATCCTAGCAACCTCATGGGATTGTGTGGAAAGGGCCTTAACAGTATTATAGAAATGCAATTGTAATCATTATTATTGCAACAGAAAGAAAAAGATGTTATATTGATGCTGGAATTATACCACCCTGAACACTGGCTTCAAGAATCAATTGTTAAATTTTCAGTGTGCATATTTACATCTCAGAAAATAGCAAATGTTACAAATTAAAATGTGATGTATTGCTTTGTTGATTGTCTAAACTAGAGGTTCTCAAAGTCTGGTCCTGAGCATCCTGGGAATCTCTGAAATCCTTTCAGAGAGTCTACAAATTCATAATTAATTTTTATTTTTAACGTGATCAATATCTATAACTATAAACCACATAAACAAAAACTCTTTGGACAGATTTTCAATTATTTTTAATAGGATAAAGATATTGAGAACAAAAGTTTGAGGACCACTGGTTTAAACTTATAAAAGTGATGAAGAAAATGTTAAAAATGAACATGAAAATTAAAAGTGGAAAGGGGTTTTGGAGAGCTGGTTATAAAACATTTACCAGCAATCTTCTCATTAGGTGTCTGTGTACACTCAGAAGATAGACCACAGACCACAAATTATTAGCACTTTTAAAAATCAAGTGTAAGAGAATATCGAGATCTACTGGCTTATTTGTCTACATTTATAGATAATTTTTTATATCATCTATCTATACAAGAGAACCCTCCATAAGGACACTGTTAGGGAACAATCAGACCTTCTCAAGTGAGGGGCCACAGTAGATCACATATTCTCCTGTATACAACTGATTAAAAGATGAAGAGAATATAAGTTCCTCCCTCCTGCACTTTTCAATCCACCTCCCCAACACTTGAACTCCAGCTCCTTTTTATGTTGTCTTTCCCAAGGACCCAAGTCCCAAGGACTATCTTGTTTGTTCATTTTTGTCTTCCTAGCACTTAGTATGGACATTGGCAAATGGCAAGTAGTTAATAAGTTCTTTTTTCCATTATTCATTCATGGAAAATAAGAACTTGTATGTGTGTGTCCTCATTAAAGTTTTCCATTGTGATGGAAGATATCCAGAGTAGATAGAGTCTAAGTTGAAGAGGAATTCAACTTCTGTAGTTGTTTCTTCTTACGGTGACATTCTGCCGGTTGCCCAGGACGTGTTGGAAGAGATCCATAATCTCTCAAAGAAAGTGGACTTGCCCTTCCACACAAGAAAGACCAAGTAGGTGAAGGATTCTGTAGGATGCTTCTTATGGATGACACTTGCTAGAGTATATTTCATTGGAAGAGCATTCAGAGGTTGTTCATCAAATATATATATATATATCTGGGATAATGCAAATGAATAAGTTGGGCCAAGAATTAGGGGAGAGAGTCAGCTACATTGACCTCCAAGATCATCATTTAATAACCTCTTTTCATATTCATATTTGGCTACTTTTATAAAGCTATAAAACATGGAGCAAAACTCATTCCAGAGAACCGAAAATCAATATCACAGGGAGAGCAATAGAGATTTCCTTTGAGAACCTTCAAAGAATAAGAGGAAATGTTATTTGAAAAGCTTATGATAGAAAAAGAATGTCACATGCTAAGAATGAGGGATGGCATGTAGATAGCCCAATTCACTGCTATTCTACCAATAAATGGAAACTCAGTAGTAAATAGACCCACTTTACCAAACTTATGGGAAGATATGGACAATCACTCAATTGGACTGGTATGGACAGGTTATAATGAGCATCACAGGAGGGAACTTCTTGATTAATGAGATCCCACGTCCCCTGATGTTTCATAAGTGATTCATCAATTCTTGTTGAGTTGAATTAAATTGCATTGATAAAGTGTCACTACTATTATTACTACCACCATCACCTCCATCATTACACCCTCACTACACCACAAAATTACTTCTCCAATTCTTCAGTGAAGCATGGTCACCCCAATTCCTCAAAGGTTATGTCAGTAGTAGTAAAAACTCTGACAGCAGCCACCAAGCCGGAAAGCCATCAAATTAAATCCCAGTGACCGGGATGTGTGGACCCAGAACTGTTAGACAATGAAAAAGGTTCATCATCACTTGATGCATTTCTTCAGTCATAGCAACTTTTGAAGGTTACCTGCTAAGATGTGGAAAATTTTCAGAAAGAAAAGTCATACAATAACAAAACTATGGATTTTTAAAGCACTTATTAGCAACAAAATCACAGAATTGTATCATTTGAGAGCTAAAGGGAACTTCTTCAGCAATCAAAACTACCCACATACATAAGAAATCCACACTATAATTTGCACAATAAATGGTCATATGGGTTTAGCTTTCCTTCCAAATAAGGAAAACCCAATGTTTTGAGGCAGCCCAGTCTACTACTTTTATGTGGCTTCCATCATTAGGAAGATGTTTTGATGTGTTTTTTTTTCTGAATATCAAGCCTAAATTTGCTCCTTTGCAATTTCTATGAATTGTTTCTGATTCTGCCATTTGGTGGCAAACAGGAAAAAAAAACTAATCTTGCCTCCATATGATAATCTTTCAGATACTTGAAGAAAGTTGTCATATTCCCCTATGTCCTCTCTTCTCTAGGCTAAATCATCTTCAACTTCCCCTTTTATGAGAGTCCAAAGTACTAAATAATAGGCAATGTGGTATAGTGGCAGGAGCACCAAACTTTTAGTCAGGATGGCCTGAACTTCTGACAAATACTGGCAGAACAGCCTTGGGCAAATTGTTTAACCCCTTAATGCGACAGGCAGCTTGATAAATCTATCAGCTGCAGAAGAGTTGTCAAACTGCATTTGTAAAGAGAGATATTTCATGGAGATTCCCCACACTGATGAAACCACAGTACCTAAAAGTACAAGTATTTATGGCATCACATAGATGGATCTGGGATAAGGGTTTTTTATTGAAATGTTTTGAGATTTTCAGGGTAGGAAAGGAGGCCACAAAGAGCAGAATAAAATAGGCTCCCTCAAATCAGAAATGATCTAATTAGGCACCTTGGAATTAAGAGCAAATATGCTCTGGCCCCATGGAAGGAACTGTCCAAAAGTAATTAGATGACCCTGAAAATCCCACAAAGACTGAGAGTCAATTGTGATGCTTTTCATTTGTTTTGAAAAATGTATGAACCAAGAACAAATTTTAGAGAAAGGCAATAAAAGTCCTAAGATAACAAAGTGGCACAGGTTAAGAAGGGGAATCTCAAAAGAGTCTTTGGGGAGGGTACCAAAATATGAAGGCGTATGTTTGAATGAGATTCTAGCATCTACTTGTTACTCTTCTCCCCATTTCTCTGTTGAGCATAAGGGGGGCCAAGAAGGGCCATGGAGAAATGATGGCAGTTTAACCCAATAATTTTTTCCCCCACAGGAATAAGCAGTCAGCTAGAAGGATCTTTTCTTTCCTGTCCTGCAATTCCTCTGCAGTAGAAGAATATGGGAGACCATCAGCCTTTCCTATTACGGATAACTCTCCCCTACAGAGGTGAATGGCTCATCATTAGCGTCTCTAAGGCTAAATCTCACCTCTACCATGATCCTAACCATCATCATCAATGAAGTCTTCCACTTGTGGATGTTCTCTTGCTTCCCTCTAGTGCTGGGGCTGTCAAATTATAGGCATCTTCTAGCAATAACAATAATCCCAATAACAACAATAGTGATAATCATAATATTGATGAGAATGACAGTGATATCCACATTTCTATATTGCTTTAAGGTTTGCAAAGCTCTTAGCAAATCTCATTTGATTGTCACAACCTGAGAATTAAATATAAGTCCTATATTTAGCTGAACATGATCTCAGAGAGGTTAAGTAGATGGTTTAGGGTTCCACAGTTAGTAAGTGTTTGAGATGAGATTCAGACCTAGGTGTTCACTAAGTTCACTGCCTGAGGAAAAACAGCTTTATTTAATGTGGAACATATAGCAGCACTATGTCCTCCCCCCAAAAATGAGACCTTAGTTTCATTGGGCCCAGTTACTGTCAAAGAAAATAAAATAAGGAAGATGAAAGATCTCTTTGCCCTTGGGATAAATAACAGGTTTCACTCTTTGTAAAGACAGCAGGGAAAAAAAAGGATAAAAATGGATCTCAGAGCCATTAGAAGCTGTATACAATGGAATATGTTCCCAGAACATTGATGTCCTGGTATGTGACCAAAAATGATGAGTTGTACATTTGGGGCTTGATCTCTGCCATCGTCCAAACCAGCAACAAATTCCTCACGAAGAAGTGGGCAATGAGTTGGTTAAAAAAATAAAAAAAAAAAAAAACTTTTTGGAACAAAATTGTCTGAAGGGGAGACTGGGGAGGTTGATGGCTCTCATTCCTGGGATATTTTGGGTGGGCATCCATGTTTGATTCCTATGGTATTATGGGTAGCAGCTGTGTTTGAGTCTTAAGATGTTGAGGGTGGCCTCCATATTTGATTCCTGGTATGCTTGAGTTATATCATGCAGTATCCCATTAATATCATAGGCTACACTGAGACTTTTTTCTTCATATTTAAGAGCTACATGGTACATCATATAGACATTTTGGTTTTGTTATATCCTCCATGTTTTTGTTATATCCTCCATGTTGTCTCACAACAATGTATGTGATGTTTGGGGTAGAATCAAGTTTTACATTGCTTATTAATCTTATCATTGCCTTTTATTTAATAATAAAAATATTAACATTAAGACAGTGATTTAAAGTTTGCAAAAAATGTTCAAACATTTTATTTTATCCTCAGTAAGTTAGATGTTATTATTAGTCCTATTTTATGAATGAGGAAACTGATGTAGACAGAGATTAAGTGACTTGCTGGATCACACAGCTAGTAAAGTGTGTGAGATAGGATCTGAACTCAAGTATTCTTGGGGTATTCAAGTCTGGTGCTCTAGCCATTGAACTAATTAGCTGCATAATATAATCATTACTATATTGGGGTTTTTTTTAGTAAGGAGAATATTCACAAAAATATAAATTTAAAGCTAGAGGGAACCTTGGTGCAGTTAAGGCATGATATACAGATTACAACCAAATAAACATAAAAACCCATGATGATTATGATATTAGTCGCTATTACTTAAATAACACTTTAAGATCTATGGATTTTCACATATTCACATATAATATATGTGAAACCATTCCACAACCCTCTTGATTGAATATATATTCCTTTTGAATATAGGATATCCTAGTTGCTATACATGAGCAACTTTTTCCATCTGAGCTTCATGAATCACTGTGATAATTGTAAACTTTATATTGTTTGATGTTGTAGTTATAATGATAAGAACCAATATGGAGTCATTTGGGCTAAGTTGTCTGAATGCCTATAAAAGCAAATAGGTTAAGAAAGCCATGTTTGTACCTTTCCACTTCTCTGAATCAGGCAAATAATTATGGTAGCTTTTTGATTGGACAAAACTCTTAACCAGGCACAAGGCTCCTGAGTTTTTCTGCTGCTGCTGCTGCCTTAGAAGGTTAATTTAGTCTGTGGTCCTAATTAAAGAAATTCCTTCTATTCAAGCCTCAACAAGGGACCCAAATAGCTTCTCTAATACATCTGAGTCTGATTAAAAATACTCTCTTCTACATCTGGCACCAATTACCTGTTCCCAATCAAGCTCATTCTTAGGGTATATAATTTCACCATCTAATCCCAAATTTTGAACACATTTCTTCTGACACATCATTCTTCCCCCCTTTCATATTGGGTGAGGTTCTTTTTTTATATGGTTTCGTATCATCTTTTTATTGTATATGCTATGGGAATATTTGTTTTATCGCAAATTAAAATTTAAAATTAAAAAAATAGTAGCTGAAAAAAATGTAGTAGAGTGAGACTGAGGTATACACATGTTATAAATACTGTTGATTACATTAAATAATTCAAAAACAACTTAAATATGTATAAATGGAATACATATTGATATATTTCAAACTTTAGATAGGGTTGGATTAAATAATCTGCAATTTCCCTTCCAAATCTTAAATTCTTAAGTCATATTTGTATCTATGGCACACCTAAAGGCAACAAGAGCTAACCAGTTAATCACATACAAAGAATGACAATAAATAAATTTGCAAATTAGAGTTCTATTTATTCTTCTTTTGGGAAGAATAATAATTTGTCAGCTGAGTACAAGTACTATCTACAAAAATGTTAGCTAACTTGAATCAGTCTTTTCTTTTTTTAAGTTTTAAAATTTATTTAAAACTTAAATACAAAATGAGAAAAGAAGAAAAAAAAAAACAAAACATTGCTATGTACACAGCAGAACCTAAAAAAGGATTCACTATAAAACAATAAATTTCCATTTCAAGGAAATCCACATAATAAACACTACACATTGTTTTCAGTTTCCAGTTTTTCTCTGATTCCTCATGTTTTCTTTTATTCTTTACTGTGCATTTTTTACTCTTCCCTCCTCCAAACCTTCCCCCAAAGAAGTCTCTAATTAAGCAGATACATTATATACATTCATACATACATATATACATGAAAATATAGATATAGATAGAAGCATATCCATATATACTTATAGACATACATGTAGTACTGTTCTATACTTATTTCCACTTATATGTTTCTCTAGACTTGTAGAAGTCCAAATCTTTCTATTTTTTTTAAATCAACCAGCTAATTATTTCCTATTCCATAGCAATATTCCAACCCAATCACATTCTATTTGAGAAATTATCAATGAAAGTTTTTTCCCCCCTCAGTTTTCAGAATTCCTTCTGTTCTTGGCTACATAGGTATATTTTTACAGAAAATTTTAATTTAAAATAATCAAAATTATCCATTTTACTACTTCAACAATGCTCTCACTTGATAAGAAAGTTTTAGGTCTGATACTACTGAATGTGCTTCCCTTGCAGCTTTCCACCCCCTGATTTCTTTGAAGTTCCTGACCTTTTATTCTTCCAAATGAACTTTGATATTATTTTTCTTACTGATATGATTTTAGTAATTTAATTGAGAAAGAATAATATAAATAGATTCTTTAATTAAAATTATCATTTTTATTACATTGGCTTTACCTCCCAATGAACAATAAATGTTACTGCAATTTTGGGATCTAACTTGATTTCCATAAAAAGCATTTTATGTTTATGTTCATATAGTTCCTTTGTTTTGTCACATATAGTCTCCAGTATTTTGTACTATCTAGTTATTTTAAATGGTCTAAAACAATATTGAATAATATGATTGATAGTGTTGTTTCACTGTTTTTCTTTTGATTAAATGTATTTTTAGCTCTAACTTTGAGATCATGATTATTACCCTTGCTTTTTTAACATAATAAATTCTACTCCTAACTCTTATGTTTATGTATATCTCTCATTTTTGTAGCATTTCCTGAAGTAAAATTGTTGAATTAATTTTTTTAAATCTGCTATTAGTTTCCACTTTATGGGTAAATTCATCCCATTCACTTTCAGAGGTTTGACCTTAATGTATTATAGTAAGGAATTGAAAGAAGCACAGATATACCAAGTGTCTATATTGGACACATCTACCAAAAACTAGAATATTCTGATTTTCCAAGGTCTCTTTGCCACAACAGGGCAAAGAACATGCCCAAGGAAATATAGACCTGAAGATTTCATAACTAAGTCAGGCTGCTTCACTATCAAGTGAGAGAAATTATTATTAACCAATAATTTGGAGATACTCAGATTTACACTTTTCTTAATCAAGATCTCAGCTTCTGAAGATTGAGCTAAACTTCTCCTCTAGTTAGAGTCCACCCAGGTAGGGCAGCCATTATGTTCTGTTCAGGCTTGGGTGGAACATAAGTTTTTTGGATAGCCCAAGGTTGGGGGAAACTTAGAAGTTGCTGACATAAACAAAGTTCAGGTTCCTCCCCTCATTTTACCATTCATTCTTTCATTGTTAACCAATCAGATCTGATTGCCATCCTTCTGAACATTCCTCTTTCAAAATGATATATAAACCATGAGTCTACCACCATTATTGTCTTATACTAAGCAAAGATGGCAAATAAACATCCTTTTATTAAAATGATAATGCTATTAATAAAATGATTAAAATATTTCTCTTGAACCTTTTCTAATGCCATAGAAGAGCATGATGGAATTCTTTCTTTTTCTCTCCTCATTCCTCTATAGCATTCTGTGTCTGAAGAATTTTAAGAAGCCAGGGTCTTATATATTAGCTGTGATGTATAAAAAGTTCAAGAGACATATTTTCTGAGTAATTAGTCATGTTAGCCGGTAATAAAAGGGATTAATGGCACTCAAATGCCAAAGACTTTCCATGGAACCCACTCAGTGTTTGCATGTCCTCAGAAGAATAGACGGTCCTGAGGGTAGCAATCAACTCTGATTGGTTAACAAGTAATGAGAGAATGAATATTATAATGAGAAACGGACACCCATTTTAACGGGGGACTGGGTAATATGACTGATTATATTACCTATGGTCAAAAAGAGACTCTCTCAACCCAGACCACTCCAGCCTGCCTAATCTCTCCCTGCAATATAATCTGCCTAAATGGAACAGAAAGGCTAGAATTCACCTTAGATTAAATTCTTTGTTAGTTTCTTTGTTCACTGGGGTCTTTTACCCAGAATGAAAAGATATATATCCCAAAAGGCATGTATCCCAGGGATTTGGGCAATCGCATCCATCAACAATGTTCTTCAGAGACTGATGACCTGCAGGATTCTGAAAAAATCTTTTTCCTATTCAATTCATTATTAATATGAGAGAAAAACAATCCTTCTTGTCATAAGTATGGTTCAATTGCCATTTCTGCCTATATACACTGACTGCACACAACCCTGACACTGAGAGAAATGGTTTTGCCATCTCTGGTGGTATTGGAAGGTAGCCTAGAAGCAAGTACAGTTTTAGAGGTCCTGAATGAGAACTGACAATAGATTCATTGGGATGAAGTAGTCACAGCATCTCATATGTTATAGCTGGTGAATGTGAAAGGGATGGCTTCCAATCCACCGCCCATCAAGAAATAGGGAAGATTTGGGAGTGTCATATAAATGTGACATAAATGGACCAGAAAGATCAGTAAATAGGGGTAGAGAAGTTTCAGAAAAGGGAAAATCAGAATATTGAGAGGATTATGACAGCAATTGATTAATTATGGGAGTTGAGTGAACCAGACTGACTATTGTGTGACTCAATTCTGAAGCTA
Organism: Antechinus flavipes; assembly: GCF_016432865.1. Classification (NCBI taxonomy): domain Eukaryota; kingdom Metazoa; phylum Chordata; class Mammalia; order Dasyuromorphia; family Dasyuridae; genus Antechinus; species Antechinus flavipes. Next base: position 23,671,581 of record NC_067399.1, read on the forward strand.
GCTCAGTTCCTTTTCCATTCATTTATGAATCTAGTACAATTTCAGTCTTCTAAGAAAAGCATGTTCAATTGTGGGAATCATGAGAAAACCATACTGTATTATTTGAACCTTACATAGATGAGAAATTGGACCCCCTCTACCTGCTGCTTAGAGATCCTCAACTAAGAACCTAAGTTATGCTAATCAGAAATCCAGATAAATGCAAAAAGTTTTCTCACAATTGTAATCTCAAGCAATCTAAATGTCTTATCTCAAAACTGGCCCTGTACTAAGCAATCAATTATTGTTCCCATCTTCTTCTGATTGTTTACAGTCACTTGGGAGAGTGGGACACCTTTTTTGATTGCAAGGAATTATATCTGTTTACTGTCCCTTTCCCAACTTGAAATGTCCCCAATCTTGCATCCAATTAGAAATCAGATTACCAAATGCTGTTCTTTTAATTAAGTGGCCTTATTTGAGTGTCTGTCTCCCCCTATATTTGGGCTGTAGGTCTAATCTGAGGAGATCTGGTCCCAGTTTCTTTAGCAGTTGCTTTACAATGCTTAATAAATAAATATGCTTGGAAGAGTAAATCTTTGTTTCTTCAGTCATTTTATCTTTCATCTAACAATAATTGTGTGTCATCAAGGATAAATAAGTAGCCAGAACACTTTTGAGTATTCACAGTCTATGTCACAAACTGAACATTTTTATCCTGATATTTTTTAGCAAGAAAAATCTCTAAAACCTACTGCATGAACAAAATTAATGCAACTAGAATAAGAAATCAAATGGTTGTGATGGGATGAAATAAAATCCAAACAAAGGGTTATATCTCTGCTAGAGACCCAGTGTCTGGAGGGACATTGACTGGAGAAGGCTTTTGTTGGATTCAAATGAAATTTAAGTGGTTCTTTGTTGCAATGGGCCCTACCTAGTTGAATTTTCATAACTACTCCCTGTCTTTCAAGCTAACAGAATCCAGCTCACATGACATTGACATTCTGCGAACACAGAGACTACTCGGACTTTTTTAAAGGATAGAAATGGACTCCCTTTTTTGCATAACCCATAAAAGTTTTCTATTCCTACAGCAACCCACCTCCCCTGTGATCCCAGGGAGATTGAAAAATAGGCAAATGTTCCTGAAGAGAAGTATGCTACAACCTCAAGTGTTTCCAAGATAAAGCATCTCCAGTCAAGGAAAGCATGCTGAGTCCAACAACCCAACAAGTCCTCCTAAGTGCTAGGAGAAGGACAAAGGGGGCTTACTTGAACTCTTACCATACCGTGTTGTTTCCCCTCTACTTACCCAGAGGGTTTACAATTTGGTTCCTTACCATACCAGGTCTTCGGACGTCTCTGACGCAGCTTACCATCCTGTTGCGTTCTTCCTCACAGAACACCCGTCACACCAGATTGTTAAGCACAGCAAGCCAGCGTTTATTGCCACTCCATCCTTTTTCTCTCTCCCTCCTGCTTTCTTCTTCCTTCTTATATATCCTCCCCATGGCGTGGTTACAATTACTTATATAGACCTCATCTGCGTTATTCCCCACCTGGATTGCCTTGATAAGTTACAGGCCACTCGGAATAAATCATCAATTTCTGTCTTTATTTAATGCACCTATCCCGGCCCTCTGGCCCCTCCATGCCATGTACATAACAGTACGGGACCACCAAATGATGGTGTACAAGCAATTGAATTCCCCAAAAAAATACATTGGGGTTTTAGGACAACTAAAATAAATTATATAATTTTTAAAATGTTTTTAAAAGAATGACAACAACTGCTACTATTCCACTCCCAACTGTGGACCTCCAAACAACACCTGGTAATTGTTACCTCTGGGGTTTCCTGCCCTCACCACAAACTCCATTTCGCTTTTGTTTTAATGGTTCCCAGGCAGGAGCAGGTACTGCTTAGAGACAGATGTCCCCATTTTCAATGAGAGGAGGGCAGGACCTCTGCAGAGCAGTCCCCGGCAGGGGTGGAGATAAAGCATAAGGAGGCTCATTTTCTATTTGAATACAGCCTGAGGGAAAAAAAAGCTTCACTCAGAAGAGATGCTGTTAAAGATACCAAGCTCCTACTTATAGCTCAAGATGGATGGTCAGAAGACAAAGAGAGAATCATTCTCATCCTGGCTGATCACTGTGGGTGTGATTGTTCTAAGGGACACTGAGGCAGGTAAGTCTGGGAATGCAGAGGTGGGTAGCTGAAATCTTTATTAGGCCTATTAGAAATATTCAGTATAAATTTAAATAAAATCACTTGATAGAATTCATCCTACATATTTATTGAGACAGAACAATAGAATTCTGTGTCTTAGGAGAGTGACAAAGTTTCTGCTCTCAGGGGACTCCTACTCTGTGAGGAGATCCACAATTCCTACCTCCCACAGATCCTCTGGTCACATGAGACTGACAGTCTTTGGAAGCTTCCCATGTGATGGCAAAAACAGCGGCCTGGCACAATTTTCAGATGAGATCTCAGCTTCTACAAGAAGTCTTCCCCAGCCCTCCTCGCCCTTAGCGCCATTCCTGAGTTTTTCCCTAATTTATCTCAGATGTATTTTGTTTGTTCTTTTTTAGTTCTTTTGTTCGTTCTTTCCCCAACATATCCTGTGAGTTTGAGAGCAAGAATTGTTTTTTGCCTTTAAAAAAATCTCCAGCCCTTAGCACAGTGCCTGATCCACAAAAGGCACTTTGGTATCTTTGGACTTACTAACATACATTAGTCTCCATTCTGGGAGAAAAAAATATTGACACTTTACAAGCAGGCTAACCTCAGAAGGAGTTAGCTATTGTGAACAGGCTAATCCTGTTAGAAGAGAGAAGAAAAGGGCCTGTCAGCCAGACTGATGATAAGTTGCTGTATCATCCCAGAATTTGTCCTCTGGCAAGGGAGTCAGAGCAGGTCTCATGCAAATGGACCAGAATGCATGTAGAGCTCTATGGGAGATACCATATCCAGAAAAATCAAGAGATTCGACAACTAGAAGCATCTAACAAAGCTAGGGCTCTAAGTGCTGTGGTTGATTCTAAAAGAATCCCAACCAAGTAAGACTAATAAAAATTATTATTATAAATAATTATACTGACAAATAATATTGATGAATAATTATAAGTTATTATAAGTAATAATAGCATCCATACAGTGATTTAAGATTGACAAAGCTTTTCAGGCATAGAGGACCACCATTGAAAAGGCAAAGAGAGGGGCAGCTAGTTAGTCTAGTGGATAGAGCACCAACCCTGAAATCAGGAGGACTTGAGTTCAGATCTGAGTCAGACACTTAATGCTTTCTAGCTGTGTGACCCTGGGCAAGTCACTTAACCCCATTTGCCTCAGGAGAAAAAAAAGGCAGGGAGAGGCAGTGTCACATGAAGGAATAGTAAGAACAGTTTAGCTGAGCTCTAAGAAGCATCAAGGGGGAGTAGTATGTAGTAAGTTTGGAAAGGGAAGGCAAGATTGTAAAGAGCTTTAAATAAACTGTGGAGTTTTTATTTGGCCCTAGAAATAAAAAGAAACCACTGGAGTTCATTGAGTAGGGCGTTAACATGGATAGATCTATGATTTTGGAAAATTGCTTTGATCATTTTGTAATAAAAATCTTTTTCCCACAACTGAATCTGAGGGCATTAGAATGTAAGGAAAATAGATTGGAAAGGGGAAAGACTTGAGGCAAGGAGACCAATTACGAGGCCATTGCTCTAATCGACACCATCCGTAAAATAGATTTCTCTTGACCACCATGTTGTTTTTCCCAAGAAGCCCCAAAAGGACAAGAGACACACACAGGGAAACGAGCCCCTAAATGGGCACAGTCAGGATGTCACTGCCCCAGGAGATTTCTGGGATTCCTTCCCTTCCTCTCCCCACAGTCGAGCATTCTCGGAACTATGAGGTTGTCTTCAGAATCACAGAGATGGCCGCCCTGCCAACTCAGCTTTAAAAAGTTAGTTCTACCACAACCCTGATGCAGACCAAAACTGTTAGACTTTCTGGCGCAACATCCTCCTGCATCTGCTCATTTTCCTCTCCCACAGCGTGGCTATATTAAAACCTTATATCTTCATAGTCATAATTTTACACCATTATGAATTTTTAAATACCAAAAGGCAAGATCGTGGTTGATAAAGAGCTTATGTCACCAGCCTCTGACTCAATCAGTCAACAGGGTCCTTTTGAGTCCTGCTGTGGCTAAGTGGTAAGCATTGTTTTAAAAAGAATATTCCATACCATGCCCCATCCGGACTGTCCCCTGAGAAAAGGATCCAGTCTATCCAACCCTAGTTACACTCCTAACAATGAGAAACGTGGGAAAAAATCTTGGGGCTATAAAATCTGATTCCTACTATTTCTCCTTCCCTTTCTCACCATTAGCTTACCACAGCCTTGAGATGTGTTTCACAGCAGTGGGTACAACAAAGTCTCTCTTGGATTTCACCATGGTCAGCTCCATGGATGGTGTGCAGGGGAGCTTCTATGACAAAAAGAACCAGCAGCTTGTGATCAAGGAGGCCTGGGTGTCCCAGGCCCTGGGGGCCCACTACATTGAAGAGAAGCGACAGAAGTTGGTGTTCAGTGAAATAAACTTTCTCTGGGCCCTCCAGAATTGGATACAGAATGATATCAAGGGTGAAGGTAAGACTGGCCCAACTCTGAGCTATATATATATAAGGTTCAGAACATACTCAACCACATCAGCTTCCCAAGGTAAGAGCTCTTAATCTTGGAAAAGTCCAGAGGACTTGTCTTCAGAACTTGGACTTTTGTTACTCCCTAAACATCTTTAATTACTGAACTCTAGCTTGAAGCGTGAAGAGTCAGGGCTTTGCTAAATCCCTATGGCCAAAAATCTGCTGCCATTTTTTCTTAAAGATTTGTTCCCTTTTTCCTGCCAAAGTCATCATACTTCAGGAGCTGCTGTTCACATCTATCTTTTATTGTTACATACTCTTTATTTACTTAAGTTTATGTATCACAATCATATATCTCCCCCTCTCTAGATTCTCTCTATTTTTCTGTGACTCTCTGTTTCTATCTTTCTCTGTGTCTCTTTGTTTCTTTTTCTGTCTCTTTCTCTCTTTGTATGTCTCTCTCACACTCTGTCTCTACCTCTCTTTTCTTTGTCTCTCTGTGTATCTCTATCTCTCTTTCCCTTCCTTTCTCAACTCATTCACTAATCTGCAACCAAAATCTAGCAGGTTGCCAAAGGATTTAACCATCACTACCCAAAGTTCCACTTACACTCCCAAAGTTCCAGGGATGATGCTGGTAGGAGGAATACTCTCTTGCCACTGTGTAATGTAGACTTCCCATCTCATTTAATAAATCAACTAAGATGAATTCCACTATTAAAAACATTTACTAAGCAAAAAGCAAAATAAAAATAATAATGTCAAATTCCACTCATAAATAATCTCATCAATGCACATAGTGTCTGGGGTGAAAAGTGAATGCAAATCAAAATCAACATTTTTGCAAATTTAGTCATAATTAGGCGATATATATTTGTCCTCTAAACAGTTCTAAGAATAAGCATTTCCTAGCTGTTAACTTCAAAGTCCTTTATCTGGGAGCAGTCATGGATTCTGGGGGAAAAAATATTCTTTCCTATACTTATTGAAATACCTAGTTTTGAGTTTTGCCCATGGAATCACATATTTAACAAGATCTCACCTTCTCTCCAAACAAGAAGCATTAGAACACATAAAGGCAACTTTTCCTATCACCTCAAAAATCAGAAAAATTCAATTAAATACAATTAAGGCACAATTAAACCCCACAGTTTACAAAAATAATCCTTTCCTTTTTGAGGCATTTAAAATATTTACAAATACAATAAAAAGTAATCTTATTAATTTAAGTCGCCTCTTCCCAATCCAATCCAATAACTGTTTCCTAATCAATATTCAAAGCACTCTGCTAGGAACTGAGAATATGAAAATATTCTATCACCCATGCCCTCAAGGAGATTACATTAAGTTATAAACACTTTCTTTTTTTTTCCTCTCTCAAATTAGCTCTTTTTCTTTCTCCACATTCAGATAATCACACGGTGCAGTTCTGGCACGACTGTCACCTAGACGGAGACATCCACGTGAGCAGCCGTTTCTGGTACGCTGTGGATGGAGAGGCTTTCTGCGGGGTAGATGAGCAGCTCAGGCACTGGGTTGCAATGAAGCCTGAGGCTGAGGGCTTCAAACCCTTCTGGGAAATGATTTTTCCCTATGAGAAGATAAAACACTATATGCAGGAAGATTGTGTTGAGCCACTGAGGAAGGTGTTAAAGTACTCACAGACAAGGGAAAATGGTAAGTCTCTGCTGCCCACCCCCATATCCTCCCAGGAAGTCCACATCACTTCTATCAGACAACTGACTATCGATAGTCCCAGAAGCTGTCCAGTCTCAGTGGGAAAATCCATAGCATTGAAATGGTAAGCGCTATTACTCCTTTTGGGAGGTGCGTGATGTAATGAAAATCCTACTCTGATGCCTCTTCATGATGTGGATGTGATACGGGGATCCCAAAAACTAGGGATCAGTTTTAGCAGATCTTATTTGGGGGAAATATCAAAGGATATTTTGATCCTAACTGAATCTAACTGAATGGTGATCACTTCAGTGACCAGCCTAGTTAAGAGCCAAGATAATCATCCCTGGAATTCTGGTCGCTAACCAATGGCTTTGTTTTTGCTTTTATTGTTTAATCTTCATCAAAAGAAAATTGTTTACTGAGTTGTGGGGAGTCATGAACCAAGTTGACAAAGGAAGTATGGACCCAGAGATAGTCTTAGGTCTTCTGAAGTGAGTAAAGATGAGATGAAGAGCAGATTCTCATTAACCTCTGAATTTGATATCTTTTCGCCTGCTCTCTGCTATCAGTGCCCCCCGAGGTGACCGTATCACGCCATGATGCTCCTGATGATGGCAGGGTCACTCTGTTCTGCAGAGCTACTGGCTTCTATCCCCGCTCCATCACTCTTCACTGGGAAAGGGAGGGAGCCCTGGGTGTGTGGGGACAGGAGAGCTCCAGTGGCATCCTGCCCAATGCGGACGCCACCTTCTACCTCCAAGTCACATTAGAGCTCCCACCCAGTGACCCTGGGACAGGTTACACCTGTGTGGTAGAGCACAGCGAGCTAGAGACTCCAGTCATATTCCCAGGTGAGTACATCATCCACATTGGTTGAATCCCTCCCAAAGAGCCCAGCTCTTGGACTTTCTTCCCTCTCCCACCAGGAAAAGGCCCCATTGCCTCATGGGAAAATTCCCACTCTATTTATCTGTCTTTTCTTTCTGAAGTCCCTGAGAAGCCATCTATGGAGAGACGTTGGGCCATGGCCCTAAGCATACTGGCAATTGTGATCCTGGTGCTGAGCTGTGCTGGGGCCTTCAACATAAGGAAGAAAAGCAAGGCAGGTACATATGTGTGGAAATGCTGAGGAGGCAGGAAAGTATAAGTGTAATAGATGAAAAGGACCTTACAAAACTTAAAGGACTGTGTAAATGGGATGAAGGGAACAGAGCTAGGAAGGGGGATGAAGATGATAATTTGAGGATGATCTCACAGCTAATGGTAATTCTAATGCTAATGATGGTGATGTCATTCCAATCAAGTTGCAGTTTTGCTGCTAGGAAATTCCCCTCCAAATAAAATCTCCAAATCTCAGAGTTCAGAACAACTCCAGGGCTCACCCAGTACAATCAGCACACCCTCATCTGATCCTTCTTTGCCCACTCAGAACTTAGTCCAGTACTTTCCTAGCGGTGGTCTGACCACTGGCATAGAGGACGGTCATCACATCATTTTCTACAGCCTAAGTCAACCCTGGTAGACAAAGAAAAATGAGACCACACGACTAATGGGGGTTACATCTCAAAAATTGTCAGTGAAAGGTGAAAGGGCAACAGAGAGTGCTGGTGGAACAATTACCCTTACTGATAAAATCACAGGTATTTTTTTAAGTATAAAGGAATGACAAGGATGAGGATGACAATGTTGTTGGTAAATAGATAATAACAAGAAATGTATTACAAAGGAAAGTAAAGGAGCCCCTATCCAAAGAGCATCACAGAGGATAGTGAAAGGAAGCAGGAAGTCGTTGAATGAGCAAGAGTTTTTTGGGAAGGTAATAGAAAGGCGAGAGAGAGAGAGAGAGAGAGAGAGAGAGAGAGAGAGAGAGAGAGAGAGTGTGTGTGTGTGTATGTACACATTTGTATGTGAACAATTGTATGAGTCCATTCTCATTGCCCTCATTATTTTCTATGACTCATTTGCATGAAAGTAGGGAGAGTGGGAATTGGGAGAAGAGAGGAGACTAATCCAAACATCTTTGTCCACAGGAATAACTTCACAGTGCCATCTGGAAGGATGTACCTCTTCTTCCTCTTCTGCAATAGAAAAATGGGAATCCTGATGGCTGAATCTAAGCCATTCATCTCTTGAGGAATTCCCCATATTCTGGAAGATGGAGTCATTCATTGCACACCTGATCCTAAACTTAAAATTCACCTCATCCCAACAAATTGCTCTGACCTACACCTAAGACTGGGGATAGAGATTGATCTCAGGGAATAGACCTTAAGCAAAAACATTTTCTCTGCGTTAGATATTACCTGCACATTTTAGGAACCATAAATCTATGACAAGAAAATCTTTGAATGTAGACAGCAAGGTCTATACATAGGAAACATTTAACTGGAACTATAATAAGTGTAAAGCTCAGCTTTTGGTGAGAGCTACCCTCTGGACCTTTTAAAAGTGAAAATGGAATGGATTTATCTCCTATGCCCTGGAACAGGAGGGCTATGAGAATGGAGAGGTGCAATCTCATGATGTGACAGGGATGAATAGTCTGATCTTAGACCCTTCTCTGACATGCAAAGAAAATGAAATATAGTCTTCTACTAAAGTGATGAATTCTTTACAAGGAAAGAGATTATGTTTCATCTCTATAGATCCATAAAGTATAGACCCAACTCTGTACTTAGTGAGACCCCTCGAGCAGGTATTATTCATAGTTCAAAGATTAAAAAGGTTGCACATTCGTAGAACTTTATAACTCAAAGGGCAGACGCTGGAAAGATTGCAAGATTGGGAATCAAAGGACCTGAGCTCAATTCCCAGTAACTCCTCTTACTAACAGCGTGACCTTGAACAAATCATTTAACTTCTCTATATCTCAATTTCTTCATTTTTTACAAGAAGTTGTTGAACTCAATAACCAGTAGGGAGCCTTCCTACTCTGTATATGTGATCCTATGATAATCTCATACTGCCCTCTTTTATATATGATAAAATGGGAGGCTAAATAATTGGGCCAAGATCATAGCTTATTAGTTATAAAGATTAAAATCTACATTCTTGGCCTTTATTTGAGTATTCTTTTTAAAATAAAATTGCAGTCTCATTTTTTATATAAATCTTATATCTGCAGTCTTTTTTGATGGCCTGTAATTTCACTTTATAAAGCCTTACTCTGATGGCTAACAAATCATTGTATGTGGATGACTCTGAGTTGTGGAAGGCTATACTATTAAAATGCCAGCTCTGTCAGGCTCAACTATCCCGGAAAGGCTTTGCATGCAACTCTAGGAACTGACCAAGTCTATTTCCTTAGTGCCACTCTAGCTAATCAGAGGGGGACACATGTTTTCAGCAGGCTGACCATCGGATGAATTTTGTTCTTATTTGTGACTAAATTAGCTTTCTTAAAAATATTTTTTCCAATGGTTTTGATCAACCCAAAATGTAACCTTGGGCTTGTTGGCTTGAGAAGGGGAGTTTTGGAACAGCCTTGCAGGGTATAAAATGTTGACAGAGAAGAAAATGGATTCTCTGTAGCAATGAGGATCCAAATTTGTAGTGGACTAGTCAACAACTCTGTGACTTCATGACAGAGTGAACTTCAAACAGTTTGTCACTTTATGGCATATTATGAGAGAATTATGAGAGGAAAAATAATTTATTATATCATATTCTGGAAAAATGTATATTATAATCCAACTTCTAATGGAGCTAACATTCAAGTGAATTCAATAGCTTCTTCCACAGAAACTCTAGATATTCTTAATATATCTTTAAGAAGGAATAAAATTTTGAGACACTGACAGTTTAACTCTCATTCTAGAGACAAGAAGACTATCTTTCCCGAGAAAATGGTTTTAACTCAGCTTGGTTGTTGTTGTTGTTTTTTTTTTCACAATAGTTTTATACATTTGTTTTCATATGATTTTGAGTTCCAAATTTTCTCCCTTTCCTATCGCCTCATTTCCTCAAGACAGCAAGCAATCCAATATATGTACAAACATTTTAAATTTATTTCCATATTTGTCATGTCAGACCAAATTAACTCATCTTGTGAAGAAACATTTTGAGCATTATTCTTCAGACGAGTTTTTAATGGCCATTCTAAAAGCAAGCAGCTGGTAGGTAGGTGGGATAGGGAATAGAGAGCCAGGACTGGAGTCAGGAAGAACCTGAATTCAGTTTATTAGTTGTGTGACCCTGGGCTTGTCACTTAGCCCCATTTACCTCAATTTCCTCAACTGGAAAATGAACTAGAGAAGGAAATGGCAAACCATTCCTGTATCTTTGCCAAGAAATGGGATCATGAATAGTTGGAGAGAACTGAAATGAGTCAACAGAGAGAGCTTAATGGGAACACTGTATTTCTAGAACTGAGTAGGCAACAGCAACTGTTAGGTGTGATTTGGTTGTGAACTTTCTAAAGTTTTATACATTATAATTGTTTGTCTATTTTTATTATGTGTAACTTTAATAAAACATACAGATGGGAACTTTATTGTTTACTTAAGCTTAAAACATTAAGTATTATTTTTAGAGATAATTAAAAGCTTATGAAAAAAACTGGAGTGGCAGCTCAAGATTAATTAATTAGTTATAGAAATGAGGTTATGTGCTTCCATGGCAACTAGTGGGGAGGAAGGGGAGGCAATGGATGGCATGCCGAGCCTAGGGTTGGGAAGACTTAAGTTCATTTCCAACTTAAAACACTTCCCAGTTGGATGACCTTGGACAAAGCATTTAACCTCTGGTTGCCTCAGTTTCCTCATCTGTAAACCAGGGATAACATTACACTTACCTCCCAGGAGGAATGATAGTAATAGCACCAATTTCCCAGGGTTATTGTGAGAATCAAATGAAATAATCATAAAATGCTTAGCACATTTCCTGGCACATGGTACCAAGAGCTACATAAATATTAGCTATTATTATTATATTTCAATTTTAATAGTTTGTGAGAAAATATCAGAATATATAGTTACTTCTCAATATCTGTCAAACTTTTGAGTTCAAGCATCCCCATGATTAGTCACCTCATTTTTCCTTTTGCACTGGCAACCATGAATCTGCTATGTACAGCAGAGAACAAAATGAGAGGCGTGAAGCCTACACGTTTGTGCAGCAGCTGAGGTCCTACTAGGTGCCTTACTGGTTTTATTCATCCTATCATTGAAAAGAGATCCCCATGCATTTGTTGTCTACTTTCATTGTTTCCCTTTAAAACTCAAGTTTTACACAATTATACTCCCAAAGCATAGGGAAAGTCCTTTGGGCTCTAAGGTAATATAAAATCATCACAAAGATGTCATAAATCTCTTAACTTGCAGAGGAGCTGGGGTGTACATACACACATAAATAATCACTATTGCACATGCCCATTCAAACACATGCACTCCTACAGCCACATCGATCCATACATACATATACATATTCACATATGTACTTGTACGCTCACACATGCACACACAAGTCTAGCAATTTAATAAGAACAGAAGAGATTGTTTCTTTCAGGGCCCCACAAAGTGCAAGAGTAGGGAGGATCATGGTCAAATTGGCGAGGAGAATTGTGATAGAATGATGCAATTCAGATCTCCAACAAGATAGTTGGATGAGGGGTTATCTATAAGCCCAGATCCCTCCTTCAATCAGTGAATGAACAAGCAATTGCTAAACCGCTATGCGATAGGAATAGAAATATAAAAACATTGTCCCTGTTGGAAAGTCCTTAACCTGGATTGTGATCTCTTTAGGAGTCCCAGTCACTCACCTCCTAGACAGAAGCCTTGCCCACCTTGGAATGACATTGCCCCAGAGTTTGCCCTCCTGATGAATGGAACTCCCAGTAGCATTGTGATCTCCATTTTTCTACTTCTCTCTTCACAAACATACCTTTCTTCCTCTTCTTGCACAACTGAACCTCAAGAAAATGACTGACTTAAAGCCGGGGCCATGACCCCAAAATTCTTCTTAGGGGGCTTCCAGGGAACTGTAGGGGAAAACGATCAGCAAGTAAATCAAGGATGGGAATCTGGGGAATATGGGGATTCACTCTGGACTGTTGCATCTCTGCAGCAGTAGCTTTGTCTTTGTGGGAATGCCCTCCTACATCTCTCTACTAAAATTTCCACCTCAGCCCATACGTTTTATCTTCTCCTTGTAGAATGTGAGCTCCCTATGAGTAAAGACAATCTTGTTTTTCTGTATTTATACCCCCAGCATACAGCATAGTTATATCATTATAATGCTGAGAACTCACTATATATTCTGATATAGATTTAGTATATACCATACACTAAGTACTTAATGAATGCTTTATCTAGCCAGTTAGCTATTTCTTCCATGCGCTCCAATAAGGAGTGGTAAATAAAGTGTTATGGTACAATGTAAGAGGGTTAATTAACTCAGTAATACACACACACACACACTTGCAAGACAGTGACATGCTCAGTAGGCCGATATTTTTTGACCCCACACTAAAGAATTTGAAGAAGCCAGGGCAGAAAGCTGTTGTTAAGAGAACCACTGAACCAAAAAGAAGCATGTTGTTTACTTGTATTTTATTTCCCTGCCAGTTCAATAGACTTTAAAGGGATTTCCAGGTTGGTTCTAGGTTGTCTTCTTATTCCTTATGTGTGAACATGGAATTGGGACTTGGAACAGCTCCATCAAGGTCAATGTATGTCTTGCGGCAAGCTGGAACATGGGTTGACATCCTCTGGAAGGGGGCTGTCTTCTCCAAAGAAGAGGAAGTGGTGACTTTCTCCAGCTCCCAAGAAAATTTGTGGGATCAGGGAACTCACAAACTCTTTAGGAGCCACCGGGGCAAAGTCCACTGCTCATGGTTGTTGTGTGATCACCTACAGAGGGAAAGAAGCACAGAATGGAAGAGGAGCTAGGCTATAGTTTGGGAAATGACTTTGGCCACTCCGTGGAAAGTGGCTTGGAGGAGGGGGAGGGTCGAGACAGGGAGACCAATGAGCAGGCTATTTCAGCCATCCAGGTATGAGGCAATGAGGGCCTGAACCCAGGGAGTAAGTGTGTGAGCGGAGAGCAAAGAGCAGCCTTTGAAACTGCCCTTCCCGTTCTCTCGCTGATATTCTCTAGACTTTCACAGCTTCGTTCTCTCGTTTCCAATGATACCTGTCTTCTCCTTGCTGGATCTTTATCCACATCACACCTGTTCAATGTGAATGTCTCCTGAGCCTCTGTCCTAGATCCCCTTCTCTTCTCTTTTTACACTATTTCACTTGGTAGCCTCATCTGTGGATTCAACTATAATCTCTATGCAGATGATTCTCAAGTGTATTTGTTCAGCCCTAACTTCTTTTCTGAACTCCAGCCTCATCTCCAACTAACCATTAGACATCTCGGACTAGACGTCTTAAACTCAACAAGATTGTACACTGGGAATGGTAGCGCCCCCCGGATCACAGGTCCCTGCTTCTAGCCAATGGCTGATGGTCATTATCTGGGGAGACAGCCCTTAGGGAGAAGGGACCAGAGATCCCCAGCTGTCTCCCAAAGGCCAAACACAGGCCGGACAGCCTAACTGATGTAACAGTGGAAGAGACAAAAGGATGATGTGTCAGGCAAATCAAACCATCCTGGACACCATCTCCCTTCAGATTCTGGGGGAAACAGCCCAGGATCTTAAACCCAAAAGCTTTGGAAGTGATTGCCATTGTTGTGGGAAGTCAGATGGCAGAAGGCTGAAAATCAAATAATAGAAGAGAAAAATGGAGACAATAAGAGCAGGTTGTTTTTCTAAGACTTTAACTGAAAAAGGAAAGAGAATTATTAGATAATGTCTTAAGGTGATAGTAGGGTCTAATGAAGGGTTTTTTGGGTTTTTTGAGAATGAAGGGGAATTTTATTTTGTTTGAAGGATGTAAGGAAGGAAACAGGAAATATGAAGACAAAGAGAGGGGTGGGAGAACAATGGTGCTGGAGAAATTTGGGGAATGAGGTAGGATGGGATCAAGTGTTCTTGGTGGTGAAGAGAAGAACCTCATTATTAGAGGCTGGAGGAAATGAGAGAGTGATATATAATGTCAATCTCACTTCTCAGTGGAGAGGGGAAGAAGAAGGAAAGTTGGGGGGGGGTGGCACATTGAGAAAAGAGAATCTTTGGAACAGTTTTTTGTGTGAGGGAGTCTCAGAACCAATTAGGGAGGAATAAAAAGATTGCTTAGGTGCTGTAGGGGTAACTTAGCATGGGTGTGGGACTTTTCCCAACCTGCTCAGCAGCAGGTAAGAGCAGAGAAGACAATGCATGGCGTGGGTTTCCATCTGTAGAAACAAGAGGGCAATGGATTCACAAGCATCAAAGGATAAAGAGATGAATGGCAAGATATAAAGTGAAAATTGGGAAGGAAGCCAGAACAGAGAACGTACTAATGGCTACAGGGGATGCCAGGAGTGACCAGGACAGAAGGTAGGTTTGGGAGAGATGAAACAGGTAGAAATGGAATGATGGGAAGTATGGTCAGACAGGGGGACATCCCCATGCTAATTCAGGGCACGGAATGATTGTGGGACATGCAAGGTGTGACTAGCCCCGTGTATAGATGAAGTGGAATAAAGGTGGTGGGATTTAAGGAGTTTGCTGTTCTTGCTCAGTCCAACTCTCTGTGACCCTCTTGGGTGTTTTATTGGCAAAGATACCGGAGCGGTTTGCCGTTTCCTACTCCAGCTCATGTTATAGATGAGGGACGAGGCAAACAGGGTATATGACTTGCCCAGGCTCACCCCACTAAGAGTCTGATGCTGGATTTGAACTTGGGAAAAAGTCTTCCTGAGTCCAGAGCCAGCCCTCTATGCACTACGGCGCCACCTAGCCCTTGAGGTAGCATCAAAGTGCATTTTCCCTGGCAGGAATCAAGTCCTTGTGAACTGGGAGACTGTGGTGGAGACCAGTACAAAACCAGTTTCAGGCTGTGGATTTCCTCCTCAGGTAAAACCTTATCTCCCATGAGAAAAGTACTTCCGGGAGGGATTGTCTCTCCAGTCAGATCCCGGTTCCATGGGGAAGAGGCTCCGCTGCTTCCATCAGGGCAGGAGCTCTCCCATGTAGGGCTCTGTCTACCTCACCAATCACTGTTTGGATCCAGCTTAATCCAAACAATTCGGAGATTGCCAAGTGTGGCCCTGGCCCGGGAGCCTGGCGAGGCGCCCACCGTGGGGTTTCCTGACTTTACCACAGACCCGATTTCACTTCTGTTCTTGTCTCTGCCGGGAAGGGTCAGCTTCTGCCTGGAGACCGATGCCTGTCTGAGACCTATGGGAGAACAGGATTTGGCGGAACCAGTCCCCGCAGGGTGGGGATGGGGCACAGGGAGATAGTTTCCATTCGGGTACCACAGGCAGTACAGAGCTTGGGGGTCAGAGCTTGAGGGAGTCAAGCAATTACAGGATGAAGAGTCAGAAACCAGGAAGGGAGTCATTCTCATTCTGGCTGTGCATTATGGGAGTGTTTGCCATGAGGGAAACTGAGGCAGGTGAGTTGGGGGTCTGACTACAAGAATGAATGTGAAGCTACTGGGGAAGTGAGAGAATATAATATGTGTCCATTAGTTCCTGAGGTATGAATTTGGCTGGCAAGGGGGCACCTCCAACCTTGGCACAAGAGGAAAAAAGCAAGTTTGTGTTGGGAAACAGCAATTTTTCCTGACTCGCCTTGTTTAGAGTTGGCATTGGGTTGTTTTTCTATACCAGGGCTGTTCTATATGGGGCACGGAGCCTAGCTAGCATCAAACACACGGGGGCTTTGGGCAATGCTGACTAGAGCTCACTCAAACTTGGGGAACAGGGCTGTCTGTCTCTAGGAGGAAAAAGCCCAAGGAAGAAAGGGGTCATCCTCCGGTTACCCTCCTGTTTCTGCACCTCTGTTGGCAGCAGCTCTCCTGATGGATCCCGGGGCTCAGAGCTGGAGCCTTCCTTCTGCCAACACACACTGAGTGGGAGTGCCCTTGTCACTTCCCAAGCCCTCTTTAGTGAATGATCAAAGAATGATCTCTTTGATCACAGAATTACAGAATCAAAAAGCTTGAACTGAAAATAATCTCAAACAATCCAAAAGGATTGATGAAGGACCTACTATGTGCTGGATGTTAAGGATACAAAAACAAAAGCAAAATGATTCCTCCTGACTTCATCAAGTTTATGCTCTAACTGGGAGAGATATTTTATCATAACCATTCACAAAACAAGCTACCAGGCAGCGTGGGGGGAATGCTATAGCAGCCGGGAGATCTGGGAAAGGCTTCACGTGGGTGAGACTTGAAGAAATTAGGATGATGATCACGATGATAGCGGCAGTGGCGATGATGATGATGATAATATGGTATTTTGCCTATATTATTTAATTTGACCCCCTTCCAACAGAGCTATTATGTTTTCTAAAGCTGAAAAGATAAAGGCAGAAAAACTGATAGGTTGGTGCAACAGATCTTAAAATGTGGTCCAGGGATCCCTGAGAGTCTCTGAGCTACTTTCAGGGGCTTCTTGAGGTCAAAACTATTGTAATAATAACATTTCTAATATTTATATCTCAATTATGATATGATAAATATTTTAATGTCTAATTAATATCTAATAGGGTGATTTCTAATATGGCAAATGTTGATAAAGGCCATATAAATTCAGACTCATTGGAAGGTCTATAATAATTTTTAAGAGTATAAAGAGATTCCTGGGATGTGGAAGTCTGAGCACAACTGAGTCCATAGAATGTAACTTTTGTGTCTGAAATGTACTCGTTGGGTAGATATTGGGTGGCTTTAATGTGTCAGCTTCCAGGAGACTCTTGCTGGCTTCTTTCCCTCAATCTCAGTGTTACATCATGAAACCACCAAAAAAGTTCCCCGTCCTTTCTCATTGAAATAAGTTGAATGTTTTGTCATAATTACATTTTTTTTAGATTTTAATAGCTTTTTATTTACAAGTTATATGCATGGGTAATTTTACAGCATTGACAATTGCCAAGTCTTTTGTTCCAATTTTTTCCCTCCTTCCCCCCCCTCCCCTAGATGGCAGGTTGACCAATACATGGTAAATATATTAGAGGATAAACATAATTTCATTCTTAAGGGTGTCCCATCCCTCTGGAGACAACTTTCCCTGCAGAGTACTGAATTATGGGATTTCGCCTCTGTCTTGTCTGAATTTTTATAATTTCTCTTCCAAGTCTGAGGCACATGTCAAATCAAACTCAAATTCCCCCTTCCTAGCTACTACAAGCTCAAAGATGTCACTGTCTCCCGCTTTCCCCATTCCTCTCATATCAGCTCCTGTTTATTGCTCAGACTCGGGGTTCAGGTTGTTCCTCCTCTTACAGAAAGTTGAAATTATCAGAAATAAATACCTGTTTAAAACATTTCAACTATTCTGGTTTTTGCAAAGAAGTGGGAAGAGACAGAGACAGAGAGAAAGAGAAAGAAAGAAATGGAGACAAAGAGACACAAAGAGAAATGGAGAGAGACAGAAAGACAGAGAAAGAATCAGAAACAGAGGGAAAGACAGACTAAAAAATATAAAGAGAAAGAAAAAGAGAGATACAGAGGGAGACATATAGAGATAGATACACAGAGTAAAGCAGAGAAAGGGAAAGAGAGATACACAGAGAGGTACACAGAAAGAACCAGAGACAAAGAGAGATGCAGAAAGATACAGAGACAGGAACAGAGAGAGAGAAACAAGGAGAGAGACAAAAACAGAGAGAAAAAGTGAGATACAGAGGGAGGCAGAGAGACAGAAACAAAATAAAAGACAGAGACACAGAGAAATACACAGAAAAAGATAGGAACAAAGAGACACAAAGACAGACAGACAGAGAGAAATACACAGAGAGATACACACAAGAGAAAGACAGAGGCAGACAGTGACCAACAGAGACAGAAATAGAGACAGGAGAGAGACAGAGACAGAGACAGATAAGAGACCAACAGAGACAGAAATAGAGATGAGAGACAGAGACAGACAGAGACCAACAGAGACAGAAATAGAGATGAGAGACAGAGACAGACAGAGACCAACAGAGACAGGAGAGAAAGATCGAGATAGAGAGACAGAAAAAAGCTTCTCTTCGTGCCAACTTTAATTGGTTTCCAGGATCTGATTCCACCTTCTGGCCCACTGCAATAGGCAGCCACTATAATCCTTGAGGAGGGGAATGACAAGCTTATAGCTGCACTTCAGGTAAATCACTTTGTCAGCTAGGTGAAGAGTAAAATGGAGTGGGAGAAAATGGAAGCAGCAGGCAAAGCAATTAGGAAGTTAGCCCAACTGTGGCACACAAGCTCCACACAACTGAGCTCCCTGGGTCCCCAAGATCTCCTTCATGAGGAAAATAATGCCAGCAGAAAATAGGCCAGTCCTGGGCAGGCCACCATCCCGCACACAGAGTCTGTCCCTTTTTGTCCTTGATCCATACAACCTTCTGTATCTACAGAATTGAGAAGGGCCAGTCCTTGGTACAAGAGTTACAGTTATGTCCCCTTCCCTGCTTAAATAAAGCAGTGGCTCGCCGCCCTGGCAGACAGAAGCACTGGCATTTGCCCCTCTTCCTTTTGCTGTTTCCTCCCCGATCCTACCTCCTCTAACCCCCGGGCCCATCTCCAGTTCTCATGTTAAAATCTTCAGTACCAAAACACAAAGTCCTGGGAGACACCCTAGTCACATCATCAAGGCAAAAGTGGACCTTGTTGGGAGCTGCTGTCTGCAGTTGGGTGGGAGGCCCTAACTGGCGGGCACCAGGCCCCCTTCCGGATTGCTGCCCCTGGCCCAGGAAAGCTGCCCAGCCTGTCTAACCCCAGTTAGCCTCCTGACAGTGGGAGCCATGACGTCTGATTAAATCTCTCTTCATTCTCTCCTTGGCTTTCTCTCAGCCCTTCACAGGCACGAGATCTTTTTTACTGCGATGGGTACGACCAAGACTCTCTTGGACTTCATCCTGGTCAGCTACGTGGATGACGTGGAGATCGCCTTCTATGACAAAAAGCACCAGCAGCTGGTGATCAAGGAGGCCTGGGTCTCCCACGCCCTGGGAGCCGATTTCATTGAAGACAGACAGCAAACGCTGATATTCAGTGAAATTGAGTATCTTTGGGCCCTCCAGAATTGGTTTCAGAATGATACTTTGGGTCGAAGTAAGTCTGCCCTGTCCTCCACTGCTCTCGTTCTTATTTGTCCTTTCCCCCCTGGGACTTTAAGGGTCCAAATCTATGAAGTCACATCATTAAGGTAAGTGTCCAGGGGTCAACGTCTCCTGTGCCATGAGCCAGAGAACCTGAATGCCCTAAACCTTAATCCCCGCTAAACAACATCAGTGTCCCAGGGTCCCAGCTCTACTTCTTAGAACAAACCCAAGGTTCTCTGCTTTCAGCAGAACAAGTCACTGAACCCCAGCAGAAATCATCAATATCTTCTCATCCCTAAGCTTAGAAACGGGCTGACCTTTATTCCCATCTAGAAAGCCCCCTTTCTTCTCATATGGCTACTGAATCTTGATGCTTGATTTATATCCCATGTGTAATGAGTGTGTTTTCCTGCTAGTTTATTTAAAAGAGAAAAGAAGAAATATCTATTGAAAAATAACCAGTCTCTGAATGAATGTTCCCTAACTCTTAGGCTATCCCACCTGACTACAGGTCCCCAGATGACTTATGATTTTCCCTCTATTGAATGGTTTAGCAAGCTCATGGGCTGCAGAAGGAGGTTGCTTTCTGTTCTTACATAATGGCTGATCTGAAGAGTTTTGTCCACACAATCAATCAGTGAATGAGATGTCTCCTCTCCAAACAAGGAACACGTGGGAATAAATGGGGTATAGGCAGGCAGGCAGGCAGTAAGCATATAATAAGTGCACATTATGTGGCAGGAGGGCCCTATGCTAAGAGATAGAGGTACAGAGGCAAAAAACAAAATTTCTTAACCTCGAAGGTCATATGAGGGAGACAATGTACAAACAGATTTACAAAATGTAGAAAGAAAAGAGTCAGTAATCTGAGAGGAAAGATACTAACGGTGAGGGGTAATGGAGGTGGGGAATAGGAAGTACTGGGAAAGGAAAGTTGAGATCTGAACTAAGTCTAGAAGAAAGCCAAGAAAGCTGGGAGACAGAGGTGAGGAAGAAGAGCATTTCTGGCATAAAGGCAAGTACACCAGTGTTGCTGATCACATAATACATGGAGGGAATAATAACATATAAGAAACCAGGGAAAATAGGAAGAAGTAAAATTATAAAAGGCCTTACAAACCAGAATATTTTAATTTGATCATGAAGGTAAAAGGGAGCCACTGAAGTTTATTGAGTAAGAACATATCGAAAGTTTAGGAATATCAGCTGAATGAAGTAAGGACTGGAATGGGAAGTCCCTTGAGTTAAAAACATGAGCCAAAGAGCTAATGTTGTAGTCTGGGAAGAAGGTGATGGGTTTATATTGGATAATGGTGTGAATAGAGAACAGGGAACATATGTGAGACCTTGTGGCGTCTTCAGATTAAATTTGTAAAATGGAAGCAAGAAAAAATTGAGAATAATCCCTAGGTTGTGAGCCTGAGTGAATGAGAGGATGATGGGACTTTTGACAATAACGAAGCTAGGAGAAAAGAAGAGTTTAGAGGGGAAAGATAATGAATTCTGCTTTGGATATGTTGAGTTTGAAATATCTCTGGGACATCCAGTTCAAGATGTCCAATAGGCAATTACAGACGTGAGACTGGAGAGCAGGAGACAGATTACATAGAAAGGATATTGGAATCTATGGGAATTGGTGAAATCACTAGCTTAGATAAAGGGAGAAGAGAAAAGGGCCAAAGTTATTGGGTAAGACTTGGAGGAAGAATTGGGGGTGAACAAGAGGAAGACGTCTCACCCACCCCCAGAGAGGAAGCCATGGAAAAGAGAGTGACCAGACAGGTCAAAGACCACAAAAGATCAAGGGATTGAGAAAGGCCATTAAATCTGGCAATTGAGATGAAGAGAGCGGCTTCAGTTGAATGATAAAATCCAAAGGACAGAGGCTTAGGAGAGAGAGGGAAGGAAGGAGGAACATCCATCAATTGAGGCAGTTTTGTTGTTTGTGGATGAAGGGAACAGAGCTAAGACAATGGATCCTCAGATCCAGGGTGGGGAGGTAGGGCGTGTGTGTGTGTGTGTGTGTGTGTGTGTGTGTGTGTGTGTGTGTGTGTGTGTAGGCAACAAAGAAATAGATAAGGAATAAAAGAGGTAAATAAGAAGAGATGGAAGATTAGTGAGAGAATAGGAATGTTATAGAGAAAACAGGATAGCAACGCTCTCATCGCCTTAAAAATCAGAAACATTCAATCTGACATAGGTCACTAACAACCTTAACAAAGGTCATCTCTCTCCTTATAAGGCCCACAAGGCAGGGACTCTCCTTCAGGTTCCCATCCTCCCAATCCATTGCACCTGTATTAAGCCCTTCTATAATGAAAAGACAACCCCCCCCCCACCATGGCCCTTTCATTCTACTACTCACCCTGGCTTTGTCCTCAAAGGAACCCTTTGCTCTCTCAGGGAACCACACAGTCCAGATTTGGCACAATTGTCACCTGGACCGAGACATCCATGTGAGCAGCCGCATCTGGTACGCTGTGGATGGGGAGGATTTCCTCCAGATGGATGAGCAGATAAGCCATTGGGTGGCCAAGAAGCTCGAGGCTAAACCCATCCTTCCCCTCTTAGAAAAGATCTCCTGCTCCAAGAAGATGAAGCGCTACCTGGAGGACTACTGTATCCAGCCAATGAGGAAAATCCTACGCTACTCAAACGTCCGGGATAATGGTGAGACCTCTCGCCCTCCGGGAGATCCAAACTGAGGGCATCTGTGTAGAAGCCGGCAGTCTAGAGCTCTAGGTTAGGGTCACAGTGCAAAGTCAGCCCCAGAGAGATGGGGAGGACTGTTCTTTCTTTGAAGAAGGGGACACTGTGCTGGGTATTTTATTCAAATACATAATCAGGATTTAAAAAGCGGCATTTTAGCATCACAAACTGGGAAAGCATCCAGTGTCAACCCAAGGGAGAAAGGAAGGAATTGAGATTATATAGCATCTGTTATGGGCCACAGTCTGTGACACTGGGTCTCCTTTGATTTCAAAACAGTTCCTCAAGGGAGCTGCTATAATTATTTCAAATTAGGAAATTGAGGGAAACAGAGGTTAAGTGACTTGCTCAGGATTTCCCAGTTACTAAGTGTTTGAGGTCAGGTTTAAATTCAGGAAGATGGGGAATCTATCCAGTGCACCACCACCACCTGCCTCCAAGGATGAGCTCTGTCTCTGAGCAGCAGCCTAGCTAAAGGCGGAGTTATCCATCACTGTAATGTTCTCTTCTCTAAAGTATAATGTTCTCTGGGAGCAGGTTTCTTGGGGGCTTCTAGAGGCAGCCTTAGGTTCAATTCAAAGTAATAATCACCTCAAATGCAGTCAGGGATTAAAGTCTAGTCCTTTATTGTTTCTTCCAAAATAGCCCGGTTAGCTTTCCTTGGTTCTGAGAGTTCCTGTTGCTAGTCCTTTGCCTCTTTCAGCTTCAGCCACTCTTCTTCCAAATCCCGGCTTCTCAATCTCCCCAACTGACTCCTGGCTAAGGCTCCCAGGGGGCTTGCCCTTTTATATGCTCTTTTAGAGGTGTGAACTCAAAGGTTGAGTCCTCCTCCGAGAGAGTGGGATTGTGGGTTCCTGACTTGTGAATCTCCCAGAGTCCTGTCAATCCCAGTGACTTAGCACCTTGTAAGAATCGTAACACATCACTAGAGAGATAGTCACTGGCTGATTTTGCTTGTTTGGTCATTTTTTTAAATGAACCCAGGAGATCCTGTCCACTTATAGGTGTTAAGATGTTCAGGGGACCCACAGTGATGAAGTCAAGGGTCTTCTTAAGTATTATAGCTTCAAATAGTCTTTGGTATAACTTACCTTAATGTGTTGTGGCTGTTTAGTGATTGATTTAGATATCTCCTGATGGCAAATTATCATCAATATAATCCAAGCAATAATTAAGCACCTACTAGGTACAAGGCACTGAATAAGAAAATGGAGATAAGAATACTAAATAAAAACAGTCTCTGCCCTAGATGAAATTGCATCTTTCTAAGGGGAGTACTAATAAATGTCTTTTCTTGGGGTTTTTTAGATATAGTACTCGGCAAATCAGTAAGTAAGGACAATAGGATGAAAGGTCCGGAAGTCACGGCTTGACTGAATCTCAGTTAATATGGAAGGAAATAGGACAACAAGGAGGCCAGGGTGGGAAAAGGGGATAGAGATGAGGAAAGATTCAGTGTCCAGATAGTGCTAGATGTGATGCGCTCTGTACTGTCCTCTGCCCACAGTGCCCCCAGAAGTGACCGTGTCCCAACGTGACACTCCTGATGGCAACGTCAGCCTCTCCTGCACAGCCAGAGGCTTCTACCCCCGTTCTATCCTGCTGCGCTGGGAGAAGGATGAGCAGCCGGTGACGTGGGGGCAGGAGAGCTCCAGCGGCATCTTGCCCAACATTGATGCTACTTTCTACCTCCAAATCACCCTCAAGCTCCAGTCAAGGGACATGGAGCCAGGTTATACCTGTGTGGTGGAGCACCGTGAGCTCGAGAGTCCAGCTGTGTATCCCGGTGAGTCTCCCACCCAAAATGATCTAGCCCATCCCCAGGAGGCCATACCTTGGCGGTAGCTTCTCTAACTTCACCCAAGGGCAGGATTCCAGTTCTGAATCTCTGATTCTCTGATTACACTGACCATTGCTTGAAGTCAAGATTTCTACCCCCCTTTTCTGCTGCCCTTCATTTCTCCCAGTGCCAGAAAAGCCCCCTCGGATAAGGCCTCGGCATGTGGTCCTGAGCATCCTGGCAGTTGTCACCCTGTTGGTGAGCTGGGCCGTGGTTTTCATCACGTGGAAGAAGAGGAAGACGACAGGTAACTATGCGGGGCCGTCACACGTGGAACCCTTAAAGATGCGGGGTGATGACAATGGTCATAGTGAGAATTATGAAAATAACAATGGTGACGAGCAAGATGGCGACATAACAATGATGGCGCGATGATAATGACAATGGCCGTGATCAGGAGGCTCCTGCCAAGATGCAAGGTCATGAGGAAAGCTCTTTATTGCCTGAATCTCAGATCTGGAAATACCTTCAAAGGTCACTTAGTAAAATGTGTCCATTCGCCTTCCTGATCCCAATGCCCTGGACACTGAACACTGAGAACTAACCGCAGTGCTGCACTGAGGGACTGGTCTGGATTGAATTCAAATCCACCCTCAAATGATTCTATATGACCCTGGGCAAGTAAATGAACCCCTTTTGCCTCAGTTTCTTCATCGGCAAAGCGGGGATAATAATAGCATTTGCCTCCCAGGATTATTGTGAAAAGTGAATGACATTAATATTAGTAAAGCACTTAACACGGTGCCTGGCACATTGTAAACTATGTAAATGTTAGCTGGTACCATCCTCCTCATCTCCATTATTGTTCTGACGATACCTGCTAATCATGGATGGCCTCCAAGCCTTTGTCCCAGGCCCTCTTCTCTTTTTGCTGGATGCTGTCTCACTAGTGTGTCTCATTAGCTTTCTACAGAGTTAATTGTTATCTGTATTCAGGTGATTCCGGATCTATATATCCAACAGATCTATATATTCAGAGTTCAAGTCCCACATGACCATCTTTTGTCCTCAGACTAAATGTCACAGACTTAACGTGGACAAAATTAAACTTATTATCTTTCCCCAAAATAAACCTCAGTACTTCCCTCTCACTGTCAAGGGGACCACAGGAACCCACACTCATATCCTTAATGTCATTCTAGACTGCTTAGTCACATGCCACAGTCCAATTCATTAGTATTTTCATATCAATACACACATCCTTCATATGTATTTATATGTGTATATATCTATTTGTCCATGTAGCCTTCTCCATTCATATCGTTGTTCAGTCGTTTCAGTTGTGTCTGTCTCTTTGTGACCCCATCTGGGATTTTCCTGGTAGAGACACTAGAGTAGTTGGCCATTTCCTTCTCCAGCTCATCTGACAGATGAGGAAACTGAGGCAAGTAAAGTTAAGTGACTTGCCCAGGGTCACACACCTAGTTATTGTCAGGAAATGAGTCTTCCTGATTCCTGGCCTGAACGCTCTGAGCACTATAGTACCTGTAACTCCATAACCATGCAATCCTCCTCCTCAATAAACTCTAGTGGCTCCCTATTACTTCCAGAGTCAAAGATAAATCCTTATCTCTTCATGACCTGGATCTCTCCTACCTTTTCTAATCTTCTCCTACTTTTTTCTCCTCCACACCCTGGATGTTCTGGTTACACTGACCTTCTAGCTATCCCCATCACATAACACTCCATCCTCCCTCTGTGTCTTTGCCCTGGCTATCCTCCATAGCCTGATGCTCTCTCTGCACGCCCACACCTTTAGCTTTCCTTAAGACTCAGCTCCAACCTCCCCCACCATAGGTGGCCTTCCCTCCAGCTCTGCCTTCAGCTACTAGGATCTTCTCTTCCAGGGTTACATGACCTCTATTCTTTACATATCCTGGCTGCATCTAGCTATTGACATGCTTTCTCTCCGTTAAGATGGAGTCAGAAACTGACTTTGCCTTTCTTTGCATCCCCAGCACTGGCATGATACATAAGAAAAAGCACTTAATTAATGCTTTTTGATTAGCTGCCAAGTCCAAAGGATCTATCATCTCCCTCCTTTGGCCCCCCAGTACACCCTAAGTTTGAATTCACAGGCAAAAAATCTATTGGTCACATTGGATTTGTTGTCCCCTATAAACCCGAGTGTTTTTTTCACACCAACTATCATTTAGTCATCGCTCGTTGCTTCTTGAGCTCAGGTCCTCAACCAAGTCTGAATTCACCTGAGTTTACTATCATCCAGCCCACATCTCTTCATCTTGCTCACAAAAATAGCATGGGAAGCTTTGCCAAATCATCTGCGAAAACCCTACTATATCATGTCTTTCATTTCCTTGTTTTATCAGCCTAATAACCCTGTATTCAAAAAAGAATCAGTCATGACTTTTTTTTTTGAAGAGCCCATGCGGATTCTTAGTGATCGTGACCCAAAAAAAAAAAAATCCCAGAAAAAAAAATTCTTAGTTTAGATTTCAACTCTCTGTTTGTCCAAACACAGATACTCTTCCATCGACTCTCATACTCAAGTTCTACATCCTGGATTTTGAAATACTCTGTATATTCTCTCTGTGTTCTCTGTAGAGGCTCACCTTCCCAGATACATGACCCAAGAGCAATTCTGCTGGGTAGCCACTTCCCCCCAGCCTGAGCACAACTGAAACTGTTCCAGCAGAGACAATGAGACCCAAGGCTTGACACAATTGGTTTTTGGTCAGCATCAAGGCAGAAAGAACTAACTGGTCCCACTGGGGATTATGTCATTAGCATCCCACCCTAAGCTGCCTGACTCAACCAGTCTGACCACATTTATATATTATACGCAAATAAATCCGTGAGTCGTGGTTATTTATTATATTACCATTATCTTCCTCTTCCACTAGGCTGCAGTGTCTCACCGGGCTCTGCAGATAACTGATCCTGAGTCCCTAAGGCTGCACCAACAGAGTCCAGGATCTGACCCGTCCTACTTGTCTGGAATATTCGCGAGGATTGTTCCGTGCAGCTGCCAGCCCAGTAGAGATGAGCTGAGGGCAGCGAACCACATCGTCAGCCATCTGGTGCTGGTTTCTTTTGTCAACAACAATTCACTGAAAGTGATATAACCTGATGCGTGAACTAGACAAGGATACGCAAGGAAACGATCCTTTGAATAATATCGCCAATAAACATTGATGCAAATAATGGTAGAATGCTTCACAAGCAGAATGAGAACATGAGAAAATATAGTAAGCCAGAGTAGTCAGATACAACTTTCCCCTAAACCAAAGAATCCATGAGCTGAGAGCATGATTTATTTACCCATAGAAAAGCTTTTCCCCAAAAATGTAAGCTGGGGGCGGGGGGGGGGGGGGGGGCCCCACTGGCCTATACTCCACAAGAACATTTTAGAACAAGTGAGATTCCTGTCATCCATTAGTCATAAATCTAGCTGTTCCTCACCATTCAGAACCAGCAACAACAATGAGACATTACCTATTACAAGAGAAGGTTTATCCCATCTCTTACCTGTAGGCGACTTGGTCTTGCTACCTCTATGAGAGGTCACAATTATTTTAAGGTTTACAAAATCCTTTTTTTTTTTCATAATAAGCTTGACCAAAGACCAAAGAACTTTTAAATGAACTGCGGGCTCATATGCAGGGGATGTGGAATCAGGAAGACCCTTTATAGATCCTTTCCAACTTAGGATCAAATGAGATAACACAATTAAGTGCTTAAAGCCTCTATAAGTGCTATCAGCTATCATCATCACCATCACCAATGGTTATTATCATTATTTGCCTATGCCCTATTTAAAATCAATCAGACAAGTGCTTATAAAGTTCCTACTATGTGCC
Source organism: Antechinus flavipes (assembly GCF_016432865.1). Lineage (NCBI taxonomy): Eukaryota > Metazoa > Chordata > Mammalia > Dasyuromorphia > Dasyuridae > Antechinus > Antechinus flavipes. Next base: position 23,699,389 of record NC_067399.1, read on the forward strand.
AATTACTGTGTTAGGTGCCAGGGATAGGAAGACAAATATGGGATAATCTTTCAAGAAACTACCTCATGCTCCTGTTCTCCCCTGCTCCCAGGAAAGTCTGCTGTGAGGACAGGAAACCCTTCAGTTCCCACACTGGAAGGGACTGTCAGAGAGGAAATGGCAAGTGATATTGGCTTTTATGAGTTCAGGGGTCCAGATCTTTATGTCCTGGACCCCCCTGACATCAGGTGAAGCCTTTTCGCTGAATGATGCTTCTAAATGTGTAAAATAAAATGCATGGAATTACAAAGGAAATCAAATATGTTGATATCTAGTTGTACATTTATATCTACATATGTGTTTATAGATAGATAGGTATAGCTATAGATGTATACATAGAACAAGTTCAAGGACAGCAGGTAAAGCCCTCTTGTAGTCCTTACTATGTGGACAGCTAAGGGCGCCATAGTGCCTAGGTGAGTCAGGAAGACTCCATGAACTCAAATCTGGCCTCAGATGCTTAGTAGCTGTTTTATTCTGGGTAAGTCACTTCACCCTGTTGCCTCAGTTTCCTCATCTGTAAAATGAGCCGGATAAGGAAATGGCCAATCACTCGAGTAACTTTGTCAAGAAAACCCCACGTGGAGGCTCATAGACTCACAAATCCCCTGGCACAGTTCCTGGCACATGGCAAATAAGCAACGTCTTAGCTAGCTGGCTGTGGCTCCAAATGGAGCAACATTCAACAAGCAATTTCTTCCCTCTGATTTTTGGAACTATTCTCTGCCTGCAGAGTCCATCATGCTGGGCCTCGAAGAACCTTAGACACAGGACTGCAAAGACGTCCTGACCTGGAGGGTTGACCGGGACATCCAGGACCCAGAGCCCTGGTTTGAGAAGAACCAGAGTAATAATCGATAGCCCGATCTAGAACAAGCAATGCTAGGGAATAGCCCAGCAGGACTCAGGAGCCAACAGCCCGGATGATGGGTAAAGTTTAGACAATGCAATGAGTAAGCAAATCTGGGCCAATTAGGGAATGACTGAGCAAATTGTTGTATGTGATCACAATGGAACACTACTATGCTAAAAGAAATTATGAGCTCGATAATCTTCGAAAATCGTGGATAGACTTAGCATGAAATAATGAAGAGCAAAATGACCTGAACCAAGAGGATGTTGTATATAATAATAATACTGCTTTAAGAACAACTTTGAGCAACTAAGTCATTTTGACTATTATAAATACTCAGATCACTGAAAAGAACAATCAAAGAAACCTTCTGCATCCAGAGAAAGATTAACAGATTATGGATGGAGTGATTTTACATATTTGTGTCTAATGGTAAGGGTAGGGAGAGGGGAGATAAGGGGAGAAAAAAATAAGAAAAAATCCACATCATAAATTTATTATATATTTAAAAGGAATAACAAATAGTACATAATAGATTTGCAGTTTCATGTACAATCATATTTTTATTTTTCTACTGTTATGGAAATTTTTTTTACAATTCCTTTTTCACAAATGCCATTTCACAATTTTATAAATTAAAAACAAATTTTTTTTAAAGATAGCAGCAATCTCTCTATTCACAGACATTTCCAGTTTATGCTAATGAGGCTCCCCTGAATCGCTTCAACTTTGCCTGTTGCCCTGCAGCTTCCCTTCCAAATGGGCCTTTCAATGCTGACTATTGAAAGCTCACTGCCTCTTGGCTGCCATCTTGCCAACATAACCCTATGCAACTGCCAGGAGGCAGCTAGAGGCGCCATAGTGTGCTGAGCCCTTTGCCTGGACACAACGCAAAAACAACACAATACCTAAAAATATTTCCCCCAAAATCAAAAAATCCTGTTTTTGTTGTTCAATTATTTCAATCATGTCCAACTCTTCATCCATTTGGAGTTTTCTGAGCAGAGATATCGGAGTGGCTTGCCATTTTCTTCTCCAGTTCACTTGACAAATAAGGAAACTGAAGCAAACAGGGTTAAGTGACTTGCCCAGAGTCACACAATGAATAAGGTCCCAATTGAATGCCTGATTCTAGGCCCAGCACTCTATCCACTGAGCCACCCAGCTACTCCTAGATCATGTTTTTGGTCAATACAACCTGAACGTATAGAACAATACAAACTTCTTATATTTGACCTTTTATATGACTTATAGGAAATTCAATTTCTGGGACTAGTGTCCTCTGGAATAGTTAATCACCAACCACAGAATTAAATAAACTGAGTACTCCATGGTATGGTGGAAAGAGACTTAAGACTGTGTCAAGAGACTGGACTTCTAATTTTGATTCTGTCACTGATTCATCATTGGATCTTTGGAGTCTCTCAACCTCATGTAGCTCCTCTGCTTTAAAAAAAAAAAAAAAAGAAAAGAAAGAAAAAAGAAAAGAAAAGAAAAACAAAAAGATTGGACTAAATGATGTCTTAGTTATTATTAGCAACAGCAGCTTTATACTATGATTGAGCTCCCAGCTTATTTGATTCTCAAGATCCCCAACATTATTCTCTCTCACCAGACACTGGAGTGTTTATACCTCCAACCTCACCACTCCCAAGATCTTGAATTTAGAAATTTCCACTTATAATCACAACCTCTTATTCTGCTGTTTTACCCTTTGTTTTACTTCTCCTAAAGAAGTTCCCTCAATCTCCACCCATTGTGACCTTTCACCATTCTAGTCATCTTCTGGACACTTGCAGATTGTCAACACCGTTCCTTAAGTGTAGTTCCCCAGTACTAAACACGGTACTCCAGCTTCCTTCTGAATTTAAGATTCTGTTCCCCCTGGACTCTCACTAATAACTGATGGACTGGCGTATAGATGCTGGGCCAGTTATTGTCTGTTATTCTACCCTGGGACAAATAGCCCTTGTCATCAACCACGTCTTCCTCCATGGGGAACAAAAAATGATCTTGGAAGGTTTGGCCAACCTCTTGGTATCTCTTCAGGAAGATTTTCAGAGCAAAAAGAAAAGTCATGTCAGAAATTCAATTCCGAGCAAACTAACAAAATTTTATTAAGCATCTATTATATGTAAGACACGGTGCTAAGCACTGAGGACACCACAACAAAAACGACAGTCCTCTACTCTCAAGGAGCTTACAATCTACTTAGAATACAACATAGCTCCACAAAAAAAATAAATAAATAATTTCAAGGGCCAAAATCTTACAAAAATGAATGTTGAAAACCATCTTTACGTGTATTTGGAAAAATAAAATACCATTAAAAACTTTAAAAGGGGGGAACAGTAACAATGGGGCAACCAAGAAAGACTTTAGAGAGGAGGGATGGTACATGAAGTAAGTCTTGAAAGATAATGAGGATTCTGAGAATGAAAAGTGAGGAAAATCTGTGCAAAGATCCAACAATGCAAGATGAAAGGACAAATGTGGGGAAGAGACCAGAGGCATATTTGGGCTAATATAGAGAGCAGAAGTGTCACGCATACTGGCTGTAAACAACATGGGCAGTGCAGCCTGAGCAAGATTAAAATGTAAGAGGTAATGTGAATTTGTGGTTTTTCTAAGTCAATATGCCCTAGAATTTAGTGGTCTTATTTCTTTTTGAGCTTGACATCAGTGACAGAGAACAAACATAGAGAAAAATGAAATTAACTGTGTAGAAAGATGCAACCAGATATGGAGGGCTTTAAATGCCAAGTGAAGAAGTTCATATTTGTCCAAAAGAATAGGATGGCATTGATAAGATGGCATTGAAGCTATTTGAGGGAGGAAGGGCAGCTGAGTCTAATCAAGGGTACTCAATTACCCTATCAAGTAAAGGATGGGCAAAATGATGAGAGACAAACTCTCAGAAGACAATTTATTTTTGTTTGTTTTTGTGAGACAATCAGAGTAAAGTGACTTGCAACTAGTAAGTGTCCAGTGTCTGAAGTCACATTTGAATTCAGGTCCTCCTGACTTCAGAGCTGGTGCTCTATTCACTGTGGCACCTATCGGCCCTCAAGAAGACCATTTAGCGGGCAATTACAACACTAGTATCAAGATGCGATATGAGTCTGAAATTAGCCATCTAACACATCAGGCAGATGGAGACATCACCTGAGTACCTCCCTGAAGCAAGGAGAAATCCCTATAAACACTAGAGCATCTGGAAGGAAAACTTCTGCAATTCTTCTCTGTCACCCTTCACTTTGGCTACATAATGTGGGAAATAACAGCTTTGGGAGGCTCTTGCTCTCTGCCCTCTGCTGTTCATGGACCTGGTCTCTGCCAATTCCAACTTTGAGGACAGATGGCAAATGAACAGAGGTATAAGAAGCAGGGGGACCTTTTCTACTCAGGGCAACATGATCTACAGATTTATTAATTGTCATTACTATTTTTTAAAATCTACCTTGAGCTTAAAAAAAAAAAGTACATGTATGGATGTCAGATATTTACTGTTTTTATTTTGATATTTTCCCTTCTCTATGCCTGACCCAGACTAGAAGTCTAGAAGCTGTGTGTGTCAGATCAGCCCCAATGGGGGATAAATGCTAAATAAAGTTGATAGAAAAATCAAAGAGACAATTGACCATGAATATGGAAATGACAGTGAAGACTGAATGACTAGATGGAAGGATGAAAATTCATTAGTAAATGCTTACAGCCTGCCAAGTCCTGTGCTAAGAGCTTCAGATACAAATACAAAAACAAGACTGTTCCTGCTCTAAAGGGGCTAACATCTAAAGGAGGGAGACAATACATATAGTAGAGTCAAGTCAAGCAAATGATTTCAAATCAAAGAGTGCAGAATAGAGCACTTTCAAGCTTTCCAGATAGAAAGACCAAAGCTCAACAGAAATTATGAAATGCAAATGCAGTAGTTAAGCAAAACCTGGAGGGCCCTACCTGCAAAGAACTTGGGAGCCAAGTTCCCTCTGATTTCTCCTCTTCTAGAAGAGCAGAAACATCAGGAGACCTGAGCCAAACTGGGAAGCAGGATTAAGTGGCTCAATGGATAGAGGTCTGGATTCAGGAGAACTTGATTTCAAATCCAGTCTTAAATATTTACTAGCTGTCACTTAACCCCATTCACCTAAATTGAGCTAAGGAAGAAAATGGCAAACTATTCCAGTGAAATGGGTTCACAAAGACTCAGACATGGCTGAACAACAAAAATAAAATTAATTCATTAATGAATGAATGAAGCTGAAGCAGCCATGGTGAGGTCATGGTGAGGATGAAAATAGTAGTGGTGATGGTGAAGTTGGTACTGATGGTGAGGGAAAAGATGGCAGTTACGATGGTGAAGGAGTGTACAAATGGGTTAATGATGGTGCTGAAGATAGAAATGATGGTAAAGATAATGGTGGTGGAGATGGTAACATTACTGGTGGTGGAAATTGTAGTATTAATGGTAGTGATTATGATGAGGATGAGGATAGTGGTAAAGGTGATCATGATAACAGTGATAGATAATAGTATAGATCACTATGACACTGATGATTATAATCATGGTGATCAGGATGGTCATAATCATCCTAAGGTGGTACTAGTGAGAAGAATAGCAATGGCTGTGGAATTCACATCTCTGATAGTGATAGTGATAAGGATAATGGTGAAGGTGATAGTGATGACAATGATGGATAGTAAAGATGGTGGTAGTGATGTTTCTAAAGATGATGCTGATGAAAGTTATATGGCAGTCACAATCATGGCTGGGCAATGAGAGTGGAAGGGATCATAATGACAAAACCTCCTTAGATTGGGATCTTAGAAAGCATCAAGAATACATAATCATTTAAAGGTTCAAAGAGCACACAGGAACAACCAGTCTGAAAGAGAGATCAGTCTGAGATGTACCAATTAACCAGTATAAATTAAGTGCACTTAATTTAATTAAGGCACTGTATGGAGTATTGGGATACAAAGAAGGATTTATTTTTTAATCCTCCAGGATTTTTTATCTCAAGGTCAAAATTTCCTCAAGGACAGCCTCAGGGTCTGAAGACACTGTGCAAATGACTATACACAAATGAGTATATATTGAATAAATTGGAGGTAGCCTTGGGAGAATTAAAGCAATTAGAGACAGAAAAGAGGAGGGAGATGTAGGAAAAAAAAAAAAAAACATTTATTCAGAAGCAGAGAGGGAGTTGAAGATAAATTTTTGCACATCACATCAAAGCTTTCTTCTACTCCATTACAGGCATCATAAGACCTTTCATAGAAATATGGGGATTTGGGCGTTAGCAGAGTTAATGGGATAGAGTGGTTTCAAAGGGAACCTTTTGTTGATTATTGAAGAAATACTCTGGCCTTTGGAGAAGCAGAGGTTAAGATAAAGATTTCCTTCAAAATTCTGGGATGGAAATGGAGACGGAAATGACAGGAAGACCATTTTTCCAGAGGAAAATATTGTAGTTTCTCTCCACAAAATCTGAACATCACAGTGATGGCAGTCATAGGATCATATATTTTGACCTGAGGGACCACGGAGATCATCCATTCCAAAGCTCTTATTTTATAGATGAGGAAAGAGAGACCCAAAGAGTTTAAATGGGTTCTGAGATTCTCACAAGCAGAGAAGTTTACTGACTCCAACCCAGTCCTCTTTCCATAGTGCCAGGCCACTTCTCCAATACTGATGATGATGATTTATCTTGGGGGACAAACCCCAAAACACAACTCATAGGGGAAAATATGCAAGGATAGGAGGCTAAAAGCTTGTCCAATTCTCTAAGGCTTTTATGGACATTCATTCCCAGGAGTTCCCAGGAGAAGAGGTAAAAGAGACATTTGTGGAGTAGAGAGAAGAGGGAAGAAGACTGAAGGAGGAATGGGGAAAGCAAAGGGAGGAATAAGATGGGGAAGGGCATAATATTATGGACTCTTTCTTCAGAATCCCCATTGGAAGCAACAGTCCATAAAAGATGGACAAAAAAAGAGCACACTCTGTCCTTCCCATATTTCCACTAGCCAGTGCCCAGGATCCTCGGGAAATTAATTTAGAGGACGACATCCCGACCTGATCTGGAAAAGCCAGAATTTATCAAAGTATTTTCATTGGACCTGATGAGAGCTACTTCTGACTTCTTTGCAAGACCTTCACGTTCTGTGATTTCAGTTTCTTCCACCTGTCAGGCAAAAAAAATGGCATGGCTCCAGTCAGTGGAAAGAGCTTGGCACTCACTGAGCTAAGATAAAGGCTCACTTCCTCATTTGGCTCAGGAAGATTCACAAAGAGGAAATGGCTCCTCTGTCATAGACTCAGTCTCTAATCAAATCCTGACTGTCATTTATTGGCTCAGTTTCTTCATCTGTAAAATGAGAAAGTTGAATTCATTGCTCTCTAAATTCTGTCTAGTCCTAAATCTATAATTCCATGGTTTCTCTTCCCAGGAATTTGAGAAAGCATGAATCCTAGGACTACAACCCTAGCTCTCTGGAAAATAGGTTGTCCCAATATAATAGCATCCAATCAGAATTGAAGCCCTCTTCAACTGAATTTGCTCCAAAGCACAAATATTTCTAGTTATAGCTCCATGAGATCTTAAAGGCTAACCAAATTCTGGCAGAACTTTACTAAGATGGAAAGATTTCAAAAACCACCCAACAATGGATTAGGACTATTGACCAACCTCACTGAGAACAGAGCAATTCATCACTAAAAAAGCAGAAAGCAAGAATAATTATTTTTCTGGTGTCAGCAACTGAGGAAATGATATACTAAAAGGCAATGGTGGCAGAGGGAGGGAGTATCTGTGTTAGAGAAACCAAGGAAAAAGAACTTAAGCATGGGCTTTGATTGATTTTGTTATATATAAATGCTATCCATTTTTATTGGTTTATTTTGCAGCTATTACTTTGCTGAACTATTAAAATCATGAATACTTTATTTGCTAGTTCTCTAAGGTTTTCTAAGCAAGTTACAAAGAAGGATAATTTTTTTTCTTCTTTGTCAATATTTATGACTTTAAATTCTTGCTCTTGTCTTATCATAGTGGTCAGAGTACTGACACAGCTGAAGTTAGATCTTCTGAAACAATTAGCATAGCATCTTGGACCAGTGTAGAGAGAAGAAAAAATGATGTACAATGTCTCTACTTTACTATCCACGGGGTTCTTTTCTAAATAGGGATTCTAAGTAGGGATAGAAGAGCCTTTCAAACAAGTACAAATACAATAGTCAAAGCTAAATCCATTAAAGACTAAGGGAATAAAACAGAAAAGTCTGCCTGGAAGGGGTAATCGACACAAGATGACAAATTAGGAAGCCAGGTAAGAGGTACTGAAGGACTAAGCTAGTATGATTAACATGGTGTGGAAGAGGAAGTAGGAGACATGATGAGAATTGGCAACTAACTGGAGGGTGAGAATGGGAAATGGGTAGGAAGAAGGAAGAATTCAGAAAGACTCCAAGAGAGCAAATCAAATCTTATGGGGTGGAATAAACAACTCCAGACCCCAGACATGGGTTCTTTTTTTCTGGTCTTAGGATCTCCTTCCAGAATGTGGCTATTCAATTTTGCCAAGAGAATTCCTGTTTTCTTTGTTCTCCTCCTGAAGGAAATAGGAAGGTCACTAGTGGTGCAGTGGATAGACGACTGGGCTTGGAGTCAAGAAAACCTAAATTCAGATCTCAGACACTTATCATCTGTGTGACCCTGGAAAAGGCACTTAACCTCTGTTTGCCTCAGTTTCCTCAACTATAAAATCATGTAAATAAAGAGCTTTATAATCATAAAATACTATATAGTTGTGCAATAGTAATAGCAGCAATAGAAGTAGTAGTAGTAGTAGTAGTAGTAGTAACAGTAGTAGCAGCAGCAGTAGCAGTAGTATAATAGTACTTACCTATATCTCAGGGTTGTTGTGAAGATCAACTGAGATAATATCTGTAAAAGTACTTACCACAATTCTTGTTTCTTAGCAGATATTATATAGATGTTTACTCTCTATTCCCTTCCCTCCTCCTCTTGTCCTACTCCTGTCCCTCAACTCTATATATCAAATTAATTGACAAATATGTATCTTCAAGACTGCCCCGGGAAAGGGAAACTAGGATTAAGAACATGCAACCAAACTAGAGGGGAAAAAATAAAAAAGATACCTGAAGTTTCTCTTTCTGGGAAGCCATCTCTACTAGGTTCTCATCTGCATTCAACTTATAGAAGAGGTTTTTCCTAGTGGAGAAAAAGTGAGACTGTTTTCTACCTTTCTTCTGCCATCATTCCTCCACCTTCCCTAGCCTACCTGAATTCCCATTTCCAACCCCACCAATATACATTGAAGAAGTCGTCTCTGTCTCAGACTCCAATAGATCAGATAAGATCACACTGTCCCAGAAAAGAGACAGAAGAAAGGGATGAATAAGATGAAACAACTCTTCACTTGTCCATTGCCCCTTCCCCATCTTCACTGGGATTTGGGAAAGCAGGAGAAATATAGGTGAGATGGTATAATGGAATGAGAAGAATCTTAAACTAAAAAGATTTATTCTGAAGTCCTGTCTCAACCAAAGTATCCAAAGCAGGAAGAGATCTTTTGGTCATGGGATGACAGATTTAGAAGAGACAATAACATCTCTATTTGCGCTCCATATGATGACTTACTTAGAAAACCCCCAAGAACTAGCAAATAAATATTTGTGACATTGAGTGGTTTTAGCAAGATAGCAGGATTCAAAACAAATCCATAAAAAAGTCAGATCTCACACTTTCCTTTTTTTTTTTTTTTGGGTGGGGGTGTTTCTCTAATATAAGAGAGTTCTAATTTAAAGGCAGGTACGGAGTATAGTAGGTAAGAGTATTGGACCTAGAGTCAGGAAGACCTGAGTTGTAATTTTGCTTTAGGCACTTAGTAGCTGTGTAATCCTGGGCAAGTCACTTAACTTTTTCTATCTTAAGTTTCTTCATTTGTAAAGTAATGAGATAAGAAAAGTTTCATATAAATATTAAAAAATAATAATAATAATAAAGTTAGATACTGTTCCACACCTCACTATGGTCTTTCAAGAAATCATTCATTTCCTAGTTGCTGCAGCCAAAAAAGGTAGAAAAAATAGGCATCATTTATCCCCATTTTACAGATGAGGAAAAAAATGTTCAGACAGATGAGTGAATTTAACATTACATAGTAAGTATGTACTTACTCAAAGACTCAAAATTGGCTCATAGATTCAGAACTGGAAGGAAGAAGCAATGTAATTTAAAGCCTTTGTTTTATATTTTAAAACTCAGTGAGGGGAGTTGATTTATCTGAATTTGATTTTCTTCCTTTCTTAAATGGAAATGATGCCTGCTCTCTCTACTTCCTAGAATGGTTGTGAAATTTGAACAAATCATGTAAATAAAGAGCTTTATAATCATAAAATACTATATAGTTATGCAATAGAACTAGTAGTAGAAGTAGTAGTAGTAACAGTAATAGCAGCAGCAATAGCAGTAGCTATAATAATGGCAGTGGCAACAGCAGCACCAGCAGCAGCAGCAGTAGTTCTCATTGTCATCCTCGATAAGAGTTCAAATCTTGCTTTAGATACTTATTAGCATTTTACAAATATTAAAATGCTATACTAATGCTACAGGAGATGAAGGGAAGAGGAAGAGGAGGAGAAAGAGAAGGCAAAAAAATTTTTAAAAAGGAGGAAGTAAAGAAGGGAGAAGAGGAGGGGAAGAGAAGGAGAAAAAGGAGAAGATAAAGAAGAAAGAGGAGAAGGAGAATAACAAAAAGAAGAAGAGGTCCAGAGGAAGAAGAGAAGAAGAAACCTTTCCAGGCAGTTTTACCTTTTCCAGATGTGAATGGTCGCCACACCCAAGAGCAGTAATAGGCAGCAAAACAGCACCATGAAGATGATAAAGAGCAGATGATACTGGTTCAAGTGGTCAAGAACTGTAAGACCCAAGTGAAAAAGTCCATTTAGAAGGTTCATTAATTTCTCCATTCCCAGCATATGTATCTTCTTCATTGTCTTCTAGGTCATCTTTAGCTTCTTGTCATTTAAATCAATTTAGTGTCTACTCTAAATCACACCTAGATACTGGAAATGCAAAGACAAAAAGCAGCATGCCCTCTTCCCTCAAAGGGCTTCAAGGGGCCAAAGAATAAAGGGAAAGAATCACAGATACACATAAAAGTCAATGCAAACTACAGACAAAGCAATGATAGTGAAGACTGGGTACCAACATCTGGAGACAGAATGGATCCTTATAGGAAATGATACTCAAGCTGAGCCTTGAAGGAAGCTAGAAGTAAAAAGTGGATGGGGAGGGACCACATCCCAGCATGGGGAAGATCTTTTCCAAAGCTACATAAGTGGGAAATGGAATGTTGAATATAAGGTCAGCTTGAGTCTGTGAGGAAGAGCAGTGTGTAATAAGGCTACAATGTTAAACTGTAAAAGGGCTCCAAATGCCAATAGAGAAGCCCCTGTAGATTGTCCTAGGAAGAATCCTGGAATTTTCTGAGTAGAGGGCTGACATGGTGTAAATGGCACTTTAGAACTGTCATTTTTTGTGGAGGATGTGGATAAAGAGTGGATTGCAAAGAAAAGAAACTAGAGGCAGGGAGACCAATTAGGAAGGAGGGTGCTGCAATATTTCCAGTGCAAAGTGATGGGGAGAAGGAGGAGGAAGAGCAGAGAAAAAGAAGAAGAAGGTAAACAAGGATAGATAGATAGTGGCTGGGTAAGGTTAGAGAAATGTCTAACGATAAAGATGTTAGAGAGATGGAATTGACAAGGCTTGGCAATTAAGTGGATATGTGTAACTAGGGAGAAGAAATAACTGAAGATGAATCTTAGATCAAGAATGAACTGGAGTGATAGGAAGAGATATAAATTAGGAAGAAGGGAAGGTTTAGAGCAAGGACAATAAGTTCCATTTTGGACATATTGAGTTTGATATGTTTTCAGATATCCAGGCAGAGGCCCAGTGGTATTTAAAGATATGAGACTGGAGTTTGGGAGAGTGATGAGTACAGAGTATAGAGATCATCACCTTCACAAAAATCGTCTACATTAACTTTATCTTTCAGAGAGATAACTGAGACAGAGTTAGAAAGAGAAGAAATGGCCACCAAGGACAAAGCTTTGGGATACATCCACAACCAGCATCAGAATATGGATAATGATTCAGCAAAGGAGACGGTGAGGTAGCAGCCAGATAGGTCAGAGGGGAACCAAGAGAAAGCTGTGCCATAGAATCAGTACATCTTATGTGCTGAGCACTGTGTTAGCCACTCTGGGAGATATCATGCTGCCCACTGAGAGCTTACAGTCTAGTATTCTGCCCCCACCCATGATTGTAGTTGCTCAATCTAGCTAATTTTTAGTCTAGATTCTATTCTGGTTCTAGCTATTCCCCTACCTCTTAAAGGTCTGGTACATCTCTGAAGATGGATATAGTAATCCTGTCTGAATTGTGGTGAGTTCATATATTTCTAGTGAAATTGTAAGCTCCTAAAGGTCAAAGACTATTTTCTTTTGGACCTTGCATTTTCAGCACCTAGCAGTGATATGCACACAATAAGTGCTTAGTGTTTGCTGGATCAGATAGAATTGATGGAATGAGAAAAGAACTATCCAAATTGAAAAAAGGAAGTTTCATGGCAGACCTTGGAGAGAACTTTCTCTTTCTAAATGGTGGTTCCCATTCAAAGAAACTTGTAGCCTCTCCTCCAGAGATTGTTACATAGAGAGAAACAAGCAGATCAGGTCGTGTGATTCCTCCTCAGAGCAGGGGAAGACACTAAATGAACTCCTTCCTGATATTCCCAGATCTTTGCTCACCTCTTGTTCCAAGGTACACAGAAGATGAAGCAGAACCCAGAGCATTGGATGCCAAGCATACATAATCTCCCTGCTCTGTGGAACTCATATCCTGGATGTCCACCCTCAGGGTATTGTAGGAGGTTGATACTTGAAAGTGGGGAGGATGACGGCTTCCAGGATGGGTAGAAGCAATAAACTGGCTTCCATGATAAAGGGCCAGCTCAGACCGGGGCTCACTATCCACATGACAGTGCAGGATTCCCCAGAGACCAGTCTCTGGCTCTAGAAAAAAAGTCACAGCAGGTTTCCGTGGTGCATCTGCAAAGGAGATCCAGGCATGAGTCTTAATGTTAGAGATACTTAAGCTTAAGCTTAAGAGCTTAAGATAAGCAATATCAAATAAAGAGCTAAAGTCAGATTTGGAGTCAGAAAAAAACTCAGAAAGTCAGAAAAAGAGTTACAAATGGACTAAAAATGAGAAGGAGCCAGGGATTGACCTAGAATCACTCTAGAAAAAATTGTAGAATTCAATTTAGAGTCATAAAAAAGGCTAGAAACAGATTTAGAACGAAGAAAGATTAGGATCAGAGAAAGAGCTAGAAACAGACCTCAAATCCAAGAACAAATAATGAGAAATAAAGCCAAAGACCAATCAAGGATCAGAGAAAGAGCTAGGGAAAGTGCAAGACTCCAAGAAAGAGCTCAAAACAGACCTCAAATCCAAGAAAGAGCTAAAGAGAAAAGGCTAGAGCCTGACTTGGATTCAGAAAGAGATAGACTCAAAGGAAAGCCCCTCTTTGTAACATCAGCAGGCTTGGGGTTAAGTCTAAAACAATTTATTTGTGTGATCCACTCAGTGCACACTCAGATTGCACAAAAATATAGGGGTGATGGCTCATCTGTAACCTTAATGATCTGAAAGTCTGACAGACAGCTTATGCCTAAGAGGTCTAAATTGATCAACATCTAATATCTTTAGCATGATGAGCCCTCACAAGTTGGGGCCATACAGCTCAGTGAACAGATACTTGGATTCTAACAGCAAATTCTCTGTAAGGAAGAAGTTTGCCTAAGGAAGGGCAAACTAGCCTGGAGCAGAAACAGATCAGTCAAAGCTCCCATGCCAATTGGCCCTACCATTGGGCCCATAATTAGCCACTGTACTTCTAGGCTGAATGAAATGGAGACCCAGTCTTTAAAAAGGGCAGTGAGGAGGTATTTAACAAAAATCAGCTTACATTTATATGGAATCCAAAATAAAAATACAAAAAAGCAAATAAACAAGGTTTAAAGATAGACACAGATCATAACTGTAGATACCTGCCTATTTATATCTGTAGGTCTATGTCTACCTATACAGGTAAACATATAGATAAAAGTATCCTAAAGTAAGCAATATCAGTTCAGCAAGTAGCAATGAGATAGAAATGGACAGTCATTTCAGATTTATCATGATCCCCTTTGAGGTTTTCTTAGCAGAGATATTAGAATGGTTTGCCAGTTTCTTCTCCAGTTGATATTACAGATAAGGCAACTGAGGCAAACAGGGTTACACAGTGTAGTAAGTGTCTGAGGCTGGATTTGAACTTAGGAAGATGAGTCTTCTTGATCTATGCACTATGACACCATCTAGCTGCCCAAGACAGGGTAAAGGGAGAGGCAAGGGGAATAATTTCACCCATATACAGCTCGATGAACAGATACTTGGATTCTAACAGCAAATTCTCTGTAAATAAATCACTCACTAAGAGAGTCATGGAGCCAAACAAAATTCCAACTACTGAAATGTACATTGAGAGATTGGGGGGGCAGCAGTAACTTTTACTTGCACCAGCTCTATGCTAGTCAGAGAAACATATCTAGACTCAGGAAACAATGTACAGTTACACAAAGTTCTAGAGCGACAAAAAGATCCAGAGATACATTTAGAACCAAAAGACTAAAAGAGACATCTAGAATCTAAGAAACAGCTAGCCAGAGGAAGAGGCAAACTTAAAATGAAAGAGTTAGGAATAAGTCTAGTGTTAGAGAGAATTCTAGCGTCAGAGATCAAGAGACCTATTTAGAGCTAAAAAACAAAACAAAAACAAAGAAAGAAAACCACCTTGGAGTAAGTTCTTCAAAGACAGTGCTGGAGAAAATGACACAATCAGATTTAGAATACTCAAAACTTTAGAAATAGAATTAAAAATTGTACATGTTTAACATATGTTGTATTATTTGCCATCTAATGAAGGGATGGAGGAAAGGAGGGAGAAAATTTTGAAAGACAAGGTTTTGTAAGAGTGAATATTGAAATTTTTTGCATGTATTTTGAAAATAAAAAACTATTGTTTAAAAAAGAAAGAAAGAAAGAGACTTAGAGCCAGAGAAAGCATTATAATCAGACAGCCAGGGAAGAGAAGGAAAGAGAGAGAGAGTAAATACAGAGAGAAACACAGGGAGAGAGGAAGAGAAACAGAGAGAAACAAATAGAGATATTGGAAGGGAGAGAGAAATTAGGGAGAGAGAGAGGAAGAGGAAAGAGAGGGACAGGGAGAGAGAGAAAATACAGAGACATAGGGAGAGAGGGCAAGAGGAAGAAAGAAGAGAAAGAGAAAAGGAGAGAAACAGAGATAGAGAAATAAAGGAGAGATAGAGAGACAGACAGAAAGAGAGAGGGGGAGGGAGGGAAGAGAAGGGTGAGAGAGAGAGCTATGAAAGGAGTGAAAGAAAGGTACAGAGAAAGACATGGGGAGAGAAAGGGAAAGAGTAAGAGAAAGAAAAAAGAGAAAGGAAGAGAGATGAGAGAACTGGAGGGAAGAAGAGGAAGAAGAAAAAGAAGATGATGATGATGACAACAATAGGACAGCAGAAGGGGGAATTAAAGAGAGATTTATCCAGAACCAGAGATGTAGGTTAAGAGGTACAACGTCAGTAAAAAAAAAAAAAAAATTACATATATGTATACATATATATATATATACATGTATATATATATATATATATATATATATATATATCCCGATTGATCAATCGATCTAAAATTAAGGATATAAGCCAAAATAAAAAACAGAGCCAGACCTTGAGCCAGAGTAAAAAGCAAAGATACAAGGGTAGTAAATAAAATCCAAGGAGCCAGGAGTTTGAACCAGTTTAAGAGGTAGGGCCTTGCCCACACGTGGTTCTTAAAAGTGAAGATAGAGAAAAATTTGTACCTAAGACAAGACCTGAAGCTAGAACAAAACCTCAGTGATTCTAAGCCAGAGAGCTAACTAAGAGCAGTAGTTGTCATAGGCAAATGAACAAAAAAGGGAGATGGGATAGGTTCTTGCAAAAGATGACTTTCTGAGATATTTTAATAAAAAGACAGAATTCCTCAGCAGCAAAGACTAACTCAGGGTCCTTAACCTAGGGAACATGAATGCAGGGTGGTGGTATTTTCTTTAATGATCTGATAATTGGATTTTAATATAATTTGGTTTCTTTTGTAAAACTGTGTTTTGCTTTGTGCATTTAAAAAAAAAAGTTATTCTAAAAAGGAACCAAAGGAGTCTGTGACATGCAAAAAAGTCTAGAATCTAACTGCTCTATCTAAAGCCATAACCAAGGTAAGATAATGAGGACTTTGACCCAAGGTGCCAAAATTGAGAGAACTCTGGAAATAATTGTGTTTCTTCAGCTAGCGGGACAACCAAATTTAGCACCTAGTTAACAAGAATGAAGAACTAAAGCAGGAACAACCAGACACCACTGTTACTCCAAGTAAATTCCAACCAGCTAGATCCCACCCTGTGCTCTTCCTCAATAATAGCTTCCCCATATCTCAGGGTCTCCCATATCTCAGGGTCTCTGTCTGTCCTTTATAATGGTCTCTTCCCATCACAAATCCTTTTATCTTAAGGTATCTGCACTTCCCTGCTACCTCCACTTCCACTCATTGAATTTGCCTTAAAAAATCCATTTAAAGATGTTTCCTCCTCTTTACCCAAGAATGACTTCACTACCAACACAGGCCCCAGAGGTCAGAACTGCTAGTGTTAGGCTTATACCTGAAGCCAGAAGGAAGCTATAACAGCTGCCTCTCCTCCTCCACCAATATCTTTAAGAAAAGGATAGAAAACAGGAAGGTTTAAAACAATTATTCTAAAGACAAGAGAATTCTGAGCCCACCCTTAAAGGCTTGATGAATTTATGCACAAAATAAGGATGTGTCATAGTTCATGTTCACCCTCGCTCCAAGTCTTAGCAGAGGAAAAAGTTGGGATTGGGACCCCCAAGAAATGGGTACACCCTCGAACACTTCCAGAAGAGCATACAGACTTACATAAAACTTTGAGGCTGACGGGGGCTGAGGAGACACTCCCCAAGGCCCCTTTAGCATGACATTGGTACACCCCAGCCTGCTCACTGGCCACCTGGGAAAACCTGAGTGTAGGCTCTGGACCCTCCTGCAACCATCGGGAATTCCGGAACCACGTGTAAGTGGTGTTCTCTTCTCGGACCTGGCTGGTCAGCAGACAGGTCATGTTGAGGGAATCTCCTTCATGAATCTCCAAGCCTGGCTCCACTGTGATGCGAAGACCTGAGGAACGGTCCAATGACAGTAAGAGTTATGGCAGCAATAATGATACTGTTTCAGAGAGCCAATAGAAAATGAGCTTATATTCCAAAGCTTTTATTCGACTACAAAAAGCAAACATTTGATCCATTTATTCCATATTATTTAACACAAAACAACCATTATAGGATAATGGACAAGTTCCTACCTCAACTCCCTCAAAAATATTAGACAACAACAAGAAATCACACCAACAATAACAGCAATAATAATAATTTTATAGTGCTTTAAAATTTTCAGAGTTTACCTAGCGTATCTCATTTAAGCTTTGGAATTACTCTCCAAGACAGATAACATGGTAATTATTATTCCCATTTGACAGGGGAGAAAACTGAAATACTAAGAAGTATAATGAAGTTTAATCTTTAAGAGTCAGAAAAAGAGATTTTATGCCTTCTCCAAGTACAGAATCATCATCCTTCCCTCTCCCCAAACATATCTCACCCTGCTTTCTGAGACAGAAAATATTCTGCCTGGACATTTCATTCTGCTCATCCTCTGTTTACCTCTGTATGATTATTCTCCCAGAGAATAGTCTCTCAGACTAGAATTCCAAGAAAAGTAGGGCCCAATAGACTGAGGACAGAGACTATAACCGCATGAGACCCATATCTCTCAGAGGCTCTATCTCTTGTATCAGACCGTGGGCTGTTTCTCCCATCAGGCCAAAGTTTTTCTGTCTCTGTATGCCTATATCTGTGTGTATGTGTGTATCTCTGTCTCTGTCTCTCTGTCTTTCTGTCTCCTTCTCCCTCCCCTTCTCTTTCCTTCTCTCATCTCCCTCCACCACAGAACAGGCTTCAGTACAAATAGTTCAGGGATACTGTCACCCCATCAAACTAAAGAGATCAGGAAAGCTAGTGGCTCCACGTTCTCCTTGTACCTTGACCCAGTCCACTTGGAATGCCCAGAACCAGCAAGAAGAACTGACAGACTCCTCTGTCGTCATTCCCTAGACCTCCACCCAAACCCTTTCACTTACCTTCTCCCTGTAACTGTCCGGTGGTAGTGATGGAGCCAAGAGCATTCTGGGCAGAGCAGAGGTAGTCTCCCTCATCCTCCAAATTGACGTGCCACAGCTCCAGACGAAGGGTATTATGGGTAGTGTGGACACGGCTTCTCCCCACCAGTGACCCAAGGGGACTCTGACCAGAAGCCACCAGCTCGCCATCATGGGACAGACTCAGCTTTGCGGGAGGCTCACTGTCCACGGTACACTGCAACACAGTCAGCCGACCAGCCCGGGTATCCAAGAAAGAGGTCAGGAACGCATCTCTAGGGGCATCTGGGAACAAGGGAACCAGTCTATGGGGTCAAAGCCAGATGGCATCTGAGAATGCCTCCCCTCCCAACTTCTGTCTGCTCCCTTCCTGCTTCAGAGCTCTCAGGGTTACCACTTTCTATACTGGCATTTATAGATCCAACGAAGTGGATTATTGGGGCTACCCCACTGGAAATAGGCAGTGGAACACTCTTGCTGCCTTTGAAAGAACCGGTCACCTTGTAATTAGCTTTGAATTGATATATGTGAAACTGAATCAAATCAGACTGAAGTGAACTAACTTGAAATTTGATTCATTCATGTTGTTATATTCATCAACTTGGATATTCCCTCAAATCAGGAGCTGGGTATCTCCCTCATCAGACCTAGAACTCCCAAAAGTAAGGGCTGTGTTTCCTCCATCAGACAAAGGACTCCCTGAGGTCAGGGATTGGGTCAATCCCCCATCAGACTGAGGACTCCCTGAGACCAGGGACTGGATCATCAGACCAGGGACTTCCTAAGGAGAAGAACTGATTTTCCTCATTGGACTAAAGGATTTCTCAAACAAGGACTATGATTTCCCAGAATATAGGGATCATTTAATATCAATTTGAGTTGAGTAAAACCTGAGCAAGCTATTAAGGTTTTCTAACCCAATTTCCTCATCTATATAAAACAGACATCATAATACTTGGAGTAATTATCTCACAAGAATGTTAATGGGATCAAATTAAATAATAAATAACATTTATATAGCCTTTAGTATGTGTTAAGTACTTTATAATTATTATCTCATTCGATCCTCAATCCTGGGAGGTAAGTGTTATTATTATCACATTTTACAAATGAGGCAACTGAGGCAGTAGAGACTCAATGACTTGCCCAAGGATACACAGATAATCTGAAGGCCAATTTTACCTCCTTTCTTCTCTGGGTCTGTTATCTCAAAAATGAGGGCACTGGTTCAGATGGTCTTTAGATCTCTCAGCCTAGGAATCACCAAAAAAGTGCTGCCCCTAACTGGGCTCCCTCCCTCCCTCTCCCTTACATAGACGTCGCAGAGCAGCAGGCTGGGAACTTCGGACACTCCGGGCGTCTCGAGCAGTGCAGGAGTAGGCACCGGCATCATGGGCTCTGGTAGTGCCAGGGAGCTGGAGGACACGAGAGGGCCCCTCCTGGAGCCAACGGCCATTGTGATACCAGGTATAGACTGTGGGTGGCTTGGCAGCAGGGTCCTCACACGTCAGGCTGACAGGTATCCCCTCAGGCACCTCATTGGACGGAGCTATGGACACTCTGGTGACTGGAGGACATAGAGAAAGAGCTGAGGCTGGGACTAGCTGGGGAGGAAAGCACAGGCTTTGTGCCTGGAGTCCGGGATTGCCGAGTTCTAATATAGAGTCTTTTCTTACCATCTCCTTCTTCCCCCTTCCCAAAAAACACCTTGTATTTTGTCTATACAAACTTTGTATCTGCTTCTATTTGCACATGGTTTCTCCTCTGATAGAGTGTAAGTTCCCTGAGGTCAGGAATGATTTCGTTCTGTCTGTGTGTAATCAGTGCCTGGAGTAACCATTGCTTGTTTACTGGATTAGGCCCCTTAGCTGTCCCTGCATAAAACATGGCAGGAAAGTCTTAGACATAAGCAGAATAGGCATCTGCCCACATGGTATGATTTGAGGGACACTAACGAGGAGGTATTTCATCCCAAATCAGGGGGTTAATGACAGACAAATCAAAAGGTCTGGGTTTGAAATCTAACCCCACTCTTTACTACCTGGGTCTTTTCCCTCATTCTGAGCCTCAGTTCTCTCCTCTGCAAAATTAGGAGGCCGATCTCAATGATCTCTAATCTAAATAGGGGGCAGGGGAGAAAGGAATAGGGAACAGGGAACGGAGGTCAAGAAGGAGGGGTGGGTTGAGGGGACACTCCTCCCATCATGCTTTGGAGCCTCGCTGTCTCCTTCTCATGCTCACCTTCTAGGTGTAGCTCCAAGGAAGTGTTTGCCTGGCCCAGAGAGTTCTTAGCAAAACAGGAATAGAGGCCACTCCCAGGGGCCTTCAGCTCCTGGAGCTCAAGGCGAAGGGTATTGGGGGTAGAGGATGCCCCCATTCTGGCTTGCCCGGTGGAAGACGAGGCCAGGAGTTGACCAGCCCAACTCAAAGCCAGCGTGGCCGGAGGCTGGCTGTCCACAGTGCACAGCAACACGGCTGGCTGTCCTGCCTGGCTCTCCAGCAGAGATGTCAGACGCAGCGCCCGAGGTGGGTCTAGAGGGAAGGACAAAGGAAATCAGAGCAGGGGCGAGGCCAAACAGGGAGATCTCGGAGGAGGTGACTGGGAGAACTGAAGAGGCTTAACGGCATAGTTAACAGGAAGGATGGGGAATAATGAGATAAAGCAGCCCTAGACAGAGAATTCAACTAAGAGGCAGGAACCCCAATTTAGTGATTGACTTTGGCTAACTGGCCTCAGTTTCCTTATCTATAAAAGGAAGAATTTGGGACTCGATAGCTTCTAAGGTCCTTTCTCTGAATCCTTTATCTTTCTGAGCCTCAGTTTATCCATCTGTAAAATGAAAGAGTTGGAGTGGGGTCCTCTGAAACCCCTTTCAGATCTCAGGTTATGACCCACGAATGCTCTCCCTAGAGTTTTGGCCTAAGTTTCCCACCCTCACTGTGTCTTCTCCTCTTCTTCAGTTTTGAAACTAGCACATGGCAGCAGGAGCTTTGTCCCATAGTACTGACCACAGGAAAGAGGGATGCTTCCTCCCTACAGTGACCATCATCCCTTCGCCTCACTAGCCCACATTGTCACATGGAGCTAGTGCCCTGTCACCCTGAGTTACCCCCCGAGTCTAACCATGTGACACCTCTCTCCAAAGTCTACCTTCTCTCCCTCCAGAGTCTCTGGGAAGCAGGCTGTCCCCTTCTCTGCCGTGTGACTGTCTCTGAGGTGGCCCTGTCCTCGGCATCCTAGCCCCAAGTACCAGGACCTCTAGTTATAACTCCACCCCTCTTCCACACCAGACTGGGTATCCACCTGTCGCCCCAGATTCCCTTACTCTGACATGCACCTTGGCTAAATCCACAACCTCTACAAGTCTTGCCTTTGCCATCTGTGAAATTGGAATAATCCCTCTCGCTATCTCTGCTTTGCTAAAAAAAATCATATGGAAAGATAAGATGAGGTGGTCCAGAAAGGGCTTTGGGACGAGTCATGGTTGCTTCTCTATATGAGATATTTATATCATTTCCCTCAATTTCCAAAATGAAGATGAAACTCATTCACACCCTATTCTCAAATACTGTTCCCTGCCCTGCCCCAAAGGGGAGGCCATACGATAATTCAAAATCCCTAGCCAGGCCAGCCTGGGACTCACAGAGAACAGAGAGGCTCTTGGGGGAGGAGAGGCGTGTTCCTCCTTCATCAGTATCCACAGCACAGCGGTAAGAAGCGGCATCAGCTGCGGAAACACTGGGGAGGAAGATGGAGGAGGAGCCAGAGCCTCCACCCACCCACTGCCCATTCCGGTACCACGTGTAGTTGAGCTGGGTAACAACGGCAGTTGAGACCACACAAGTCAAGTTCACAGACTGGCCTTCCCGAACGGTCAGAGAGGGCAGCACCTGGACCACCACGGCTGTTGGGGAAAGAAGATGAATCGGATCAAACCGTGCACACACTTGGATCCAGCAGTGTCTTTACTGGGCCTGTATCCCAAAGAGATCCTAAAAAAGAGAAAAGGACTTTGTGTGCAAAAATGTTTGTAGCAGTCCTTTTTATAGTGGCAAGGAACTGGAAACTGGGTGGACGCCCATCAGCTGGAGAATGGCTGAATAAGCTATGATATATGAAGGTAATAAATAGTATTGTTCTACAAGAAATGCGCAGGATGATTTCAGAGAGGCCTGGAGAGACTTGCATGAAATAATTCTGGGTGAAATGAGCAGAATCAAGAGAACAATGGACACAACAACAAGATCATGTGATAATCAACTCTGACGAACTTGGCTCTTTTCAACAATGCAGAGATTCAAGGCAATTCCAATAGAGTCATGATGGAGAGACCCATCTGCATCCAGAGAGAGGACTGTGGGGATTGAATATGAATCACAACATAGTATTTTCATCTTTTTGTTGTTTGCTTGTGTTTTGTTTTCTTTCTCATTTTTTTTCCTTTTTTGATCTGTTTTTTTCTTGTGCAACATGATAAATGTGGAAATACGTGTAGAAGAATTGTACATATTTAATATATATTAGATTACTTGCTATCTAAAGAGGCAGTGGGGGAAAGGCAGAGAATAATTTGGAACACAATATTTTTCAAGGGTGAGAGTTGAAAACTATCTTTGCATGTATTTTTAAAATAAAAAGCTATTATTAAAAAAAAAAAAAGATGAAGCAGGTGTTACATTGAAGACAATGAAAAACACCCACCCTTCTCTTTCTGAGAGCAGAAACATGCTAGTTATTATAAACAGCTATTCCTCTTACATAAAAAAGAGACAATGGAATAAAAGAGAATTAACCTCAAAGTCAAGAAGACAGAGATTCAAGTCTCACCTCTGACTCCATTGGCTTTATGACACTCAATGAATGAGCAATTTTTAACATTCTTTTTTTATTTTGAGTTACAAATTCTCCCCCAGCCCCTGCACTGAGAAGGCAATTATGATACCAATTATCTATGTGAAGTCATACAAAACATATTTCCATATACCTTTATGTACTATATAACATGGTATAAAATATCTAATATATATAATATACATACATTCTTGTGTACATATATATATATATATACACAATATATATGTATCAAAATAAATAAAGTAAAAGAAAAATCTGCTTTAATCTACACTGAGTTCACTAATTCTCTTTCTGGAGATGGAAAGCATTTTTCATCATGAGTCCTTGGAACTGATATAGATCATTATATTGATCAGAGTCACTAAGTCTTTCATGGTTGATTGTCACACAATATTACTGTTACTATGTGCAACATTCTTCTGGTTCTGCACACTTCACTATCACTTCATCTAAGTCTTTCCAGGTTTTCCTAAAACCATCCTACTTGTCATTTCTTTTAGCACAATAGTATTACACCACAATCATATGCCATAACTTGTTTAGCCATTCCCCAATGGATGGCCTTTCCTCAATTTCCAATTTTTTGCTGCCACAGAAAGAGCTGCTATAAATATTTCTAGACATGGATCCTTTTCCTTTTTTTTATCTCTTGAGGAAATAGACTTAATAGTTTGCACAGTTTTTTTAGATCGTTGGACACATTTCCAAATTATTCTTCAGAGTAGTTGGACCATTTCACAACTCCACTAACAATACACTAGTGTCCCATTTTTTCTTCATCTCCTCCAACATGTATCATTTTCCTTCTCTGTAATATTAGCCATTATGACAGATGTGAGACAGTATATTAGAGGTCTATTAATTTGCATTTTAAATAGAGATTTAGATCATCTTTTTCTTTGATTTATTTATTTTGATTTATTCTTCTGAAAACTGCTTCTATCCTTTGACCATTTATCAATTTGGAAAGTTTTTGTAAATTTGGCTCAGCTCCATATATATTTAAGAAATGAAGCCTTTATCAGAAAAAAATTGTTTTAAATTTTTTCCCATTTTCCTAATTTGATTCTAATTTGGGCTGCACTGATTTTGTTTATGCAAAACCTTTTAAATTTCATATAATTAAAATTAAGCATGTCATTTCCCATGACCTCTGGATCTCTTATTTGGTCATAAACTTTTCCCCTTCCATAGATCTGACAGATGTGTTTTTCCAAACTCCTCTGATTTGCTTATGATATCACCCTTTACGTCTAAATCATATACCCATTTTCAGCTTTATCTTGGTATATGGTGTGAGATCTTGATCTACATCTACTGTCAAACTTCTTTCTAGTTTTCCTAGCAATTTTTGTCAAGTTCTTGTCCCCACAGCTTGAATCTTTGGGTTTATCAAATACTACATGACTATGGTCACTCTTCTTACTATGGTATTGCATACCTAATTTATTCCACTTACCCACCACTCTATTTCTTAACCCAAACCAGATAGTCTTTAATGATTACTGCTTTATAATATAAATTAAAATCTGACACAGCAGATGGTGCAGGGAATGGAACAATGGACTCATCTTCCAGAGTCCAAATTGGGCCTCAGATACTTCCTATCTGTGTGACCCTGGACAAGTCACTTAACCATGTTTGCCTCAATTTCCTCATCTGTAAGTAAATTAACTTAGAATTATTGTTTTTATTATGTTGGTTCAGCCAATCTTGAGCAATTAATGTTTTTCCAGTTGTTTAGTTCTGCTTTTATTTGTGGACAAGCTTTCTAAACTTTCAATGTTCTAATCTCCAAGTTGCTGTCATGTATCTACACTGGTAGAGGCAGTTTTCTAACTCAGAGTTCCATACAACAATGAAACCCAAGTCCGGTTTAGACATTGGAAACGTCTAAACTGCCCGCCCCTCCCCCCACAGACATACTCACTCACTTTCAGCACTGAAGGCCACAGAAGCTGACGCAGTCCCAAAGATGTTGCTGGCTTCGCAGGTGTACTCGCCTTCATCCTCAAGCTTCACATTTGGGATCTCCACCCGGAGGCCATTGAAAGCCCGAGTGACTCGAGAAGAGTCGACTCCGACGCTGCTTTGGGAGGAGGCCAGGAGCCGGTCGCCCTTCAGCAGCCTCAGCTGGGCCTGGGGATCACTGTCCACTTGGCACAGGATGAGGCCCAGCCTCTCAGCCCCCAATCCTCGCAAGGCGGTGAGGGTAGGCTGTCGTGGGGGGTCTGTGTGGGGAGAGCAGAGGAAAAGGGGAGAGGGAAGTACAAAAAGGGCCAAGGGGAACCCTCTCTATGGATCCTTCTCCCAAGTCCATCAGACCGAGGGTCTGGCTTCCCAAGGATGGGTCTAGAGCAGCTAGAGAGCAGCAGGGACAGCCCCGGCCTGATAACCAGCATCAAAGACCTTGCCTCTGGACACCTGATGGAAACAGGACTCTAAGCACCCCAACTATCTATGAGCACAAAAACTAAGAGGAGCCCTGGGGATGGAGGACTGAGAGTCTCTCCAATACCACTGTGGGCTTGAGTTCTGGGAATAATGACTCAGGATCCCTTCCTGAGCCTGGGAGTGTTGCCTACTCCTTCTTCTCCATTCCCTCCACCAGACTGACCTGGACACTCTAAAACCCAGATTTTATAACTGAAAGTGGAGGTCGCATTTAGTAGTAGTAAATCTGATTTGCCTACCTATTCTATATATATTTTACATACTTATTTTATTTATATTCCCAATTTATATCTATTTTATATACCTATAATCCTGGGATTGTGTAAAAGTTTCACAGATGAAAAGAGTCACAAGTAGAAAAAGTTTCAGAAGTCCCATTCTGAAAGAGTATCTGTCTCCCCCTTTGTGCTTCCCTACTTTTCCTCTTCCTCCTTTTTTCTCTCTTCTCTTCCAACCCTTCCCTTTTTCCAGACACCCTTAACTTCCAACTCTTCTTTCTCCCTTCCCTTACTCTCCCTCCTCCCCCTTCCCCAACCCTAGGGGCAGTACTCACAGGACACATGAAGGCTGACGGGGGAGGCCAGACTGGTGGCCCCCCCTGGGGCCCGGGCCTGACAGTGGTAGGCACCCCCCTGCTCAGCGGTGATGGAAGGAAAGTGGAGCGTGGAAACGATGAACTCTGGGAGGTGCCGACTGTCGCGGTACCAGTGATAGGTGGTCCCATCGGGAGCCCCACCTGTCACTTTGCAGCTCAAGGACACCGCCTCCCCTTCCTTGACCTCCAAGGAGGGCGATACCTGGACCCAAGCACCTGGAAGGGGGAGGAGAGGGACCAGAGGGTCAGGCTCTGTACTGTCCTCAATGAGACATTACCAGCCTCCTACACCCACTGAGCTGGTGGGGACAAGGGCGGGGTGGGGGGAGCCAAGGCAGAGAGCAGGCTGGTCAATCTGCTCGAGATCATGGTGCATCCTTGGGAGAAGTGGGGGATTTAAATCGGATCTAGGGAAGAATTTGGCAGCAGCTCCAGAAATCGGAAGTAAAAAGAAGCAAAGTCAAAAACACTCGACTGGAAATAAGAAGCGGGCTGAAGTCACAACTTAGACAAGCAGCCTCCTCTCTCTGGACCCCAATTTCCATATTTGTAAAAGGAAGAGATGGGAGGGAGTGATCCCCAGGGGGGCTTTTCTTAGTCCTCTTGCAGGTGCTGCAATTCCAAGCTGTGCAGGACCGAGGACAGCTCCTTGGGGATGCCCCAGGCTGGTGAGAGGCACCTGGGGGAGGCAGATTACAGTGGAACAGAAGGAAGGTCACCTCAAAACACCCAACTATCTCACACTCACTCACAGGCTCTCGCTCTCACTCTCTCTCCTCGTCCAGACCTTTGGGCCTGTAATGATGCCCTTTCTTTCCTCTACTATCCCAGAGTCTGAGCTTCCTTCAAAACTCAGCTTGAGGCCCACCTCCTACCTGAGAGCTTTCCTTATGTCACGCCCCCAACCACGAAAATTACTTTGCACTTACTTTATAGAAATATTTTAATTGATCTATCAGAATAGGAGAGAGAGAGAGAAAGGAGCAGGGAGAAGGAGAGACAAAAGGAGAACAGAGGACAGGAAAGAAGGGGAGGCAAGGGGGAGATGGAACAAAGGAGAGAGAGAAAAGAGAAGAGAGGAGAAGTAAGGAGGAAGAAGAGGAGGAGAGGAGAGGGAAAGAATGAGGGAGAGAGACAGAGACAAAGAGAGACAGGGAGAGATAATGGCACATAGAATCATTATGAGCCTCCTCCTTCATTTTAAGATATTGAAACTGAAGCCAGAGAAATTCAGATTCCGGCTCAAGCCGCCCAATCAGAAGCTGAAGGACCAGAGTCAGGACTCCTGGGAGGATACAGGGACTGGAAGAGAACAGACAACTTCTCTTGGCCCCTCCTTCTCTGGGATTCTATGGTAACCAGACCAGAAAGAAGAATGGAAGGCCTTCTTTTGACCCGTATTTTTAAATATACCCCATTTGTCTTTTTTATCTTTAGTCTCAATGCCCGACTTGAAAATCAGGTTAATTTTAGTCAAGTTATTTTCCAGGAAAGCTGGGATTTGTGTTTGCGGCAGCCTTGCGTAGGCTCTGACATGGTGATAATCCGCCATCTGGTGGCAACTGTGCTTGTTGCAGGGGAGAGTATATTTCTTCCCAGATCGTTGTCTGGCCTTCGTGCTCCAGGAGGACCTTGACATGGGGGAGGAGCTGCCTTGACCTGCAAGTGGATTGGATTGGAGGGAGGGAGGGCGGTGAAAGGTCACCTGCCTCACTCTTCAAGAGCCATCGGGGTCCAGTGGCCAGAGAGAGATCGGCAGGGCTGGAGATGGCCCAGCAAGAGCTCATAGAGTTCTCCCAAGAGCACTTGGGCTTAAAAAAGGCCGAGGTCTCCCTCCGCATCCGGGGCCATCTCCAGTCACCCTGGTCTCTCTCTGGCCACTGGGCTGCGCTGGAGGAGAAAGTGAGGCAGGTGACCTTCCTCAGCCCTCCCTCACTCACATCCAAGTCCCTTCCTTGCATGTCATGGCAGCACTTCCATGTCATGGTGCTCTTTGAGAACAAAGACAAACACCATGTCTTAGAAGGGGACACCCCTGAGATCTTTGAGTTCAACATCCTCATTTTCCACAAAAAGAATCAGAAACTACAAGAAGTGAAATGAATCCCAAGATCACACAAGTTTTAAAAATATACAGCTCAGTGATGACCTGGGGTCAAAGACGTGAAATCAAATACTAACTCTGATACTAGCTTTATGACCCCAGGCAAGTCGCTTAGCCTCTGACTCGGTTTCCCCATCTGTAAACTGGAGATAATGCTGCCCAATGACCTGCGTTTTAAGTCGTTCTTTCCACATATCCTCACAGTCCAGGCTTGACAGATATTACCTGGCTAGGGTTAGGTCACTGTGTGCTGTTGCTTTTAGGAGAGGTTGAAAACCTACAGATGTGCCCAGTTGTGGGCTAAAAAGTGAGAAAATAAGTCATCTTGGTTCCTGTTGAGTTTCAAAATTCCTCTAGCTGGACCATTTTCTATGAGTCCATCTGTC
Organism: Antechinus flavipes; assembly: GCF_016432865.1. Classification (NCBI taxonomy): domain Eukaryota; kingdom Metazoa; phylum Chordata; class Mammalia; order Dasyuromorphia; family Dasyuridae; genus Antechinus; species Antechinus flavipes. Next base: position 23,728,096 of record NC_067399.1, read on the forward strand.
TTTGTCATGTTTACTAGAAGAGTAAATAGAACAGTTAAATGCTTTGGAAAATCCTCAGAACTTTCCCCACCCACCAGTCAAATGACATAATACAAAACAGAAATGAGTCCTGGTGTGAACCGAGTGAAAGGTTGGAAATCGTTAGTGGTTCAGGGTTAACAGTGCAGTGCTCCAGGGATACCAAAAAAGGTTGACAGTGGAGTGCTCTAAGGAGAACAAGATCAACAGTGGAGTGCTCCAAGGAGAACAAAAAGGTCAACAGCAGAGTATTCCAGGGAGAACACATTCAATAGTGAGGTGCTCCAGGGAGAACAAGAAAGGTCGATAGTGGAGTGTTCCAAGAAGAACAAGAAGGTCAACAGTAGAGTGTTCCAGGGAGAACAAGTAGGTCAACAGTGGAGTGCTCCCAGGAGATCAAGAAGGTTAACAGTGGAGTGTTCCAGGGAAAACAGAAGGTCAACAGTGGAGTTCTCCAGGGAGAACAAGAAAGTCAACAGTGGAGTTGTTCCAGGGAGAACAGGAAGGTCAAAAGTAGAGTTCTCCAGGGAGAACAAGAAGGTCAACAGTGCAGTGTTCCAGGGAAAACAAGACAGTTAACAGTGGAGTGCTCCTGGGAGAACAAAAAGGTTAACAGTGGAGTGCTCCTGGGAGAACAAGAAGGTCAACAGTGGAGTGCTCCAGGGAAAACAAGAAGGTCAACAGTGGAGTGTTCCAGGGCAAACAAGAAGGTCAACAGTGGAGTGCTCCAGGGAGAACAAGAAAGTCAACAGTGGAGTTGTTCCAGGGAGAACAGGAAGGTCAAAAGTGGAGTGCTCCCGGGAGAACAAGAAGGTCAACAGTGAAGTGCTCCAGGGAGAACAAGAAGGTCAACAGTGCAGTGTTCCAGGGAAAACAATAAGGTTAACAGTGGAGTGCTCCTGGGAGAACAAGAAGGTCAACAGTGGAGTGCTCCAGGGAAAACAAGAAGGTCAACAGTGCAGTGTTCCAGGGAAAACAAGAAGGTCAACAGTGGAGTGTTCCAAGGAGAACAAGAAGGTCAACAGTGGAGTGCTCCTGGGAGAACAAGAAGGTCAACAGTGGAGTGCTCCAGGGAAAACAAGAAGGTCAACAGTGCAGTGTTCCAGGGAAAACAAGAAGGTCAACAGTGGAGTGTTCCAAGGAGAACAAGAAGGTCAACAGTGGAGTGCTCCTGGGAGAACAAAAAGGTCAACAGTGGAGTGCTCCAGGGAAAACAAGAAGGTCAACAGTGGAGTGCTCCTGGGAGAACAAGAAAGTCAATAGTGGAGTGTTCCAGGGAAAACAAGAAGGTCAACAGTGGAGTGCTCCCGGGAGAACAAGAAAGTCAATAGTGGAGTTGTTCCAGGGAGAACAGGAAGGTCAAAAGTGGAGTGCTCCCGGGAGAACAAGAAGGTCAACAGTGCAGTGTTCCAGGGAAAACAATAAGGTTAACAGTGGAGTGCTCCCGGGAGAACAAGAAGGTCAACAGTGGAGTGCTCCAGGGAAAACAAGAAGGTCAACAGTGCAGTGTTCCAGGGAAAACAAGAAGGTTAACAGTGGAGTGCTCCCGGAGAACAAGAAGGTCAACAGTGGAGTGCTCCAGGGAAAACAAGAAGGTCAACAGTGCAGTGTTCCAGGGAAAACAAGAAGGTCAACAGTGGAGTGTTCCAAGGAGAACAAGAAGGTCAACAGTGGAGTGCTCCTGGGAGAACAAGAAGGTCAACAGTGGAGTGCTCCAGGGAAAACAAGAAGGTCAACAGTGCAGTGTTCCAGGGAAAACAAGAAGGTCAACAGTGGAGTGTTCCAAGGAGAACAAGAAGGTCAACAGTGGAGTGCTCCTGGGAGAACAAAAAGGTCAACAGTGGAGTGCTCCAGGGAAAACAAGAAGGTCAACAGTGGAGTGCTCCTGGGAGAACAAGAAAGTCAATAGTGGAGTGTTCCAGGGAAAACAAGAAGGTCAACAGTGGAGTGCTCCCGGGAGAACAAGAAAGTCAATAGTGGAGTTGTTCCAGGGAGAACAGGAAGGTCAAAAGTGGAGTGCTCCCGGAAGAACAAGAAGGTCAACAGTGGAGTGTTCCAAGGAGAACAAGAAGGTCAACAGTGGAGTGTTCCAGGGAAAACAAGAAAGTCAACAGTGAAGTGCTCCTGGGAGAACAAAAAGGTCAACAGTGGAGTGTTCCAGGGAGAACAGGAAGGTCAAAAGTGGAGTGCTCCCGGGAGAACAAGAAGATCAACAGTGAAGTGCTCCAGGGAGAACAAGAAGGTCAACAGTGGAGTGTTCCAGAGATCCTCTTTGATCCTATTGCTTTCAGCATTTTTATTACTGATTTGGATGCTGTCAAATAGGCCCTTAGAAGGAATCCTTTCTCTTCATAATAAGCATCTTCTATAGTTGGTTGAACTGCAAATTGAGCAAACTCTCCTTCCTCCTGGACCTCTTTCTCTCATATATTAGTCCCCTACTCTAATAGATTGTTCCCTAAGCCACCTTTTTTACATACTTCTCTCACTGCCTTCCCTTACAAGTCTAGTAAAAAAAAAAAAAAAATCATTCAATCAATGAACATTTACTACACTGTGCCAGGCATGCTAAGCACTGGGCAATTTAAATACATTATTTTATTTAATTCTTATTTAATTTAATTTTACTTTATTTATTTGATTTGATTTGATTTAATTCTTTCAGAAACTCAGTGAAGTACCAATATTTCTAGCCCATTTAGTTAGAGAAACTGAGGCTCAGAGTCAAGTGATTTAGTCAGGCAGGTAGTATGTGCTAGAGGAAAATCTTTCCTGACTCCAAGTTCACTTCTTAGTTGCCTAGAAAGAAGAAAGGAACAAGGGAGAGAGGAGAGAAATACTCACTATGAACTTGAAAAAAAATGGTGGTGTTGGCTGAGCCATGAGCATTAGTGGCCCGGCATTGGTAGTTCCCAGCATCCTCTAGTCTCAGGTCCTTGATTTCCATCCTGAGGGAGTTAGGGCTAGCCTCTACCTGGAATTGCCTGCCTTCCAAAGTCTTGGAGCCAAGGCTGGATGCCACCAACTTCTCACCATGGAACAGGGTCATTGATGCAGGGGGGCTGCTATTGACAGTGCAATGGAACACGGCCCCTTGGTCCCCAATGGTGTCCAGGAAGATAGAGAGATGGGGGGAATCTGGAGGGTCTAGAGGGGTAACAGGTAGAATTAGGCTGATTCCTCAATCTACTATCATGGTTTATCCACATCACAACCTAAGAGTAGCTTCAATCACATCCCCCAACCTAAGCTCCAACCCACATGACTTCCTTGTTCTCCCTGGAGCACTCAGCCCTAGGAGCAGAGAGCTAGTCTCAGTCCCAATGCCAGAGGGCTAGCCTGAGTCCCAATTCCAGAGGGCTAGCCTCAGTCCCAATGCCAGAGCTAACCTCAGTCCCAGTGCTAGAGGACTAGCCTCAGACCCAGTGCCAAAGGTTTAACCTCAGGCCCAATGCCAGAGTTAGCCTCAGTCCCAGTACTAGAAGGCTAGCCTCAGACCCAGTGCCAAAGGGTTAACCTCAGTCCCAATGCTGGAGGTAGCCTCAGACCCAGTGCTAGAGGGCTAGCTTCAGACCCAGTACCAAAGGGCTAGCCTCAGTCCCAATGCTAGAGGGGTAGCCTCAGTCCCAGTGCCCAGAGGGCAAGACTCAGACCAAGCCCTTTCCTCCCAATTACTCTCCCTCCTCCCCAACCTTACCACAGCCAACTTTCTTCCTTCAGGACTCATCCCTCCCATGCCCTTCACTCACACAGCACTTGTAGAGCCACTGCAGGGGAGCGTCTCTCCCCTATTTGGGTGCTGACATGGCAGGAGTACAGGGCGGCATGTGTCCTAGTCACAGGCTGAAGGACCACAGTTCCTTGTGATCCCTGGGCCCACGGGGCCCCGTTCCGGTACCAAGTGAAATTTGTGGTGCTATTGTTGGACTCCCGGGTCACAACACAGGTCAGATTGACCCCTCTTCCCTCCTTCACGGTAGCTGATGGAAAGATGATGAGCCGGGTACCTGAGGGGAGAGCAAAGTCACAGATGCCAGGAGTTAAAGTCATGCAGACCATCCTCCTGCCTCCAACCCAACTGTGGCCAGTCCTCCCAGCCACAAGAGATGGCTCTTCTTCGCTCCTCTGGCCTCCATCATGACAGCTCCCAAGAAAGCTCAGGGGTAACATTGATTCTGCCGAGCCCTCCACTTCCACACGGGAATGGCCATTGCCCAACTGAGACTGGAGTCTGGGTAAGACACTGGCAATGCATTGTGGGATGTTAGAACTGAAGGGCTTTAGGGACGTGACCGGAGTGATCTAATTTAACAGCCCATTTTACACATGGGAAAACTGAGGGACACCCTGAGCATGCTGAAACCCATTCTGCACAAGGCCCTTTTTTCCCTTTTTTCCCCTGCATCCACCATAGTTCAATCCAAAGCTGTAACATCAAAGGCTTCCTTCTCCCATTTGACCTACGCTCTGGCTATGTCCACTCGAGCAACATCCTCTCCACTAAGAGCGTCCTCCCTCCCCCTAGACTCTTCCTAAGGAGCTGTCCTTGGTCCTCCAGTTCCTTCCTCCATCTCTTCCCCCAAACCTCCATCTCTCCAACTTCCCAGAAGCCGCCACTCACTCTGGGTCTCAAACGCCGTGGAGACTGTGGAATTGCCCAGCATGTTGGTGGCTTCGCACGTGTACTCCCCCTCGTCCTCCAGCACCACGTCGCGGATCTCCACGCGGAGGGAATTGGGCCCGGAGGTTGCCCGGACCCGGGGACGCCTCGGCCCCCCTCGGCCCTCGTCCCGAGAGGCGGCCACAAGCTGGTCTCCTCGGAGCAGCCTCAGGTCGGCCACCGGGTCACTGTCCACCGTGCACGAGAGGAGGCCCAGCCTCCCGGCCTCCGGGGCCACCAAGGCAGTGAGCGAAGGCTGTCGCGGGGGGTCTGTGCGCAGGGAGAAGGCGGTGGGGGAGTGAGGGGCCGTGGGTGGGCAACGACGGCTATTTCTCTGCCAAACTCCACTGACACACAGACCGTGTAATCTGTTATCGGGTGACGTTCATCTCCCTGCTACCCACCCTACCTCCCGCCCCCCGAATTTTCCCTGACTTGCAATGCTGACCCACCTCCAGCCTCCTGCCTCCCCTGGCTCCTTCTAGACTCAGTTGAAGCCCCTCTGAAGCACCCTCAATGCTAAGGCCTTCCCTCGGGGCTTGCCTCCCACTTCCCTGGTCTGTCAGTCCTGTATGCACAACCTTATGTGCCGCTGTCCTCCCTTAACCTTTGCCTTTCTTTCCCCAAAGTGGATAATGTTCCTGACCCACAATAGCCGTAATCGGTGCTCACTGATTGAAACGAGTTCCACGAGTCCGGGAGCTCCTGGGGAACAGGAAATCCTCCCTCGCCCACCCTACGGACCCCCGCCAGGGGGTCCCCAGCACGCAGCCTTCCCTCCCCAGCCCAAAACCTCGGGGCTCACTCACAGATAACAGTAAGGGTGGCGGGAGGCGAGGTCCGGCTGCTGCCCAGGCTGTCCTGGGCCTGGCAGTGATAGGAGCCCGAGTTGGCGCTGAGCACCCTGGGAAAGGTGAGGAGGCCAAGGGGCCCCTCCTTCAGCCTCTCGCCATTCCGGTACCAGGTATAGAGGGCATTGGGCCGGTCCCCGCGGGTGGTCACACAGCTCAGCGTCACTTCCTGGCCCTCCACCACCTGGGACGCTGGATGGATTTCAACCCAGGCTGCTACAGAGAAGGAAGGGGGAAGGGTCAGGTCTGCCTCAGTTAGTCCAGCCCCAGGCCCTGAGACTCTCCCAGGCCGAGAATATGCTTCCCCCCTTCACGCTCACAGCTTCGGGACACCTTACCCTTAACTGCCCCCGCCCACTCCAAGAAGTCTTCTGGGATTTCTCTCCCCATCTTTTTTTTCTCCCCCAAATTGAATGAAATTCCCTTTCTCTCAGAGCTGTTTGTGACGTTCCAGGGCCTACGTATTACTTGTTTGTGGCTCAGCCTTAGTGCTTAACCCGAGTTCCCTCAGGAGATACAAGAAGTCCTCTGGGACCCTCCGAGGCCAGTCCAGGGGTCCCCGTGGCCGCCCCCCTCCCCCTCAGCCGCCCTTACTGTCAGCCCTGAACTTGTGGCTGAAGGAGGCCTTCCCGAGGACGTTGACGGCCTCACACGTGTAGTCCCCGCCATCGTCGGCCTCCAGGCCCCGAATGCTCAGACGCAGGGAGTTGTGGCCGCTGGTGACGCTGAAGCGCTGATCGGGAGTGTCCTGGGAGGTCGAGGAGACCAGCGGCCGGCCGCCGTGCCACAGGGTCAGGTTGGCTTGGGGCTCGCTGTCCACGGAGCAGTGGATGATGGCTCTCTGGGCCCTCTGGGTTTCCAGGAAGGAGGTGAGCACAGGGACCCTCGGGGGATCTGCAGAGAACAGAGAGGAGCTGAGGGAGGGCCCCTGGGCTGGTGGGGGGCCCAGAGGAAGGTCCGGCATCAGGGGAAGGGTGCTGGCTAATGTTCCACCTCCTTCAGGAAGCTTTCCAGGATTTCTCCAGTGAGAATTATGGCTTCTCTGCCTTGGAAGCCCCATGACTCCTGCCTCCTCTTGGGCCCCCAGGAAGCCCTTTCATTTATGAACAATCACAGGATTTCACCACTGGAAGGCACCCTGGTATGATGGGGTAGCATGGGGAAGGTGAGGGGGGTCCTAGGGAGAGAAGTTGTTTGGAAAGTCCAGTAGACCCAGGACTCGGGGGAGAGGAGCTAGTGATCTGTGATCATTGATTTGGAGGTAGAAGGAGCTTCCATAGAGCCCCCTCCTCTCATTTAACAGATGAGGAAACTAATCCCCAGACAGAGGTAACTTTCCCAAGACTCCTCCCTGTGGAAGAGACAGGATGGAACTTGACTTTCTTGACAGCAAGCCCAAGGCTTTCTCCACAACACGGAGCTGCAGCCCCTCACAGCTGCCGCAGAAACGGGACCGGGCACATCCCCGGCCTCAGCCGCCCAGCCCCCTCCCAGCCCCGAACCCCTGCCCAGGAGGAGGCAACTCACAGGTGACCACCAGGTTAGTGGGTGGGGAAGACTTGACCCCCATGGGATTCTTCACCGTGCAGAAGTAGAAGCCGGAGTCGGCGCTGCTGACTCGGGCGTACGCCAGGGTCCGGACGGCCACGTCCTCGATCCACACGTTGTTCTTGAACCAGCTGTAGGAGGCGTTCTGGCTGTCCCCCCCAGGCAGGGTGCAGGTGAGAGACACCGCCTGCCCTTCCTGGATGGTTCCTGGAGGGTGCACTTGGATCAGGGGATCTAAGGGACAGACAGAATGAGCAAGGGAAGGGCCGAGGCAGGATCGCCCCCGGGACGTGGGGCTGTGTCCCTCCTCCCACTGAAATTGTGGGACAAGACCTCTGTCCCGGGCCATCTAGCTGGCCGGGTAACTACTCATGGATCCTACTCCGCCAATGACCCTGCTCAGTGCCGGGGGTACCAAGAGGCAAAGGAAACAGCCCCTGCCTTCAGGGAGTCTTTCTAGTGAGTAGCAAAAACAGGATTTTAATCCAGATCTAACCTGAGTTCAGATCTCATCTAAGCCAGTCTTGAGCCCACTACATTTGACCCAGGCTTAAACAAAAAACCAATATTTGTTAAATTGAATTAAAATCCACCCATAGCCCCACCACATAATCTGGACCCCTTGATGGAAACCTCCCCCATAAGTCTCTCCCACTTCCCTAGCAGCTGACACTCTTAGCTGGCTGGAGTCCTCCCTACCTCCCAGCTTGCCAAGGGGAGGTAACAGAAAAGTGCTAAAATCCCCAGATGCTTAACAGGGCGGACTCCATCCATTTCCCAGCCCCAGGGGTTAGCAGGTCCTCCCTGAGAAAGAGTTTCCTATGGGGACCACACTTCAGAATATTAAAAGCCCTGATTGGAGGAACTCACCAAAGATAGGGACAGCGATGGGGTCGGCTTTTCCAGCGCCCAAGGGATTCTCCGCCTCGCAGGAGTAGCGCCCGTGGTCCTCCCATGTGGCCTTGCTCACCTGGAGCACTTCTTGATCGGCATTATAGAGGGCGCCATCTTTAAACCACCTGAAGATGGTGGGCTTAGGGTAGCTGTTATTGACTTGACAGGTGAGGGTAAAGGAATCCCCTAGGTGGATGTTCTGCGTGGAGGGCTTTAGAGAGACCTTCACTCCTTTGGGGGCAACTAGAGAGAGAGAGAAGAGGATCGCTAAGGAGCAAGGTCCATTAGAGGATATGGAATGGAGAATTAAATCACCTTATGATGAAGTCTAGAACAACTGGCTACTCACAGTGAGGCTGAGGACAGCTCCTAGACCAGCTCAGCAGGCTGGGAAAGGGTTAGGGCGAGTCCCAAGGAAGTGGGCGGGAAAGCAATTAGATTGAGCAATAACTGGCCACACTTGGGAGTCAGGGAGAAAGCTACCCAACTATACCTTAATTCAGGGGTCCTCAATCTACAACCTGGGCCAGATGCGGCAACTGAGGACGATTATCCCCCTCCCCCAGGGCTAGGAAGTTTCTTTATTTAAAGGCCCACAAAACAATAGTTTTTACTATAGTCCGGCCCTCCAACAGTCTGAGGGACAGTGAACTGGCCCCCTATTTAAAAAGTTTGAAGACCCCCTTAGGTGTTTAATGGCTCTTTAAATCTTGCTTCAAATTGTAAGTCCCTGATTAAATGTAATAATAAGTAAATCTAGTAAATGTTATGCTAAGATTTTTTTTAAACCTTTCCAATCTAGTAAAAGAAGAGCTGAAAATAAAATTGTGCAGAACACCCCTCCCCTACCCCAGCCTGCAGCCCCCAAATTAAAGGCAAAATGGCTAAGAGGAAATACTAGTATCAGGAAGGCCAATTTTATACCTTACTGCAACTGAAAACATATAGTTTCATAAGTAGACAGAAGTCTCCCTGAGGAAAGAGATCTGATCTTCTCCCTCTTCCATCAAAAAAAAAGGCATCATTGATTTATTAATTGATTTGTTTGTCTTTTAAAAATCAGCTTAAATTATTTATCTCCATTTGGCTTACTTTACTTTTGCCCATAGAATATACCTCTTTTTTTAGTTAGTTTTCAGTTGATAGTTTGTTTAATTTAATTTAATTTTTAATTAAGTATTTTTAAAATTAAAATTCAGCAGCAATAGGGATAGTTACTTTTTTTTACTGTTTTTTTATTTTACATCACCTGCCCCACCCTAGGAAAGATGTAAATCGCCAACCTTGAAAGACCTAGGGGTTGGGTTGCCAGTCTACGTTAGTCTGAGAGATAATAGAATCTCTTTTCCAGTAAGAGGATAGCAATCCCAAGAAATTTAACTAGGAGACATAGGAACAAGTTAAGGCATAAGGACTAAGGAAGCCCAAAGTAGAGCCTCCGGGACAGTCTGCTGTCACTTACACTGCACCTGGAGGCGGATCTCCCTCTGGCTCTGCTTCCCTGCCCCAGAGAACTGGCAACTGAGCGGCCGGCCATGGTCGTGCCAGGATAAGGCAAGGCTGAGGCTTTGTTGGTAGATGACCCCAGTGGGTTTCAGTACTTGGAGCTCACTAGTGTTGGAGCGCACAGGATCCTGACCATGCCAAGAAAGGGAGCTCTTGTCTTCAGGACACACGTAGGGAGTAGAACAATTGAAGGTGACTTGGGTGTCTTCCCGAAGATGAGCAGGGGAGGTAATGGTGGGGCTGCCGGGTTCATCTGGGGTGGAAATGGAACACAGAGACACAAGCTCATCCTGGCCCCTTCACCTATCCCCAAAAGGAGTCCCCAGTCAGAAGGTAGAAAAGACAAGGTAGATATAATAGGAAAAATAGGCCTTCTTCCTATATCTTTAGTTCCTGAATAGTTCTAGATCTCTAGGTCTTTTTCTGAAACTTCATCTTTCTCTCTGTCTCTGTCTGTCTGTCTGTCTGTCTCTCTCTCTCTCTGTCTCTCTCTCTCTCTTTTTCTTTCTCTCTCCCTCCCTCTCTTTCCCCCCGTGTGTTTTTGTATCTCTGTCTCTGTCCATCTGTCTCTGTTCCTGTCTCCGTCTGTCTCTGCATGTTTCTTTGTCTCTCTGTCTGTCTCTGTCTCTCTCTCTCTCTGTCTCTTTGTCTCTCTTTCTGTCTCTCTCTCTCTCTCTCTCTCTCTCTCTCTCTCTCTCTTCTCTGAACTGAATTCTGACCTACTAGAAGGAAGGAGAATAAAAAATGGAAATGGAGGTAAGAATAAGAATGGAATGAGACTAAGAGATGACTCATGGACATTTATTGTCACAGTTTAAGAAGGATGTTGACAAGTTGGAACTTGTGCATAGAAGGGAGAAAAGCATGGGGAAGGAACTAGAGATAATGTCATTTTAGGAGCCATTGAAGGAACGGAGATCATTATACTGGAGAAGACTTAGGGGAGACATGATGATCATCATGTGCAAATGGGACTAGGTATGCTCTGCTGTCACCCAAAAGACAGAATTAAAAGAACTAGAAGATGTTTTAGAAAGGAAAATTTAATTAGATATAAGAATAAGCCACCTAATAATGGGAGGAGGTAAAAGAGGAGGAGGAAGGAAGGAGGAGAAGAAGAAGCCAAAATTTACATAGGAATTTAAGGATTTCAAAGTGTTTCACTTATGTTATTTCATTTGATCCTCACAACAATCCTGGGGGAAAAGTGCTATTATTATCCCCATTTTACAGATAGGAAAATGGAGACCATGGTTACATAACTAGTAAATGTGGATTTTTCCTCATTAGAGCTCATCACAAAAAGGCCTGGGTGACCTCTTTGTCACAAATACTTAAGAGAGCATCTCCATTCCTGTAGGAGTCTTTAATGTCCCTTCTAACTTGAACATTTTATGATTTTGAAAATGTGACAGTGGATGTAGAGATGAAGGAACAATGAAAGGAGGAATCCAAAGGAATGTGTGGAGTTTGGGGAATCAACAAAAGCCAGGACCTCCTAAAACTAATGAGTTTTGAACTCAATTTTCCTGCCTCCAGACTCAATGCTTTATCCACTGAACCATCCAACTGCCTCTTAGCTTTAAAGGTCTTTAAAAAGTGACTAGATGACTCATCGGGGAAGCTAGAGATAGTGAAAAATGAATCCTTGATCAGAAGAGGATTGGATTAGATGATCTCTTCTAAATCTGAATTCCTGTGGCTCTAGTCGGGGGAATAGGGTTGATAAGGGGATCAGAGAGGGAGGTGAAGAATAAGAAGGAAGGATAGAGGATGGTGATAGAGGATGGTTCCATCTTTCCGAGTCTCACCAGTAACTTTAATCGTGGTGCTCCTCTTGGCAGACCATTTGTCTCCCCCGATGATCTCAAATCGGAAGGTATAGTCCCCATTGTCCTTGGGACTGAGCTCCCGCATCAGTAGATTACAGGTCTTCTGCTCAGTGTTGCCCCGAAACACAGCCCGGCCTTGGTACCTTGACCCCACCTGTGCTGGGTCTGCAGAATGGCTTACCACCGTCTTTCTTTCAGGATCTGCAAAGTCTCGATACCAGATGGCAATAATGCCTTGATTTGTGTTCACATTATTAGGAAAGGTAAAAGTGCAGGGGATTTCCACACAGGAGCCACTGACACCCTGAACAGTTTCAGGGTTATTCACCTTCCAGGAACCCAGGCCTGAGGGGAGAAAAAAGAAAAAAGAGAAGGGGCAGAGGGGAGAAAAGTCTTAGACTTCCTGAACATCCTCTGCGCTAACCATCTCTCAGGAGCCCAGACCCAGTAGTGAAGAGGGAAGAGGGAGAATCAATCAGTCTGATCCTTCCTCCCCCATCAAGCATGAATTCACCCAAGGCCAAATTCGCCATAGGCTGTCCTGAGGGAAAATGCTGGGGGGATTCAGGACACCTGCCTCCCTTCTTTACATTAGATTGAGAAATCAAGCTCTCTTACTCCTCAAGTGCTAAATAATCAAAAAATATGAACAGTTTTCAGATAAAGGAATCTAGCCACTTATAGCCTTACAGGGGAAAAACATCCATTATTGATTGGAAAAATGTAAATTAAAATAATTCTGAGGTTCTACCACATACTAGTAGACTGGCTAATAGGTCAGAAAAGGGAAACGAGAAATATTGGAGGGAATGTGGGGAAAAGGAGACATTAATGCATTGATCATGGAATTGTGAATTGAGTCCACCATTCTGTAGAGCAATTTGGAACTATCCCCAAAGGACTATAAAATAATGCCTATCCTATGGCCTAAAAATACCCAAAGGGAATAAAAACCTATATGTACAAAGATATTTTTAACAGCTCTTGTTTCAGGGCAAAAAAATGGAAATTGAGGGGATGCCCTTCAACTGGGGAACGGCTGAATAAATTGTGGCATGTGATTACGATGGATACTATTGTGCTATAAGAAATGATGAGCAGGATGCTCTCAGAAAAACCTGGGAAGACTTACAGGAGCTGATGCAAAGTGAAATGTGCTGTGTACAAAGTAATGGCAATCACAAGATGATCAGCTATGAATGACTCCACTATTCTCAGCAATACAATGATCCAAGACTCCTCTGAAAGACTTATGATGAAAAATGCTATCCAGGGGCAGCTGGGTGGTGCAGTGGATAGAGCACCAGCCCTGAAGTCAGGAGGACCTGAGTTCAAATATGACCTCAAACACTTAATACTTCCTAGCTGTGTAACCCTGGGTAATATGACCCAATTGCCTCACCAAAAACTAAAAAAAAGAAGAAAAAAAAAAAAAAAAAAGGAAAACGCTATCCAAAGCCAGAGAAAGAACTGGTTGTTTGAATACAGATTAAAGAATACTTTTTTAGAACTTTATTTTCCTTGAAGTTTTTTTTTTTTTTTTTGGGGGGGGGGAGAGTAGAAATCTTTGTTTTCTTTCACAACATGATTTTTATGTTGTGCATAACTGCCTTCTCAATGTGGGAAGAGGAGAAGGAAGTAAGAAGAGAATTTGGAACTCGAAATTTTAAAAGCAAATGTTAAAAATCATTTTACATGTAACTGAGGAAAATAAAATATTAAATAATAAAAAAATTTATATATATAAAAAATTTTATAAATAAATAATAAATAAAATAATAAAAATAAAATGAGAATGATAACACAAAAAAATCAAGAAGAAAAAAAGCTCTTATTTTCAAGAAATTGGGAGATTTTTTTTCCCCAACAGGGAGCTATATGGAAAAACAAATGTATAATTCATAGTAATCCCCCTCTCCAGGCACATGCTTCTTAGTGTTCCATTCAAATATCAGCTCCATGAGGGCAAGAAATTATTAGAACCAAATGAGACCATGGATTTGAAAGCACTTAGTAATGCCTGAGACCCAAACAGGTGCGGGAGAGATTGGGGATGGGGAGACTTGGACTTTCTTCAAAAATGGGGGTACCATGAGGAAGTCAGAAGATAGAATAGAAACCCTCTCGAGGTTAAGCATACCTTGATGGAAGGTAGACCCAAGGAGAAGCAGCCAGGTCAAAAACAACATGGCCAAGTCCAGCAGTGTTCCTGGGGGAGAGAAAGAAGAGAGTTGGAAGGGAAGACCATTTAGGAAAGGGGTTGATAACTCTTGCCTTGAGGATGATGTGGAGGAAAGTGATTTGTAATCCTGAAAAACCTTTGGAAAGGTGGGTTGTTAATATGAAGGTCATCACCCCTAGCACCTGAAGCACCATCATCTGAAGGCAGGCTGGTGAAGTGAGTGGAAGGCCTGGAAGACCTTGCCCCAGAGTCAGGGAAGATCAAGTTCCCAGCTCACGAATACTTTGCCCTGGAATATCCTCAGATCCCCACTGACCCCTCCTCCCATTCTCCTTTGGCCCAATACCTCTTTCTCAAAGGTCCTTTCTTAGTCACTCACTTTCCTGGGCAGAAGAGAACTGGTGAGATAGGGACTGGGGCCAGGAAATGAAATCATTATCACAAAACCCTGGAGAGAAGTCATCTTGGCCCTATACAAAATCCCATACCAAATCCTTGTGAAAGAAATCCCCTTAGAAGCTCCCAAAATTCCAGAGTTACTCCTTAAAGGTGGGGCCATTGTTTCCAGAAGATCTCTTTTCAAGGACAAGAAGAAGCTGGAAGGGCTTCCCCCTTAGATCCCTTCCCATTCATTCATCCCATGGTATCTCACACAAAATGTTATTGTTTTGGATCTTCTCAGTCACATCTGACTCTTCATGATGCCGACTGAAGTTTTCTTGAGGTGTGCCAGTTCCTTCTCAGCTTATTGCACAGATGAGGAAACTGAGGCAATCAGGTTAAGTGACTTGCCCAATGTCACTGATAATTGTCTATCTGAGGCAAGATTTGAACTCAGGAAGATCAGTCCTCCTGATTCCAGTTCCTGCTCTCTATCCAGGTAACTGCCGTGGTGTAAAATAGATGCCCAATAAACCATAGAATTTGACAACTGAAAAGGACTTCAGGGAAATCCAACTAATGCACTAAAGCAATCCCACTATGACATGATTGATTGATCGCCACAAATTTACCCCTGCAAAACCTTCTGTTCCAAACTTTCTCCTCCTTCTGCTCATCCCTTCCCCTAGATGATAAGTAATCCAATATTATGTTAAATATATCTGTTAAATCCAATATATGTATACATATTTGTACAATTATCTCGCTACACAAAATAAAATCAGATCAAAAAGGAAAAAAGAAGAAAAAAAAAAGTAAACAAACAACAACACAAAGAGTGAAAATACTATGTTGGGATCCACACTCAGTTCCCACAGTCTCTCTCTGGGTGCAGATGGCTCTCTCCATTACAAATCTATTGGTATTGGCCTGAATCACCTCGCTGTTGAAAAGAGCCCCCGTCCATCAGGATTGATCTTCACATAATCTTGTTGTTGCTCATACAATGTTCTCTTGATTCTATTCATTTCACTCAGCATAAGTCTCTCTAGGCCTTTCTGAAATTAGCCTGCTGATCATAAAATCCCATCTTCTATAGGAATTCTTTCCCAACTCTTCTGAATTCCAGAGCTTTCCCTGCATTAGCCATTTCTCTTAATTTATGGCTCATTTGTACATAATTGTTTGCTCATCATCTTTGGAATTGTCTCTTAGCTCTTTTTGTGAACCCGGCCCTTTGTGTAGAATCTGGCAGATAGGAAGCAAGTAATAAATGTTTATTGATTGACTGACTGACTGGATTTAACAGTAAGATCTTTCAGAAAACAGAGAGTAGCAACCAAGTGAAAGAGCTGAATTTACTTTGAAATCTACAGTTGGAAACAGGAAATGGGAAAAGGTAGAACCTTATATAGCAGCTGAAGAGCTAGAAATTACCTTGGGGCCTTCCTCCCTCATTTCATTTAGTAATTTACTCAGAATCACAGATATCAGAGGTGGGATTTCAACTCAAGTCTTCCTGACTCTAGGCTCTGCACTCTACCCACTATTCCGTGCTGATCCCATTATCTCATCTGCTCCTTAATTAGCAAGGGAAATTCATTTGGGTGGTGAGATCCATTACTATCCATTTGATAGAAGAGGAAACTGAGATTCAGAGAGGTTCCCAGATCATGCAGTATCCTAGGGCAGGGAAGAAGGATGATGAAAGCCTTATTAAGAAAGTAAAAGGAAGTGGAGAAAGCAGAGGAAGAAGGAACCAGCAGGATGTGAGGCACACTGGGCACACTTCACAGTTTTGCCTGGTACCAAGTACTGACTCAGCAAAGGGATGAGAGGATGGAAATAAAGATAGAAACCTGACAAACTGACAGAAAACTGACAAATGGCTTCCCCATTTGTCTCCTGGAAACAAAACCAAAATTATCCACTTCTTGCGGTTCTCTAAGAGCAAGGAAGACTCCCTGGGTGGGATCCCAGGAAGAAAACATGACCTTAGCTACGGAATCACAAGAAGCGATTTTGAAACTTGGCTCTTCTTTGTTGGTGTTCAGTCACTTCAGTCGTGTCTGACTCTTCTTGACCCCATTTGGGGTTTTCTTGGCAGAAATACCGGAGGGATTGGCCGTTTCCTTCTCCAGCTCATTTAATAGATGAAAAGCAGGGTGAAGTGCCCTGCCCAGGCCCTCATAGTTAGAAAGTGTCTGAGGCCAGATTTGAACTCAGGAAGCTGTCTTCCTGGAACTCTGCGCACTATGGTTAGCTGCCCCTTGGCTCTGCTACTAACCATCAATCCTTAGCTCAGATTATGCTAGATCTGGAGCTGAGCTGAGGAGAACTACAGTCTGGATCATCTTGTCCAATTATCTATTTCATAGATGAGAAAGTCGAGACCCAAGGAGTGTAACTGACTAGTAAGGATCAGAGAATGGATTTGAACCAAAGTTCTCAGGTTTGGGATCCAATGAACTATTCAATGTGCCACAATAATATTTAAACTAACAAATATTTCTGAAATGCCCACCGTGCTAGGTGCTGAACATCCAGAGACAAAACAAAATAAAACCAACAACAACAACAACAAGAAAATCTGCCTTCAAGGACCTTACATTTTAATGAAATAATGCCAAATGTAATCAGCAAGAAATTATTGGTCATTTGAGGTGAAAGAGAATAATAACAATTCTACTTCCTACGTGGTGCTGTGGAGAGAGCTTGGAGTCAGGTAGAACTGCATAAGGTGTCCTAGTTTTGAATCCTGCCTCTCTCACCTGTGTGAGGGACCTCTGTAACCCTGAGGTAAGATTAGAGAAGACTGGAGGTTCCTTCTAATTCTAGATTTATGATGTGTGATTCCTATGTTCATTACTTAGCTAACTAAATGCTTTCCATAAAACAAGCTCTCTTGATGGTCGCTGCCATAATTGGTATTTCCCTCTCCATAATGGAAAAACCAGTGAAGGTCCCCGAGAAGATACAATGGTTCGTAGCTCTTCTCTCCCAGCGTCGAGGTTGGAGGCCATTGGGACTCAATATCAAACATGGTCTTCTTATCAAAGGCTTTTCTTTGCCTCAAGGGAGAGTTCAGTGGGGATGAAGGAAAGAGTGATCTAGAAATAAATTCTACAATGAGGTGGCAAAGCCCAAGCGAGAGAGAGTGGTTTTGGCCAAAGTCATATGAGCGGGAGGGGAGGGATAAATATTCTGTGAATGTCAACGGAAGGAAGTGTTCAGTTTCGTTTCTGCTCTTGCCAAGATTTCTCTGAGTCTGGTTTCAGTTTTCTCTTCGTGTTCAACACAAGTTCCCTCTCAGGCTGAGACCCAAGGAAAGTGAAGAGGGAAGGGAGGTGGGGAAAGAAACAAGGGAGACAGTTAGTGGAAAGCTCCGGAGACCAAATCCCTCTTTGATCAAAAAGATGGAGATAGACAATCAAGGATGGATGTTCTGAGCTGGCAAGGATGCTCTCAAAAGTGTGAACCATTAAGATGACAGGAAAAGAGAATGACAAATGTTAGAGGGGATGAAACTGGGACACTAATACATTATTGGTGGCATTATAAACTGATCCAACCATTCTGGAGAGCAATTTGGAACAAAGCTCCAAGGGCTGTTGGAGTTCTCCCTCCTCAGAAGTCCTAACCCAGAGGCTGTCAAAGCAGAGTGTCTCTGCTTCATCTGGATCCCAAAGAGTTCCTAAAAAGGGGAAAGAGCCCATCTGTGTATAAAATGTTTGTAGCAGCTCTTTTTGTGGTGATAAGGAACTGGAAATTGAGTGAACACTCAGCAGTTGGGGAAGACTGAATATTATGGAATATTATGGTTCTATCAGAAATGACTAGCAGGATAATTTCAGAAAGATCTGGAGAGACTTACACAAATTGATGCTGGGTGAAGTGAGCAGAAGCAAGAGAACATTGGTCACAAGAACAGTATTATGTGATGATCAACTGTGATAGACTTGGCTCTTTTCAACAGTGTGACTCGAGGCATTCTTATAGACTTGTGTTGGAGAAAACCACCTGCATCCAGAGAGAGAACTATGGAGATTGAATATGGATCACGACATAGTATTTTCACCTTTGTTGTTGTTGTTGTTTGCTTATTTGTTTTTCTTTCTAATTTTTTCCCTTTTGATCTGATTTTTCTCGTGCAGTATGATTAACATGGAAATAGATATAAAAGAGTTACACATGTAACATATTGTCTAGGAAGGGAGAAGGGAGAGAGGGAGAAAATTTTGGAACACTAGGTTTTGCAAGGGTGGATGTTGAAAACTATCTTTGCAAATATTTTGAAAATAAAAAGCTATTATTATTTTTTTAAGTAAATCATCGTGTTCTGAAAAAAGCCAACTGTCAGACAACAGTCACCCACCAAGAGAGTCAGATCAAAGACACAGTGCTAGAAGGGACTCCAAGAGTCAGCTGGTCATCCCTATTATACAAAAACGGAAAATGAACTGAGGAAGAGAAAGTGATTTGGCCAAAGTTACCCAAGATTTCCTCATTGTAAGGAACTTCCAGTGTGGAAACTTCCCTTCCTCAATTTAGAAAAATTACTTATATGTAATTTCTAATCTTTGACATTTGAGGGGCAAATTTTAAAGTTTGGTTCTCAGATTCCAGAGTTAATGCTCTTTAGGTTATACCAAGAGTAATGAAGAAAGGACCAGCTTCAGAATCAGACTCCAAGGGCAGGATTTGTTACATATTACCTATGTAACTTTGGACAGTTCCCTTCATTTTTACATGTTCAGCCAGTCCAGTTACATCTGACTCTTCATAAACCCATTTGAGGTTTTCTTGGCAGAGATACTGGAGTGGTTTTTCCTTTCCTTTTCTAGTTTGACAGATGAGGAAACCGAGGCAAACAAAGTTAAGTGACCTGTCCAGGGTCACACAGCTGCTAAGTGTCTGAGATCAGATGTGAACTTATGAATCCTAAAATGAAAACTCCCAGTAATGTTATAGACAAATTCCAGAGCTCCCAGATCAAGGATAAAACATTGCAAACGGGCAATATTACAAACAATTCAAATATCATGGAATCACAATCAGGATAACAAATTTGAACTCATGAAGATGAGTCCTCCTGATTTCAGGCTCAGCATTTGATCTACTGCACCACCTAAATTTTCAATGCCCCTAGTCAAATGTCAAAGAGTAGAAAGTACAGATAAGTAATTTTTCTGAATTGAGGAAGGGGAGTTTCCACACTGGGAGTTCCTTACAATGAAGAAATCCCAAGTCTGGGTCTGAGAGAGACAAATAGAAATAGAGACAGAGAAAGAAAGAGAAACAAAAAAACAGAGAGACAAAGAGACAGAGAACAGAGAATATTTGCAAATAATTTATCATTTGCTTTGAACTATATTATATTAAATTCATGGAGCAGATTTAATTTTCTAACTATATTTTGTTTACAAGGATTAAATATTCATTCCCTATACCCAGTTCATCAAAGAGGAAGAGGAAGTGGAATATTGGGAGGAGAAATGTAAGCACTGATTAGATAGAAGCCACCTAATGAGTAAGATAAACATGGAAATGAAGAGTTTGAAGGTAACTGACATTAAATCAGCTCTAGCTAACTGACATCCAAGTAAATGCCTTGATTCTCTTCTTTATTTGCTTGTGTAGACACTGTCATGCAATGAAATCAACCAGCGGGGGGTCTCCCAGTTCCCATCCCAGACTTGTCATCTCAGAGCTCAACATTGGATGGGAACTCAACATCCATGTCACTCAAACCATTCCCACCAACCCCACCCTCATCCCTGACAACATACCACACAAAATCCATCTAGCCTCTGGGTTAGGATTTCTGAGGAAAGAGAACTCCAACAGCATCTCCTCCTCAAAATCAGACACCATTTTGCTAATCCCACCTCTGTATTCCAACTTCTGCCTCTGGGATAAAGAAGACATCTAATCCTTCCTCCATAATTTAAACTTTCAAAAGTTTGGCCCAGCTATTCCATCTCCCCTCAAGCTCCTTCTAACTGCTTCCCTTCTTTCTCAGGTCCTTCAACCAATCCTCACATGACAGGAATAGGTTCCCCTGCTTTGGACACTCTTTAGTTTATCAATATACTTCCTGAACTGTAGGGCTCGGAATAATAATTCATGTTCATATACTATAAAGATTATATTTCTATTATATAATTATAATAGTATATTATATATAGTACACTATCACAATAGTATATATTATGTAATATATTATAGCAATATTATGTTATATGATTATATATCTCATAATATCACAATATGTGCTGTATTACATAATATATTACATAATTATATAATATATACATATACTATATCTGTCAGATCATATGATTATAACATATATAATATAGTACAATCTATAAAAAGTACATAATGCATTACATTCTATAATTATCATATAAAATATAACATTATATTGTTTTAATGTATTTAATATATTATATCATCACAATAGTATATTATATATTCTATTTTATAATCATAGCATTATATATCTTATATATGCTACATAATTATATTACATGATGTATTATACTATACTATATGATTATATTATATGCTATATTACATTATATGATTATAATAGTTTAATTATATTATATTATTTATAATACATGGTATATGACATATATTACATCATGCAATATATCACATAATATAAAGTATCTATCACATTATATAATTATCATGCATTACATTATGTGACTATAATATTATAGAATATACTGTATTATATGGCTATACATATAATTATTTGTCATGTTTAATATAACATAATATTACATTATATTACCATAATTAAAATATACTACATAGTCATAATGACATATCATGTATTACATCATTTAATTATTATATATT
This sequence comes from Antechinus flavipes, assembly GCF_016432865.1. Taxonomy (NCBI): domain Eukaryota; kingdom Metazoa; phylum Chordata; class Mammalia; order Dasyuromorphia; family Dasyuridae; genus Antechinus; species Antechinus flavipes. The sequence continues at coordinate 23,748,841 of NC_067399.1, forward strand.
ACATTATATTATAAATGCATATTAAGAATTATAGAAACTTTTTCATGTTTCCAAGTATTTACTCTGCACTGAGGAGCAAGCCTCCTGATTAGGGTTTAAGCCCAGCTCTGATAAACACTGACTGTGTCACTGGGCAGATCATCTCATCTCCATGCCCTAGGGTGAAGGTGCCAAACACATGGCCCACAGCATTCCCTAGTGTGACCCAAACCAGATCAAAATGTAATTGGGAAACATTAACAAATTAATTATTTAACAAGAGCAATGTGCTTTTCTCAGTTACTAGGCAGTCCTCAGAGACCCTTATGTATGGTTTAGTGGCCCTGGTTTCCACTGGAAGTCCAGTATTCTATGTATAATCCAGCTACCAATCCGCCCTTGATGAAAATTAGGGATTAGAAAATGAATTAGATGAATTAGATCTGCATCGGTGTGCAGAAGGGATGAGAGTCAGAGATCAGTGTAGAGAAACGGATTCTGGGATTAGGATGAGAGTCAAGTTAGATAATGAGATGAGGATTGAGAATGGGGGAAACAGGAATAGGGGTGGCTTGCTATTGATGAGAAGGTGCCAGTCTGAATTGGTGGAGAATTTCCTCACCAGAGTTCTCCCTATAGATGAAATCAAAAGTCAAAGACCTTTCCCCTATTTCATTTCTAAGATTCATTATCTTCAAGAATTTCCTAAGCCTTGAGAGTGTCAGTGGCTCAGAGTCAGAAGACAGAAGACAGACTTGAAATCAAGTCTTCCTGGAACCAAGATCAGCCCTCTCCCTATTGGGCAAAACTGCCTCTCACCGCACATTAATAATGTTTGTAAAATATTTTACATCATTGTCTCCATTGTTTCCTACAGAATGTTCTTGTTGTTTAGTCATTTCAGTCGCATCTGACTCTGTGATCTCAATTGGCGTTTTCTTGGCAAAGTTACTGGGGTGGTCGGCCATTTCCTTCTCCAGCTCATTTTATAGCTGAGGAAACTGAGGCAAGCAGGGTTAAAGGCCTTGCCCCACTCACGTAGCTAGAAAGTATCAGAAGGGCTCTATCCACTCCACTGTCTAGCATGAGGTGAGTGACAATGTCCATTCTGCCGATGAGGACTTACTCCTACTGAGTATCTCAGATGGAAATCCAACCCAGTGTCTCCTGATTGCAGATGACCCCTGAATCCAAAATCAAAAGTCTAGTCACAAAGCCTCAAAACCGACCGCAGTTCTCCAGGAATAGTCTGCCCAGGACTAAGTACTCTGATTTTTCTGCTCCTTTTGGGACAGCCTAAATTCACTTTTATTAGCTTTCTGGGCTTCAATGTTTACTCAGATTGAGCTTAACAAACTGCATCTCTACCCACCATCTCCCATTCTTGGCGAGTTGGTTTTAGAGCCCTACTGAATTTCAGCTTACTTGCTTTGGTCTAATGTTCTGGCCTGTCAAATACAGATTCTGTCATACAGGGTAAGCTAGGGATTGGATCAGCACGAGAGATCCGTATATGGATATGGACAGATTAGGACTCCGATTATTTGATAGGTTTCTGAGACTTATAAAATGATTCATTTTCTGATAAATTTTATTGCCTCACAAGAACCTTGAGCTACGTAGTGCAAACATCATCACATCTATTTTATGGATGAGAAAACTAAGGCTCTGGGAGTGGTCACTTTGCCCAAGATAACACCGGTGGTGAGTGGCTCCATTCCTTTCCCTAAAACTATTGCTTTTTCTAGCACATCATGAAGCTGGAACCTCAGATCTGGATTCAATCTTTCTGTCCCCAAAATAGGAAAACTACGAGGTAAGAGGATGTTAGAGACAGAATTAGCTCTGGAATAAAGACCAAGGGTTTGGACAAGCTTTGGTGCCAGGGATAAGAGTTAAGGATGGGGTTGGTGGTAAAATTAAGGTGTGAGAGTTATGGTTGGGTTCAGGGTGGGGGCCATAGCTGGCTCCTGACAAATGCGTGCTACTGTTCACAGTCTCATTGTTAAAAAACAAACACCTTTGCACATGCATCAGTTTGAACCCATACTGTCTTCGGGGACAGGCTGCCCAGGACATTCATTTTACAGATGAAAAAACTGAGGCAGGTTAGGTTTAGGTTAGAATGAATTAGAAAGAATGGTCTGAAAAGCACTAGAATTATATGAAATGGTTCAATTTTTTAGGGTTTTTAGGGTTCAATTAAATGATGTGATTTAAGACAGGGCTTGGGCTAAAATTAAGTATTGGGATTAGTTCCTGGGATATCGTTGGAACAAATCATTGGGTTTCTAACTGGGGTTAGAGTTGAGAACCAGTCTGCAAACATATATTGTATCTAGGATATACTGCAACATATCCAACATATAAAGGCCATCTAGGGGAGAGGATAGAGGGAGGGAGGAGAAAAAAATCGGAACAGAAACGAGTGCAAGGGATAATGTTGTAAAAAAATTACCCTGGCATGGATTCTGTCAATATAAAGTAATTATTAAATAAAAATTTAAAAAAAAAAAAAAGAGTTGAGAACCAGGATAGGGATGAAAGGTTAGAATTTAGTGTCCCTGATCCTATTTGAGGATTTCTTGGCAGAAATACTGGGCTAATTGACAAATTTTTTTTGTCATTTCTTTCTCTATCTCATTTTACAAATGAAGAAACTGAGGCAAACAGGTTAAGTGACTTGCCTGAGATCACACAGCTAATAAGCGTCTGAAGCTGGACTTGAATGAGTCTTCCAGATTCGAAGTGCCCTGTGTATAATCCAGCTCCCAATCCCGGTTGATGAAAATTAGGGATTAGAAGATGAAGTAGAAGAAGACATTGGTATGCAGATGGAATGAGGGTCAGAGATCAGTGCAGAGATATGGATTCTAGGATTAGGATAAGGGTCAAGTTAAATAATGAGAAGAAGATTGAGAACAGGGGAGAAACTAGAAGATGGGTGGCTTGCTGAGCTTACAAAGGGGCACAGAGGGAAGAGTTCTGAGCCTGGAGTCTAGATGAACTGAGTTCAAAGCCAACCTCAGATCCACAGCAAGTTATTTGGCCTCTGATTGCCTCAGTTTCCCCATCTGTGGGGAGGGAAGGTGATCTTGCACCTCACTCCCTGAAGTGTTCTGAGTATAAAAAAAGAGAAATATTGGGAAGCACTTAAAGTGCTAGATAAAGCTGGCTATATCAATTTTGAGCTAAAATATCTGATCGCTGGGCTTTAAAAGGTCATTACATCCAATTCCCACATTTCTCAGATGAGGAAACTGAGGTTCAAAGTGGCTGTCACAGAACTAAGAAGTGTGTGAGGCAGTATTTGAACCCAGTTCTTACTCCTTGTCTAGCACTCTGTAATAGCATGTGGTCTCTATGTATTAACATACACCTAGGAATAAAAATAAAGCCCTGACTAGTGCCACTCTGATCATAGAATCAGACTTGGAAATCACCACAAAGACCAAGACATCCCATTTTACAGATGAAAAAACTGAGTCTGAGAGAGATGGACTGATTTGTCCAGGGTCCCTGATAGAAAGTATCATCAGAGATGAAATAGAAGCCAGAGTTCTTTCCACCATAATATTTCACCTCTGGGTCACTGCTAGATTAGTTGTTAATCCATACAAGTGGAAAAAATTTCCACAGCCAGGAATTCCCAGGGAAAGCCCTAATTCAGACCAAAGAAATAAAGTCCAGAAGGTCCCATCCCCCCCAAAATTCTCTCGGCTCTTCCCCAGAGCAGAGACTTTTCTTCCTTTTGTTTCTCCACTCAGCACCCCCTGCTCACCTTTTCTCACCAGAGGGAGAAATTACCTCAGTTGGGAGCCCGATGATGGCTGCAATGTCAAATCCAAAAGGAGGGGAAAGCAGGGCACCCGCAGTCCAGCCAAAAGCTCCTGGCCCCCCGGATTTCCCTGGAGCACTGGCTAGTCCCACTCAGTTTTGGGAAGAATATAAAGCCATGGGCTGCTTCCTCTTTTCCTAAAACCTCAAGCACCCTCCCCACTCCCCACTGGGAAGTAGTACAATTGCATAATGCCTGAGCCCTTGCCACTCTCCTTGCCCTGGAGAAGAAAGAGCTCTTGGAGGACCAGATAGTTTTCCCATTCCTATTCGGTCAGATCCAAAGGATTCCTCACCTAACCTAAATCACTGAATGGGTGTTGCCTCCCTCACACTGAGACCTGTTCCAGACCTTAACTTTAAAAGGCCAAAGCTCTCCCATTGAATCCAGAATCGTTTCTGGTCATCCTGATCTATATCTGTTCACTGGACCCAGATGGCCCTGGAGGGGAAAGTGAGGCAGGTGACTTTGCACAGCCCTCCCTCACTTAGTTCCAATACACTTGCAAGTCATGGCAGCATCTCCCTGATGTCATGGTCCGCTTCAAGAATGAAGGACAAACAATCTGTGAGTCATAGGAGCTTCCCCATTGGGGACCCACCTGGCCACTCCAGATGGACGACACTGCTTTTATTCCCTCTCCTCTTCATCTCTTTTTCCCCTTCCTCTCCCTTCCTCCTCCTTTCCTCTTTCCCTCTTACCTGCAGGTGAGTAAATTTTGATTGCAGAAACCTTGAAAGATACTTGGGGTCTTAGAGCTAGATTTATTGCCTCACCTTAAATCCAAATCTCTCTTCCTCTCTTTGATTGGCCAACGATAGGATCCAGCCCAAGCTCCATTTTGGTCATTGTTTGGGCTGGGAAGAGTGAATGCCGATTGCTTCGGTTTGGGCCAGAAACCCTGAGGGTCTTCCCTTATCAGATTGCTTTTTTTAACTAAGTAAAAAAGACTATTTTCTGACTTATTTCTTATCTAGTCTTAATCACTGAATGGGTGTGCTGAGGAGTCAAACTGAGAATTGTTAAAGACTTTAGTTTAAAAAGACCAAGGTCTCCCACTGCATTCTGGGCCATCTTTAGTCATCCTGATCTATATCTTGCCACTGGATCCAGAGGAGAAAGTGAGGCTGGTGACTTTACCCAGTTCTTCTTCATTTCAATCCAATTCACTTGCTGAATTTAAATCCAATCACCTTTCTGAAGCTGTGGTCCTCTAGGAGAACAAAGGCCAAACCATAGATCACAGATCACAGATCAAGTCCAAACCCATAGATCAATCAATAAATATTAAGCACCTACTATGTGCCAGGCTAGACTGAATGGGGATCAAGGCATAGTATTTTCACCTTTTGTTTGTTTATTTGCTTTTTCTTTCTCATTCATGGTTGTTTCCCTTCTGGTCTGATTTTTCTTGCACAAAACAAATATGGAAATATGTTTAAAAGGATGACATATGTTTATGCTCTTTACTGTCTTGGAGAGGGAGCAGGCAAAGGAGGGAGGGAGAAAAAATTGGAACACAAGTCTTACACGAATGATGAAAACAATCTTTATATGTATTTGGAAAAATAAAATACTATTGAGGAAAATATTTTTAAAAGAAATTCATATTCATTGGAGAAAACAAGATATAGATAAGTAAGTGTATATACAATAATATAAAATATTGTATTTTATATTTATTCAAAATATAAAATATAAAACAATATAAAAAAGTAGTAAGAAGATAAAATTTTTGGAGGGAGGGCTTTAGCAGCTAATCATAATAGGAAAAAGTGGTATTTGAGAAGAGTTTTTAGAAAAAGTGCCTACAAGGTACTAGGTTCTATTCTGGGGTTTGTTTCTGAAATAGCCCAGGCAATAAAATTCAAGACAGCGGCAATGAGGAAGATTTAGGATTTATTTGGTACCGAGCTCGGGACGGAATGGTGAAAACTCCGTGCCCTCACAACACTAGGGATAGCTTTTATATTTGTTCGCTATTATTACATTGGAATCTGTGATTAGCATTTTACTACAGGGTGGGAGTAGGTATTCTGTTGCATAAATAGACCACCCACCTGGAACAGATAACCTTAAGGGCATCGTTGATCCGGTCTTTTGAAATACAAAAGAGATCCCCGATCTAACTAAGCAAACTTTCTTCTGCTGGCCTGAGGCGGAAAGGAGAGATTTGTCCATTTCAGTTTCAAAGATCCAAAAAGCAAAACTATAAAAAGCCTGTGCTCTCGAGGAGCTTGTATTCTACCGACTGTAAGAGTACTTAATTAAGTTTGTAAAAGGCCAGAAGTGGGGCCCAGCTGGGCTCCAGAACTGGATCTATCCCCAGTGAATCAGGCCCCTGCCAAAAAATTGAGACTTGTTATAATATTAATTCTGAATGTGTAAAAATTTTGTGACCTTATGAAAATTCTAAAATGGACTTTGGCGGACTCTTCCCGGCAAGACACATCTCTCCTGGAAATCACAGAATCAAGAATCCTCAAAACTGAAGGAGCCACCAGAGGCCAGCTAGTCCAACCAGTGGCTCCCCCTGTGACACAGGGATGTAAGGGTCAGGCTCAGAGATTCAACCTAGAAAGGAGTCTACCTCTAACTTCATTTCCTTGATCTAGCATATGGTGCTTTAAGATTTGCAAAGTGCTTTGTATATATTAAATTATAAGCTCCTTGAGAACAGATACTGCCTCTCACCCCTTTTTTGTACTCTTAGTATTTAGGATAGGATAGGTATGTAATAAATATTAATTGATTGGTTAGTACTTCATTTGATCCTTACAATAGACCTGACAGTTAGATGTTACTATTATACAGCTAATAAGTGCTCGAGGAAGAATTTAAACTCAAGTTTCCTAATTCTACTACCATACTATGATTCTCATTCTGTCTTTGAAGGCGTCCATTGTGCTTCTTTCTTCCTCAGACAGTTGAAGTCAATTTTGAGATTTCTCAATTTCTCCAAGCTTTATTTGACCAATTGTTATATTCTTGTTAATGTAGAAAAGTAGGTAAAATCATGTAAATATTGATTTAAAACTGAGCTATCTAAGATTTCAATTTACATCGGATTTTGATAAATTAATTGGGGAGAATTACTATTTATAGTATGATTGATTTATGTCCTGAAAGGTAACTGATGATACTGTCTTTGCAACTAAGAACAATTTGTGCTTTGGTCTCTGCATGTAGTAAGTACAAAATAATTTTATACATAAATACTATAGAAAATATATCTAAATATATAAAATATGAAGTATATAAATATATAAATTGTATATATAAATGTATAAAGTATATCTGAAATATATAAATTTATATGTAATATATATAAACTATATATACATTTTTATATGAATACTTTATTAAAATTTTATCTATAATTACTAAAGTAATTTGGAAATTCATTCAACTGAATTAATGTCTTTGGTTGGCAATAAGTTGTTGTTTCAAGTTCATGTTTTGAGCCTTTAATATTGTCATATATTTTATTATGTTTCTTTTTTATGATGCTGTTTTGAAAAACTAGAACAAATGCCCTAATATGAAAAATTACATTTAGTGTGTATTGCATTTTTATTATTAGGAGAACTTGGGATTTCAAAGCTGAGAAATTATTAATTTAAACTATCACTCGTTAAAGAGTGTGATATAGGATAAAACAGTTGTCAAGTATTTAATTAGATATTTTTGTTTTAAAATGAAAAATTACTTGGCTTGGGGGAAAGTCTAAGAGACCTTGTGAATTCTCATTTTTTGTAAAATTCTTTTTGAACTTGCCAGATTTTCAGTCATCTGGATCTTCAGCTTTGATAAGGTCATGAAATCTATCAACTGTGTGAAAGAAGATCTTCAAAGTACATTGTGAAATTCTGCAATAATAAATTGATTTATCAAGAAATTAAGATCCCCTCCTCTAAAACAAATATTCATAGCCAACGTCTGTGACAGAAGGGATTTTAAAGGTTTGCTTAAAGTATGAAAGTGATTTATATAGTTCTCTGACTGATTATGAAAATTTTGAGATTATTCCTAGAAGAGTATGTATTGAAGTTATCATTTTGATCCAATTTAATATCAACAAACCTCAGTTTGAAATATTTTGTTTCTGCCTTAGGGATTAATATATGATACTTTAAAATATAAATGTTGGCCTGGAGGTTTATGGTGTTCATAGTTTTTCTATATTTTGAGTGAACAATGATGTACTCACTACACGAGTGAAACTCGACAATGTGATTCTTTTCTCAATTTCTCATAATTGATTTTTACACTAAGATAAGTTTAAATTAGTCAAGCATTGAATGAATGTCTTTGGAAAGCCTTTTATGCCCTTAATAGATATTGAAGATACATGTTTTTATTTACTATTAATTATTACTGCAATACTGTAATAACATGGGGAAAAGACTACTGTACCCTGTACTAAATTGTAATAACTGGAAATTTCTGTTTGAAGTAGAACCGTGATTTGAATTGCTTTGATTTTGAATTCAGATATGACTAGTTGTTGTTCATCCAGTAGTCCATCATTTAAAGAAATGTCCCGAATTGCTCAAAGGGATAGTAAAAGATGTGATGTGATAAAGGTATAAAGTTTTAATTTTTTAAAATGAAACAGATTTATGGCAGCTAGGAATAGAGCACTAGGCTTGCAATCAGAAAAATTCATTTTCATGTGTTCAAATCAGGCCTCCGATACTGACTAGCCATGTGGCCCTGGGCAAGTGACTCAAGGGTATTTGCCTCAGTTTCCTCATCTATAAAATGAGCTGAATAAGGAAATGGCAAACCACTCCAGTCTCTTTGTCAAGAAAATTCCAAATGGGGTCATGAAGAATCAAAAACAACTAAAGAACAAAAAATTTAACTTTGGGGAAAGCTATAAGATTACATTGCTTCTAGTTGAGAACTAAGAGAAGTGTGATTGGATTTCAAATGCTTTAGTGGGTAAAAGAAGGGACTCATGATAGCTTTAATTGTATTAGTAGCTTTAAAATTTCTGCTGTTGTGATAATGGAAAACAATTGCAGAGATCAAATAAAGATGATAGATCTAAATGAACTATTTTAAATTTTATCCTAAAAGTAATAGGAAACTACAGAATTTCTTTCAGATCCATTTGAAAATTCACAGAAGTTTTTCCATAAAGATACCTAAATACAGAGGCTTTAAGTATATTTCAGTGATAGTCTTTGGATGTGTTTTAGTAACTGCTGGGATATATTTTAGTAAATGTTTAGAAAGCCTTAAGATTGAGATGTTTAAAAACAGAACTGTTTTAAATTATGATTTCTTTCAGAAAGGAAAGATAAAAAATGGAAATAAGTGCTACCCATCTCCTTTACAAAATAATTTAAATTACTATTCCTAGAGATACTAAATGTGTGTACGTGACTGTGTCTAAGACTCCATTTGTGTACATTGAGAAAAGAGAATGGAAATATTTGTGGTCCCCTGAATAACCAAAAACAGAACTCCTTCTCCAGACACATAATGGGTAAGGAGGAGTCGAAAGAGATTTCTAAAGTATTAACTTGAAACTCTGGTGAAAAAGGAAAAAAAAAAAAAAAACACAAAGAAAGATTCAGTGGAATACCATTATTCTCTATAAACAACACTTTTTTTTTTTTTTTACTGGTTTTACAAATAAAAATTAAAAACCCTGGAGCTAACCTGTCCAAAGGGATAAACAAACAGGAGAGAATTCCACGTTCCCTCAAAAATTTCTGCTTGCCCTAAAAACATAGCCAAAGATGACTTCCTTCCTTTAGTATGTGTGGCTATATTGCATAAATATGAAATATATATGACAGAATGACTTTTATGATATTAATTCTGAAAGTGTAAAATTTTTGTGACATTATAAAAATCATAAGGTGAACTTGGAGGAACTGAGGAGACACATCCTTCCTAGGAACCACAGAGTTACTGTTGAATAAAATAATTTAAAAAGTTAAGTTTATTAAAGATAATAGGTCTTTATAGTCATGCAATCCTAAAGCTTTTAGCTTTAGGAAAAGATCTGTCTCAATTTGTTGAAACTTATACATTACATAGACTGGTTGTCTAAAACATTTCAGTATCCGCAAAATGGTTAAAAATAATAATAATAATAAATCTGGATTTTATTTTTAAAATTCATCTTATGTGGGAGAGTTTTAAATTTATTTTTAAACTATATTTCTGTTTGAGCTTGCTCTCTGTTCTTTTTTCTCCTTCCTCTTTCCTCTTTCTGTTTTCTCTCTCTTTCTCCCTCCTCCCTTTCTCTTTCTCTTTCTTCTTCTTCTTCTCTTCCCCTCTCTCTCTTCATCCCTTTCTTTCTTTTTCCTTCTCTGTATCTCTCTCTCTCTCTCTCTCTCTCTCTCTCTCTCTCTCTCTCACTGAAAATATCAAGAGAAAGAAAAACTATTTTTACAAAGTCAAATCTTTAATGGATCCTTTAAGCAGCTGTGATATCCTATTGCAAGGTAAGATTAAAATGACTTTGCTAGTTCCTCAACCCAAGTGTCAGCTTTGCTTTGGAAGGCTTGATTTAGAAACATTTTTCATTTTCTGTCGCTCTTCTGTTCAGAAAGTGAATGAAATATTGGTTACATATCAAAACACGAAATCTACTATTTACAGCTAATTCAGAGCACCCACTCTTTAGGGGTGTTCTATTCTGTCTCTTCACTTCTCACAGTGCTCTGAAATTAAAACAGTATCTTGTGATCCCATCATTTTTGATACTGTTAAACATATATATATATATACATATTATATCTATTGCATATATATACACATAGATGCCTTGACAACTGCTAGACCTCAGCTGTTTCTGAGTGACGCTGGTCATTATAGCTTCAATCCTTCTTCATCATTAACATTCGGGCTCCATCGCTTTTTCCTTGGCTTCTGATGCTGCCATCTTGGAGAGAAAAAAAATGGTAAAAGGAGAAAAAAAAGAAAATACAAAACAAAAATATCTTTTCATCCTATTGCATCAATCCCTTGTCTTAGAGTTTTAAAACCTCAACTTCATCTCTTCCTTTTTTTATTGAGAAGTTAAGTCCAGGGAAGACTTCAGAATTAGAGCCATCTAGGCTCCTTGAAATTGTTCTAGATCTAAGAAGAGTTTGAACAAAGGAGAGAACGATGCAGAGCCCTCTTGAGCTACAGGAGCCATAGCTCTCCCTCCCACCTTCCCTGCTCGTTTAGCATTCCTGACACTATCACCATTCTGTATTCACCCTTGGTTACCTACCCTTACTTCCAAGGGTGTGCTGCTAAATGCTTAACAACAGGCTCTCCAAAAATGAACACTTCTAAGTTTAATATTCATTATTAACATTTTCTCTGTGTCAGACATAGTCTAGACAAATCAATAATACAATCAATCAAGCCCTAAAGTGTAAATTCTCACTCTGAAAACTACATCAACAAGCCTCTTGAGCCAACTTAGCTGGCTCCAGCACATCCGTTTAGTTCCATTTTCTTGAGGCTCCTTTTTAAAAATCCATATTTATTAATGTACTTCCCCTGCATCTAGATCAGTCTCGTTAGATACTTCTCCCCTTTTTTCTTTATCAAAATTATTTGTCTTTGTGTCTTCAGAATGTTATTCTTGAGAGTTTTTCTTCCTCATAATAAAAGCTAGTATTCGAGGACAGCTAGTTGGCATAGTGGATAGAGCACCAGCCCTGAAATTAGGATGACCTGAGTTCAAATCTGGTCTCAAACACTTCCTGGCTCTGTGTCACCCTGGGCAAGTCATTTAACCACAATTGCCTCAGGGGGGAAAAAGCTAGTATTTGATAGTTTGCTAAGGACTTCAAAGGACAAATATGTACTATCTCATTGCATCCTCATAACGAATCTGTGAAATAGATACTGTTATTAGCCCCATTTTATAGATGAAAAAATTCAGAGATGTAAGTCGCTTGCCCAAGATCACAGAGCTAATAAGTTGACTGAAGCAGGATTTGAATCCAGGTCCTTCTAACTCCAGGACCACTGCTTTATGAATTAACTCTCCTTGCTGCTTTCTGTAACAGGGGAGCCCATGGGGTCCCGTTTATCCTTTCTCTGAACCCTTTGTGATTTATCTTCCCAAGACCTAGGTTGCATGTCAGACTTTGCCAGGATTTTTTCTCCTCCAGCACAAATGCTAGGAAGGAATAACTGTTTCCTCCCAAAGTTCCTATTCCATCAACTTAGTTCCTCCTTAGTGAGAATCAGTTCCAGAATAAAAATTCCCTTTTTGGTTCATTCATCTTTTGAAGTCTGACCTTGAGGAACTTCAGTGGGCCCATGGGGTCAAGAGTATTGTTCCGCTCTTTATTCTGGACAATCATATGGTTTTGATCTTGCCTGCCTTTAATGAACCACTTAGGCTCCCTTTTCTTACACTCATTCCCCGCCCCCAACCTCGTAACCCTTTGGGACTGTTTTACTTATGGTTATCTCTGGGGCTTCCCAAAAATGGGAAAGCAAAAGAGCATCCAATATGACTCAGATAAGATAAAGTTAATTTGTTCCTGTACACAAAAGAAATGCTAAATGTGGAAAGACTCACAATAAGAGTTAGTAACTTAACTTTTTAATGATTATTATAATTTAAGGAAATATAGGTTCGTAAATCTGCTCAGAAGCCATAGTAGGCTTACTGATAGGGCATTTTACCATAGCCCTCCGCTCTCACTTCATCTCAACTCTGAACCTTGAACTTAACTGATTTCCACAAGCAAATTTTCCTGCATCTGCAGCGAGCATCTGTTCCTTTCTTTGACCTTTCAGGCTCACGGGGTCATCATCTCCAAGGCTGAACATGGAAGAGAAAATAAAGAGGAAAAATCCAGCGGGAACAGCCCAAACTTGCCTAGTGGGAGTTCATGATCCACATGGAAGCAGTGCTCCTTTAGGGGGATGAGTACCACTTATTCTGCCATAATAAACAGCAGAAACTTCCATAGTCAAGAGAAGGCTTAGTCCAAAGACTCTTCAATTAAATGATGAAATAGCCGACTCCCTGCTCCATCAGAAGGTCGGGGAAAACCAAGGGAACACTCAAAGTTTACCACATCATAGTAAAATGTAAAGTTCTTTCAGCATGGGGTCACAACATGCAAAAAGGCTCCTAGGTCAACCAGAACCAGAACCAGAACCAGAAAGGGCAACTCTGAACATACGCCATGTTGAGGGGAGGGAAGAATTGGCCCCCATGAGAGAGGAATGAATTACCATTGAGTCAAGTCAATAAGTTATTTTCTCTCCTCTGAGGGAGAGGAAGGAAGGAAGGGAAAAAGAGAAGGGGAAAGAAACAGAGAAAAGGAAAGAGGAAGGAGAGAGAGAGGGAGAGAGACAGAGAGATAGAGATACACACACAGAGAGAGACAGAGATAGAGAGAATGCCTCGATCTCCAGATGTCCCCTGGTCCACATCATTATATTCTCATGTCTCTGGGCCATAATCACTTTCTTGAAGTCTCTTGGAGAACTCAATGAGGGGATAACACAATTCAGTGGGGAAAGCACTAGAGTTGGAGTCAGAGGAACTGAGTTCTAATCCTGGCTATGTATGATCTTGGGCAAGTCATTTATCCTCATCATAATAACAGCTGATATTCCTCTAGAACTTTGATATTTGCCAGTTGCCTCATATTATCTCATTTTGAGCTTCACAACAGCCCTGTGCAGAAAGTACTTCTATTGTCCCCATTTCACGAGTGAGGAAAGTGAGTCTCAGAATGGTTAGGTGACTTGTCCATGACCAGAGAATTAAGAATCAGAGATAGGATTTGAATCCAGATCTTCCCTAGCTCCAATTCTAAATTTCTTCTCTGACATCACACAACCTCTCTGAGGCTTGGAATAAGGAACAGTGAGGTGTCTTGTGCCCCCCCAGAGAGATATGTTCAACTCTCCAACTATGTAAACAGGTAGAGATTTAAGGTTACTTACTTAGGAGGAGTAACTAGGTGAATGACATCTACAAGGGCCAAACTAGTTTTGAGGCTGAGACCTCGGCTTCCTGGATCACCAGCTCTTCCTCTCAGAACAAGTTCTAGTGACCTACCTTGGGCTTAATGGCTTTTATAAAAAGCATCCCTTATTTCACTTCCCTGATAATTGAACTTCCAGGGGAAATACTCAGTCTCCCATAAGCCATCTGTTTCCTGAGTTTAGGAAGCTATATTTCCCCAAACTCTAATAACATTCACTGGCCACGACCACCAATTCTGGGTACCATATTCCATTTTTCACAAATACAAGGCAAGGATAAGGTAATTAAACATGTGTACAAAAGAAATCTACCCAGTTCCAGATAAAGACCTTACATTTCTTTTTTGTTTTTTAACTAATTTTTTAAATTAATTTTTAGCATTCTTTTTGTTTTTTGAGTTCCAAAATCTCTCTCTCTCCAACTCCTCAATGAGGAGAAAGCAAGAAATATGATAAAAATTTATATATGTGAAATCATGCAAAACAATTTTGTATGTTAGCCATGTCTCGCCAAAAAAAAAAAAGCAAGAAAATTTAAAAATGAAAAGTTATACTTCAATCTGAACTCAGAATTCATTAGTTGTGTTTTTTTGTTTTGTTTTGTTTTTTCCCCAGAGATGGATAACATTTTTCATCCTGAGTCCTTTGGAATTGTCTTGAGTCAATGCAATGATCCGAGAAGCTAAATCTTTCACAGATGATCATTGTTATAATATTGTTGCTACCATGTACAAAGTTGTCCTGATTCTGCTTACCATACCGGGCCGTCGATTCATAAAACTCTGTCCAGGTTCTTCTGAAACCATCCTACTTATCATTTACAACATAGTGATATTCCATCACAAACCCATAGCACAACTTGTTTAGCCGTTCCCTAAATGGTCTTTGACACCTCAAAAAGGATGCTACAAATATTTTTGAACAAATAACTCATTTTGTTCTGATTTTTTCTAATATAGAAATACATTTTAAAAGACTGGACATGTGTAAGCTATATCAGATTGTTTGCTGTCTTTGAGAGGGGGGAGATAAGGGAAGGAGGGGGGAATTTATAACTCAAAATCTTGTGAAAATGAATCTTCACATATAATTTAAAAATAAAAAATAGAAAAATTAGAAAAAAAATGCTATTAAAATTAGAAAAAAAAGATAATTTACATTATTAACATTTTCTCCATCACTTCATTAAGTCTAGACAATGTATAAAATAACAAATGAAGCCCTCATTAATAGAGATTGCTAATTTCGGAAGTATAAATATTCACACTAAAAATTTAACAATGGGCTCTCCTATCTGAGCACAGCTCTGAAATACACTCAAGTAGAAATTTGAACTCATCATTCCAGTATCATTGGTTGGAGGGCATTTTGGTCTATTCTTCCATCTCTGGAGTTGCTTTCATTCATTCAATTCAACAAACATTTTTATGCCAATTAAAAACATTAAATTGTTTTTTTAATTTGTTCATTTATTTTTTATTTTTTATTTATTAATCTTCTATTTTGTATTAGATAGAATGTAGGTACTGGGGATATAAAAATTAAGATGAAACAAATGTACTTTTAAGAAACTTAGAGTCTTTACCTACTATTAGATTCAAACTTTGAAATGGGAAAAGAAGACCATTGCATCATCCACAGTCCATTCAATTCAGTTCATTTTAATCCCTTTACTAGATCTGACCATCTTATCAAGGTCCCTTGGGATCCTATCTGTCACACAGCATGTGAACTATGTACTTCCCAGTCTTTTATCATTTGCAACCACAATAAGGATGCAGTCACCTGAGCTTGCGGGGAAAAAAATGCTCAACAGGTCAGAACTAAGGACAAGCTCCTGAAGCATTTGGCCAGGGTGTGGTGAGAGGAAGTGTAGACTCACAATCAGAGGATTTGGGTTTGAATTGCTCTTCTATCACCCACTGACTAGGTGATCTCAAGCTAGCGGTTTCATTTCCCTGGGCTTCAGTTTCTTCATATCTTTAAATGAAAGTATTGTGCTAGATGACCTCTAAGATCGAGACCTTTGACCCTCTAGTTAGGTAATGGGGTGGTGAACATTGGGAGTTCTTCCCAAATCCTCCATTTAAGGAGCGCTCCCAAGGTGGTCACCTCATCATTTTCCACTGGGCTATTCTCTTGAACTTCATCCTGCAAGACTGCATCACTTTGAAGCTCCTACATCCTCCCTCTGCAGCTCTTCCCTTCTTCTGATTGAAAAAAGTGGAGAGCAGACATCTAAGGAGACCCAGGGCAGCCGTTCCATCATTTCCCACTTGGCTTCATCACACTTGGCACTGGGTACCTTCTCTCCTTTTTATATATTGTCTTCTCCCATTAGATTGTGGCCTTCTTGAAAGCAGAGACTTCTTTTGCTTTTCTTTATCTCTTATAGCAGATCTTTAATAGCTGTGTATAGCCTGGCTGACTATTGATTGACTCCCATCGGGTGGACACAAATTAATTCTTATTTTGAGTCTAGCTCTTCAACCAGTTCCAAGGCAATGGAGAAAAGGGCAGCATTGTGGAGTAGAGAGATCACGGATTTGGAGACAGAGGGACTGCATTCAAAGCCTAGCTTTGCTACCTAGAACTTGCAGGATCTAAAACAAGTCACCTCTGCAGGCTCCAGTTTCCACCTCTGTAAAATAAAAGGACCAGACAGGACAATCCCTACAATCTCTTCTACTTCTAACTTTATATTTCTAATATATATATGATTATCTGGATCTAGGTCAATAGTCATGGCCCTGAAGCTGGTGACTATCAATCACCCAGCATTCTGCCCCCAACAAGCAACAGCTTGTTGATATTCAATCTTCACAGTCATGTCTAATTCTTCATGGCCCAATTTGAGGTTTTCTTGGCAGAGTTACTTGAGTGGTTTGCCATTTCTTTCTCCAGCCCATTTTACACGTGAGGAAATTGAGGCAAATAAGTGGAGTAAGTTGCTTAGGGCCACAGAGCTAGTAAGTATCTGAGGCTTTATTTCAACTCAGATCTTCCTGACTCCAGGCCCACTGCTCTATCCACTGCACCATCTAGCTACCCTTTGATCTGGAAGTATGGGTAGATCATTCCATGTCATCTGGCTGGCCCTGCCTTAGTTTACTAATTATATCCCTTGCTTGCCAAACCCAACGTGCTCTTTTAGGAACAACCTCAGGTCAAGGTCACAGTTGAATAGTTGAGTAATTGGTTTAAACAGATTAGATAAAAGCAGAATAAACCATTTTAAGGTAGATATTTCACAAAGACATTCTGCTCCTTCTCAGTTCCAGTCTCCCAGATAACAATCTCTTCTCAAGCTAGATTTTGGTTTCCCCCTCTTTGCCCTCTTGAACACAACACAGAAGGAAGAGAGAGGGTCTAGAAGATGACTTCCATTAGGCTTTCTTGTCTACTCCAAAAATGAGTGTGGCACACAGGAAATTAGCTCATAAGAAATTGTCTGTCCCAGGATTGGAATCTGTTATCGAGGCTGAAGCAGAAAGATCCGCGGCTGACTCCGACTGGGCCAGTTCACATACCTGCGTGACCCTGAAGCTTCCTTCTTGGGAAAAATCAATATTTAAAGGGTTATAGGAAATCATTGTCCACAGAAACAGCAATATTATATGACAATAAATTCTGATGGACGTGGCTCTTTCCAGCAATGAGATGATTCAAGCCTGTAATGCGGAGAAACTGAGGCAGGAGAGAGATTAGAGAGTTTTTAATATTTTATTAATGGGAGAGTAAGATTGACTGGACAGGACTCTCGTCTCAGATTATCCAGTCAGACAGAGATAAGTATACTGGGACCAAGGAATCCATATTGGTCCCAGGGCTGGAGGACCCAAAGAATCCAGCGTCCAGCATCCAGCTGCCAGACGCCATTCTCCAGCAATGAATGGAGGAACCCCAACTTCTTAAATACCTTTTTGGAGACAAAGAAGGGAAAGGGAGGGAAAGTTTTTTTATCAGGGAGGGGAAGCCATAAAACCTAAAAATTCCAGAGACAAAGAAGTAAAGATATCATGGGTTAATCTTGGAATATTTTAAAGGATAGTGTAAATCCGGAAAAGAATCAGGAGATCTACTCTTTTATCTTGCTAATTTATAACCCAAGAGCGAATAATCCTTAGTTTTACTGGGTCAGAGACAGAACAGTTAAGGAAACTGAGACAGGGAAACTGAGTCAGGACAGTTAAAGAGAACTGTGGCATAACAGCCAGTGCCAATGATCTTGTGATGAGGAGAGCCATCTACACCCAGAGAAATGCCTGTGGGAACTGAGTGTGGATCACAACATAGTATTTTCACTCTTTTTGTTGTTGTTCACTTGCATTTTGTTTTTTTACTCATTTTCTTTTCTTTTTAATCTGATTTTTCTTGTGCATCAAGAGAATTATATATATTTACATATACTGGATTCATATAATTTAACATGTATAACATATATCAGATTGCTTGCCATCTAGGGGAAGGAGTGGAGGGAAGGAGAGGAAAATTTGGAACACAAGGCTATGCAAGGGTCAATGTTGAAAAATTATCTGTTCATAGATGTTTTGAAAATAAAATATTTTAATTAAAAAAAAAGATTTAAAGGTTCACTCACCAAAAGCAAGGAGACCACTTTAGCTGTGTGCTGAACATAGCCATTCATCACTTTCTCTAAATCTCTGCCCTGAAATTAGGCATGGACCCACACTTAACACTGTATACTAAGATAAGATCAAAATGGGTCCATGATCTAGGCATAAAGAACGAGATTATAAATAAATTAGAGGAACATAGGATAGTTTATCTCTCATACTTGTGGAGGAGGAAGAAATTTGTGACCAAAGATGAATTAGAGATCATTACTGATCATAAAATAGAAAATTTTGATTATATCAAATTAAAAAGCCTTTGTACAAACAAAACTAATGCAGACAAGATTAGGAGGGAAGCAACAAACTGGGAAAACATCTTCACAGTTAAAGGTTCTGATAAAGGCCTCATTTCTAAAATATATAGAGAATTGACTCTAATTTATAAGAAATCAAGCCATTCCCCAATTGATAAATGGTCAAAGGATACGAACAGACAATTCTCAGATGATGAAATTGAAACTATTTCCACTCATATGAAAGTGTTCCAAATCACTATTGATCAGAGAAATGCAGATTAAGACAACTCTGAGATACTGTTATGCCACAGTTCTCTTTAACTGTCCTGACTCAGTTTCCCTGTCTCAGTTACCTTAACTGTTCTGTCTCTGACCCAGTAAAACTAAGGATTATTCGCTCTCAGGTTATAAATTAGCAAGATAAAAGAGTAGATCTCCTGACTCTTTTAGGGATTTACAATATCCCTTAAGATATTCCAAGATTAACCCATGATATCTTTACTTCTTTGTCTCTGGAATTTTTAGGTTTTATGGCTTCCCCTCCCTGATAAAAAAAACCCTCCCTCTCTTTCTCTTCTTTGTCTCCAAAAAGGTATTTAAGAAGTTGGGGTTCCTCCATTCATTGCTGGAGAATGGCGTCTGGCAGCTGGATGCTGGACGCTGGATTCTTTGGGTCCTCCAGCCCTGGGACCAATATGGATTCCTTGGTCCCAGTATACTTATCTCTGTCTGACTGGATAATCTGAGACAAGAGTCCTGTCCAGTCAATCTTACTCTCCCATTAATAAAATATTAAAACTCTCTAATCTCTCTCCTGCCTCAGTTTCTCAGGCATTACAATACCACTACACACCTGTCAGATTGGCTAAGATGACAGGAAAAAATAATGATGAATGTTGGAGGGGATGCGGGAAAACTGGGACACTGATGCATTGCTGGTGGAGTTGTGAACGAATCCAACCATTCTGGAGAACAATTTGGAACTATGCCCAAAAAGTTATCAAACTGTACATACCCTTTGATCCAGCAGTGCTCCTACTGGGCTTATATCCCAAAGAAATACTAAAGAAGGGAAAAGGACCTGTATGTGCCAAAATGTTTGTGGCATCCCTGTTTGTAGTGGGCAGAAGCTGGAAAATGAAAGGATGCCCATCCATTGGAGAATGGCTGGGTAAATTGTGGTATATGAATGTTATGGAATATTATTGTTCTGTAAGAAATGACCAGCAGGATGAATACAGAGAAGCTTGGAGAGACTTACATGAACTGATGATAACTGGTGAAATGAGCAGAACCAGCAGATCATTATATACTTCAACAATGATACTGTATGAAGATGTATTCTAATGGAAGTGGATTTCTTTGACAAAGAGATTTAACTCAGTTTCAATTGATCAATGTTGGGCAGAAGCAGCTACACTCAAAGAAAGAACACTGGGAAATGAATGTAAAATGTTTGCATTTTTGGTTTTTTTTCCCCGGGTTATTTCTACCTTCTGAATCCAATTCTTCCTGTGCAACAAAAGAACTGTTCAGTTCTGCACACATATATTGTATCTAGGATATACTTTAACCTATTTAACATGTATAGGACTGCTTGCCATCTGGGGGAGGGGGTGGAGGGAGGGAGGGGGAAGATCGGAACAGAAGTGAATGCAAGGGATAATGCTGTAAAAAATTACCCTGGCATGGGTTCTATCAATAAAAGTTATTTTAAAAATAAAAATAAAAATAAATCTCTGCCCTTCTTCATTCAAATACCGGCCTCCAACTGACTTTAGTCTCCTCCAGGTATTATACATTTCATGAACCTAAAGAGTGGATGGAGCTATTTTGAAACATCAGAGCCCTGGAAGGAAATAAGGATGCCCTTCCTATAAAGAGGTTTATGGCCTACTGCAGTGAAGAAAATCAATAAGTTGACAATCTAGGGTTGCCTTGTCCTCTGGGTAGTCTTCACTTGGCTCAACCCATGGTATTTCTCCCATTTCCACCCAAAAAAAGACCAATGAAAATCCCTCCCTGGTGCAGGGAGAAAAGGAATACAGCCAGCCTATAAGTACCAGAAAATGAACTTGTCTCAGGTGAAATGCTTGTCCCCATCTCTTGGCTCCTACTAATCCCCTTCACAGTATATTCATCCTCAATCCATGTTGACTTCCTTGGGTAGGAAATGCTGCTTTGTGCTCCTTCATACCCACCCTTTGGGTTTGGTTTCTTGGTTCACTGGTTGGATTCTTGAAGGCGGAATGTTGCTTCCTTGGACTTGTCATAGAATCATTGATTTTAGAGCTAGAAAGGATTCCAGAGATCGTATTGGATCATGCCGTCTTTCTCAGAAGGGTTCGTTCTCTCATACACTATTAATTGCCCCAAATCGCCAGTGTGTGTCAGCTTCACCGCACTCTTAGAGTATGACTTCCAGACTTGAGGAAAAGCTCAAGGTCATTGTGTTCATTCACAAGACCAGAACTACCCAAATGCAGAAATCACATCACAATTTGACTGCCTGCCTCCCATAGATCCTAATCCCAAAAACCCAGACATTCAAGGCCAGAATCCTCTCCAAAATCATTTCCTCTCCCAACTCCAAGTCATAAATTATTCCCAGGTTTTGAAAAGTGAGATTTGGGCCTGAGGTTTGGTTCCGTGGCGGGAGAAAGTAAATGATATAACGAGAGTAATTATTGCCAGAAACTCTTCTCGGTCCCTCCCTTCCACCTTCCCTTCCCCTTTTCTTCCCAAACTGCTGAGATTTCTCATCTTTCTTGGGGTCAGCAAAGATATGAGAGGAGAAATGGAAACTGAGGAGGTTCTGACCCTACCTCTTCTCAGCCTCTCTACTGGGTTAAGGGGTAGGGACAGAAAAGGAGCCTAGAGCCAAAGCCAAACTCTGAAGTCAGCAAAATGGGATTTTTAGTTCCCCAAGCCATTTCTGAGTTTTGCCTCTGGGCCGGCTGCCAAAACATTACTCCACCAACCTGGATATGTTCTCTCTAGCTGCGCCACTCAACCTCATCTGTTCTCTATCCACTCTGCCCCTACTGAAATGGGCCCATTCTGGCTCTCACCTCCTTAGGGTCCACATCTGGTTCATTTTGGTGTGATAATTACTAATCTCATAGACCCAACTAGACTTTTGTGCTAATACGAGAAAATTAGAGGAAGTATCCCCAACCCCAGAGCCCAGTTCATTCCTCCCAAGTGGCAAAGGTACAATTTTACAGGGGCCTTCTAGAGACTTCTTCCCCAAATCTTGCCAATTCAAGTTTGTGCCTCTAAGGATAGATGCACAATTTCCCAATTTCCAGAAATTGGGAAAGGGATCTTACATAGATTATGGAAATGACAGGAAGAAATGGCTTTTGGTACAGGATATTCCTTTTATTATAAACTATACATGTTGTTTCTCCCTTGATATCCTATTGGCCTGTGACTGTCATAATTTTATTGCTATGTTTTGTATTTACATTATCTCATCTCGAAATATATTTCTCTCATCTCCCCTCTGTCAGTCAATCAGTCATCAAGCATTTATTAAGCATCAACTATGTGCCAGGTATTGTGCTAAACATTGACGTAGAAAACAGTCCTTGTCTCAAAGATCCAGTATAACAGGATCGATAATAACTACATTTAAACAAAATGTATGTTGAAGAAACTGGAAATGACCAGCAGAGAGAAGCCACTGACATTAAGGGAGGAAAGGAAGAGCTTCTTGTAGAATGTGGGATTTTAGCTGGGACTTGAAGGATGGCGGGAGATGGTCATGAGGAGGAGAGGGTTCTAAGCACTAGGGATAGCAAGAGAAAATGCCCAGAGGCTGAGAGGTAGAAGATCTTGCTCAAGGGGCAGAAAGGGGATCAATGGTTCTGGATCACAAAGTATGTATGAGTAAGAGGGGAGAAGACTGGAAACAGGAACAGGGCAAAAAAAAAACCCCAAAAAACAGATGCTGACTACCAAATAGATGCTTTTATATTAGGTCTTGAAGGTAGAGGTTACTGAATAGGAAGGTGACCTATGCTTTAAGAGCACTTTGAACACTGACTGGAGGAGGCACCGGAATGGGGAGATCTTGAGGCAGGTGGATTCAAAAGCAGCTATTGCAACAGTCCAAGCCTGAGATGATGGAGGGCAGCTAGGTGACCCCATCATAGCGCCCAATGCACCAGGCCTGCTGTCAAGAAGACTCATCTTTCTGAGTTCAAAGCCAGCCTCAGACACTTACTGAGGGAACAAATCTCTCAACTCTGTTTGCCTCAGTTTCCTCTTCTATAAAATGAGCCAGAGAGCTGTAATAAAAGGACTTCTCAAGAAGCCACAAAAAAAAAAAAAAAAAGGAGAAATATGGGACTCTACTTAGCTATGATAGGTAAATAAAGTGAGAGTTCTTTGAAAATGGGGGAGAGATGGGAATATTTGCAGGCAAAGGAGAAACAATCAGTCGTCAGGAAGAAACTGAAAATGATGGTGAGAAAGTAGGAATGATGGAGAAGACAGGATAGAATGAGACAACTCATGCATAGAGATGGGTTTCCTTTGACAAGGAGAAGGGCTGCCTGTTTAAATGAGACAGAGGGGAAGGAGATCATTACAGAAGGCACATGAGTGATGGAAGAGGAGAAGCAGGAGAAAAGAGAGTGCTCTCATCAAATGATCTCAATTTTTTTTCAGTGAAGTACAAGGCAAGGTTTTAAGCTAGGAGAGGGAGCATGGGAGGTTTGGAGAGGGATGAAAAGGCTTGGAAAAATAACACGATGGATGGGAATGTGCCCCAGAATAATGAATTATCATGTTTCCAGTACACAATTGTAGCAAATTGATCAGGGAGGTATAAAAGAATTGTCTCACCACAACAGCCCAGTTGAGATTATGTAATATAAATTTGTAATGGACGTGGTTGGGACAGTCTCATGATTTCCTGTAGCTCCATTAACAAGATGAGTAGGAGTAAAGAAAGCAGAAGGTGGGAGAAATGTAAAGATGAGGCTTAACAGGACAAGATCAGTGATAAAGAGGCAAGGAAGAAATCAGAGAGATCAGTGTCAAGTTGAACTCCTTCACCAAGTTGTCAAATGAGGAAGGAAGAGAATGTTGCTAGTGCAAGGGTGATGGTCTGGAAAAAAACTAAGGGCTGAGAAGATGGGAGGTAATGGTGAAGATGAAGAAAAGGGTCTGGGATTTCAAAGTAGAGGAAGAGGTGGAATGACATCAGATTGTGATCAGATAAAGGAATTTCCCAGCTCATGAACATAGACAGGGAGCTTTTTGAGTGACGGCAAAATCATTTAGATTTTTTTCCCTAAAAACTCATCCCTTGTAACAGATAATAACAAAGAGAGAAAAAATGGTATTCAGAAAAAAACAACCAAAACACCAACTATCGCTTATACTTCCTTAGTCCCCACCCCTTTAATCCCTAACTCAACTGAAGTGATGAGGGCAGCTTTTTCTACACAAGCCACCCAGTACATCCAGCTAACTTGACCTCACCTAGGAAGCCTTAGAAGAAAGATGAATGGGAGAAACTGATTCGGAAAAATGGCACCCTCATTGATCCCCACCAGTGTCAATGCACAGGTTGAGAAGAGGGAGGAACTCTCTGTTGGATAATAAGAATGAGACCTGGAAGGAACCACAGAGTTCATAGAATCCAACTTCCTCATCTTACAGAGGAGGAAAGTCAGGCCAGAAGAGAGAAAATAACTTGTTCAAGGTCAAATGAGAAATAAGGAGGAGCCAAGTCAGTTCCTCAAATCCAGTGTTCTTTCCAAAGAAGGCCACCTAGTATCGATGTTGAGAAGCTGAATGCTTCACCAAGAAACTCCCTTTGGAATCATTTTTCAGATTAGATAGAAATGAATGGAATGGATGGATGGATGGATGGATAGGTAGGTAGATAGATAGATAGATAGATGATAGGCAGATAGGCAGACAAATGGATAGACAGACAAGATAAATAAATAAATGATAGATTAGATAAACAAGATAGATTAGATAGATGGCTAGATGGATGGATAAATGAATAAATAAATAAGCAAATGAATGAATTAATGATTTTTTTTAAAGAAATAAATCCTTGCTCCCCTAGAAAGAGAAATTTTGTCATCAAATATCAATATTTACAGGGATCTTGGAAATCATCCAACCCAGAGATTCTTATCCTTTTTTGTATCTTAGACTCATTTTATGGAAGCTTTTGAAACTCTCTTCAGTACAATACTTTTAAATGTATAAAATAAAATAGCAGGATGGCAAAGGAAATCAAACATAGTATATTGAAATATACTTATGAAAATTTTTTTAAATGAACCCCAGATGAGGAATCCCTGATATATGCTAATCCAAGTATTTTATAAAAGAGGAAACTAGGTCCAGAGAGAGGAAGAATTTTGCCCACATGTGAAGGAAAACTCTTCTCATCGGCTCAGCCACATCAGCACCCTCAGATGTCCTGGCCTTCCCTGTTCTAAGTCATCATCCTTTGATCTGCCCTGGCTTGAGCCACACAGTCCAGGGAAATAAAACAACAGTCTTACCCAACTTCTCAGGGCCCTCTGCTTCCCAAGTTGTCTGTCTATCATGTAGGTCCTCTTTTCTTCTTAGTCCAGGCTCGTCAACTTTGACACTTTTAAAGATAACCTTTGCAAGAAAACAAGAGAGAAAATGAAACAAAACTCAGAAGTTTACTCATAGAATTCTTGATCTGAGGACATATAGTCTGGCCACACATATTCTCAGCTATCAAAGATCACTTTACTTATCATCTGTAAAAGATAAAAATGAAAAAAAGATAATTATCTCAGGATTATTGTTAGGATAAAATGGAAAAAAAATATGTAAAGTATTTTGCAAACTTTAATCATTGCTAGCCATTATCAAAGATTACTCTTGGGCTGACTCCATCCTTCCTGGGAGCCTCTATAATTCCCTTCCCCTCATCCTACCATGGTTCTAAGGCCATTTACTATCAGGGCCAATGGACCTAAGTATATTCACCGTATAGTTATTGTATACTTATATACTTATAAGTACACAATTATGTATACATATAAGTATATAATTACATATACTTATTGTATATACTTATACATATATAATTATATTCTTATGAGTATGTACTTATATATGTTTAGTATATACTAATATACTCATAAATATATTATATATATATATTTATTGTATACTTATATACTTATATATATTATATAATTGTAAGTATTTATATGCTTATTGCATATCTATATACTTACATATACATTTATTGTATACTTATATAATTAAAACTATATACATATATATACTTATTGTACACTTATATACTTAAAAGTATATACCTATATACTTATTGTATACTTAAATACTTATATAGATAAGTTTATAGTTATATAGATAATAAGGCTGGTTCTTCACCTTAGAGTTCCACTCTCACAGAATTGGAGGTTTCAAAGGGAGCCCAGCTGACAATCTAATCTAACCCATACTAGAAAGGGACCCTCATTATATCTGGTACTCTGCTGGTTGGACTCAATTATCTCGCTCCCAATGAGTGAGCTCACTCACTCTGCATGTTGTCTGACATAAACTTTCAGATGTATTCTTTCTCTGGTTTCTTTTTCCTATCTGGTTGGGTAAATGGATTTACTCACTATTTGCTACATACTCATTATGGAACAAGATGGTATCTTGTAGAAAGGGGTTCAAGCCTTGGATACATAGCTTGGGACTCCTTCCCCATTGTAGAGAGCTGGAATTCTGGAGAAGTATACTTGAAACAAGGTGTTAACTCAGTGGAATTGAGGAGACATGATGGTTCTCTAGTTCCCATATAAACTTAGTACTTAGCATGGTTATGCAATGATTCTCTAGTTCACACATAATCACTACATTATAATGATGTAATTATAATAGGGTATTTAAACTGGGGACAAAGTCAGACTCAGAAGAAGACTGGTTGAGACTGGCAAACTGGCAGACTGCTGGAGGAGACTGGGTCAGACTGAGACTGGGTCAGACTATGACAGACAGAGATAGTTATTTTGTTGTTATTCTGCCATTCCCCTGATTCTATGTTAGTTGTTTATTTTGTTGTTCTGTGATTCTCCAGATTCTATATTAGTTGTTATTTTGTTGTTGTTCTGCCATTCTCCTGATTCTACATTAGTTGTTATTTTGTTGTTATTCTGCCATTCTCCTGATTCTACATTAGTTGTTATTTTGTTGTTCTGCCATTCTCCTGATTCTACACTAGTTGTTATTTTGTTGTTGTTCTGACATTCTCCTGATTCTATACTAGTTGTTATTTTGTTGTTGTTCTGACGTTCTCCTGATTCTACATTAGTTGATATTTTGTTGTTGTTCTGACATTCTCCTGATTCTACATTAGTTGATATTTTGTTGTTGTTCTGCCATTCTCCAGATTCTACATTAGATGTTATTTTGTTATTCTGCTATTCTCCTGATTCTGTTAGTTATTATTTTGTTGAGAAAAGAATAAAGACTCCTAGACTGTTTCTGATCATTTTCGTGGTGTCTTATCCTGCTGAGACCAAAGCCTGTCTGAAGGACCTCCAAAAAGTAAGTGATCAGGAGCACAACTTGAACTTAAAACTTATTTCCCCTAAAATGAGGTGGCCCAGTGGATAGAATGTAGGGTCTGGAATAAGAAAGTTCTGAATTCAAATCCAATCTCAAACACTCACTAGCTAGGTGACCTTACACAAATCAGTTGATCCCTTTTTGCCTCAGTTTCCCATTTGTAAAGTGGGAATACTAATAGCATCTCTCAGGACAATTAAGAAGATCAAGTAAGATAATAAGTATAAAGCACTTAGCATACTTCCTGGCACAAAGTAAGCTCAATATAAAACGTGACTATTATTAACAACAATATTTGAAGGAACAGATAGATATAATTTTAATCCAATACCTGCTTTCTCCAAGGAAAGCAGAGAAGCCAGCCTCTGGCCCCAACTTCCTACTTCTTCTTTTGGCAAACATCAAAGTCTCCCTTGCAGAAGGCAGGAAAGGAGGAGATTCTAGAGATATTTATTTTTCCTTCCTTATGAGTCATATCTAGACAGACTCATGGACACACATAACCTACACAGGAAAAACAACAGCAACAACAACAACAACAACAACAACAACAACACACACACACACACACACACACACACACACACACTGATTCTGCCTCTAACTGAAGACCTCTAAAAAGAGAGAACTTGCCATATGTTAAAGAAGCCAATTTCACTTTATTTTTGTTCAATCATTTCAGACATGCTTCACTTTTTTATGATCCCATTTGGGGTCTTCTTGGCAGAGATACCAGAGGGATTGGCCATTTCCTTCTCCAGCTCATTTTACAGATAAGGAAACTGAAGCAAACAGGATTAAGTGATTTGCCTAGGGTCAAACAGCTAGTAGGTATCTGAAATGGGATTTTAACTCAGGAAGAGTCCTCCTGATTCCAGGCCTGAGCATAATGACACCCCCTAGATGTCCTCCCAGGTCAATTTGGGACTACTCAAATCTGGGCCTAATCTCTCCCAAGGCCAAGTGATATTGATGATAAATGCCATTGTTCCAGAGGAGAAACAATGTGGTTTACTGTACTGTCCACTAGATTCAATGTCAGAGGAATCACAGAATAACAATAACAACAAAATAATAACTAACACAAAACACTAAGGTGCTTTATAAAGTTTGACACTCTTCATATCTAAAGCCTAGTACATCGTGAAAGCAAGGTGGAAATGATATCCTTTTCTTATGCCCATTTTACAATGAAGAAGGTGAACCTGAAAGAGACTAACTGACTTATTCAGGAACACAGATTTGAACTCCTCACTCCAAGTTGGCCCTCTCTCTCCCACAACACCTAAAACTATAGAATCACAGACTAGGAAGGAATCTTGGAAGCCATTTAATCTAACCCGACTATTTGCAGCAAGAATCCTATTTGCAGCAAATTGGACAAATGACCAGTCAGCCTTTGTTTGAAGACTTCTAATGAGAGGGAATCTACTTTCTCCAGAAACAACCCATTCCTCACTGGATAAGTAGAGTCTGATGACCTAATGCTGCCTCTCCAAATCTTCAAAGGGAAAGATCATAGCTCTGGAGCTGAAGGAATCTCCAAGATTTTCTAGGTCACCTCATCCAGCTAATATATGGGAAGGAACCACTGTCCCTGGTTCTGCCCTCTGGTGTCCTTCTTCCACAGGACAGACCTTCACATCCTGGAAAACAGCTACCACATTCCTCTCTCTAAATTTTCTTCTGCATCTTAACTATCTCCAGCTTCTTCAGCTGAGTCTCCGGGGGCATGAGGGGGAGGCCTTTTCTACCCTGGCTGCTCTCCTCTGGACAGTCCTTAATTTAGAGTATATAACTTAGAAATGACTTTTCTAAAGTGCGGTACCCAGAACTGAACCTAGGAAGTGATCTGACCAGAGATGGGATTATCACCATCTGAATTCTATTAGATACTTACTTCAAGACTTCAATGGCTCTGTCCTCTCTTAGATGTGAGCACTCCCTCCAAGGATGGATGGGATAACTCAGCTACATCTCATCCTGTGTTGCTCTTATCCAAGCATTCTCATAAACCCTCCACCCCACCTAAAGCCTTCCTCCACATCTCAACATATGATGAATACCAATATTTAGTAATTAGACAGTTAGGTGAGTATTTAAACAAGAAGAATAACTAGAAGTTTCAGAGAAGTCAACTAAGACACCACATAGAGATAAGCTTCCTAATAGTTTTTGTTGTTTGGTTGTTTTGGTTGCCCAACTTTCCATGACTCCATTTGAGGTTTTCTTGGCAGACATACTGGAATGGTTTGCCATTTCTTTCTCTAGCTCATTGGACAGATGAGGAAACTGAGGTAAGCAGGGTTAAGTGACTTATCCAGGATCACACAAATAGTAAGTACCTGAGGCCAGGTATTCAGAAAGGTGAGTCTTCCTGACTCCAGGCCCAGCACTCTATGACTGCATTATCTGCTTAGAGCTAAGCCAAAAGTGGAATTATTGTCCTTCACAAATTCTGCATTGCTTCCAACCTGACCTAATTCTTGTGGCTCCTGTTCCATCTCCAGATTCCAGGCCCTGGCCCAGGTGACATGTCCTTCATACCTGAAATGTGCTTCTCTCTCTCTCTCTCTCTCTCTCTCTCTCTCTCTCTCTCGTAACCTAACCAGAGATGGGATTCTCACACAAAATCCCTCACTACCTTGAAAGCTCAATTCAAATGCCATACAGGAAAACCATTTTCTATTCCCTTTGCATTTATTACATATTGATTTTTCAATATAGATGTTGTTTTCCCCCAATGAAATATAAGTTCTGAGAAAACAAGGGCTGTTTTTCTCTGACCTCTGTATCCTTAGCACAGTGCCTAGCATATAGTAGGCATATAATAAATGCTTGCTGAACTAATGAATGAATATGCTTGCTGAAATGAGAGGGTACTCCCTATTTTTAAGGTCTCTGGCAAAGGTGAGAGGGCCCTTCTCAGAAATTCTGGAGAAGGGATTCTTGTTCTGGCCCAGGTCTGATTCCTTGAACTACAAGGTCCCGTTCAGCTCAGAGATTCTGTGAACTGCTCCAGTTCTAAGTCACATTGAAGGGGCAGGGATTCCAGTCGCCTCTAGGGGGTGCTGCTGTCCACTCCAATCCCTCCAGTTTATAAAAACACAATCTGGGATGCAGGACAAGGGGAGTGGTGGGGTTGGAGTGGCTGGAAAGGGAGAAAAAAATCCTGATTTCTCAAGGAGCTCTGGAGACGTGGGGCCCCGGGCTTTCACAGGGAGGGAGATTGGTTTCAGGAGAGGAGAAGAGGAGACAGTATGGACTGCTCCCAGAATCCCTCTAATGCTTGAGCTACAATCTGGGGAGTGGGAAGACTTGAGGGCAGCCAGGTGAGAGGCAATCATACAATGGCAAGGGACTTCTGGGGAGATGGTAGGGGGGAAAGCCTCATTTTACTCATTTGGAGAAGCAGGGGGTTGACTCAGTAGCGTGTAGCTAGAGTTAGAAGAAGTCCTGGTCCTACCTCCTCCTTTGAGAGATGAGGCTATAAAGAAGGACACCTTCCTTGGCACCCCCACCACCGAGAGCCCTCTGTGAGCAGACAGGACAAAGAGCCCCAGGAGGCAACGCCAACCAGACCACCATTACTGCTTCTAGCTCAGCCCCAACATGATTCCTGGAAGCAGCTTCTGTGGAGATGGGCAGTGTAATGGCCAGGCTAGCTCCCTGGAGGACCTCGGGATCAGTCAGAGGCAGGATTAGTCAAAGTCCTTAGTCTTAAGGAGGAGAAGTGAAGGAGGTAGACGAGCTGCCACGTGGCTCGTCAAAGATGGAGCCTGGACTCAGGAGTCTGGAGCCTGAAGTCCTTTCCTGAGCAGGCTATGGCAGAGAAACTCTGGCCCTCTCCCTCAGCCCTCCAATCCTGGCCTCTGATTACCTCAGCACAACACGTCCAGCAAGCGCCAATCATGAGGAGAGCCATCACATAAGCATATGTTTCTAGAACCATTATCACACCTTGAGTGGGTAATTAGCCTTAAGTGCCCTGCTGTCTTAGATTCAAGTACACCTTTCCAGAGTTGCAGCCCTCTACAGGCAGGGCGTCCCTGCTGGGGGGAAGGCATCCCTGCCAAAGGGAGGCCGCCCTCCCATAAGTCCCAACTGCACCCACAGAGCAGGCAAGTCAGCTCAGTTGCCGCAGCAAAGCACCCAGGCGCCTTTACCGCCATCACCGCCCTACTCAGAACCCAGTTATCAAGTAAGGAACGTGAAGAAAGATGCTTGCTGCGTCGGAAGATAAAAATACATCTGGAATAATTTTACAGATATATACATATATATTCATATACACACAGATATATAAAAAGTATATATGTATACTATATAGATATTTATATATGGGTACATATGTGCATCTATATGTATATGTATGTGTATATGTGTGTGCACATATAACAGTATACATATAGATACATGTATGTGTTAATACATACACATACATATATGTACACACACATCTACATATATATATATATACATAAACATTGGATCCCAAACCCCAGAAACACCCAAGTGATGCAGAGGCCCCCCCACAGCCCAACCACCCTGGGACTCTCTCTCCCTTCCCCTGAGCTGAAGTCAGCCCCCCAAGGATTTGAGCAGCGAGCCAGAGCCTCCCCCTGCCAAGGTGAGCTGGTACCTACCCCCACACTTCTGGTCTGGGGAAGCCTTCGTCTATTCCAGGGGCAGAGACATCTGGTGCAGGCCACACTTGTCTTATGGTAGGCCTGGGCCGGGCTGGTCAGTGTGTGGCTCTGTGGTAGAAAGATTATGGGAACTAGGGTCAAAGGGCAGGGGATCAAATTCTGCCACTGCTGTTTATTGTTTATGTGACCTTGGCCATATTTGGCCTCTTGAAATCTTAGGCTAGGACCATAGACCTAGAAGGGGAAGCCATCTGGCCAGTCCCGCCCTAGTGGAGTGAGTGGGGTGAGGTCCAATTAAGTAAAAATCACTTTCCCGAGGACACAAAACAGGAAGCACCAAAGGTGAGGTTTGAACCCACATCCTCTGACGTCAGAACTAGAGCTCTCTCACCGGGGCCAAACCGGCTTCATCTGGATAGATTGGACATCCATCATCTGGACACATGACTTCTAGGGCCCTGATCTTAAATCCTCTGTCACCCCATAGATGGGAAAATCCCAGACTTCCTCCTACTCCCCAGCGGAAGATGTTCCTAAAAAGCATTATGAGTGAGGGGAAAAAAAGAAAAGACTGGGACATTTCAGGTATTATTACAAGGTATTATTTCAGGTATTATTCCCTGAACATAGAAATAAGGCAGCAAGGCAGTCTGACTATGTGACAGTGGGGAAATGGGAATAAGGATGCTCCCTCTAAGAGCTCTCATCTTATTCAAAGAGATAATATACAACATCACAGAGCTAAAGAAATGTAAGCTCAGGGCGCATTCCCTTGTCAGAACAGCAGGCCATATAAAAAAGACCTGTGGGTCTTAATGGACTGCAAGCTCAATAAGCTTCGATGATAAAACATGGTGGCCGAAAAAAATACAGCGGGATGTTAGGCTACATGGCCAGAGCCCCAGGGGATGCAGCACCACTTCCTCATGTATAAAATAGAGATTATAATAAATAGCCCCTGTCCACAAGGTTACCAGGAGCATAAAATGAGATATTTATAAAGTGCATTATAAATACTCCTCTTCCTTTATTTTTACATGAAGAGAACCTATCAGCTAGGTCGTGAGAAGTAACCGTATGCTTGTGCTCCAGCCAGATCAGACTACATCTCCAAGGTTGTGTCCTGTTCTGGACACCACAGCCGGTGAAGGACCTTGCTCACCTGAAGGGCGTTCAGCCTCTCTGGAAGTCTTCAAGTGCTCACTGGGTTGGAACCATGTCTGACCCAAAACGTGCTTGGAAAAGTTCCCCCAAGAAACAAGGCGGGCAGAACGCCACACTAGGCTGCCTTAGGAGAGTGTGGACCCTTCCACAACTACACACTGTACCAGTAGGAAGAGGCTCACCACTTAGAATTGCAAACAGGGCACTGAGGCACAGCTGTTCAGTTGTGGGATTTTTGTGGGGGGTTTTTAGCTTGGTTCAGATTCTTTGGGACCCCATTTGGGATTTTCTTGGCAGAGATACTGGAGCGGTTGGTCATTCCTTATCCAGCTCATTTTGCAGATGAGGAAACTGACACAAGCAGGGGGAAGTGACTTGCCCAGAGTCACACAGCTAGGAAGGGTCTGAGGCCAGGGAAAAATGAGTTTTCCTGACTCCAGCTGGAATATTCAATATACAGAAAGATAAAGGGGTGTGTGTGTGTGTGTATCCAAAGCTATTATTTATGACTCTGATATAATAAGACTCCGCCGTTCTTTATTTAATATATCTTCCTCGTTTTTTTCACCCTGGACACCCTGTTTTATTCATCCTTTCTGGGAGGATCCTTTAAGTTATCTCGCACAGTACGCCTTTTCC
The DNA here is from genome assembly GCF_016432865.1 of Antechinus flavipes. NCBI lineage: Eukaryota > Metazoa > Chordata > Mammalia > Dasyuromorphia > Dasyuridae > Antechinus > Antechinus flavipes. The sequence continues at coordinate 23,782,565 of NC_067399.1, forward strand.
TTCTCAGCATCCCCGCCCCCAACTTCTAGGGGATTCACAGTTGACCCTCTTCTCTGCTGCCAGAGGTCACTCTCCCTGAAGCTGTTTCCTGTCCCGACTCTCTCCTTCTTTTCCAGCTTGATGAGGTAATAGTGGAAATAGCTCTATGGCAGATGGGAGTAGACAGAGGAGAAAGAAATCTCCTCCCCAGCCGCTGCCGCCGCCGCCTTCTATTAAATACACAGTGATCGTACCCCACAAAATTGCTCCCAGGTTTGAATGGCCCGATGCTCGCAAATTTTAAAGACCACAAGGGACATATTCAAAGTCTTGTCAACCAAAAGTAAATTGTCCTTCCAGTTTCATCAGGGAAGCATCTTATCGCTTTAGAAGGAAATAGCAAATTAGAAATAATACTTTATATTTTATTTAATATATTAAGACCTAATTATCTCTGTCATCTGCTTCTTGCTATTATTATAGCCTTAGAACTGGGGATGGGTGGGAGCAGGATGAGGAGTGGGTGGGCCTGGGAATAGCTTTGCTACCACTGAAAATGAAATAATTAAGGGAATGAGTGAAAAAGCATTTATTGTTTACTACAAGCAGATGCTACATAAAGTACTGGGGATACAAAAAGAGTTGACCTTCTCTTCCCACTAGGAGCTCCCATTCTTCATTATTATTATTATTAATGAAGCTTTTTATTTTCAAAACATATGCATAGATAATTTTCAACATTCACCCTTGCAAAACCTTGTGTTCTAAATTTCTCTCCTCCCTTCCCTCCATCCCCTCTCCCAGATGGCAAGTGATGCAATCTATGTTAAACATGTGCAGTTCTTCTATACATATTTCCACAATTATCAGGCTGCCCAAGAAAAATCAGACCGAAAAGGGAAAAAAATAAGAAAGAAAACAAAAAACGAGCAAGATTATCAACAACAAAAGGAGTGTTGTGATCCACACTCAATCCCTATTCTCTCTCTGGATGCAGATGGCTCTCGCCATCACAAGACCCTTGAAACTGGCCTGAATCATGTCACTGCTGAGAAGAGCCACGTCCATCAGAATTGATCATCGTATAATCTTGCTATTGCCGTGTACAGTCATCTCCTGGTTCTATTCACTTCACTTAGCATCAGTTCATGTAAGTCTCTAGGAGCTCCCATTCTGATAGGGAATTATAACAGATGGGAGTGGGTTTGCCCAAGATGGGAAATTTTGGCCTCTGAAGTCTCCCAGGATGGAGAACGGAGACAAAGAATAGCCCTTTTCAGAAGCCGTGGCTCCTCCCTTAGCCAAACTCTTTGAAAAAGCCATCTACACTGGTGCCTCTACTGCCTCTTCTCTCTCTTCTAAAGCTTCTGAAACCAGGTTTCTGATCTGTTCACCTGAAGCTATTCCCTCCAGAGTTTCCAGTGATCTCTAGTTGCCAGATCCAATGGCTTTTCCTCGGTCTTCATCCTATTACCTCCCTGAACAAAGCCTTTGACACTTTCACGGAATTCTGGGTAGTCTCTCCAGCCTAGGTTTTCATGACCTTCCTCTCTGCCATTTTTCTCCTACCTATCCAACCCATTCTTCCTCAATTTCCTTTGCAGGATCTTCATTCCTCTCCCACTAACCACGAGTAGCCATAAGTTCTATCGGGGCTCTCTTCTCTTCTGCCTCAGTTCTATTCACCTCTTCGGTTCCCGCGCATCCACTGGTCATCTCCATGCAGGGGATTCCCAGAGCTACGTAGTCAATCCTACCCTCCCTCCTCAGATCTCATCCCACAGCCACAGGACAACAGATTTCCTGTAGTTGTTTCAAACTTAACTCAGTCCAAAAACAATGCCTTATCTTTCTCCCCAAAGCCACCCCTCTCCTAAACTTCCTATGACTATCAAAGGCACTCCATCCTTCCAGTCACTTCTTTCAGAATTCAGTTCCAAGGTTACCTGGAATAAAAAGCCTTTTCTCCCACCCCACCTCTCCTCCAGCTCTTAGGGAGTTCTCATCTCAGATTGCCTTCCATCTATTTTGTATGTAGCTTGTAAATAAATACATATTGTCTCCTCCATCGACTATAAGCTCCTTGAGAACAGGAGTTATTTTTGTTTTTGTTTGCGTTGTCGCTGAGGTTTTCTAGATTTCATAGCTTTTGAATCCCTAGTGATTAACAAAGTTCCTGGCACTTAGTAAGGGTTTAATAAAAATGTGTTTATAGGAGACTAGCTGGAGGCAGCTTAGAGGAAAGTGCCCCAGAGAGTCACTCAAGAAATTATGCCTCTAGAGGATTTTAAGAGGACAAAGAAGCTTCCTCCTTGTCAGTGCCCTGTAGCAAAGTCCCATTGGGACCAACCTAGTTACGTTTTCCACCAGCCAGGATATTAAGGTAGGGGTTCTTGTATATTTGTGGCTTCTGAGAGCTCTTCCAGCTCAGGGGTGTTTATAGGAGACTAGCTGGAGGTAGCTTAGAGAACAGTGCCCCAGAGAGTCAAGAAATTATGCCTCTAGAGGATTTTAAGAGGAAGAAAGAAGCTGCCTCCTTGTCAGTGCCCTGTGGCAAAGCCCCATCGGTCCAAACTTAGTTATTGCCAGCCAGGATATGATGGTAGGGATTCTTGTAGAGCTGTGGCTCTTAGCCAGCTTCCGGCTCAGGGATCTTTCTGTTTGTCAAAAAGCTGGGGTGGGAGGGGTCGGACCTAGTTGGTGATGACAGGGGGACAGTGTCCCCCTGTCATAAACACACTCTCTAGGGGACTTTAAATGCTCCGACTACAATACTCTCTCTCTCCATGAGTCCCTTCAGAAAGGGAAAATTCTCCAGCCAGATGGTGCTGTTGTCAGCAGAGAGGAAATCTGTCGGGAGGGGGGATTGTGGGCCCGGGAGGGGGCTGTGGGCCCAGGAGGGGAGGAGCAGGAGGGGGCTGGGCCGGGCGGAGCAGAGGAATTCCTGGAAGGAAGCTTGCCCCTCAGGAATCTAATAACTAAACACGATGGCCGTCCATGGTGCTGGGGGCTGGGGCAGCTGCTCTCCTCCCTTTTCTAGAGAAGACTTTGGAAGGACATGATTCAAGGGGTGCCGGAGGCCCCCTCCCTTCTCACTGCTCTTCCAGGCTTTGTCACTGACCTCTTACCTCCGACCTACTAAGTTAAAATCCACATGTTCAGTACCTCACCCATCCCCATGGGACCTGATGGAGACATGAAGCTTTATACACTAATGGGAGGGATTCCGAGACCCCTCTTCATCCCCTAGGCAACCCATGGGGTCTGGGGGCCATAGCCCCCCGGTTAAGACATCACAGAAACAGGGGAGCTGCATTTCAAAGTCAGCCAACCTGATCATCCCCGGTGGGTGCCGGGTGGGGAGAGGAGGCCGGAGAGGCTGGCCCGGGTCAAGCTGGGAATAACTAGAGCATTTGGATGGGAAGAGTGGAGGCTCTTCCAAAGTCTATATCCCGGCATGGCCCACAGAGACACGGGCCGGACAGAGCGAGAGATGGAGGCGGCTCCTAGGGAAGCCATGAAGATGGGGTCTAAGCTCTCACAAATATCTGTGCAAAAAGGGAAAATAGGCTCTCTTCCTCCTGTCCCCTCCCTAGTCCAACAGGAAGCCAAGAAGCAGAGCGGTGGAGTCTGGAGACACACTGGGGTCAGGGGAGTGGGGGCTTGGGGGCAGACTGGGTGGGTGGGGACCAGGGCAGGGCAGGGGAACAGGAGTAACCCAAAAGATGGGGTAGGGGTCAGAAGAGGGTCATCTGGGCCATCCCTCTGCCCTTGGCCCAAAGCCCTCTGGTGGCTGGACAAAATCGGAGCCTATCTTTCCAGTGGGGTCACTGGAGGTGTCTCCCCCCACAGATGGGGGGCCCCCCTCTCCTCAGTTAAGGCAGGAATCTCTGAAGGTTGGGCTGGCTGTCCCCCTCTATCAGGGCCCCCTCGGGGGCCAGACCTATGTGGTCCCCCAATGTGGGGGGAGGCCCCAGCTCCTTCACAGGCAGGCAGCCTGGGGGAAGGGAGAGCCAGGTCCTAGGGCCTGAGGGAAGGTGCCCCTCCCCTTCTCCCTCCTTGGATCTCTCTCTCAGAACTGTTACCTTGACTGACTGGGGGTGGGCAGCTCCACACGGGCCTGAGAGCTGTGAGGGGGCCGGGGAGCTGTGAGGGGGCTGGGGAGCTGGGAGGGGGCCGGGGAGCTGCGAGGGGCCCACAGAAGGAGGGGAACACATGGCTGCTTCCACAGCCTTCCCTTCCCCCAAGCCCCTCCCTCATCTACGGCTCCTGTCCCACCGCTGGTCCCTTTCAGAGGCCTGGAGTCTCTGGGGCAGGGCCCCGCTGCCCTCCTCAGGGCCAGTCTGGGCCCCAGGGCTGAAAGCCACCCCCCTTCCTGGGGGGGAGGGGAGGGGAGCCTGCAAGGAGTGAACAGCATGGGGGTAATGCTTTCCAGACCACCAAGGGCCACCGAGTCTGGGCAGCCTGACAGGGAGAGAGCGGTTATAATTTACTGGGAGGGAGCAGAGGGGGGAGGGAGGGGAGGAGGAGGAAACAGAGGGAGGTGCACACACACGCACACACATGTGCACACACACACACATGCACACATACGGGCGCACACACACACTCTCACACATGCAAGTCTGGGTGCACGGCCTGATTCCAAGCCTCCCTAGGAGGAGGAAGGTGGCAGAGGGGCCTGAGGCACCAGGGTCTAGGGCAGGAGGAGAACTCAAAAGTCCTGGAGGCTGAGCCCTCCTTTTACAGAGGGGGAAAGTAGGGCAGTGAAGGGAGTCACCTGTCTGCAGGCAGTGAGCACCTGGAGCAGTGCTCCAGGATCGGACCCTGGTCCTCTTTCCAATAGGGCATGATGCTATTTAGGTAGTTTAAGGAGCTTGAATGTCATATGGAAGCTTAGGGTCTCCGTCAGTGCTAGAGGTGGGAGTGGGGGAGGGTCACTGAAAGCTTCAGAGCAGGAAGCAACATTTGTTCTAATGGCTAAACAAAGATGAAAGAGAGACAGAGACAGACAGACAGAAAGACAGAGGGAGAGACAAAAAGAGAGAGAGAAAGACAGAGACAGAGAGAAAGAAAGAGAAAGAGAGAGAGAGAGAAACAGAGACAGAGAGAGACACAGAGAGACAGAGAGAGAGAGAGACACAGAGAGACAGAGAGAGAGAGACAGAGAAAGAAAGAGACAGAGAGAGAGAAACAGAGACAGAGAGAGAGAGAGAAAAAGACAGAGAGAAAGAAAAAGGGGGAGAGAGAGAGAGAGAGAGAGAGAGAGAAACAGAGACAGAGAGAAAGAGACACAGAGAGACAAAGAAAGAGACAGAGAGAAAACAGAGACAGAGAGAGAGAGAGAGAAAGAGACAGAGACAGAGACAGAGAGACAGAGACAGAGACAGAGACAGACAGACAGAAAGAGAGAGAGACACAGAGAGAAAGAGACAGAGACAGAGAGAGAGACAGAAAGAGAGAGAGACACAGAGAGAAAGAGACAGAGACAGAGAGACAGACAGAGAGAGAGAGAAAAACAGAGAGACAGAGACAGAGAGAGGGAGAGAGACAGAGACAGAGAGAGGGAGAGAGACAGAGACAGAGAGAGAGAGAAACAGAGAGCGACAAAGAAAGATTTAGAGAGAGAAAGAGACAGAGAGTCAAAGAAAAAGACAAAGAGGAGAGAGAGATAGGAAGGGATGGATAGATAGAAGACAGGTAGATAATAGTTGAATGGATAGATCAATAGATGGTTGGATAAATAGATGGTGAGAGAGAGATAAATGAATGGGTGAGTGGGTGGATAGATAAGTAGACGGATGGAGAGATAGAAGACAAATGGATAAATAGTTGGATGGATAGATCAACAGATGAACATATAGGTAGATAGAGACAGACTAGAGGGATGGAGAAGAGGAAGAGCGCAACAGATGACAAATAAGATGTATGGCCAGACAGATGACAAACTTGGGAGACATTAAAAATGGGAGTTGGGTAGAAAGATAAAGTCACAGGGCTTCATGCTTTGGGGCAAAGAACTCGAGGAATTAGCTCCATTGGTGCTCATCAATCTGAGAGGGCTTCCTGGAGGAATTTTTACATTCTATTTCCATTCCCTTTTGTCCTTCTTGCTATGCCGGGGGAGGGTTGGGTGGGTGACAGTGGTGACCGGTAAAGAAACAGCTTTGAAAATCTGCCAGTCCAGGTGTTGGGCAAAGACAGCCCATTCCCCTCTGTGCTCTTCATGATAGAGCCACAGCGGCTCCCTTTCTGTTCCTCCGTGTATTCCCCAACTCCACACCTTTGCACGGGCGTGCTTGGGTCTAGAATGCTCTCCCCCTCTAAGTCCCCCCCAGGTTTCTCTAGTTCCTTTCAAGGCTCAGCTCCAAGCCCACCTTCTGCAAGTAACCCTGCCTAGCTCTGTCCCGCACTCCTCCCCAGTCACTGATGTCTTCTCCTCTGAGATCTCTTTCTCTCCACCAGCTCTCCATCTTCTAGCTACATAGGAGTCCGTATGTCAGTCCCCTATTAGACGGGGAGCTTCTTGAGGACAGGAAATCTCCTTTGCCTTCCTTTGAATATCGTTGTTTAACACAATTTTTGGCATACAGCAGGCACTCAATAAATGCATGTCGTCCAATTAAGTGAACCTCAAGAAAATTCTCCAGTTATCCTCTGCCCTCTCTTTTTAGCAGAGACCACATAAAACTGAGGAAAGTCTGCAAACCTGGCTGAAAATCCTGTCCACACCACCTTTAAATCTCTGATCCCGAGATATCACAGCCTTTGAAAGTCCAGTCTTCCAGATTTCCAGAGCCTGGGACCCCGAAGCTTAGAACTCAGAGAGGGAAGGCAGGATGGAAGCCTGGCTAAAAGGGCATCTGACTTTCCTGGTCAGAGCTAGAAAATTAGACAACCAAAGGGAATAAGAATTCACATTTCACGCACTTTAAGGTTTACAAAACTCTTTGTTCACAACAACCCTTGGAAAGAGAGCAACATATAAGTTCTGGGCTGGCTCTGGCTACCCTATTCCCATTGGAGGCTCCATCTTCAGAGGGCAGTGGTCTGCACCTCCCCCAGGATCTTCAGGGTCACCTGAGATATTGTAGAGTAATTCTAGAGGCACCTAGGTGGTACAAGAAGTGGATAAAGCACTTGGTTTGGAGCGAGCAAGGCCTGAATTCAAATTTAGCTCAGACACTTACTGGCTGTGTGATGGTGGGCAAGTCACTTAACTTCTGGCTGCCTCGGTTTTCTCATCTGTAAAATGGTGAATCAAAATAGCACCTACCTCCTGGCATTATAGGAAGAATAAAATGAGATTTTATCCATAATGCATTTTGAAAACTTTAAAGCGCTATGTCACTGCTGGTTAGTGTGTAAGTGGGTCACATAATACTAAATAGTTCTTGAGCCTCCATCTGGTATACTTCCCAGTTACTCTGTCCTCAATATCAATGGACTCAATATCAATTGAAGAGAAATAACCTGCCTAATAATCCTAATAGCTCTAAAAAAAAATTTTAATGGCATTTTAAGCTTTGCAAATAACTTTACAGATGTAAAGCCTGGGAGGAAAGTATTATTACTCTCCTCATTTTATGAAGAGTAAACTGAGGCTGAAGAGGTGCCTTGACTTGCCTAGTAAGCCACAGATGAGGAACTTTCCATCTGGCCCATATCTTTTAATCAAAGAGAGAACAGCACTTGTCTCTTTGACTTTATCCTAAGGCTCATCCCTTATACATACATCCCATTGTAGATCCCTGGAGAGTAATTGAGTGAAGGGAAAGGTGCAGACTGATGGGAGAGATGGGATTCCCACTCCCAAGGAACTCCTAGTCTGATAGGGAGAGAAATACCCAGCACAGCAGAAGAAACAAGCTGAAATTTGCCAGTAAGCCCAGTTAAAAGGCTACTCTGGGCTCTGAAGGCTGGAAAAGGGGGGTTTTGCCCCAGGAGCTGCTAGCAACAAACTTCTGAAGGCCTTCAACAAGGAAAAGGCGGGCTGCCTGCCCCGAGCCTCAGACACTAAAACCAGGGAGTCACAGGGAGATGGCTAAGGCCAGACCTCAGGCCATCCTCCTTTTCCAAAGCCAGAGACTGGAGAGAACCCAGGATCAGGAAAATATGGGATGAGGAAGGATTTCAGCAATGCTCAAGTACTACCTCCTAGAAAAAATTTTCCTACTTACTAAAAAAGTAAATATAGAGATACTTTTTAAAGTATACTTTTAAATATATAAACTTGTTTTAAAACATATGCTTGTTTTTTAAAAAACAATATTTTAAATTTAAATGTTTTTAAATATATTTAAAAGTATATTTGTTTTTAAGATACTTGTTTTTAAATATATATTTGTTTTAAAACAGACTTTTAAAAATACATACTTCTTAAAAGATAAGTACTTGTTTTTAAATACATGCTTGTTTTAGAAAATATATTTTTAAACATATATGTAAGAAATATATAATATATGTATACTTGCTTTTAAGATACATATACTTGTTTTGTTTTGTTTTGTTTTAAAAAGGAATTTTTCCTGATTCTCCCAATTACTGGCACCCATTCTCCTCAAATTGCTTTGGGGGTTTTTTTGGTTTTTTTTGTTTTTTTAATCAATACAGCACCAGGCTGGACACATAACAACTACTCAATGAATGGTGGTTGATTCATAGAATTTTAAATATTTTATATTCATATCCATATATTCATATCCAGAACTGGAAGAAACCTGGCAACACACTGGCTCTGACCCCTTCATTTTACACATGAGGACATCGAGACAAAGGGGTTAAATGATCATTTCCTGTAGGATCAGAGATCTGAATGTGGAAGGCATCTTAGAGACCATCCAGTCCAACATCCTTCTTTTACGGATGGGAAAACGGAGGCCGAAGGAGGTTGTGACTGGCTCAGTGTCACACACTGAGCATACATACATACATACATACATACATACATACATCTTCTGGGGTGGGATTTGAACTCAGTTTCTCTGCTTTCCAAGCTAGTGATAAAAAAGCCAGCATTTATACACCGCTTTACAGTTTGCAGACTACTTTATAAATACTTTTTCATTAGCTATTGTAGAATGTAAGCTCCTTGAGGGCAGGGGCTGCAGAGTCTCATTTCTGAATTCCCCGGACCTATCAGGAGCTACTAAGTTAAGGCTCTTCAACGGATTGATTTATGTCCCTTGGTGTTTATTTAAGTGGGTCCATGTAGTACCTTCTCTATAGAATGTAAGCTCAATGAGAGCAGGGACAGTTTCATCTTTGTCTCCGGTTCTTCCAGGTCCCTGGATGACCCACAATGGCCACCCAACACACGGGAAGTGACTCCGAGAAATTCCCTCCGGATGATTGATCTCTCCCAGGTCACCGAGGGGCCACTGCAGGGTTTGGGGCCCTCCTTGGCCTGGGAGGAAGAAAAGGTCTGACTCAGAGAGCAAGCCTCCCTTGAACCCTCCTGCCTCCCAGGCCACAATAGCGGGATCCCGGGCCAGAGAACGAGCCGGGTGGTGCTCACATTCTTATGGCCTCATCCCCAGCTGGCCGCCAAGCCTCCGCCGTCATTCCTGGGCCGGGGGCCAGAATCAGGTGGGGCTTGACCAGGAAGGCAATGGGTGGGACCGTTGGACGCCACTGGAGCTTCCACTGTCCCCGACATGCACCAAGAGGACTAGTCCAGTGCCAATGTCATTCCTAGTCCTCCTTCTGCTAACTAGCCTCCATCTGGGCTTTAAGATTTACCTTGTGCTGTATATATATATATATATACACACCTATACACACACACACACACACACACACACATCATTTGGTTCTCAGAACAGCTCTGTGAGCTCGGGGCTCTTATTATTTCCATTTTCCAGTTGGGAAAGCTGAGTCCCAGAGAGTTCAGATGATCTGACCAGGGTTACACAGTAAGTTCTGAGGTCCGATTTCACTCGTCTTGCTTGTCCCAGGTCGGGAGCTGTGCCTTAGAACTGCGCGGGTTCTCCCCCACTCTCAGGGTAGCCTCAGGGGTTGGAGGGGGCCCTCCAAATCCCCGCACTGACAACCCCGGCTCTCCCCTGCTGCCTCTGTGCCCCGGACCCTCCCCATAATCCCAAAGTGATAGCAGCATTGGGAGGGCCGGAGGGGGGAGAAATGGAAATTCCTGCCTGCCCCGGAGAGCCTCTGGGGCTGCCCCGTGAGTGGGGTGGGGGGGAGAGGGGCCCCAGGCCGAGCCTTTGGGCTGCGTTCTCCCCGCCCCCCCCCCCGCCCCTCCCACATCTGTGTCTGGGATTGCAATCTGAACCCAGGCGCTCGCTCGGGCTCAGGGCGGGCCAGCAGGAGGGAAGGGGGCCGGGCCAGGGTGTGGGGCCGGAGGGTGGGGGACCGAGCGGGAGGAAATAGTCCAGAAATCCCCCGGACTCGGAGCATCGCGCGCCTGCTGCCGGCCGCCCGCTCCGGGGACGCGCGACTGGAAAGGTGCGGAGCCGCCCTGCCGCAGGGAGGTAGAGACCCGGCCCGGTCCCTCCCCAGCTCAGCGACGGCTGCGTCCCCCCAGCGGGAACAAGCGCGGGCCCCGGAGCCGAGAACTAACGGGAGGTGAGTGCTGGACGGGGAAGGAGGCGCTTTCCTACCTGACTCTGGGGCGGGAGGACGGGGTCGGCTGAGAGAGGGGGCTTAGGTGCTGGCCCGGAGTCGGGACCCCCCCCAACACACACACACAATCACTCACAAATCTCTCTCTCACACACACACAAACACACACAAACCTCTCTCACAAACACACACTCACACCCTCTCTCACAAACACACCCACAAACACACACACAACCCTCTCTCACTCACAAACACACACAAACACACAACACACAGAGATACACACTCCTACTCACACACTCATTCACACACACATATATAAACCTCACACGGGCGCGCACAAACACAAACCTCACACACACACTCACTCTCACACACGCGCGCACACACAAACACAAACCTCACACACATTCACACACGCGCACACACACAAACACAAAACTTACACACACACTCACAAACCTCTCTCTCTCCACACACACACACACACACACGCACACAGTGGGTGGCTCCACGATCCCTGCCAGGATCTGAAAAATGGAGCTTCGGAAGTTCCGATTTTCCCCAATCAAGTCTCCGCGCTTGCATGCTGGGGGCCGAGGCTCCCCTGACTTCCAGCCGTCCCCACGCCGCTCCCCCCTCCTGCGCCCTTCTCCGGGGAAGCTGGGAGGTCTGATGTGGGAGGGGGGATTCCTGAGTTGGGGCTAAGGGAGGATCCTCGGGCAGTCTCTGTGTGGGGTCGGGATTGGGAGGAGTCCTGTGCCGGGGGGAGAGCCCAGAAGTGGGGCGACTGGATAGGGTGGGGAGCCATGTGCTAACTTCTGACCTTTCTACCAACAGAAAGGAGTAGGGGGAGGCCATGGGGGAGGGGTAACTGAGGAGTCCCAGGGTTCCCCGGAGAAGTAAATTGGGTTTGGGGGTCGGTAAGGAGAGGGAAAGGAATGGGGGAGGGGGAGTTGGAGTAAATGCAGATCATCAAACTGTAAATGTAGAACTTATTTAGACCCTCCAAAGTTAGTGAGCTCAACCCCCTGGCTTTATGGAGGTCAGTCAACAAGCACTTTATAAAGGGCCTCCCGTGTCAGGCACCCCGCAAAATCCTGGGGATACAAAGAAAGGCAAAAAACAGGGGAGGATTCTGGGGCCCAAAGAGCTTAATAAATAAGGGAAGATCAAGCCAGGATTTGAGCTGTGCTCTTGTGACTCAGTGTCTCCAGTTAGGTTTATCTCAAGCTGTCTCTGTTTCTGTCAGGGGCCATCTCTAGGTGGTGTCTCTAGTTTTCGTTGGTAAACTTGTTTCTTGGTCAGGATAAACTATCTGGTGGGAGGAGGGGGATAGGAAGTGTACAAGTGTTCCCAAAGTCTTAGGGCACTATAGCTTAAAACTACGGGGACATCCTGAATAAAAATAGAAGCTCTTTTGATGGGGCAAAGATGTGGATTCCTCAGAAGCAGGATAAGAGGAAGATGGCACTGGGAGCTTCCTTGAATGATTTTTATTATTATTGCTGAGGCAATCAGGTTAAGTGACTTGCCCAGGGTCACCCAGCTAAAAAGTGTTAAGTGTCAGAGACCAGATTTGAACTCAGGTCCTCCTGACTTCAGGGCTGATGCTCTATCCACTGCGCCACCCCTCGATACTAATATTTTAAGGGAATTTCTTATACTTGTCAAAGTTTGATTTTGATATCTATGTGACTGACTGACAGACAGGACAGACAGATGTAATAGGGAGAAAATGTATGGATCAGAGCAACTAATTAACAGATATTGATTAAGTGCCTGGAATTGTGCTGGACTCTGAGAATGCAGACAACAAAACAGCTCCCGTCCTCAAGGTGCTTCCATTCTATTGGCGAAATAATCGATCATCAGATGAGTGGATATGAAATACACAGCAGAACATGTCAAGAGTGGGGGGGAGGGGAGATTGGGCTTGGTTTACTTTGACTCAGCACATCCACAGGTATCCCTAGCACCGGGCCCCCAAATGTGAAGGCAGTAAGGTCTTTGATGACTGGGATCTTCCCAGCATTCCCTCTTGTAGCTAAGCAGCACTATGCTGGGACTGGACTGGGTCGACTTTGAGACTGTGACTCAAGCTCAGGCCCCCTGAAGCCAGCTAGAAAATGTAAATTTGTGGGTGAGGAATGGCTTTTCATTTGTCTTTGCATCCCCGGGGACCTCATTAGTACTTTTGCACATAGTAGGTCCTTTAAATATGACGATCCCATTATACCAGTCTGCTTGTATCTCTAAGCACTTGATTTGGGATCCCAAATGCCCTCCCCCCACAAAGTCTTTTTCAGCTCTGAAAGATTTTCAAATACCTTTTCTTCCTCTTCTCCTGGACCTCCTCCTTCCTCAAGGACTGAGATTGTCATGGCTTTTCCTTGGGTCATTTTCTCAGTCCTAACTGTATCTTGGCCAAGAATACCTCAAAGACTTGCCGCTTCTTTCTCCAGCCCATTTTACAGATGAGGAAACTGAGGCAGGCAGGGTTAAGTGACTTGCCTGTGGTCACACAGATAGTATCTGAGGCCAGATTTGAACCCAAGCTGAGTCTTTCTGATTTCAAACCCAGCACTCTGTCTATTTCTCCACCCAGCTGCCTTTTCCTACGTTGTAGGGAAGGGTCCAAGTAAAGAGACATGGATCCTGGTTCTGAATCAATCACTCCCTCACTGCTTGGCCCTTTCTGAGCCTAGTTTTTTCCCATCTCATCTGGGACTTGGAGAGGATTAGTCGTGCCCTTCTGAAAATAGAATGGAGAGAATGAATCTTGCCTTCAGGAAGCCTCCAGTCTGATGGGGAAAATATCAGGACTCATAAAGCACTAGACAAATTGGTGCCCTCAGTCCCCTCAAAATCAGCTCATCCTACATGACACTTGACCATGGCCTTCCATTGGTTCCTCCCATAAGTTCTATGAAGAATTTAGAGACAAAAAAATTTTTTTAAGAATTTAGAGACAAATATAGAGACCCATAATATCTCCCAGCTAAGCGATCCTAGACTGGTCACCTAAATTCCCAATCCTGTATTGGTAAAGGGAGTTTCCATACTGGAAGTTTCCTACAAGATGAAATCACTGCTCCAGTATCTCTTCCAAAAGATTCCCTCATACAGGCACATGGAAGAAAAGATATGGGTACAAATAAACACCAGGAAACTGCTATGAGCCCAACATAATGATTAGATAACATACCTTTATGAAACTTGTGGTCTGGAAGGGAGGCAACATAATTATATGTATATATAAATGTATACAAATCCCCCCATCGTGTTGTGGTTTAGGTTTCCTCATCCGGGAAGGAAATCTTCAGATCTGGCCAGATACTCAGAGATAGAGGCAGACAGAAACAGAGAAAATGAGGGTACAGGTAGAGATAGGGAGAGGAAAGAGACAGAGATTGACTCATGTATGGGTATATCTTTGGATGGGTGGGGAGATGGAGATTGTTTGTCCTTTGTTCTGGAAGAGGACCATGACATCAGGAAGGCGATGTTCCAATATGTAAGTGAGGGAGGGCTGTACAAAGTCACCAGTCTCACGTCCTCCAGGAGCCATCTGGATCCAATGGTGGGGGATGGATAGATGGATGGATGGAAGAATGGGTGAAAGGATGGAAGAAGGAAAAGACGGATGGATGGAAGGATGGATGGGAGGATGGATGGAAGGATGAATGGATGGATGGAAGAATGGAAGGATGGATGGAAGGATGGAGAATGGAAAGATGGATGGATGAAAAATGGATGAAAGGATGGAAAGATGGATGGATGGATGGATGGATGGATGGAAGATTGGAAGGATGGATGGATGGATGATGTAGACTGCATCTAGGATTTCAGTAGTATAATAAACTCCCAGTGAAGAAACTGTTATAAAACTGTTATACCAATGAAAAGAGGAAATCGTCTATTTTTAGTCTTAGAGAAAAGCTGTAAGTGGCCCAAGACTGAAGAGGTTTTTCTTGAACCCAAGTCTTGCCTTTTAGCCCTTATGACATGCTACTTTAATAACAACTATATTAGAGTCAAGGACATATTAACGTGGCTCTAAGGTGGTGATGTCATTTTGGTCCTCTTCAAAAACGAAGGGAAACCGTTCGATTTAACTTAGTAAACACTTATTAAACACCTACTGTGTATACTCAAGGAAGTCACATTCTACTGCATGAAGGATAACTGCTGATATTTTATGGGGCAAAAAAAAAGCCTTAAAAACCTTAATTCCTTTGACCCTCACAATAACTGTGAGGTTTTATTATTATCTCCATTTTTATAGATGAAGAAACTGAGGCTAAGAATTTGCCCAAAGTCAGAGGAATAGGAAGTATCTGATGAAGATTTCAAACGCAGGGACTCCTTACTGGAAGGCTCTGTTCACTGTAGCCCAGACACAAATATCTTAAGAAGCAACATTATGTGCAGTAGCGATTAAACAAAATGCTATGTGAAGTCACACAATCCTAGACCCAGAAGGGACCTCAGGGATCATCTAATCTATGTCTCTTACTTAACAAATGGGGAAACTGAGGCTTGTGGAGTTTAAATGACTTGCCTGTTTATTTCATATAAGATAATGTAGGGGAGGGGCTGCCTTGAACCATCCACACTTCCTGCCCTGGCCCCTTAGGACCAGCATTTATGAAAAGGTCGGTAAGATCACGGTTCTAGAGCTGGAAAATCTAGAAATCCACCAAGTCCAACCTTTTCATTTTACAGATGAGGAAACTGAGTCCTAGGATGAGGGATCAGCTCCCTTTTGGGCCAAGTTTACATTGTCTGAGGTCATCATTTAAAAGAGACATCAGCAGCCATTGGGCCTAATTCATACTCAAAAGGAATCACCTTTATGGCATTTTCAACTAATTCACGGCCATTATTGTATTCCCACTGAACCCCCCCTTTTCCAGAGTAAGCCCTTCCAGTTAGGATTTGGTCTGCCGGGCAGGATTAAGGCTCAGCCTATGGTCAGGGTTAGCGATCAACCTATGGCAAGAAAGAAGGGTCAGAGTATGGTCAAGATTAAAGGTCGACCCGTGGCAGGGATTAAAGGTCATTCTGTAATCGAGGTTAGGGGATATTCTACTGTAGAATATTAGGGGTCAGTCTAAATTTGTAGTTTGGGTCAGGCTTTAGCCAAGTTCAGGAATTAATATGTTGGACTAACAGGAGATAAAAAAAAGTCCATCTGTGTCCAGTTTGGGCTCAGGTTAGGGGGCTCTGGCAACACCTCTGAGGAGGCGTCTGTGTCTGTGTCTGAAGAACAACGGAACCGCTGTATACATCTAATTGGCTCAGGTGGCCCTGGAGCCTCATTAACACGTTATAACCAGCAGTGTCTGCTCCCCCTTTGCAGGGGGTGGGGGCTCTCACGGGGTGTTTCCCTCCCAATTTTCCTCCCTGGGACAAAGCCCTAGTCACCATATCCTCCATAAAACTGCTCGTTACTTCCTCACCTTCTCCATGAAACTCAGAAGTCTCTAGGGATGGTTACCCAGCCCCTACGCTTCCTATTTCTAGAGTGAACACTGGAAATTTTTCTCGTTTATCTATCAATTTTTCCATACAGAGTTATGGGAGGTAGACGCCTTTCTCCCATTTCTGGCTTGAATACAGTCTGAGAGCTGCCGTGGAGCCGTGGCCCGACAAGGCATAGGCTCCCATAACTCACGTAGGCCTTTGGGCCTGGAGCTGGGGATTGCTCCTTTCCTTTCCAGTCCAGTCCAGGTGCAGTCACGTTAGGTAGAAGCAGATGCTCCCCTGCAGGATTCCTGCCCCCACAGCTCCAACTCCCCTTCTGCCTCCCCCCAGGACGATGGGCCCCAGGGGGCAGAACTAGAGCAGGGAAATTGAAAGGATTTAAACGTGTCCAAGAGATGCTTTCCTAACCATGGAGCTATTTAACATGAAAGGGTCAGCCCCGGCTGGGGTCAGAGGTCCCTTCAGCGGCGACGCCGAGGTTCCACGGCTGTGTGTCCGGACACGTCCTCGTGTCCCCGTGTGTGCCCTTGTGTGTTTGGGGGGCACGTGTCAGGTCTGAGAGCCAGTGGATGGGCTCCCAACCCACAATCTGGCAAGCCGGGAGAGAGCCGCGGGCGGCCCCTTGCCAAGCTGGGTTTGCAGTTCAGAGCCCAGGCCCCGCTGGTGGGAAGTAGAGGGGCCGGCTGGGTTTCTGAGGGCGGGCGACGATGGCGGGCTGGGGAGAAAGCTCTAGGAAAGGAGCCAGGATAAACACGTGGGCACATGTTGGATGTAACATATATTTCTACCATGTTTGACATATTTTGGACTACTTGCCATCTAGAGGAAGATGTGGGGGAAGGAGGGAAATTGGAACACAAGGTTTTGCAAGGGCTGATGTTAAAGAATTGTCCACGCGTGTGTTTTGTTTGTTTGTTGTGTGTTTGGTTTGGTTTGTTTTTTGGGGGGGTTAAGTGACTTGCCCAGGATCACACAGCCAGAAAGTGTTAAGTGTCTGAAGCTGGATTTGAACTCAGGTCCTCCTGACTTCAGGGCTGGTGCTCTATCCACTCACACAAATGTTTTGAAAAATAAAAAGCTTTAACAGAGAAAAAGAAAGCAAGGTGCCAGGAGGGAATTGGGCGGTTGGCCAAGGTGCCCGATCTCACTTCCTTCCCCTTCTTGTCCACAGCCTTCCAGGGGATGCTAAGATGCTGGCCGTGCCGGAGTCCCGGATGCACAGTCTGCAAATAAGTAAGGCCCGACTCCCCCATTCTCTCCCCTGCAGCTCGGCCTCCCTCCCTTTCTCCCTTCTTCCCTCACTCTAAATGATTTCCTCCCAGTTCCTTCTTCCTCCGCCTCTCTCCCTCCAAACCGACATTAAAACTGTACCTACCACTAGCCAGCCCCTGAGTGTGTGAATACACACACACACACACACACACACACACACACACACACCCTGCAAAACAACACTTACAGAGAAAAGAGGGTCTAGATTTTCCCCATCCGGCCTCTGCCTTGTACACATAGACCCCCGCATAGATAGAATGGTATGAAATCATTGAATTCAGTCTAACACACACTTATTAAGTGCCCACAGTGTACAACGCATTCTGCAAAATGCACGGAGGAATAGCCAGGGATGAGAGTGGAAGAAGCGGTTAAATGTACATGCACAGAGTGGTCCTGGTTTGTTTGGGGAAGGCTGGATGGGGGCGCGCTGCTAGAATGCCATGTAAATGAACATATCTGAATGCGCAGAGTGGGTGTCCATAAATCTATCAATATGGGAGGGATTATACATAATTACATAAATTACATAAGCACATAGTACTGTAACACAGGCTAGAAGTGATGTAACCAAAAACATGAATCATCATGAGAATTTATACATGTCCATAAGTCCTAGAAATAGTCTAAAAGGAATCCGTTAGTTCATGTGTGTAGGGAATCCAATAATTCCTGTAAGCTCTGAAGTCTTGCAATAGTTTCATCTTGTGTTAGGAAATCCAGTGATTCCTGCTGGTTTTCAAGTCCTGCAACAGTCTGCTTATCAGTCATGCTCTTTCAGTGTCAGATGTTTCTTAGGTTTTTTCTTTTTTTTGAGGCTTTTCTCCTTTTCTGTCTCTCTCCAGGTGTTCATTGCCACCCATCTGATTCTTTCTCCATCTGTTTCCTTCTCCATCTGTAGGAATACAAGCAAATCCTCTCTCCCAGGCAGTTAACCTATCTAGTCCCTTCTATTTACCACTTTCTAGATTTCTTCTCATCATCTGGCAATTACATTGGAGCTGTTTGCACTGGACACTGCCCTGTTGGGTTAAAAAAAAAAAAAAAAAAAGCCTGTATTCTCTTCAATTATAATCCCTTTCTCTCATCTGATTGCTTTTCTGCTGATTCATGACATCAGAGTCCTGACCTTCTAAAGACTCTGTGGGTGTGACCTCAGCTGCCATTATGCCCCACCTGTCTTTTGTATGATATCTTGGGGCTGGGCCCCGCCTCTCATTTCTCTGGGTCAATCTACATTTTGAGGTCCAGTGGAAGCCCCCATTGCATTTTGGACATGGGGTTTTGGGTTTTTCTTTCCGTATGTCCTCTCACTCTATCTCTGTATCTATATCGGGCTCTCAGATGTCCTAGTTTTCTACACTGAAAACATTGACGAATCTCTCTAGAAGTCCCTTGCCAAGAGGGACCCTGTCTTCCCATGTTCATCATAGTCTGGGTATAATAAGCATTTGTGCCCACTGTGGCACAGCGTCTTATGATCTCCTCTAAAGGAGCATCTTTGTCTAGTCCTCATATAATTCTTCTGCAAACCTCATTGACATTTTCCTTAGCCAGGTGTCTGGTCATTATTTCTGTGGCAGCATTATCTCCAATGGTTCTTATTAGAGCTGTTTGCAAACATCCCACAAAATCCGCAAAAGGTTCATTGAGACCTTGCTCTATTTTTATGAAGGCTTTACCTTCATCTTTCTGTCTGGGGTGGGAACCCCAAGCTTTAATTGCAACCTTAGAAATTTGCTCATACATTGTTATGGGATAATCAATCTATTCTGAATTCTCTCCATACTGACCTTCACCTGCTAGTTGGTCAAAGGTGATTTGTACATTAACTCCAGTTTGCTTATTGCATTGGGCTTGAATCCTACATAATCTGTGATATTCTGAAAGCCACAACAAATTTTGTCCGGGTTCTAAACATGTCTTAGCTATGGATTTCCAATCACTGGGGTTTAAGATTTCATAAGCCAAATTCTCTAGTAACATCTTAATATAAGAAAAAGTAGCCCCATAAAGAGTGCAACCCTTTTTCAAATCCTTAATTTTTTTCCCAGATCAAAAGGAGGGTATCTTCTCCTTTGCTGGCCTGAAGAGTCAAGCTCTTCAATCGCAGGGTATGCATTTATTAAATCAGATATATCCTGTCCTTCTTTCTTAGTGCCTTTTGTAATTGTGTCATAGGCTGCTTCATAGGTGGTACTGAATGTGTTTCTGCCTCTCCTCCTCCTCCTTCTCCCTTCACCAATGAAGGGTTAATTGAGGGAGGGAGGTCAGGGAATGGGGGATGACCTAATGACTTCTGCTGTAAAGCACCACACTCATAATTGTACTTAACTGCATTCTTATCTAATTCTTCATCCTTTTCACCTAGTTTATTTGGCTCCTCCCCCTCCTGCTCTTTCTTCTTTTTCCTTATTCTATAACTTATATAATTTCCTAAGCCAGTTGTATTAAATTATATGTATTAAATGTGTCTTTGGAAATTGAGTTAGGTCCATTATCTTTGTAGAATTGACATAGTTGCTCTCCTACTAATTTCCACTCATCTAGATTCTTTTTCCATAGAGAACAAAGGAGATGTGTACTGTACAGTTTCTAAAAGTTCAGTGATCTGCTCCCAAATCATAATCAAACCTTGGCTTTTCATAAGTCTGACAATGTTCTCTACACATTTTCCTTGAATCGGAAAAGAAGGCTGTTTTCCCATTTTAGCTGAAGTACTACTTTAGCCCTTTAACAAAGTTTCCTTGTCTATTTTTGTACTCACCCTAATTTCTGGGTCGAGGAGACTTTTCCACTGAGATCAGGATCGTGTCTGCCCCACATTGGGCGCCAAAATGTAATATTCTTCTCTAAAATGTAATCTTCTCTGGGAGCAGGTTTCTTGGGGGGCTTCTGGGACAGCCTACCTTTCAGTTCAGTAATCACCTCAAATGCAGCCTGGTATTAAAGTCCAAATGCTTTATCGTCTCTTTCCAAGTCTTGTCTCCTTTCTTGTGGCCCAGTTAGCTTTCTTAGAGGCCTTCTGTAGTCTTGGTTCCAAGAGCTTGAGCTCTGGCTTCTGAATCTCCTGGACTGAATCCTGGCTGACTATCTGAGAGCTTCTAGGGGGCCTCTCCTTTCTGGCTCTGAGAGCACCTCCTTATATGCCCCACACTGAGTATACAGCAATCATTATATCACTAGGAAACCATTATTTGTTGTAGGATTGAATCAATGCTAAACTAGATTTAACCATTGTCTCCTCAATTCCACTTAGTACCTTGTTTCAAGTTCTGGCCCCGTAGGATCTCCTCGTAGGATTAAATCAATCATACTGCACCAGGCTAAATTAGATAACTATTGTCTCTATCAATCCCACTGACTTTGTACGTTGTTTCAAATTCTGGCCCATAACAGGAGACCGATCAATTTACCTTTGTTAGACATCTATTAAGCACCAACTATTTGCTGGGTCCTGTTCTACACATGTTGTGTGTGAGTGTATGTGTATGTGAGTGTGGGTGAGTGTGTAAGTATGAGTGTGTGAGTTTGTGTGTGTGTGAGTGTGTGTTTGTGTGTGTATGAGTGTGTGTGAGTGTGTGGATGTGTGTGAGTGTGTGATTGTGTGTGTGTTTAAGTGTGTGTGAGTGTATGAGTATGTATGTGTGTGTGAGTGTGTCTGTGTGTGGTTGTGTGTGTATGAGTGTGAATATGAGTGTGTATATGTGTGTGAGTGTGTATAAGTGAGTGTGTGTGAGTATGTGTGTAAGTGTGTGTGAGTGTATGTGAGTGTGTGCCTCCAGCCATTCTCCTCTGTCCCCATCAGCTGGGGTGGGGCACCCTCCCCAGGAAGCCCTCTCACAAAGACCTGGCCAGCCCTTCCTTCCTGCCCTCCTCTCCCCTCCCTTTGCCTGCACTTTCCAGACCAGCCCTGCTCAGCCCTGGCTCACCCAGCCCCCTCTCACCACCCAGCCCCCGGCCCCCTCAGTCCCGACCCCCTGGGTATCCTCTGCCTCTCTGAGTCACTCAGTCCAGCTGCCGTTACCTCAAAGCCCCTTCCAGCCACTTACTCCCCTACCCTCAGCACTCTGGGAGGCGAGGAAAATAGAGCTAATACTTCCCACGTCACCTATGGAGAAACTGAGGCCTGAGGCAGTCAGGAGCCCGCCGGGAGAACTGTCCAACCAGAAGAGACAAGTCTGTCCGAGAGGGACCTAAGAGGGGAGAGAGCCCGAGCCCCTCCCTTTATAGAACAGCAAGAGATGGATCTGAAGGGTTCTGAACCCAGGTCTTCTGGCTTAATCCGGTGTTCTCACTCGAGCCTCCTTGGAAATTATGGATCTCACACTTTCACACTCACACACACACAACACACACACACACCACACACACAACACACACACACACTCACACACACACACACACACACATGATGGATGATACAGTGAGAAAAGTGCTGCCTTTGTGCTCAGGGCTCTGGGTTCCAGCTCTTCCTCTTGGGACTGGCAGCTCCCTCTGGCTCCCAAGGCGACGGCTGAATCAGGTGACCCCTTAGATCCCAGATCTGTGCTTGTGCCAGAGACATCAGCGTCCCCCAGGCTTTCCCAAACAATAAGAGCCCCTTTCCCAGGGTCCTTCTGGACACACCGTCCCATTCCCACCTAATGATTCAAAGGGCAGTCATTCTACTGCAGGAAGGTGGGACAGGAAGGAAGGGGACCTCAGAGCGTCAGGAGGCTCCTCTGCCTCCGCGGAGGGCACGTCCCAGCCCGTGTTGTGGAGGTCCCCGAGGCCCCTCGTCCCCACTACATTGGCCATCTCCAAGGCCCTAAGGAGCTCAGAGACAAGGAGCTGCAGAGATCCCTCCTGGGGGCTGGCCCACCCCAAGGGGCCGGGGATTGTCGGGGCAGGGCCAGAGTCGGGCCGGAGGCCGGCGGGGCGGCTTCCCTGAGGATTTCCAGGATCGTCACCTCCACAAGAACAATACCACACACATGGGCTAGTTAGAACTTTAAGGTTTGCAAGGTTTTCCCACAGTGACTCTTTGAAGTAGGTAACATGACGCAGGGAACAGGAAAGCTCATCTCCAGAAACTCATACCTAGCCTTAGGCACCCCATAGCTGTGTGACCCTGGGCCAGTCACGTCCCTGCTTGCCTCAGTTTCCCCATCTGTAAAATGAGCTGGAGAAGGGAACGACAGAGCGCTCCAGTATCTTTGCCAACAAAACCTGAAGTGGGATCGTGAAGAATCGACCCCTGCTTAAACAACTCAGCAATAACCAGTATTGCCATCAGCTTTCACAGATGAGGAAATAATGAAGGTGGGATGATCGGGCCAGGGTCACGCTGCCAGTGAGTACTGGGATTGGTATCGAAATCTGGGTCTTCTGATACCAGGTTCAGTGTTCTTTCCACAGCCCAGAAACTCCCCGCTCTGCCCTCCTTGGTCTGCCAACCTCCAACCTGGGCACAGTCCTGCTGTCTGCCCCCTTTCATTGGTCTCGGCATCAAACCCCGATTCCTTCAGGGGAGGAGGGGAACAAGTCTAGATGCAAGGACCCCTCCTTTCAGGGAAGACAAACTGACTTGCCCCGGACCATGAATAGCACAACTGGGATCTGAAGGCCAGCCCTCGTCCCCTCGGCCCTTGACCCCTCAGGATTTTTGTGGCCATCTTTCTGCGGAGGCGCCATTATGTGTTGGGGACCACGAAGCCTTTCTACCTTCAAGGAGACTCCTGAGGGCAGGAGACGGGGTGGCCACAGAAGGGACTCCAAAGTGCCCCAAGTGGAGTGGGCCTCCTCCTGAGATGGGGGGAGGGAGGCAGAGTCCGCTGTGGGAGGCTGTGGAGGCGGAGGCTGGATGCCCACCTGTCAGAGTGTCATAGAGGAGATCCCTTTGGTGTTCCATGGAATCCAGATGGCCGCTGGGATCCCTTCCAGAGCCTGGGATTCTCATTCTGGGAAAAAAAAAAAAAAATACGAGACTATTTGAGAAAAGCAGTGCTAAAAATGTGGGGGAGGAAGTGCAGATGAGCCCCCTGGGGAGGGGCGGAGGCTACAAGCCTTCAGGCCCTACCTGGACTGCTCTTGGGCTTACTGAAAGGTAGGGGAGTGAGAGGGGAGGGGAGTGAGGAGAAACTAAGGCAGTTTCAAGCCCACCAAAGGCAGACTCTGGTTGTTCCCCTCCCCCTACTCCAGCTCCTTCCTTCAGGCTGCCAGCTGGGGCCAGTCTGTCCCCCACGGCCCGGGCTGGATGATTAATTCAGGATCTAATTGGAACCATGTGGGTGGGTGCAGGGAGGAGGAAAAGGGGGGGGGGGCTTCCAGTCCATTAAACCAGTCATTCCCCTGATCCGAAACTTCCCACTCCATCCCCTTTTCCCCTCCCCCTCTTCTGTCTGCTGTTTGTCTCTGAATCTCTCCCCCCTTTCTTCCTTCCCCTCCCCCAGGCCCAGCACCCCCTCCTCCTAATAGCTTCGTGCCCATCCCCCTCTCTGTCAGCCTCCCAGAATTTTAGATTTGGAAGAAACTTTAGAAATCATTTCAAAGGGAGTTTCTTAACCTGAGAGCTGTAAACTCTGGCTGTGTTTTGATAACCATGTTTAAGGCTCATTAGCTTAATCTTTTGTGAACTATTTTTAATGTTATGTATTTTAAAACATTTATTGGAGAAAGGCTCTGCCGGCTTCGCTGCCAGAGGGTTCCGCGACACCAGAAAAGCTGAGAACACCTGGGCTAGGCCCAGCTCCCTCATTTTATAGGCCGGGGAACTGCCTGCCACCCAGTGAGCTGGTGGGAGAGTCAATTCGGAGACTCGGAGGTCTCCTGCCTCCTGCGCTGAGACCGAGGCTGCTCCCAAGATCCTCCAGAAAGCCAGCCCGACATTACGGAAGATGGGGAAATTGCATCTCTGATATAGCCTCGTCATCCTATGTACTTTACGCACTTAAAGAGGCCCACAGATTTCTCCAGCTGTCAGAGGGCGTCCATATCTTAAAGAGAGCTCTCTTTACAAAAGAGGGAGGGACAGGGGACCAGCCATGGAGTCACAAGTGCCTTTTTTCCCCCTGAGGCAGTTGGGGTTAAGTGACTTGCCCAGGGTCGCACAGCCGGGAAGTGTTAAGTGTCTGAGGCCAGATTTGAACTCGGGTCCTGACTCCAGGGCTGCTGCTCTATCCACTGAGCCACCAGCTGCCCCGAGAAGTGTCCGTTTCTACCAAAGGCACGATGGCCGGTGGCCCTTTCAGGGGAAGTGCCTGAAGAAGCGGAGCTGTCCAACAGAGAATTGGGCCTGCTTAGAGGCCAGGGAGCTCCCCTTGCTGGGCCGACCTGTGGGGTAGGGAGCAGAGGGCTGCTTTTCAGGCATGGGGTCCCTTCCAAATCTTAGTTTCTGTGACTCTCCGTGGGCCTGGGGAAGACAAATCAGCCCGTGTCACCCCTTCCCCCGGCCGAATCCCCCCCCATCCTCCCCCCACTCCTCCCTCTCCTTCCCCTCTCTTCTGCATCCTCCCTGCACCCAGGTGGGGGGAGCACCTCGCAGTGTAGAACCACGAGCTCCGTGTGCGCCTCCAGAGTCCCCCGGGGGGCTTCGCAGAATCCCCCAGCCCCTCCTGGCTCTGGCTGCCCCCCCGCGGGGCCTGGCTGGGGAGCCCCCGTCACCGCGTGTTAGAGCTGGGAAGGGCTTCGGGGTCAGGCGAGGAGAGCAGCTGGAGGCGCGCAGAGAATGCTGGAAACCAAAGCGGGATCCACGCTCCCCCGCCCTCCCCACTCCGCGGCTGCTGCTCCGGTCTGGGCCCGGGCGATCTCCTTGGTCTCCGCCTCAAGTCTCCCCTCCAAACCCGCTCCCTCCTGCTGCCCGGCGTTCCTCCCTCACCCGTTACACTTCAGTAGCTCCCGGTTACCTCTAGGATCCTGTAGAAGCCTGTTTGCATGGATAGCCCAGGTCCCGGGTAACTGCCCCGGCCGGGTCCCCGCCTGCCTTGTTACTGTTCCTCACACCTCACACTCCCTCTCAGCCCCGGCACGGACAGGGCTCTGGGAACAGGCAGAAAGGCCCCGTTCTGGCCCGACCTCCGCTGTGACTCAAGCTCCCGGGCTGCGGCCCCAGGCTGTCATTTCCAGGGAGGATCCTGCACCGTGGGGACCTTCAGTGCTTCCTCACCCCGGAGGTCCCTGTGCCGGGAAATCTCCCTCTCCCTGTCCCGCAGAAGGGCCGTGCCGGGGGGAGGGGCCAGCAGACTAAGGGGGAAGAGGCTCAGAGTCTTAGCTCTGTCCTACTGGGATCTGTCTGAGCTAGAAAAAGTAGGTTCTAGTCAGAGTCGGTTTCCTGTCCCTAAAATTGGAGGGGGGCTGCATGTGGGGCAGGGGACGAGACGGGTCTAGAACCGGGAGGAACCACGGAGCCCAGTTCTAGGGGCAGTGCATGGAACCCCCCAACCCAGAGTGAAAACAAAACCAAAAAACCCGAGCTCAAAGTATGGAGGATCCTCCGGGCCAAATTCTCATTTAATAGAGGAGAAGTTGAAAAGCGGGCGAGTGACTTGTCCAGGGTCAGCCAGTGGGTACCTCACGCCTGGTTTAGTGCAATGGCTGCCGGTGGCCGGCGGGTCTGCCCCCTCCCCCATCCAAAGGGGGCTCCCTAAAATGCAGGTGTCCCAGGTCACCCTCTGCTCTGCAGACTCCGGGGCTCCCGTCCCCTCCGGGATCAAACGGAGCGCTTCCCCTGTGACTTTCCAGTCTGTCCAGTTTCCTCCGTGTCTTCCGGGAGATGACGGCTCTGGCCTCCTCTCCACGGCCATCCATTGCTAGGCCTCTCTGCCTCCTGCTTCCCTGAAGGAGAATCCTTTCCTGGTTCTCCTCTCCCCGAGACAGATCGCCTCCCACTTACGGGCTTGTTTGTACATCGTCCCACGGGCCCACTTTCTTTGCCACGTGGGGTATCTCCGCTCCGTAGTACAGTGGTGGTATACAGTAAGCATCTAATACAGGCTTCTCGACGTCGTCCCCGTGAGCAAAGGCCGCGTCTCCCCATCAACCCCCTCTTCCTCCTGCCTCCAGTGCCCAGGAAGGAGACGAACCGAGGCCGGAGCCCGGCCAACGTTTTCTCTCTCGTTCCAGGTACAAATGGGGAGCAGTCGCCCTTGCTCACGCCTCCCAGCTCCCCGAGGATGCAGGACAGCTGCAGCATCGCTCCCCTCACCCCCTCTCCGTCCCCGGTGAGTGGCCCCGGACGTCGGGAGCGGGAGGGAGGGCCCCTCAGCCCGAGCCCCCTTCCCTGAGGCCTCCCCCAAGGTTACGCCCATCTGGCCGGAACTGTTGGCGCTGAGACGCCCCCCTTAGGGTGCCCTCCTGCAGGGCAGGGAGCCTTTTTGCCTCTCTCTGTGTATCCAGGACTAGCACAGTGCGAGGTACCCAGCAGGTGCTTACTGAATGCGGGTTGGTTGACCCATTACAGTGTGTGAGTGTGAGTGTGTGTGTGTGTGTGAGTGTGAGAGTGTGTGTGTGAGTGTGAGAGTGTGTGTGTGTGTGAGTGTGTGTGTGTGTGTGTGTGTGTGTGAGTGTGTGTGTGTGTGTGTGTGTGTGAGTGTGTGAGTGTGTGTGTGTATGGGGGGGATGGAGAGAGACACCGAGGACTTTCAGGAGTGAGAGTCAGGCCCAGACCCAGGGACTCGGAAGCTCTTCCAGCCCCCGGGCGGAGATGAAGCTTTGGGGAAGGAGCACGGGCTGGGAGGCAGCTAACACCTTCTCTGCTACCCCCTCTGCCCTGAAGTCCGGCCTTCCCCAGGGGTGACCCCGCGGTCTCTGGCTTCAGGGAGTCCCTGGCGCCCCCCGAGAGAGGATGGGTGGCTGGGTGGGTGGGTAAATGAGAGGGAGAGCGAATGGGTGGATGAACGTCCGGGAAAGAGGACAGAAGGGGGGAGGGGGAAGGGTGTGGGAAGCAGAAGTCCTCCCAGCATCTGCCCCATCCTCACCACCATGATTCCGCCCTCCCAGAGGAGCGAGGCCCGCGCCCCCCGACCCGCTCCGTTCTCCGTGGTGGTGGCCATTGACTTTGGCACGACTTCCAGTGGTTACGCCTTCAGTTTCACCAGCGACCCCGAGTCCATTCACATGATGAGGTGAGGGGATCCGGGGGGCGGGGGGGGCACAGACGGGGGAGGGGGCACTTGTGTGGCCTGCATGGGTCAGAGGCGGCCCCAAATTCTGAGGGGGAAGTGGGAGAGTGGAGGGACAAATAGGCTCCTCGCCGGCCCTGAATTAGGGGTCAAGAGCCCCGGTTGGGAAGGGGCTGAGAGGGGTCAAAGCACTGGCCGGTCCCCTTATCCTCAGGCACCAGGGACAGAAACTGTGGGGCCTCCTGGGGTGCCGGGGCCTCCTGCTCACCCCGAAAACCCTGTGTCACAACGGAGGGGGGCGGGGAGGTGAGGGCAGAGACCCTGAACTTGGCCGAATAACCCGTTTCTAAACTGTTTCACGGCCCTCCTCCCAATCTGTACCCTCCAGATGCGAAGGCGTTTGGGGCAACCTTGCTCCTCTTCCACCCCCCCCCCAACCCCAGCAGCTCCCCAGGAGCCCCACCCCCACCTCCCTTCCCCCGGAGTCCATTGTTCCCGAGCTCAGCCCGGCACTCACTCACATCCACACTGACCCCAAGCTGGGGTCACTTCCCCGTCCCGTTTCCTTCCTCTCCCGGCCGCCTTGGATCCAGATGTTGGCCCTGCAGTTTCTCATTGTGTCTCTCCAGCCCCTCCCCCCTCACAGCTGGATGGAGCTGTTCTGTCTCTTCCAGCTTCAGTCCCTCCGACCCCCGGAGCACATGCAGCGAGCACTAAGCACCTACTGTGTGCCCATAGGGCCAGGAGGGACAGATCGGAGAGTGGAGAGGCCGGAAAGACCAGGCTTCAAATCCCACCTGGCCAGAGCAAGTCGCTTAATACCTCCCTGCCTCAACTTGTCCCTTTAAAATAAGGGAACTGGGGGCAGTTAGGGGTGCAGTGGGTAGAGCACCTGAAGTCAGGAGGACCCGCGTTCAAATCTGGCCTCAGACACTTAACACTTCCTGTCTGTGGGACCCTGGGCAAGTCACTTAGCCCCAATTGCCTCAGCAGAGAGATAGATAGATACGTAAATAAATAAATAATGAAATGAAATAAAATGAGGGAATCCTTGTCAGTCCCTGTGATCCTCATATAGGGAATACTATAGATATTATTGTTCCCATTCTACAGATGAGGAAACTGAGGCTGTGCTGCTGTCTCACTATGTAAGCCTATGGATGGCATCCACTATGTAGGCAGCTCGATGTTCGAGGGGTTTGAGCGCTGCTTTTGGAGTCAGGGAGACCTGAGTTTGAATTCCGCCTTCAACATTTACCAGGTGTACAACCCTAAGAAAATTATATTTCCCTTGGCCTCAGTTTTCTCATCTGCAAAATGAGAATAATCCTAGCCCCCGTCTCCCAGGGTTATTGTAAGAATTGAATAAAATCATGTACAGAAATCCCTTGACCGACCCTACTGCGCTGTAGAATTGGCGGCTGTTGATAGGGATTCTGGAAAGAGTCTGTTATTGTTACAGAGTTCTGGTGAGAAAATGGGACTCTTCCACAAAAGCCCCGGGCAGTTAGACATGCAGGGAGGGGCCTGGGCCTCTGAGAAGTCACGTGACCCGACTATGGTCACCCAAACAGGATGGACCAAAAGTGGGGGTTATTTAAGCCTAAAATCCAGTAGTTGTATTTGTAAAGATGTAGTGGGAACGAGAAGGAAAGAGACAGAAACGGAGAGACATGGAATCAGAAAGAGGACATGGATGGAAGGTGGGGGGGGGGAATAGAGTGATAGATGGGTAAGTAAATGACTTAATAGGTATATATAGAGAGGGAGAGATAACCGAATACATGGGTGGCTATGTAGATAGGTGAATCGATTGGTCAATAAGTAAGTATATGGAAAGAAAAAAAGAGAGGAAGGAGAAGAAAGGGACACAGAGAGAAAAGAGAAGAGAAGACAGAAACAGACAGACACAAAAAGAAACAGGGAGACAGAGACAGAGAGACAGAGACAGAGACACAAAAAGAAACAAAGAGACAGAGACAGACAGAGACACAGAGACACAAAAAGAAACAGAGACAGACAAAAAGAGACAGAGACACAAAAAGAAACAGAGACAGAGACAGACAAAAAGAGACAGAGAGACAGAGAGACAGACAAAAGACAGAGAAACAGAGACAGACGAAAAGAGAGAGACAGAGACAAAAAGAAACAGAGAGAGACAGAGACAGACAAAAGACAGAGAGACAGACAGAGACATAGACACAAAAAAAAAAACAGAGAGACAGAGACAGACAAAAAGAGACAGAGACAGAGATACAGAAGCAGAGAGAGAGAGACAGAGAGACAGGGAAAGTAAGAGGGATGGATGGATGAATAAGTAGATAAATTAGTAGGCATGTGGAGAAATGTGTGGATGGATGGATAGGTGGACTTATCAACAGGGATTATGGAAGAAAGAAAGAGAGAAAAAGAAAGGGGGAGAGAAGAAACAGACAGAGAAATGAGGGAGAGAGAGAGACAGAGAGAGAGAGAGAGAGAGAGACAGAGAGAGAGAGACAGAGAGACAGGGAAAGTAAGAGGGATGGATGGATGAATAAGTAGATAAATTAGTAGGCATGTGGAGAAATGTGTGGATGGATGGATAGGTGGACTTATCAACAGGGATTATGAAAGAAAGAAAGAGAGAAAAAGAAAGGGGGAGAGAAGAAACAGAGACAGAGAAATGAGGGAGAGAGAGAGACAGAGAGAGGGAGAGGGGGTACAGAGACAGAGACAGAGAGAGAAAGAGAGAGAGAGAAAGAGACAGAGACAGAGAGAGAGAGAGACAGACAGACAGACAGAGAGGTGAGCCTCTATTAAACACTGCTGTGTGCAGCCATTGTGCTGAGTGCACAAATTCTAGTGAGCGAGGCTGCCCTGGTCCTCGAGGTCACGTTTGAAGACGACATCCAGGGAAGTACAGGAGGGGGAAGACGGAGGCCTGCAGCAGGGGAGGGAGTCGGGGGAGAGCACCAAAGCCTCCGGAAGTGAAGCCCAGATGGGGCCTCCCCCATCCCCCCTCCGCCCCCCGCGGGAATTCCCCAGGAGGGACCCCAGGCTCTCAGGGGGTGAGGCAGCAGCGGGGGAGAAGGATGAGCCCGGAAGGGGACCCAGAGGAGGGAGCGGGAGCACTGAGGGACGGAAGGTCAGCGCAGACAGCTCAGGCAGCCTCGAGAAGCTGGGACTTGCTTGAGAGGAACTTCGTTTTGCCCTCACCGGCTCATAAGCTTTGGGAATCCAGAGGAGGAAGCGGGTGGCCCCGGGGCAGGGGGAGCAGTCGGAGCCAAGGACAAAACGAGTCTGACTGTGAGTCTGGCACATAGTAGGTCCTTGATAGCTGGGGGATGGGATGGAATTGTGTCACAGCGGGGGCTGGTTTGGAGGGAGAGAGAAAGGGGGGGAATTAGCCTCCTGTCGTGGGGAGCACGAGCCCGAGCCCAGGAGAGCCCAGGACCAAGGGTCGCGCTAGGCTGGGACTGACCGGCAGACGTGAGGCTGAGGCCCAGCTCCCTCCCCCCCTCCCCGGGACCCCCAGAGCCGGCCAGCTCCCGTGAGACACAATCCTCCGAGACCCGAAATAGAAGGAAGTGTTCCCACGCCCGCGCCCTCATCATGCGGGCACCCGGGCTCACATACACACGTGTGCAATGACACCGTGTCTGCCCCCGGCTCACACGCAGATCGCGCGCGCACGAGTCATCCGTGTACAAGGCACACTTGTGTCTGCACGTGCCCACCGCTCCTGCAGGCGCGCCTCGGCCCCGCCACGTGTTCCCAGAGATCACACCTGGTGCTTTTCGAAGGAAATGGTCCCGTTGCTGAGCTGTGCGATCGCGGCCCCACCTTAGGGCCGTCCTCAGCGGACCTTGCCCCAGGTCTTCCCGACCTCATCCCCCTCCCCGCCCCAGTGCCCCAAGCCCCTCCTATAGATCCCGAGATGGGGCAAACTCCGGGGGAGGACCGCTGGTGGGGGGAGGATGGCTGCCTGGGGAGGACGGCTGCTTGGGGGAGGATGGCTGCCTGGGGAGGACAGCTGCTTGGGGGAGGACCGCTGGTGGGGAGAGGATGGCTGCCTGGGGAGGACGGCTGCTCGGGGGAGGACTTTTCCTGGCGATGCGCCAGGGACCAAGGGACTAGACCCAAAAGAGAGACCCCAAAATGGGGACCGCCAAATCCCGTGAAGCTGAGAATAGAGAGGGGAAGGGAGCCTGAAAGAAACAGCCGCCCCGGGGGAGAAGAAAACGCTTGGGCGCAACAGGGCTTCGGTCCGGGGCGCCGACATTGGAGGGGGCCTCCGGGCTCTCTCCGGCCGCTCTCCCAAGCCCGTGACGGATGGGCTGATGACAGGTCGCTCCCTTTCTCAGAACAGCTCCACCCAGTTTCTGCGCCCGGCCCGGCTCCGGCGCAGCTGCCTCGGTTGAATCCGACCCAGGCCCCTCCATCCCTAGTTAGCGCCGAGAAACAAAAAAAGTAGGAGATGGGGAGCGGTCCGAGACAGAGGAAGGTCAGCCGAGGCTCCGGGGCCTGCCCAGGGGCCGGATCAAGGCGGAGAGCTCGGGGCCAAGTCAGGGCAGAGGGCTCCGGGCCGGCGGAGGGCTCGGGGTCCCGGGCTCCGGGCCCCCGCTGTCCGAGCTGACTGGCCTCCCTCCCGCCCCAGGAAGTGGGAGGGCGGGGACCCGGGTGTGGCCCACCAGAAGACGCCCACCTGCCTGCTGCTGACCCCGGAGGGAGCCTTCCACAGCTTTGGCTACACGGCCAGGGACTACTACCACGACCTGGACCCGGACGAGGCCCGAGACTGGCTGTACTTTGAGAAGTTCAAGATGAAGATCCACAGCACCAGTGTGAGCGGGAGGAGGGGGCGGGTCCAGGGGAGCGCGCGGGGGAGGGGCCGAAGAGGGGAAATATGAGGGGGGGGGCTCCGGGGGGGAGGGTCCTTCCCTGACCTTGCTTCACCGCCCGCCCCAGGACCTCACCATGAAGACCGAGCTGGAGGCCGTGAACGGGAAGAAGATGCCCGCCCTCGACGTGTTCGCCCACGCGCTGAGCTTCTTTAAGAAGCACGCTGTGCAGGTGACCCTTCCCCGCAGGCCGCGGGATTTGGGGGCGAGGGAGAGAGTGAGCTGGGCCTCCCTCCTCCCGTCTGCCCTCCCCACCGAGGCTGAGACGGAGAGCTCCGCCCTCTGACCCCTTAACAGGCCCTCGGCTCTCCGAGGTCATTGTGTCCATTCCCCTGTCTTCGCCATCAGTCCGTTCGATGGATGTATGGGGGGGAGGGACTGAAAGAATATGGAAACCGCCTCCATGGGCCGTAATGCAGCGTGGATCAAATCCTGCTTCCTGACTGGGGGGGGGGGGAGAGGAGGGGGCGCGCTCCTTTTAGCTCCCACCCGTGTCTTCCCAAATGCATGGGATTTCCTGACTTCTGTTTTAGGAGCTCTGCCTTTCACTTCCTACCTGTGTGGTGCTGGACAAGTCACTTAACCTCAGTTTCCCCAGCGCTAAAATGGAGATGGGGGAACTGAGATTAACCAAAACCACCAATTCTATTATCTTGTTCTATATAATATATATTATGTACATTGTAATCTAGAAAATAGATTATAATCTCTCAGGTTCGCTGTGAGGCTCAAACAAGATAACAGAATTAGTGATTTAAGGTTTGCAAAGCACTTCACATGTTTGATCCTCACTACAACCTGAGAGGGGGCTGCCACACACACACACTCACACACACTCACACACACTCATACACACACACACTCACACTCATACACTAACTCTCACACACTCACATACTCACACGTACACATTCACACACATCACACACACACACTCATTCACTCACACACATAGACACACACACACATTCTCACACTAACACACACATACACATACAATCACACACTCACACTTACACACTCACATACACACACACACTCACACACATAGACACACACACTCACACATTCTCACACTAACACACACATACACACACAATCACACACTCACACACACTCACATTCATACACTCACACACACATACACACACACTCACACTATCACACACACACATACACACACACTCACACACTCACACACACACACACACTCACACACATTCATACACTCACACACTCACACACATACACACACTCACACTATCACACACACATACACACACAATCACACACTCACACACATACACACACACTCACACTATCACACACACACATACACACACAATCACACACTCACACACACACTCACACTATCACACACACATACACACACAATCACACACTCACACACATACACACACAATCACTCTCACACTAACACACACATACAATCACACACTCACACACTCTCACACTCACACACACTCACTCTCATACACACACACTCTCACACTAACACACACATACAATCACACACTCACACACACTCTCACACTCACACACACTCACTCTCATACACACATACTCTCACACTAACACACACACACACACACACACATGCACACACAGCACTGCCCAGAACATGCTCAGGACCCATCCAGAGCTCCAGAAATGGGACTGACTGTTACTAGTCTCCCAACCGAGCAGGAGACTCGTTCCTGGGACCTGACCGTGCTCTCCAGGGCTGCGGAGGCCCTCCCTCCCCCAGCAAATGTGAGCCCGCTTCTTCGGCTCTGAAATGGGCACGGGGCGGGGGGTTGATCCAAAGGCAGCTGTGCCGGATGCACTCCTAGGGCCTAACTCTGAATCCTAGCTCGGTCTCCTCCCCTCAGTTTCCCCATCTGTAAAACGAAGGGGTTCTGTGCGCCACGGTGCTGATTCCTTTCTTTCCCTCCCTCCTTCCCCCGAACCCCTCGGCTGAAATCCAGGAGCTCAGGGAACAGTGCCCGTCCCTGCCCGAAAGGAACGCCATCCGCTGGGTACTCACCGTCCCTGCCATCTGGAAGCAGCCAGCCAAGCAGTTCATGAGAGAAGCCGCCTACCTGGTGAGTGAGGGGGAGCGGAGAGCAGCGCCACACAGACAAGCCTGCCCTAGCGGAGACAGAGCAGGGTCCAGAAGGTCCGAGTTCCAGACCTGCCTCCCACATTTACCAGCAGTGTGAGCCTGGACTAGTCTCTGAATCTCTGGCTGCCTCCGTTTTCCATTTGTGAATTGGAGATCAGCCAGGGTGGTGATGGTCAGCAAGGGCCGGGGTCCAGGCAAAGAGGCGTCTGGGAATGTGGGGATGTCACCTTGGACTAAGGGCAAAGTACAGTCTCCCACTCTTACCTTCTCCCAAAGTAAGGGAGCTCCCTTCTCTCTTACTCTCCCTTCCTGTCTTGAGTAGGATATGAGAAGCTTGCGATGGGTTCGATCAATAGTTTTATAGGAAACACTTCATGGGGCTAGAGAAGGGCCAGAGAAGAGAAATGGAAGGTATTAGACCACTCTTTGTACACAGAGAGAGGGAGGGAGGGAGGGATGGGTATGGGTGGATGGAAGGAAGAAGGAAGGAAGAAAGGAGAAAGGAGGGAGAGAGGGAGGAAGGAAGAGAGGGAAGAAGGAAGGAAGGTTAGATGGATAGAAGGAAGAAAGGAAAGATAGATGGATAGATGGAAGGAAGAAAAAAAGGAAAGTCAGATGGAAGGAAGGAAAGAAGGAAGGAAGGTTAGATGATAGATGGAAGAAAGGAAAGAAGGAAGAAAGGATAAATGGATAGAAGGAAGGAAGGAAAGATAGATGGATAGATGGAAGGGAAAAAAGGAAGGATAGATGGAAGGAAGGAAGGAAGAAGGATAAATGGATAGATGGAAGGAAGGAGGGAAGGAATGGAAGGAAGGAAGAAAGAAAGAAAAAAGGAAGGAAAGAAGAAAGGAAGGAAGGAGGGAAGGAATGGAAGGAAGGAAGAAAGAAAGAAAAAAGGAAGGAAAGAAGAAAGGAAGGAAGGAGGGAAGGAAGGAAGGAAGGAAGGAAGGAAGGAAGAAAGAAAAAAGGAAGGAAGGAAGGAAGGACAAAAAAAACTACTTGAGAACAGAGACTGTTTCTTGCCTCTTTATATTCCCAGTGCTGAGGAGGGATGAGGGAAAACTGAGACACTAACACATTCCCAGTGCTGAGCACAGTAGCTGACACATAATAAGTGCTGCAGAAATGTTTATTGAATAAATGAATGAATAACTAGGACTTAGGGATGGAAAAGACCTTAGTAGGTGCTTAATAAATGTTTATTATTTGACTGAATGAATAACAAGCAGCACTTAGGGCTGGGAGAAGCCACACTTCAGACTATGCCCCTTTTATCAGAATGGCAAACCACGGGACTATTCTTTTCCCAGTGGGGACCCAGGGTACGAACAGAAGTGAGGTCAGGAAGTTTGGAGAAATCCCCGGAGGACGGGTCCTTTATTCTGTCATCCACAAGTCCAGGGACCTCAGAGACCATCAAGTTCAACATTTTCCTTTTTTTTTTTTTTTTTTTGCTGAGGCAGTTGGGGTTAAGTGACTTGCCCAGGGTCACACAGCCAGGAAGTGTTAAGTGTCTGAGGCCAGATTTGAACCCGGGTCCTGCTGACTTCAGGCCTGGGGCTCTATCCCACATTTTCATTTTTCAAGTAGAGAGACTGAGATTCAGATAAGCAATTTACCCCATGATACACAGAGTGAGCCTTGAGTATCACAAGTGAGACGAACCCAAGTCCTTTGGGTCCGGAGCTGATACGCTTTTTGCTTCACTCCAGTCGATCGACGGGCATTTATTAAGCACCTATTGGATGCCACGCATTAAGTTAGGCAGGTGCGTCCTCGCCCTCAGGAAACGGGCACGGTGCTGGGACGAGATGCGCAGAGGTGAGTGCCGGCTGTATCCTGCCGGTAACAAAGTGAGCGACGGGCTCACCTGGAGCCCCGAGGAGGAGCAGCAGCTCCCGTGTTTATTGGGGAGGAGCTGGGACTGAGAAGGGGCAGCTGAGGAAGGAAAGGTTTTAGGCCTGGAGCGCGAAGGTGAGAGATGGGACGGGCCGAGCCCCTCCCAGGCCTGCCCTAGGAGGCCGTATAACTCCCCCCACACCCAGGGATCTGAATGGAAAAAAGTCCTCAACTTAGGGCCCGGGATTGTGCAGTAGAGGCGAGGGATGGGAGCCAGAAAGGGTTAAGGTTTCTGGCAGAGGAGGCTCAGCCCCAGAGCCTCCGTCCTCCCCCGGAGCCTCAGCCCCAGGCCTGTCCAAGGGATGAGAACATCGCCTGTATCCAGGCCAGAACAAACACCCTCCTCCCGGCCCCGGCACTCGCAGACTCAGCCCCTCGGTGGCTTCTACTCCCACACTGTTCCGAGGAAACCTCAGCTCGGAGAGGGCCGGGACCTCTGAGGAAAGTCTCTGCTAAAGATTTAATCAGAGGGAGCCGCCCTCAGCCCCCCCACCCCCACCCCACCGCCCAAAGGAACTCAGGGGATCCTGAGTCCCAGGCGGGCCTGCTGGAAGGAGCGGGGGAGGCCTTTGCGGCCAGCCCCCTGCCTCGCACGGGGAACCTGCCCCCGGAAGGCCCCCAGCTCGCTGGCAGGGATGGCGTTCCTGACTCGGAGGGAAGCGGCGTCTCCGCTGTCCCTGTCCTGAGGGGACACGGCCCTGAGCGGGAGGTGGGGAGGGGATGAACGACAGCCGTCAGACACTGACAGACGACGGACAAATAGATCAGTGCGAGTCAAGCGGGCAAAGCGGGCATTCGTCAAACGCTGTGTGCCAGACACTGGCTGAGGGGGCGCGGATAGCAGCCGCCCTCCCCTCCCAAAGTTTGTATCCGAGGAGGAAAGATGTGAGAGCTGGCCCGGGGCCGGGGCAGCCTGATGGCAGGCAGCGGAGCCCTTGTCGGGAAGTGATTTGGAGCTTCCCCCTCAGAGCCCCCTTATATTCCCCCTTATATCCAGGAGAGAATAAGTTATCGCTGGGGAGGAGGAGGCAAAATGGCGGGTAGTCCTCCCAGGAGCCCGGCCTCCATCCCCCGTGGTGGTGAGCCTGATGGCTCTCATCCCAACCCAGAATGCTCCAGTCTCCCGGATCAGCCGGGTGATCCTGCCAGAGTCCCCATCCAGCAGCAGGAGCCGGGGGCTGAGCCCTTGCTCTCCCGGTCCCTGCCGGTACGGCCTCGGCCAACCTTTCCCTCTCTGGAGCCCGGCTTCCTCTGCCAAATGAAGAGGTTGGTCTCCGTCGTTTGTCAGTCGTGTCCCCCGCTCGTGATCCCCTTCGGGGTTGTCTTGGCAAGGATGGCCATTCTCCATTCCCTTCTCCGGCTCAGTTTGTAGATAAGGAAACGGAATGTATACTTAGAGTGGACTTAACGGATATTTTACCACGTTTAACATATATTGGATTCCTTTTCATTGAGGGGAGGGAGTGGGGGGAAGGAGGAGAAAATTTGGAATACAAGATGTTTAAGGGTCAGTGTTGAAAAATTGTCCGTGCATATGTTTTGAAAATAAAAAAGCTTTAAATTAAAAAAAAAAAAGAAATGGAAGCAAACAGGGTAAAGTGGCTCGCCCAGGGGCATAGAGCTCCGCTGCAGGGCTGGAGCTCTAACCCCTGCACTACTTTGCTGATCCTATTATTTCATTATTTTTTTTACTTTTTTTTTTTTTTCTGAGGCAATTGGGGTGAAGTGACTTGCCCAGGGTCCCACAGCCAGGCAGTGTTAAGTGTCTGAGGCTTGGATTTGAACTCAGGTCCTCCTGACTTCAGGGCTGGTTCTCTGCCCCTGCACCCCCTAGTTGTCCCTATTATTTTGTTATTAAGAGCCTCTTTCAGTATAACGTAGCTCCCCTCACTGTTTTCTGGCGTCATGATGCCCCCCCGGCTCCTGCAGATTGAGTCGCGCTCCGTAGGCTTTCCTCCAGCTTCTCCGCACTAATGCTGCCCTTTTTCTCCCAGGCGGGCCTGGTGTCCCCCGAGGATCCCGAGCAGCTCCTCATAGCCCTAGAGCCCGAAGCTGCCTCCATCTACTGTCGGAAGCTGCGTCTCCACCAGCTCATCGACCTGAGCTGCCGCCCGGTGTCCAACGGCTTCCTGGGCGAGCGGCGTTCCATCGACTCCAGCTTCCGCCAAGGTGAGAGCGGGGACAGGCGGGCCGGCCCCCCAGAGCGACCACCAAGTCTCGGAGCCTGCGGACCGGCCTCGGCCGTGGGCAAGCCCACCTGGGTAGTCCAGTGCCTTGGATGAAAGGCCCTGGTGGGCGAGTCTGCCGTTGCAAGGGGGGCAGAGGGACGATAGAGTCGGGATCCCGAAGGACCGAGGCAGCCCAGAACACCGGGACCAGCTGAGGAGATGAGACTTAACAGAAATAAATGTAAAACCCAACAAGAATAATGACATAAATCAGAATGAGGAGCCTGCTCACGGCCTGCGTGACCTGGCAGCTCCAACTCTGCTTGTTTCAGAACCTGGGAAATGAGGGAATTAGAGGAGATGAGCTGTAATGGCTCCAAAAGATAGGTGGATGGAGAGACAGAGACAGAGACATAGAGAGGGAGACAAAGAGAGAGACAGAGACAGAGATAGACAGAGATAAAGACAGAGACAGAGAGAGGGAGACAAAGAGAGAGACAGACAGAGATAGAGAGACAGAGACAGAGATAGAGATAGAGACAGAGACAGAGAGGAGACAGAAAGGGAGACAAAGAGACAGAGAG
Source organism: Antechinus flavipes (assembly GCF_016432865.1). NCBI lineage: Eukaryota > Metazoa > Chordata > Mammalia > Dasyuromorphia > Dasyuridae > Antechinus > Antechinus flavipes. Next base: position 23,821,643 of record NC_067399.1, read on the forward strand.
AGAGACAGAGACAGAGACATAGAGAGGGAGACAAAGAGAGAGACAGAGACAGAGAGAGGGAGATAAAGAGAGAGACAGAGACAGAGATAGAGACAGAGACAGAGATGGAGACAAAGAGAGAGACAGACAGAGACAGAGAGACAGAGACAGAGATAGAGAGAGAGAGACAGGAGACAAAAAGAGGGAGACAAAGAGACAGACAGAGACAGAGACAGAGACATAGAGAGGGAGACAGAGAGAGACAGAGACAGACAGAGACAGAGATAAAGACAGAGACAGAGAGAGGGAGACAAAGAGAGAGACAGACAGAGATAGAGAGACAGAGACAGAGATAGAGAGAGAGACAGAGACAGAGAGGAGACAGAGAGGGAGACAAAGAGACAGAGAGAGACAGAGACAGATACATAGAGAGGGAGACAAAGAGAGAGACAGAGACAGAGAGAGGGAGATAAAGACAGAGACAGAGATAGAGACAGAGACAGAGAGATGGAGACAAAGAGAGAGACAGACAGAGATAGAGAGACAGAGACAGAGATAGAGAGAGAGAGACAGGATACAAAGAGAGGGAGACAAAGAGACAGAGAGACAGAGACAGAGACATAGAGAGGGAGACAAAGAGAGAGACAGAGACAGAGAGAGGGAGACAAAGAGAGAGACAGAGACATAGAGAGACAGAGATAGAGACAGAGAGATAGAGACAGAGAGAGAGAGACAGAGGCCGATAAAAACAGAGAGAAACAGATGCAGGAGATGGGAAAAACACAAAAGGGATTGGGAAGGAGGGGAGAAAAGTAACTTAAAGTAGAAAAGATCATAGAGTCAGGAGTAAAACTCTGAGAGAAGTGAATGTCCCGGCATTTCCTTGCTGTTTAACTCACCGATGGGAGGAAGGGCTACTGTAGGGGATGGGGGCGGTTGATCTTGTCTCCTGGTTCAATGAACAGAATTGGAGGTGTTCAGCCTAGAAAAGAGAGGACCTGGGGGGAGGGGGCTGGGATAGCAATTTTGAAGTATTTGAAGAGTTCCCATATGCAAGAGGAATTTGACTTCAAGTCACTTAACCAGTCTGTGCCTCAGTTTCCTCATCTGTAAAATGAGCTAAGAAATAAATGGCCAACCACTCCGGTATCTCTGGCAAGAGAACCCAAATGGGGCCACAGGGAGTCTGGAATGATTTAATCACAATAACTTTTTATAAACATCCTGGGCTCCTCCCAGCAGCTATGTGAGAGAGGTAACAAGGTTACTATTATGCCCATTTCACAGAGGGGGAAACAGATTTGGTGATAGTGGGCAAACCTTATGACCTCTCTGAGTCTCGGTTTCTTCATTTGTCAGTTGGGGATGACATCTGTAGGACTCAGGATCCAAACCACAGTCTCCGCAGAGGGCTCTGCAGCCCTTAATGCTCTGATTCAGGGGCCCTCACACTTTTTAAATAGGGGGCCCGTTCTCTGTCCCTCAGACTGTTGGAGGGCCGGACTATGGTAAAAACAAAAACTCTGTTTTGTGGGCCTTTAAATAAAGAAACTTCATAGCCCTGGGGGAGGGGGATAAACATCCTCAGCTGCCGCATCTGGCCCGGGCGTAGTCTGAGGGCCCCTGTGTATTGTGACTGTTAGTTGAGCAATCAAGTAGCCCATGACTGCGTGTGGCAGGACTGGGGTTCCAGGCCTTGACGCCCACTAGAGTTTGTGTCCTCGGTGGGGAGGAAAAGCAGCCCAATGGCCTGGCCTCCCGGGGAGGGGCAGGGCCCACCTACAGCGGGCCCACCTGTTTGGTTTCTGGGTGTGGTGCCCGGCTCTCCTGGGGAGGGAGAGGGCAGGGACCATTTCCGGAGGGATCTAGAGCGTCCCCCCCGCAGATTCCAATCAGTGACAGAGACGTCCACTGGCTCTACCCAGGCGGGCTTGGCTTTGGTTTTTAACCCTTTCCCATGATGTCCAGCTCATGCCTGCCCAGCCCATTCGGACGCCGACGTCCCACCTCCGCCCTCTAACAAGCTGAAGGATCCCCTCCTCCCCCCGCCACGGACCTCAGCTCCCTTCTCTAGAATCAAGATGCTTGGAGAGAACGGGAGACGTCCTTCATCTAAGCTTTTGGAGGAAATGAGAGAAGTCTTTTATCCTAAGCTTTTGAAGAGAACGGGAGAAGTTTATCCTAAGATTTTGGAGAAAAAGGGAGAGAAGTTTATCCTGAGTTTTTGGAGAGAACTTGGGGAAGTCTTTTATCCTGAGCTTTTGGAGAGAACTCGGAGAAGTCTTTTTTCCTGCGTTTTTGGAGAGAACTTGGGGAAGTCTTTTTTCCTGCGTTTTTGGAGAGAACTCGGAGAAGTCTTTTATCCTGAGCTTTTGGAGAGAACTCGGAGAAGTCTTTTATCCTGAGCTTTTGGAGAGAACTCGGAGAAGTCTTTTTTCCTGCGTTTTTGGAGAGAACTCGGAGAAGTCTTTTATCCTGAGCTTTTACACTCTAACCCTGGGATGCTGGAATTGTTCAGTCGCGCTCAGCTCCCCTGCGCCACCTGCTGGCCACTTTGGCTTCTGACCACAGTTAATTTATTACTCTTAAAAATACAGTAAACCCGGGGACCCTCGGGATGACGAATAGAGAACCAGCCTCGGAGTCGCGGAAACCTGTGTCAGATCCAGATGCGGACGCGTACTCTGCGGCCCGAGGGAACGCAGGGCAAGGCTTCCTCCTGGGATCCACGGGCAGATTTCAGGGGCCGGGATCCCCTTATTTTCTGCCCTTTGGTTTATTTCATGCTTCCGAAGCCCAGTGACCTGATCCCTTGCAGTGTTCTCACACCTCACACCCCTCCGGGTCCTCCACGAGCCAGTGACAGGAGACGCCCCACCCCCACTCCGGCCCTTGTCACCGGGGGTCTCCCCTGCGGGGCACGTGCTCCCTCCCCATCTCTGCCTCCTCCCCCTCGGCTTCCTCCCATCTTCCTCCAAGCCGGGCTTTCTTCAAGAAGCCCTTGCGCACCACCCCCCCCATCTCTGCTGGCCACATCCCATTTGCCCTGCGCGCATTTTGCTTATTTGGGGAATTTCCTGAACGGGGGCTCCCCAGACCAAGGGACTCTTGGGACCAGATGATGTCTGCTTCTCTTGCTGCTGTTCAGTCTTGTTCAGTCGCGTCTGACTCTCTGTGACCCCGGGGGTTTTCTTGACAAAGATACTGGAGTGGTCGCCGCGTCTTTCCCCAGTTCGTTTTATAGATGAGGAAACCGAGGTAAACGGGGTGAAGTGACGTGCCCAGGACCCCACAGTTCTTAAGGCTCTGAGGCAAAATGTGAATTCAGGGAAATGTTCTCCTGATTCTAAGCTGGCGCTCTGTCCACCTATTTGCCCTTTTCCTACTTTTTCTTTCTTTTTCTCTCTCTCTCTCTTTCTCTCACCTCTGTCTCGGTCTCTGTCTCTCACTCTCTGAATCTCTCTCTCTGTCTCTGTCTCTCCTCTCTCTGCTCTGTCTCTGTCTCTTTCTGTCTCTGTCTCTGTCTCTCTCTGTCTCCATCTCTCTCTGTCTCTCCTCTCTCTGCTCTGTGTCTCTGTCTCTTTCTGTCTCTGTCTCTTTCTCTCACCTCTCTCTCTGCTCTGTCTCTGTCTCTTTCTGTCTCTGTCTCTTTCTCTCTCTCTCTCTCTGTCTCTGTCTCTCCTCTCTCTGCTCTGTCTCTGTCTCTTTCTGTCTCTGTCTCTCTCTGTCTCCATCTCTCTGTCTCTCTCTCCTCACTCTGCTCTGTGTCTCTGTCTCTTTCTGTCTCTGTCTCTTTCTCTCACCTCTCTCTGCTCTATGTCTCTGTCTCTGCCTCTGTCTCTCTCTTTCTCTCACCTCTCTCTCTGTCTCTGTCTCTGTCTCTCTCTCTCTCTCTCCACATCCATCATCCCTCCACCTATATTATATACATATGTACCATATAAAACTCATGTCTCCTCCCCATAGAACCACCCTGTGAAGTTGGGTCCCTGGGGGGCAGAGGGCACCTTTGGGACATTGGGGCCCCCTCCTGCCAGAGTAACACCTTGTAATAGAAAAGAGCACTGGGACCCAGAGCCTGGAGCTGGGGGCAGTGGTCCTCCCGGGGCCCGTCCCTCTCCCCCCATTGAGGGGTAAGCTTGGGGAGCTCATCGGCCTGCGAGGAAGCCCAGTCTGGGAGTGGGGAGAGAAACAGGACCACAGGCTGGGGGCCGTCACATCCCGGCTCCTTATTTGGGGGTTGCTGGTCACATCCTTGGGGACCACGAAAATGGACAACCGAGAGCAGGGGCTGGCCGGGGAAGAGATAGGGTGGAGGGGGGACTGGGATCAAATCTGGGGCGAGGTGAGGCGGGAAAGCGGGATTTAGTGAAGAGATTGTGAAGCTGGGCTGTCAGACCAGCGCGCCCCAAAGTGAAATGGGGGGCTGCGTGATTCGAAGCACCAGGAGGGGTCCCTGCCCTCCGAATAGCTCCTTGTAGACCGGATGACCACGGTCAGGTCACTGACTCTCTCGGGCCTCAGTTTCCTCATCCGGGAAATGATGTTGGGCCAAATCACTGCAAGGCCTTTTTGAATGCTAAGTCGGAGCCGCCCCAGCATCCAGAGCTGCACATTTGTGTTTCACTCCAACTGAAATCTTGTCAGACTCTTTGGGGAAAAAAATCTGGCTGGTTTATCAAGGACGGATTTGGGAGTGGGATCAACCCCGACCCGACCCCTGGGGTTCTCTCTGACTGCCCGCTCTCTTCATCCCAGCCAGGGAACAGCTTCGAAGGTCGCGACACAGCCGGACCTTCCTGGTGGAGTCGGGCGTCGGAGAGCTGTGGGCAGAGATGCAGGCAGGTAGGAGGTCCCGGCCGGGGAAGGGTCGGGGGAAGGGTGAGGGCTGGGCTGCATTGGGCAGGCGTGAGTGGAAGCGGGAGGGGCTGCTCAGTGTCCCCATCCACACAGAGAAATGGGGCACCAGGGGCTCAGTCCCCACAGCCCAGGGAAGCTGCCAGCCCAGGTCTGTCAAAAACAGACGCTGGGCACAAGTCCTTGGGGACCTCCTCGGGTCACTGTCAGGCTTCTCGGCTCAGGACTGTTCCACAAACATCCTGAGCATGGGCTGGGTGAGAAATATAGGGAGGCTCACCCTTAGGTGTTCTCCCCAGGAGGACCTCGCCTTCGTACCCCCGTCTCCCCTCCCTCATGTCCGTCCCCATCCTCCCTCTCCAACAGCTCCCCGCCCCGGGTCCCCGGGGTCCCAGAGCCCACGAACACTCAGAGAAACGGCCCCACTCTGTGGGGGGAGAGGCAGATTCACTCAGAGCCCGGATCTGGGGGGATCTCGGAGCTTACAGGCTCAGCAGCTAAAGGAGGCGGGATGGGGGAATCCAGAGACTTAGGGCCCGTGACCTGGGGAGGGAGGAGGAACATGGATGGGATGGGGGACGGAAGCGGACCTTCTAATTGTGTGTGTTTGCGCGTGTGTGCGCAGGTTGGGTCTGTGTGTCCCCATCATCTTGTAAACAGGAACCCGCCGTGGAAATGTTAGTCCCCCCCACACCCCCTCCCCCAGCTCAGCCCCATCCCTCTTAGCTCCGCCCCTCTCGCGCCCGCGTCCCTGGGACTGGCTGCCTGGGTTTGGTGCCGGGGCTGAGGGGGGCGGAGGAGCAGCGCGGACGCACAGGTGCGCGTGGGGGGGGCGCCTGGGCACTGTCCTGACCCGGCCCTCCCGCAGGCGACCGCTACATCGTGGCGGATTGTGGGGGCGGCACCGTGGACCTGACCGTGCACCAGATAGAGCAGCCCCTGGGGACGCTCAAAGAACTCTACAAAGCCTCAGGTAAGAGCCCCCCACTCAGACCACCTTTGCCATGGCAAGGTAGTGGGCCACGCTGCCCTCTCGTGGCCGAACTTCGAACTGCATCCCCTCCACTCTGCCTGTCCCCACTCCCGAGCATCTCCTTACCCAGAAAGACCAGGAGTTCCTTCAGGGCAGGGACTCCTATTGTCTCTTCCAGCAGATCAATCGAGATCAACCAACTAGCTTTTATTAAGCACCCACTGTATCCTAGGCATTGTGCTAGATGCTGACAATGAATTGTAAAGACAAAAAGTAACCCCTGCCTGAAGGAAGTGACATTCTATCAAGAGTAGAAATGCTGTTATTACATGTTATAGTAAATATAGTATAATATAAAATGTATTTGTTATATATACATCTACATTATGTACTATATAGTATATATATTTAGTATACTATATATATTAGTATATATTTAGTATATATTATACTCTACTACACTACACTATATACTACTAAATATATATAGCTAAATATAGTATAATACAAATATTTTATTATATATAATATAAATTATATATTCTATACTATATTGTATATATATTTAGTATGCTATATATATTAGTATATATTTAGTATATATTATACTCTACTACACTACACTATATACTATATATATAGCTAAATATAGTATAATACAAATATTTTATTATATATAATATAAATTATATATTATATACTATATTGTATATATATTTAGTATATATTATGCTATATATAGTATATGTTTAGTGTATATATATTAAACATATACTATTTAGTATATATTATACTATAGTATAATATATATGTAATATAATATTAAAAGATGATATAAATAATACAATTTAAATACATTAATTATCACATTATTATATATTTATGTATTTCATTAGTAGAGGAATGAAGTAGTTAGAAGGCACTGTTATCTTTCTGAGTTCTAATCTGGTCTCAGATACTCTGACTAGCTACGTGACCCTGGGTAAGTCACTTAACCCTGTTTGCCTCAGTTTCTTCATCTGTAAAATGAGCTGGAGAAGGAAATGGCCAGCCCCTCCAGCATCTTTGCCAAGAAGTCGGACGTGACTGAGCGACAAGAAAACGAATACCTCTACAATGAAATCGTGTCTCTGGCCCCTGTAGATGGGCAAATCTATATGTGCATGTTTGTGCATTTACCGATTCAATACCATTTCAAGAGGCAGTACACTAGCATTTGGGGGACGGGGAAGGGCTGCATGGAGAAGGTAATGTTTGAGCTAAGTCTCAAAGGAAATAAGAAAAGGAGGGCGGCATCCCAGATTGAGAGAAGGCCAGCCCCGGCTCGACTAAGGTCATGGTGTGATGTGATCTGTGCTTAAGGAAGGATAAGGAGAGAGGCTTGGGGCAGGGTCTGTGCCTCCTTCTCAGACCAGACTCCGGTACCCATTGCTGCTGGAGCTTCAGTCTCCGTTTCTCGGGGGCCCTTGGAATTGAGCAGATGAGAACAACCCTCCCTCAATTCTTCCCTCCTCAGGGGGCCCCTATGGGGCAGTTGGGGTGGACCTGGCTTTTGAACAGCTTCTGGGCAGGATCTTCAGTGATGACTTCATCACCACCTTCAAAACCAAGCGTCCAGCGGCGTGGGTGGACCTGACCATCGCCTTTGAGGCCCGCAAGCGAACGGCCGGGCCCCACCGCGCCAGTCCCCTCAACATCTCCCTGCCCTTCTCCTTCATCGACTTCTACCGCAAGCAGCGGGGGCACAATGTGGAGACGGCCTTGCGCAAGAGCAGGTGGGAGCTGGGGGTCTCGGGGGGGCCATTCCTTCCTTCCTGGGGGCACAGAGATGTGCCCAGAAATCTTGGGGAAGAAGGTAGAGAGGGAAGAGGGAAGGAGAGGAAGTAGTGACATCACAAACTGAGTTCGAATCCCAACTCCGGGTACATCACATACCTCTGGAGCCTCAGTTTATCATTTTGTAAAATGAAATCGGACTAGATGCCTCTAAGATCACAGTGAGCTTTAAACCCGTTTCTGTGATCAGAAATGACAGGCAGGAAAGGTGGCAAGGCTCAGAATTGATTGGAGATGGCCAAAGAAGACTATGGGACCATCTTTCTGGGAGCTGATTGTCTCCCCGTGCACATTCCCCCATCACACTCCCCTAAGAGGCATCTGCTTCAGAGGCAGAAGCCTCTCAGTGACAGCTGTCTTGGGCGTCCCGAGCTCCTGGTCCGGAAGGGTTCTCACGGGAGGGTTGGGTGCTAGAAAGCCCCCTCCGTCTCCTGGAATTGCTCAGCCTGGGACCGGCACTCCCCTCACCCCCCGGCCTCCCTCAGCATGAAGGGGACAATGGGGCTGAGTGTCCCCGCCCTTCCCCTGCAGTGTGAACTTTGTGAAGTGGTCCTCCCAGGGGATGCTGAGGATGTCCTGCGAAGCCATGAACGAGCTCTTCCAGCCCACCGTCAGCCAGATCATCAAACACATCGGTGAGGACGGGCCGGGGCCTCGGACAGCGGGTCGGGTTGTTTATTCTGGCCGCAAACAAAAGTTGTGGGGTGGGTGGTGATGCAGGAAGCCCGGGTCCCTTCCCGGCAATCTGGGATGTTTTCAGATTAGTAAAAAGGTCAGGGCTGGAGCAGATGAACAAAGCCACGGGCCCTTCCTCATTCGGTGGGCTTAGGTGCTATCAGATTGAAGTCTCCTTTGTTCTGAGAGCCCTGCCACACCTGACCTCTTCGGCTCCGAGGTTCCCCGCTGACTAGGCATTCTGTGACCTAAGTCAGCTCGAGAACTAGCTGTTCTTGAGCAGCTACTCATTGAGCACCTACTGTGTACCAAGCACTGGGATATAAGGGCAAGCAAAAACAGTCCTCGCTCTCAAGGAGCTCACTCTGGACAGCTTGGACACGCGGTGGCCTAAGGTCCCTCTCTGCTTTCACATTGTAGGGTCTAATGTTCCTTCTAGCTTTGAGCTTCCTAATTTAAAGTGCCTTCTAAAGCCTGATATTTTTTTTCCTTAGAGTCCCCCTCAACAGTGCCTGTTCTAAGCCCCCTCCGGCCCTGACATCCCCTGTTCTAAGCCCCCTCCGGCCCTGACAGTCCCTGTTCTAAGCCCCCTCCTGTCCCTGACAGTCCCTGTTCTAAGCCCCCCATCCCGACCCTGACATTACCTCTTACCCCTTTCCTACCATTTTCCAAACTGTTGCCAACTAAGCAGTCACCGGGGTTCCGGGGCGGCCTGGAGAGTCCAGAACCCAACTACCCACACGGTGCCCCCCCTCCCCCTTCCCCCGCGAGCGGGGCTCTGGGCGCGGCTCTGGGCGCGGCCCAGCCCGAGGGGAGGCTGCAGGGGGGGCGGGGGCGGAGCGCAGGGCCTTAGGCTCCGCCCTCTCCCCCCAGACGAGCTGCTGGCCCGGCCGGAGGTGCAGGGGGTCAAGTTCCTGTTCCTGGTGGGGGGCTTCGCCGAATCGGCCGTGCTCCAACACGCCGTGCAGGAGGCCTTGGGCGGCCGAGGGCTGCGGGTCATCATCCCCCAGGACGTGGGCCTGACCATCCTGAAGGGCGCCGTGCTCTTCGGCCTGGACCCGGGCGTGGTGCGCGTGCGCCGCTCGCCGCTCACCTACGGCGTCGGGGTCCTGAACAAGTTCGTGGCGGGCCGCCACCCGCCGGAGAAGCTGCTGGTCAAGGACGGCAAGAGCTGGTGCACCGACGTGTTCGAGCGCTTCGTGGCGGCCGACCAGTCGGTGGCGCTGGGGGAGGTGGTCCAGCGCAGCTACTGCCCGGCGCGGCCCGGCCAGCACCGCATCCTCATCAACATCTACTGCTGCGCCGCCGAGGACGTGCAGTACATCACCGACCCCGGCGTGCGCAAGTGCGGCGCCGTCAGCCTCGAGCTGGCGCCCGCGCCCCCGGGGACGCCGCCCGCGCGCCGCGAGATCCGCGCCTCCATGCAGTTCGGGGACACGGAGATCAAGGTCACGGCCGTGGACGTCAGCACCTCCCGGACTGTGCGCGCCACCATCGACTTCCTCTCCAACTGAGGGCGGGGAGGGGAAAGGAGCCCCGGCCTGGTGCCGCGGCCCCCCCCCCCCGCCCCTCCGCCCCTCCCCTCTCCCATCCCCCTCCTGCTCGGGTCACATCCCTTCGCTCGCTTTCCTTCCGAGCCTCCTTTCCGGAGTCCCCTCCTCCATCCCAATCCTGCCTTGGTTCAGCGCGCTGTGGGGGGCCTGGGATGGGAAGGGAGCCTCGGGAGCCGAGGCCGGAGAGGGCCAGCGGGCCAACCCCGCGTCGGGGTGAGACCCAGGCAGCCCCATGAGGCGGCCCCGGAGAAGGTGCCGGAGGGCGCCGGGGAAGGAGGCGCAAGGATGGCTTGGTGGGGGATCGGCCCTGGGGACTGCCGGGAAAGGGACTGAACGGAAGCGTGCTATGGAATGGGGATGAGCTAGAAGCATTCCCAGTAAGGTCAGGAGTAAAACAAAGTCGCTGGACATCACCGCTATTATTCGGTATGGAATTAGAAATGTTAGCTTTAGCGATAAGAGAGAGAAGCGCTGGGTTGGGGGGGGGGGAGGAGAGGGGGTGCTCCCAGCATCCTCGGAATCCCAGAAAGCGGAAGCTGGAAGGGAAGCCAGAGACGTGGAGCAAAGCCCGGGAAGGCGAGCTTGGGACAAAGAGCAGATTCGAAGCGCTCCCCTCCCCTTGCCCTGAGGGACTCCTTCCTGTGTACTGAGATGTGCTCTTCCGGAGCAGGGGTGTGGGTAACTCCAGATCCTATCTCTATAGTTTAAATCCAGCCCAGACCTGGATGAACTAGCTTTGAGGTGATGGCTTAGCGCTGTGTCCCGGGAGAACAACAAACTAACCTCATTTACCAGGCGACTCCCGCTGCTGAGGCTAGTGCAGACCTTTGTGACCCCCAAAGGTCCTCCCACCCAAGGAGGGGTGACAGGAGCCAAGCCCACGAAAATGCCAGTGATGACCCGTGGAAAGGGGCGGAGAGTGTTGGGGAGACCAATCAAGCCCCTACTTGGGAGTCTGAAGAGCATAAAAGCATCTCTGGGATAGGGCCTGGAACTATTAGGTAACGGTAGTACGGGACAAGAAGGGGAGGAGGGTTTCATTAATGGAGTAATGCCACTAGTCAGAACTATAGTATTAGGGAAATCAAGTTACTGGCAGGAATATAACTGGGTGGGATAGTTACTAACAGGGTACTTACTGATGGCCCCTGGACCTAACAGGAATTCCTTAATGAGAACAATTAGCCTGAAAATTACCCTGAAAAAATCAAGTGGATGAAAAGTGCATGTTATCCAGACTGATGCAGCTAAGTCAGCCGAGTGAGGAGCTCAGTACATCCGAAGACCAACGTTGATTTGGAAACTGCTCGATGCTTTCCCCAGTCCCAGCACCAAGAAAAGCATTGGATGGAGATGACAAGTTAACGGGACGCCAAAGGCTTCAAAGGGGAACGGGGCTGTGAGGAGACCCCGTGCCTAGTTTGCAGCAATGGCCTCCTCTAAGCAAGTGTTGGGGACGTTTGCAAAGTGGGGCCTATGGTTGGGCAGGTGTGGAGCCTCCGGAAGGAAGTGGAGCAGACAGACTGTCCAAAGGCAGAGCAGCAATTCCTCCCCCACCTGGGTGGGCTCCGGTGTGAGCTGTGATGATGAAGGGAATACCCCGGTGACGAAATCTCAGCTCAGGGAGCAGGGATGGATGTCGCCAGCCAGAGTATCGGGAAGCAGGTTATTAGCAGGGGGTTAATATTAACAGCAGCGGGGCGTTAGCAGTAGGAGAGTGGCCGTTGGAGAATCCTGTTACCTCACAGTTACCTGCTGGAGCACTGTTACTAGTCAAGTATCTTACTGTCTGGGGTACCGTTAGGGGTCACTGGCAGCAAGATGGTGGACGCTGGGGTGGGAGACATCTTGTGCATGGCTCAAGGCACTTAAACAGGCCTGAGGGGAACAATCATCTCCCTGCAGTGAAAAATCCTTGAGTTTCTTCCAGGGTTTAAGCTGATCCCTGCCCCCCTAACAAGAATCCCCCGACCCCACCACCAAGCAGGGCTGAGTGCTTTTCTAACTGGGGAGGGGGCTCTGGGTTTGCTGTCAGAGAAAGCCAAGTTGTCAATAAAGCATTAATGCCCAAGGTCACGGCCTAGCAGGGAGATGAGGGGAGCGTGGGGGGAGACAGGCCCTGGGATGGGGCTGCCAGCGTCATCCCCAATTCTCACAGGCTGGAGCCTTGATGTAGAATTATGGAGGGGGAGAGGAGGGCATCCTGGGGAGGACAATGGGGCTTCTCTGGGGAGAGGGGGACATAGCTGCCAGAAAGATGAGGTGCATTGACTAGGTCATTACTCCAAACTTCTGGTCCCTCTACCTCAAGCAGGTCACCTTAGTGGCTGAAACCCCCCAGGCAGGTCATCCTGATCCCAAGGTTGTTTTGTGGAGGTTGTCCAAAAAGGGGGCAGAAAAATCAATCCTTTTCCCCTCAGTACCAGAGGCCACCAACTGTAAAATCGGTCGTCTGGGGCCCAGGGTCACAAGATTATGGATTCCCAGCCATCAGGTCTTCCCCATCACCTTTGGACAGATGGGTAAACTGAGGCAGTCATACAGCTGAAGCAGGACCTTGGGACACCATGCCCAGCACCTGTGGATGGCCCAGCCTCTTCATTTTTCCAGCATGAGGGACCAGCCCAGACCTGCTGGGAGCCGGGACTGGCCCGAGGGCCCCGGCCTCCTCCAGTTCTTTAACCGCATCCCAGCGATGGCTCCGGGCATCTGCAGGTGGCTCCGGCCCAGCCGACCCCATCGAGGTGACCCCCAGGAGCGTGGTCACTCCTAGGGCTTGGGCAGGAGGGAGGTCCCAGCTCTCAGCCCCCCGCCCATCTCTTCCCCTCAGACAAAAGCCAGGATTCAGTCAGGTCTGCACAGAAACTTGTTTCTTCTCTTTGGGGTTTCATCCCAACGTCACTTAAAAAACAGCCAACAAACACGGGACAGGCACACACACGGGGGGCACGCAAGGCGGAGGGGGGCCCTCCCTCGGTGCCTCCGTTCACGCCCACCCCCCAGGGCAGCTGGGAGGGAGGGAGAAGGCTAAAGCAGCAGACAGTACAGCAGCAGCCGGACAGACGGGGGCAGGCCCAGGGTGGCCTCTCCCCTGCTCTATGGCTTGGGAACCGGGCGTGGCCCATAGGCCCCCATCCCCCTCAAGGCTACCTTCAGGCACACACAGGAGACCTCCCTCCCCACCCCCCCACTAAGGCCGCAGGACTCCATGGCGAGGCTGCATCGAATGGACGGCAGGGAGCAGGGGATGCTGGGGCAGAGCGGGGAGGGGGCAGCCCACGAGACCCACCCACCCAGTTAAGAACACTTCCACCCTCCCCATCCTCCCAACCCCCCAGACTGGACCCCGCAGGGGCCACCAGGCAACACAGAGTGAGACAAATGGACGCAATTTAAGGCTGAAGGGAAGGGTAGCCCTGGCCCAGGTTCCTCCTGCCCACGGGAGGGAGACCCCCGAGGTTCCTCCCACTCCGGCTCCAGGCCCTTCCCGGTTCTCTCCCCCTTGCAAGTAGCAAAGCATCCAGTCCAGGGACGGAAAGGGGACCCCTCGGCAGCTGCTCCATCAGGGAGGGAGGGGACGAAGGAGGCAGAGGAGGGAGACAGGAGGGGGGCCTTAATCGAAGCCCCGCCAGTCGCTGTGTTCCGAGTCGTACTCCAGCTCCGCGCCCACGCAGCGCACCCCGTCCAAGAGCATCGGGGTGCCGTGGTGCCGATCTGAAAGGGAAGGGACGGGGGTCAGCCGGCCTGTCCTGGCAGTGCCACGGTACAGATGGGCACACTGAGGGAACCTTCGCCTCCTCCCTGAACCTAGCTTCCATCCTCTGTGCTCGAGACCCTGCCTCTGCGCCCTCCCCCCCGAGGGCCAGCTTCCAGTCTCTCCAGAGCCCCCTCCGAGGACACATGTGGTCCTGTGAGGTAATGGCTCCTTTCCCAGCCTGGTAGAGGCAGAAGCAGGCTAGATGTGGGGTCCCGGGCTCCGTCCTGCCCCTTCCTCCTCTGCAACATGGGGGCTGGAATGCATGGGGAAGGGTCTCCGGCAGGGACCCCGGGCCTCCACAGAAGCTGCTCTCCAAGCCCCCAGTCCTTCCCTACAACTCTCTGGAAATCGCCGCCCGACTCCATTGGCCAGGGATCTCGGGACCCAGGTCTCACCCAGGAGACCCTCTGGATGCCCCTCTTTTGCCCAGAGAGACTGCTCAAGGTCACCTGGGTAATGAAAGCCCAAGAGGCGATAACGCTGCCAAGGGGCCACCCCAGCCCCACAGAACCCCAAGGGCCAAGATGAGCAGGGGAAATAACCCTCTCCCCTTCCTCCTTTTTTTCTTCATTCTCTCTCCCCCTTTCTCCTCCTCTTCTTTCTCCTTCCTTATTCTTCCTCTCCTCCCTCCTCCCCTTCTCCTTCCCTCTTCCCTCCTCCTCCTCCCTTCTACTTCTCCTCCTTTTCCTCTTTCCCTCCTCCTCTTTCTTGTCCTCTTCTCCTTCCCTCTTCCTCTCCCTCCTCCCCTCCTTCTCCTTTTCCTTTTTCCTCCTCCCCCACTCCATCCTCCCCTTCTCCCTCTCCCCCTCCTCCAAGCTTTGGGAGAACAGTGTTCTGGCGGTCACTTCCCTCGGAGGCCAGCAGAGGGAGCAGGGGAGTTGGTACAAAGCTGGGCAGCTTAAGCTCAGGAGCCCCCCCTTCCCCCCCCCCCCGGGGATCCCTTCGGCTCTCGGAGGCCCACAGCGGGGAGCAGCTTGTCCCGGGGCCCTTCCCACCCAGCGCTCCCCAAGCCCCGACACCTCCCTTCCTGACCAGGGCACCCCGGGCAGCGCAGAGCTGGGGTATGCACCAGGACCCTGGCCCAGGCCCGGCGGGTTCCCGGTGTCAGTTTCCCTGGGGAGGCTCAGGCTGTCTCTTATTGGAGGCTGACGCCCCCCTCACCTCCCCCGGGCTGCCGGGCCCAGGATCCTGCCATGGCCCCCCCCAGCACCCCCCTAGCCTAGCAAATGGCCCCCCCCCAAGCCACAGCCCTTTCACCCCCCACTCCAAACCCAAGGCCCCTCTTTGGGTCAGCTGTGAGCCCCCCTCCTTCCTCACCCATCACTCGGGCCTGCAGCACCACCTGGACAGAGAGGTTGTCATTGGTCTCGGAGGCCAGCGCCAGCTCTTCCTTGAGGACCCCTTCCTTGTGGGCGATATACTCACACTTCACACAGAAGCCTGTGAGAGACAGAGACCCCGGGGGGCCCCCAGGGGTCGCCGTTCTGCCTCTGGAGAGCCACCCCAGGCTCTCCTGATTTGGGGGTCCCCCAGGGGGTCGCCGTTCTGCCTTTGGGGGCCCCACAGACCATAGATCTGGAGCCTTGGGCTTGATGGGAACCAGAATACATGCTTTATTCTGTGTGACCTCCGTGGATCTCGGTCTGCTCATTTGCAGAATGGGGGGCTGGGGCCCCCAGACCCCTCAGGCCTTTGCCAGTTCATTATCCAGGATTCCATGATCCTCTCTGTCTGCACTTAAGGCTGGTCCCATAGTGGAGGGAGACAGGACGACAGGACTGACAGCTGAGGGGGACCTGGGGCACCAGCCCCTCCCCAGCCCCAGAGGAGCGCCTTCCCCCGGCCCACAGCCCACGTCCCTAAGGTCCCCAGTCAGCAAAGATGTCGCACAGTGGCCCAGGAGCCTGGGAGGAAAGGCCAGAGCAGCCAGGTCGGAGGGAAAAGGGGCCAGAGCAGCCAGGTCGGAGGGGAAAGGGGCCAGAGCAGCCAGGTCGGAGGGAAAAGGGGCCAGAGCAGCCAGGTCGGAGGGAAAAGGGGCCAGAGCACCGAGGTCGGAGGGGAAAGGGGCCAGAGCAGCCAGGTCAGAGGGAAAAGGGGCCAGAGCAGCCAGGTCGGAGGGAAAAGGGGCCAGAGCAGCCAGGTCGGAGGGAAAAGGGGGACCAGCCCGGTGCCCCAGCACCAAACTTGCAAGCTGGGAAGGAGCCCTGGGTGGATGGGCTTGGGTGGAAATCCTCCCTGGGGCTCGGTGCCCCCCTCTCTACAGGAGGCCTTTGGGGCCGGTGATCCATAAGATCATGTCCGTCAGAGGGAAGGAAGGCGGAGAAGGAGCGCCGGGAGCGGCCCCGGATCCTCGGCCTACTCCCTTGGGGGGGGAAGGGGGAAGACCGGCTCGGTCTGTGGCAGGCCGCGCCAGGATCTCGGGCCACAGGCCCCCCGCAGCAGCCCGGCTCTGCCGTCGGGGTGGGAAGGCTGGGGAGGGGGCCCCCAGACTGAGCCACCCTCTGGCACAGGCGCCTGTGCTGCCCAATCATCAGTAAGATCAGGGAGGGGGCTCCCCAGTCCCAGCCCCCCATCGTCTGATTCGGGCAGGGTCACGTTAGTGTCTGAGGCAGGAGGAGGGTCAGGGTGACGGCAGGTGCCCCCCG